>NC_134274.1:39581148-40781148 GCF_031893055.1 Leptodactylus fuscus
GCCCTATAGACCAACACTGCAGATGATTAAAGAATATAGCACAAGAAAACCGTATTATTTTATAGGATATAACATAGACAATGTAAGATGAAGAAATAAGTAAAACTTACATTACAAGATGCAGGAACTTTAGACATGTCACAATAGATTGGAAAGCCCAAAGTCCATACAAACAAATAAGCAATTGCCAACTTTTTCTTTCCATAAAATCACAGGAACAGGTGAAGTAGTGTCGCTTCTATTCCTCTGAATTAAGGTTGCCAATTTTAATGGATGTTGGCTTTTTCTTTCTAATTGTAATTCTATTGCTTCTGTAAATTCTGCACTTCCATATGAGGTGAACTGGACTGTTAACTTGTGTTAACATTAGATAAGTCACAGCACTATAAAGATTGATATGTTCAGACATGTTATACATAAGAGGCCAGTTTCTGACTTTGTCAAGGTACGTTATTTTAGAAATGCACGAAAGCTGATTCCTGGAAGTTATTACTGTCACATTATATTTGCTTGAAATCCTTTCAAAGTCACAAATATTTAACGAAAATTGGTACTTAAAGGTTTAAGTGAATCTCTGGTTTTCTTTTTAGGGTCAAAGATTTATTTAAAATGATATCAATGATGTTTGCTAAGGGGTCTCCTCCAACAGTGTAAGCTGCGGTATGAGCTCCAGGTAGCGGAAAAAAAAGTGACATGCCCTATCTGCACATGGATTCCGTGGCTGCGTCAGCCGTGGTGTTTGAGACTCCCTCCTGATTAAGCCCATTCATCTAGGCCTAATCAGGAGCGGGATTCCGCGACAGGATGCTGATGCATTGCATTAGCATCCCGTTGTTGCTAGCCGCACAAAATCGGCAGAAAAGGTTTCCTCGGTGTGAACATACACGGTATTTCTGTAGAAATACTGATTCTAAGGCCTAATTCCTATTAAATAGATCTTAGTAAACGTTACATGCACAATGCTACAGAGTTGCAATAGGGGTCCATGAATTTATATGGGTGGTTCATTTAGATCTAAGCAATACATATGCGTAATATAGCTATGGGAGTGTCTCCCCAACAAGTCATAAACTTAAGGATCCCTGTGACTTTCATCTCTGAAACCTTTACATCCTATGAAATCCACCAAACTACAGATGTTTCCTTCCATACATGCCGCCTTGGCTGGATATGCTCAGATATGGGGATCACACTTTCAGCAGACTTTCTGAAAACAACACGATCTTGTGATAATTTATGATAAAGTAATATCCTGACTTTTCCTATGTGTAAAAACAGCTGGGAAGGGGGTGAGTTTCAGACTCAAAGGCTTTTGTTTCGTGTGTCATGATTAGGGTTGAGCCGATCTTGAGATTTTTGTATCGTTTTTAAAATCCGATTTCCGATCATTTTCCATCTGAACCCGAACCCAATTACGATCCTAATGCAAGTCAATGGAATTTTTTAATGATCGAAGAGCAGATTTTAAAAACGATCCTATCACTACACAGCATGGAGTCCAAAGGTTGAACACTTTAATTTTTGGACTCCATGCTGTGTAGTGTTTAAAAAATCCCCCAGCTACTTATTCCACCCTGGTTTCTGCTTACCTGTACAGATCTGCTGCCGCTGTCTCTCCCCATTCTTCTTGGTCTGGTTCTCTCTCATTTACAGGCCTGCAGAGTGCCGTACGCGCCCCTGCCTCCCAGACTAGCGTTACTGATACTGGGAGTAGTCGGGGCTTGTTGTGGCTTAGGAGAGAGTGGGCGGGTACAGAGCGGGGAGACGTCAGTGCATCACTCACGTCTCCCCTCCCAGTACCTTCCCACACTCTCCTAAGCCACAAACCCCGCTTCCTTCTTCCTAGGTCTGTAACACTAGCCTGGGAGGCAGGGGAGTGCACAGCGCTCTGAAGGTCTGTAAATGAGAGAGAACCAGACCTAGAAGAACGGGGAGCGACAGCGGCAGCGGATCTGTGCAGGTAAGTTGAGCGATCAGGATTGGAATTCCGTTCCCGATCTATTTTAGGCGGGATCGTAACCCGATCACGATTGTGAAATTTACTCGATCGCCGATCGGTATCCGATTTTTTCCAATACTGATCACTTAACCCTAGTCATGATATTACATTGAATGGATTTAATAAGAAATTGGACTACTTAGCCAAACTGGAGATCAGTTAAGTGTGGACATCTGTAAATGTTTGCTCACCTACTATATATGCTGCAAAGTTTTGGGGTAGTTGACATTTTACCTCTTTGTGATGACGTTTCCCAATCGAGCATTACCTGTAGTCCATTATTATATCTTTATTATGATCTTCAAGCTTGACAGCTCACGTATACACACGGAGGAGCTATAATGTACATACTTATTGCAGCCTTATTCAAGCTTTTAAAGCCTATGAGAGATTGTTACCCCTGTACTCCTTTGTACTATTAGTCGGTAGTTCAACTGACAAAAAAAATGTAAGCTAAAAATATTCACTTCAGACACAAAAGAATTTTCTTTTCAGTTAAGGGTTCTTTGGCATCATTGTTATTATAACATTGTTCGTTCACCCATAGTTCACAGATTTTCAAACACTGAAGTGGAACCAGAGATGACTTTAATAACATTACTGCTGCTCTTTTGTTGTTTGTGAGACACATTTACCTTTGTCCTTCCAAGACCCTTTCTAAGATATTTGTGTCGGAGCATTTCTTTTGCGTTGATATTATAATAAAAAAAAATAAGACTTATAATATAATACTATTTTAATATTTGCCTAATAATGTGAGCACAAGAATTTATTTTTGGTGCCAATTATTTCGTTTTTGGGTTGCTATATCCAGTTGCTACAGTGAAGAATATAGTAAAATGTCACATATTTACAATTTTTGAGGATTTTTTTTTTCTCAAAAAGGCAGCATGTTATGTGTATGAGGTGATTCTTGGTGTTTTTCCTAGAATTATCTATAATTTAAAAATTCCACCATATTTCTACAATTCATAGTATTTTTTTTAAAAAAAAACTTTATAGGATCATAATTAAAATACTCAAGTAGACATCAAAATGAGACAATGTTATGACTAATGACCTGTGAAGGTAGACCATGTCTATTCTTATTTTTATGCATGCTTTATACTGCTTAAGAAATTATATTTTTCTTTGTGCAACGTTTATACATTAAGATGGCGCCAGTACCGCACCCAGATGCTGATGCACATGATCGTCATGTGGTTTACAAGAAAGACAGTATCATTTTCTGGGAACTCGAAAGCTAAAAGATGTTGAAATTTAAGAGCCAATGACTGATCGCCAGTGTATTCGGATACAAGACGTATATGCTTACAGCCTGCCGTTATCTTATCTTTCTTGCATTCCTGTATAAAAACTGTAACTTCCTCAATAAACCTCAGTTCTGTGTGAACAGACATCACGCTCGTTGCATGGACTGGGATTAACCCTGACATATGTTTTAGAATTCATTCTAGTCAGCGCGCACATGCATGATTGATTTGGAGCAGGTGACTGACCACTGTAAGTGACCCGTACTCTGGCGGGGGTTCTCCCTCAACAGACCTACACCCCTTAGCCTGGGCTATACAATAAGCATGTTACAACATCAGAACTTTTTTTAAAAAAAACACTTTCTCCTAAAAAGCTAATGTTAAAATACATCAATATGCCTGGAAAATACACATATTTTAAAATTGTTAAAGAAGTGGAGAAAGCTGAACCAAACACAAGTTGGAGACTTGTACCCCCGTTATTTGTGTTATGTATACATCCTATTGATATTGCATGGCTAGGCTTTCCTGAATGTATGATCTTAACTATGTTATAAAATTTGATATGTGTGTTTTTCAGGAATATCTTTTTAGCATGAACACTTTAAGACACCATTCTTTTAATGACTCTTTATTTTGATATTGTTTTGGCATACCTATTACATAACCCAAGGTAGGGGGGGATTATTCTTGCTCTCTGTGTATTTGTATTTTAAATATAATCTAATAAATGTGATTTTTTTTTTTCAATCTCGTTCTATGAACTGTCTATTTTTGATAGCCCATATCAGGAGTGTCACTTAGACTGCTACTTATTTAAGGTTACCATGTTAACCTGAAGAAGCTTCTGTGTTCAGAAGTTCTGTGCTTTGGCCAATTAGCAACTGAGGAGGCCTATATAGGACCACTCCTTCTAGACTCAGGTGCCGACTAATTGTTATCTACTCTAGGTTTGGCTCCATTACCTGTTGTGACTATTTGCTTAACTAACCACTTGGCTTTTTTCAGATTATTCTTTGCCTCCTGATTCTGTTTATGACATGCCCATTTGAATTTCTGGCCATTGACTTTCATGTTGTCTTCTGATTTGGTATCTGACTTCTCCAAATTACTGACCAATGCTTGTCCTACTTCTCTTGCCTCTTAACTCCACTGTGTAAGATTAACTTTCTGCAGCAGTGTGTTTATTTTTGCTACATCTATCTGTTTGGTGACAATTCAGATTCCCAGATTCAGCATCAGATTAAGCAAGTCAATCCTGCCTCACGGTGGGCTCTTATGAAGGTGCTAGTTTTAAATAGCTGTCTACTATGGTTGAGCGATCGGGATTGGAAAAGATCGGATTCTGATCAGCGATCGAGTAAATTTCATGATCGCGATCGGAATTCCGATCCTCGTCCGATCGAGGTCAGAGGTTATCTCAAGATTGGCTCAACCCTAAAAGTGAATTTTCCCATAGAGAAGCATTGACTAGGGTTGAGCGATCGGAATCGGAAAAGATCGGATTCCAATTTGCGATCGAGCAAATTTCATGATCGGGTTCGGCTGGAAATTGATCAAAATCAGATTTTAAAATCGATCCTGAAATCTCAAGATTGGCTCAACCCTACTGCCTACTGCTTGCAGTTATCAGCCAATCTCCTTCTATTGCTTTTGGAGCTTTGGTACACAAGAAAAGTGCTGAGGGTGGTGGCTTCACAAAAACACATAACATGTTTAATAGAGATGAGCGGGTAGTATTCGATCGAGTAGGTGTTTGATAGAATACTACGGTATTCTAAATACTCGTACTCGATCGAATACTACTAGCTGTTCAAAGTTAAGATTCGATGCAGAACCAGCGTTGATTGGCAGAATGCTATACATTGCCAATCAACGCTGGTACTTCTCTTACCTTTAGAAGTCTTCTCCCTGTGCAGCGTGCCCGCGTCCTCTTCCGGCCTTGAATTCACTCTGCTAGGCATCGGGCCTAGGCAGAGCCGACTGCGCATGCCCGTGCTACAAGAAAATGGACGCTTACAGTGTAAGCGGCTATTTTCTTGTAGCGCGGGCATGTGCAGTTCACCCATTTTGGTATTTGGTTTACTTTGGTGTATTTTGGTTACTGAAAAATTAACACCTAAATTCCAAACATGATTTAATCACTGAGTTCCAAAGATAAATACAGTGAATGGGGAAATTCTAGATAGAAAATTTTAATACATATACATTTCCTCCAGCATTATGTCCGAGAGTTCACTGCCGCTGTTCAAGTTGGCAGGCAGCTTGTAAGATTCTTTTACTTACTTGAGATATAGAGTGCGTGCTTTGGTTTTCATAATATGTGTTTATATTAGTATAGCATAGTCTGTTCTTCTGATACCGCACTTGGAGTACATGGACTAGTGTCATGTTCTAAGGATTATTGATGTAAAGCTACATTGGATACTTGACCTTTGGTGTTAGACAATATAATCGCTCCTTTAATTTATTTTCCAACTGTTTTAAAATAGTTTTATCTGACAGTAGCTGGTTAGGTACAAAGAATTTAACTGGTAGACTGAACTTTTTATCATTCACATGGTTTGCTCTAGTTTTATTATAGGAATTATGGGGCTTTATCCTGGAGTGTCTCGCTTTGTGTGACAGCAGAAAGAATTATAAAGCTGCAGGTTGGGGGCCCGGCTGTCAAAGAATGCTTAAATATTTACTACTCTTTCTATTTTCAAACACAAAAGCTAAATAAATCTATGAAAAAAGTACTATATGTGTTAAAATGATACAAAATAAAAACCAGTGATAGTTTTTTTTTTTTATTTTTTTTTTTAAATGAACAAAACCCCATAGTGTTTAACCAACATTGATTAAAGAGTTTATGGGCCTTAAAGGAGCCAACCAGGTTCTGGCACTGACTATCTATGCTTAGGTCATCAATGGCCAAAATGAGCATTAATGGATAAAAGAATCTCATAATAGTCTTTAAAATCAGCAGATTGTTTGCTTAGCTTCACACTGAGCTCCATGGGAATAGGGCTTGGCAAGTATTATGGGGCCACTAGGGCTAAAGTGCCTGGAGTCCACTGGGATTCATGATACTATGAGGGGGCACTAAGGGTTAAGAGGATATCGTCACTCCTTAGGGAGAGACCACCATATAGGTGTGTAAGTTAAGGAGTCAATGCAAATAAATAGCAAGTACTGCCTGTCTACTCATCACCTTCTCCTCTTAGGGTGGGTTCACATCTGCGCCCGGTCTCCAGTTTAGCCAACGTGACCGGTTTCCATCTTCTGCCCCGCGAAACTGGACTGGAGACGGAAACCTGGTGGTCAGCTTTCAAACCAATTCACTTGAATGGGTTTGCTGAGGTGACTGCCCGTGTGCGTCTTCTGCCTGTCCACGGGGAATTCATTTTTTTTAACCGGACACAAAGTTCTGCATGTCCGACTTTGTGTCCAGTTAAAAAAAAAAAAAATGGTTTCCCCGAGGACAGGAAGAAGACGACGGACAGTCACCTCTGCAAATCCATTCAAGTGAATGGGTTTGTAAGCTGACCGCAGGGTTTCCGTCTCCTGTCCAGTTTCGCGGGGCAGAAGACGGAAACCGGCCAGATTGACTAAACTGGAGATCGAGCACAGATGTGAATCCACCCTAAGAGGAGGAGGTGATGAGTAGACAGGCAGTACTTACTATTTTTTTGCATTGACTCCTTAACTTACAGGTGGCATCTGTAGAAACAAAATATTGCACTTGCTTAGGTCCACGTGTTAATATAAAGACTGCTACATCTGTATGTTGGTGCAGTACTGCTTGGTTGAAACATCTGTTTTCATCCAGAATCTGATAGAGTATACTACAAATATGGCTGTATTCTTGAAGGTTTGAAGGAAGTCCTTTAAACCGGTTAAACTCCCATTATTACTCTTTATTAGTATCATAACAGATTATCTTTGACATTAACTTATTTGTATACTACTTCCAATATTTTCAATTCTCTAACATTATATTATGGTGGTTCTATGTTCAGGACGGATACTACGATACATATAGCATGCATACTGACTAATGCGGGTTTAACATGCAGAGATCTTAAGATGAGCATAAATATAAAACTGACATTCTGCTCAGGACTGCATGATAACAAATATCTTCTGATGTACAATTTTAGTTAAGGACTTACTAAAGTACTTAAGACTTCATGCCTAGCTGAGCAAAGAATTTTTATAGCGATCAAGGCTCAGTTGATCAATGAAGTCTCCGAGTGTAAGATGTGGTGATTTGTAAGTGTGTCAAATAGATGTCTGCACAGATTATGAATTCTCCGTCCTGTATCCTCTAAAAAGTTCATGTATCTGGTAGCAAAGAAACCTGCCAGCAAACAAGATTTGTACATTGAAAACTGAAAAGGGTAATAACTAATTCTTTAAGTCTGCAACGGCTTCTTAGAATGTTCTTTGACTTTCCTAAAACAATGTAGGATGTTCTTTGCATCAATAGATTAAAACGTGCATCATAGTATTTGTAATGTGTTAACTTTTTGTAAGACATAAAAAAATCTTTTTATTGTAAATGAAACAAGAAATGAAAAAGCATTGGAAATGAATATAAAGTTGCATATTATTTATGAAATACAGAATGGGAAATATCACACAATTCTGGAAAATAGAACTTCACTATTGCACTTAAAAGCATGTGTGAGTAAATGTAAACCAAAAAAAATATGAATAAATATAGTATTTTACCTAAAAAAAAAATTGTTCGGTTTGCTTCCTTTTTCCTTTTTTCGCGGGCAGAGCCGACAATGCATGCCCGCTTGTAGTGCGGTCATGCGCAGTCGACTCTGCCCAGGCCCGATGTCTGGCAGAGTGAATTCAGAGCCGGAAGACGCCGTGGGGACGCTGCACGGAGAAGACTTCTTGGAGGATCCAGCCCGACCCTCACTCGTGGACTTGGTAAGTATAATTTGATCGAATGTTGCCTACCCCTGAAACGAGCATTTTCCCCCCATAGAGTATAATAGGATTTGATATTCGATTCAAGTAGTCAAATATTGAGGGGCTACTTGATCCGAATATCGAATCTCAAACATTTTACTGTTCGCTCATCTCTAGTAATTAATATTAGATTAAAATCCAACACCCTCACCGATCAGCCTCACACTTTTAAAATTTAAAGGAATGTCTTTTTTTGTGGGGTGGGGGTGGGTAGGGAGGGGCCTAATTTTGGCATATTTCAGATTTTATTTTCTTGTTCTTAAGACGTCGAATGTAGCTCTCTCAACTTACTAGATTCATGTGATGTGATGTTACCAAACCTCTACTGTTTTCTATTTGGCATGCTAACAATGGAGAAAACCCCTCAAAATATTATAAAGTCTCACTTTGAAAAAAGTTTATATTTTGTAATTTCTTGAAAGGAAACTTGTAAGAAAAAAAGAACTTACAAGAATGATGAAAAGTTTCTGACCTCCACATGTAGATGGAGTCAACCAAAGTTGGGGAATGTGTCCACCAATATGCCATCGCAAATTATAGACGAGTTGGACGCTGTGTACCGGGACTCTGACATCATGTACCACTGTAAACTTTTGGGCAGCTGAATTTAAACATGGCCGTACCAGCTTGGTTGACGATGAATGTTTGGGACGGCCAAAAACTGAAACCATGAAGGAAAACATTGCTCAAGTTCACCAAATGGTGCTAGAGAACCGTTGAATGAAGGATAGAGAGATAGTAGAGTCTCTCTAGCTCTATTTGGTGAACTTGAGCAATGTTTTCATTCATGGTTGCAGTTTTTGGCCGTCCCGAACATTCATCGTCAACCAAGCTGGTGTGGCCATGTTTAAATTCAGCTGCTCAAAATTTGACGGTGGTACACGATGGTGCAAAGTCCCCGTACACAGCGTCCAACTCGTCTTTAATTTGCGAAGGCTTATTGCCTTTCAAAAACAAATATCTAATGACAGTTCGATATTCAATTTTATCAATTTTCACAAAATCACTCGCATCGACTCACTACAACGACTGTCAAACAAGAACCACTGGTGCATGGCTGAAATTTTTGTGAGTACATTCCAATGCATGCACAAATACATTCCCCATCTTTGGTTGATGAGTGTTGCCATCTACATGTTGAAGTCAGAAACTTTTCAGACTACCCTCGTATATTCAGGATGAAACATTTTCCCACTTCCTAGCGTAATGATTAGAGATGAGCGAACAGTAAAATGTTCGAGGTTCGATATTCGTTTCGAGTAGCCCCTCAATATTCGATTACTCGAATCGAATATTGAACCGTATTATAGTCTATGGGGGGAAAATGCTCGTTTCAGGGGTAGGCAACGTTCGATCAAATTATACTTACCAAGTCCACGAGTGAGGGTCGGGCTGGATCCTCCGAGAAGTCTTCTCCATGCAGCGTCCCCCCGGCATCTTCCGGCTCTGAATTCACCCTGCCAGGCATCGGGCCTGGGCAGAGCCAACTGCGCATGCCCGCACTACAAGCGCAGTTGACTCTGCCCCGGCCCGATGCCTGGCAGAGTGAATTCAGAGCCAGAAGACGCCGCGGGGAAGCTGCACGGAGAAGACTTCTAAAGGTAGGAGAAGAACCAGCGTTGATTGGCCGACTGTATAGCATTCGGTCAATCAATGCTGGTTCTGCATCGAACTTTTACATTCGAATAGCGAGTGGTACTCGATCGAGTACGAGTATTTCGAATACCGTAGTATTCGATCGAATACCTACTCAATCGAGTACTACTCGCTCATCTCTGGTAATGATATTGATGTTTTTTTCCTAGGTTGCAATGATTAGAGAAATGCACCAGCAGAATTTTTAACATAAGACAGCTTAAGGCCAGGGCCCCACGTGGCAGAAACGCCATCTGAAAAATCGTAGCGTTTTACAGTCAGGGCAATGTGGATGTGATTCTAGCAAATGCTATGCCTACTATGAGATAAAAACCTGTGCGGTGGCGTGACCTACGTACGTGGAGGTGTCCAATCGGAGGTGTCCAATCGGAAAAACAGGTTAGGGATGAGATATCTGTTAATCTTAATGTACAAGATCAGGTTTTCCACTTATGAAACATGCCTTGTTCTAAGAAGATATGCTGCCGTACATGACTTGTGCCAATCAAACAAAAACCCTCTTTACTCATCACGTAAGGAATGGTGTAATTCACTTGTAAAATTCTTCTGAGTTATTTCTTTCCAATGAAATTCATAAAATAGAACCATTGAACTCCTCATTTGCGTTTAATGCAAATTATGCATGAAAATTTCCGAACAAAGGAAACGTTCTTTTCTTAAAACATGTAAAGCATTTAATATTGCCAAAAGAACAAGAACAATTTTACATATAAGTAATTCTTTAGATGTAGCCTTAACAATGTAAAAGGAACTCTAATGTAAGATCACACACTCGAATTGAAATAAAACATGTTTGCTTGATAAGCAGACGTACTTGAGGCATTGTGCTAAAAACAGCGTTCATTGTTAGGAGGCAGCATTTTATATATTTGCAATTTTTGTGCAATGGCAATTTAGTAGAAACTAGTTAGTGTTATACTGCAGTCTGTGTGATATCGTAAAGTGGATGTTTATGAAATTAAGTTAGCAGCGGGAGATATTCTACAAAAGAAATATGGAAAATAATAAATAAAATCACTCTGTGAATTACTTGCCGTCCAGTGGGTATCCCTGCTGTTCCTTTATTTTATTGCAGTGGTGCTATGCCATCCCATCCATATGATCACATGACCACTGCAGCCGATAACCTCAGCAATGATGCTAGCAGGTATAATATTTTTATTGGAAAGATACATCCTTTATTGTTTGTTTTATCGCTTATTAAGTAGGCACTAGAGATGAGCGAGTAGTATTCGATCAAGTAGGTATATAGAATAGTCGAATATTAAGGTCTACTCAAATCAAATTTCGAATTTTCAAATGTTTCACTACTCGCTCATCTCTACTGTATATATATATATTTTTTTTATGCCTACGTTGTCCTAGTTCCTGCCCCCCCCCCCCACTGCATAGTTATTGGTGTTAAAAAAAGCGCCAGGGAAGGTGAGAGGGGAATCAAATTTTTACTGCGTTTACTGCATGGTATTCGACTGAGTACGAGTATTTCGAATACCATAGTATTCGATCGAATACCTACTCGATCATATACTACACGCTCATTTCTAGTAGGCATACATCTCCTTATGGTTCTTCTAAATAATAACACGCCTGTAGCACTGACAAGTCATAGAAAGGAATTTTTTTTTTTTTTTTTTTTTTTAATTCCTTTAGCATTATAGCCATCATGTGTGTTGGAAGAAAAAACACGGGAGAGGACCTTTCCCTAAAAAAAACAAATTGGACTCTTTTGTGAAAACCACAACTAGAACACTGACCAAGCATGTGTTCATGTGTGTGTTCAGTGAAAGGGTAAATTTAAAAAAAAAGAAAAAGTTATGACTCTAAGGCCCTATTCACATATGCTTTCGGGTTTCCGCTCGGGGAGTCCTCTTGAGGCTACACAAATTATTACTTTTTACCTACCACACTTCGTCATGTCCACTCTCATCTTTTGATCCAGTTAAAGAAGATGTCTCCCAGTTGCTCTCTTCTTCTTGCCCTACGACCAGTATTAGTGACTAGAGATGAGTGAACAGTGAAATATTCGAAGTTCAAAGTTCGATTTGAGTAGCCGCTCAATACTCCACTGTTCGATCTAACACCGAACCCCATTATAGTCTATGGGGAATAAATACGCGTTTAGGGGGAAACCACTATTCGACTCAGGAGGGTCACCAAGTCCATTATGACACCCCAGGAAATGATGCCAACACGCTGGAATGTAACTGGGACAGGAGGGGAAGCATGTCTGGGGGCATCTAACATGCCCAAGTCACTGTATTACGTCGGGATCCCTGTCAGCTTGCGATATGCGAGAGCTGACTTTTTTTCTATAGGAATGCAATGACCAGCGTTGATTGGCCGAATGCGATACAGAGTACAGCTTTCGGCCAACCAACGCTGGTTCTGCCGGAGACTCGTCTGTGAGGAGGTGGAGTCTAATATCGGACCAGAATGGAGACTGCTGTGGACCGATCTTAGACTCTGCCTCCTCCAGCAGAACCAGCGTTGATTGGCCGAATGCCGTACTCTGAATGAATCTGGCATATTTTTAAAGGGTCTAGTCTAAGTTTATACCACTTTTTAGTTGGCTTACTTGAAGTCAGAATTATATATGGAATACAAAGTGAGATATTGTGTTAACTTATTTCATGACAGTATGCTAACAAAAGGCTTGAACTGTGGCAACTGACTGGATGGCCAAACATAGACTCAAATGGGAATGGTTAATCCCTTCATATTAACTTGTCATATTGCTTTTAGAGAAATTGCTTAACTTGTGATACATATATCCGGACATGTCCAGTCAAGAGGATGGGTAAGGAAAGAAACAAACCTCTCTATAATTCCTATCCATTCAACTCAATGGCATAGATAGGCCCACACTGTACTGTCTTCTCTTTGTTAAAGCTGTAAAACTGATCTAGCTGTTGTGGATTCTGTGAATATGTGATCAATTAAAATTTTTTGGGAAACCCCCTTTAAACTGCAACAGCCTTTTTCTTAATACTCTAATAACATACTTGCAATAAAGAATTTTCTTTCCTATGTACTCGGGAAATTTGTTAAAGGGCACTTGATAATATTGCTTTATTTTATATATCTTAATTAGCTGAAATAGTAAGGTTTCTCCGAACATAAGCTTTACTTTATACTAAATTAAAAAAATGGAAAAAAATGACTTTAATTTTCATGTCTTTTCAGTTATTCTGGCATTTGTCAGTTTCGAGGGGATATGAAAAGAACAGACAATAAAGACTGAATACCTCTGACATTTTGTACTGTTAAAATGTATAAAAACGTACAAGCCCATTGTAAGATAATTGAAAAGAACTTCTGCTCTTTGTATTTCCAACCTTGAGAAAGACCTTAATTAACTAAACCAACTGGATATTTTCCTGAATCTTAGTCCAGCTTTAATAATGATTTACCAGGCTTTGAATTTTACAGTACATTGTCCATGTGGAAATGTATGTAAAGGAGGTGAACCTAAAGCACAGAGGGGCTTATGTTTAAAAGTAAGAGGAAAAGCAGTTTTTTTTTATACATATGTATCCGTGCACAGTATGAAAGCTGCTATATGGGTCCAGTGAAATCTATATCAGCTACTCTGTCACTAAAAAAATGGTGGAAACATTAAGGGCCCGTTCACACGGGCACAGAGGGGGCAGATTATGGCGTGTAATCCACGTCATAATCCGCCCCCTCACAATGGTGGTCTATGGAGACCACTAGTGGAAATAAGAACATGCAGCTAGTGGAAAAAAGAAGCGAGCTGCCCTTTATTCAGGTGGATTCTTCGACTCGTTGAGCTGCAATGTCCACCTGGCGGCAGCAACCTGCAGAGTCGGCCCATTTATTTGAGACAACTCTGGAGGGGGAAGCCGTGACCTCGACAGTCGTGGAAGACGCACGTCACTCTCGGTGCCAAAATCCACCCCACCGCCCCCCGTGTGAACTAAGCCTAAGGATATGTCATCCAGGGCATGTTATCTAATTGTGAAATCAATAATGCAGGGCAGGTGGGGTACATTGAACATATCAGTCCGCAATGAATTACTAATCCTCAAAGAGACTTCAAATCAAATGGCTACATACCAACCTTACCTACTTGGGTATACAAATAAATAATTCAACAGGCTAAGTCAAGGGCAAGTCTCAACTGTACTGTCTTACCCTGACTTTATTTTGTTATCTTGGATGAGCAAGGAAAACTTGCAGAAAATTTTCAAGTTACCAAATTTTTTTTATAGTTGATGCAGATCCTACTGATACTTATTTAGATCATTCTTTCAAAAAGTGAAATCAATGTTTATCTCCTTTTTTATGGAACTAGATGAGATTGAGGATTCTTTTTGATAAACTAACACTAGATTCATACCTTCCTTGCATTTTCCATTCGGGGAGTCCACTGGTGAACCCCCCTGAATGGAAAACTAATCCGCTTAAAAAAGCGGTTATCCTAGGACATCCGTGAACCCCATAGACTATAATAGGGACCATCAGAAAAGATGCAGAGAGAGAAGTACCTGCTTGCAGAATGGGGAACAGAATCCCTGAGCAGAGACCATGCGCTAGTATGAACCTAGCCTAAATACTAATAAAACTTGCCAAGTGTTTGGATTGTAAGCGCTTACTACAGAGTAATCTATGTAAATAGATGGCTTCAGTTCACTTGTTCAGACACTGATGTTAAAATTGCCTTGAGTGACAATTGTCAGGACTCTGAGACCTGGTCCACTTGCTTGACTTGTCTTAGGACCTGACACAATGTACTTTAAAAATGAACCATAATCTCATTAAGACCTGCCACATTCTTTTTAATCCCATTCCATGCTTATCGCTTACCTTTCTTTCTGAGGTCTTGCCAATACAAGAAAGTAAAATATGAAAGAAAACTAAGTGTACTTAGCCTAATAAAATAACAATCCAATCTGGAACCAATAGTTTGCTACATTATCCATATGTCCTGTATTTGCAATGTTAAAAAATTTTGAAAATTATTTAAAAGTGAATGTACACATTCTGTGAATAGTAAAAGCTAGGGTTGAGCGATCAGGATTGGAAAAGATCGGATTCCGATCGGCGATCAAGCAAATTTCACGATCTCGATCGGAATTCCGATTTAGAGATGAGCGAGTAGTACTCGATCAAGTAGGTATTCGATTGAATACTACGGTATTTGAAATACTCGTACTCGATCGAGTACCACTCGCTGTTCGAATGTAAAAGTTCGATGCAGAACCAGCATTGATTGGCCGAATGCTATACAGTTGGCCAATCAATGCTGGTTCTTCTCCTACCTTTAGAAGTCTTCTCCATGCAGCTTCCCCGCGGTGTCTTCCGGCTCTTCATTCACTCTGCCAGGCATCGGGCCTGAACAGAGCCGACTGCGCATGTCCACTTGTAGTGCGGGCATGCGCAGTCGGCTCTGCCCAGGCCCGATGCCTGGCAGAGTGAATGAAGAGCCGGAAGATGCCGCGGGGACGCTGCAAGGAGAAGACTTCTCGGGGGATCCAGCCCGACCCTCACTCGTGGACTTGGTAAGTATAATTTGATCGAACGTTACCTACCCCTGAAATGAGCATTTCCCCCCCATAGACTATAATAGGGTTCGATATTCGATTCGAGTAGTCGAATATTGAGGGGCTATTCGAAATGAATATCGAACCTCGGACATTTTACTGTTCGCTCATCTCTATTCCGATCCCGATCATTTCTGGCGGGATCGAGGTCAGAGGTTATTTCAAGATCGGCTCAACCCTATTCATGTGTATATCATTAATAGGGTTGAGTGATTGGGATCAGAAAAGATCAGATCCCAATCTGCGATCGAGCAAATTTCACGATCTGGATTGGCTAGAAAATGATCGGAAATTGGATTTTAAAATCGATCCTGAAATCTCAAGATCGGCTCAACCCCAGTAAAAGCGTATGTCCTCTTTGTCAGTTACCTTTGTGTGGCCAAGGAGCCCCAGTCCAATACCAAGTGGACGTACTACATACACGCCTCAATGAAGCTGCACGTGTGATATCTTCATGCTGATAGAAACATTTAACAAACCCTTGTAGCTTAATGTGTTTTTTTTTTTTTTTTTTTTTAATTTCTAATTGGTTTTAGTATTACAGAAATGACTCACTCACCTGAGAAAATCTTTGCTGAATGATAACAGCGGTCTAGCCTAATTTTGTTTTCATTATCTCACATCGCTAAGCAGAGCACAGTTGGCTTTTTCGCATTGTGCTAGCATGTGCATCTTAATTTCTTGGGAAAATATTCGAGTTAAGTAACAGTTGTTAACATTTAATATGTTAGGTAGCATTTTTTATTGAGTAAATACAAGCAAATTTCAGAAGCCAAAACAATATTTGACATTCAGCATGTCGTTCATTGTTACATTACAGATTTCTACAATCCCCTTCAAACTTTCTTTCCATTAAAGAGATTTGTAAGTATTTCAGAAACTTTATTTAGGCTAAGGCCCCAAATGGAAAAAAATGCTGTGAAAAAAATTTGGTGGAAAGTTTTCCTCTGCGGACTTTCTGCCCCTATTATACCCATATGAAGAATTTCTGTAGGTAATATTGATATGCTGCGATTTTCAAAAATTCTATTGTTTTTGAAACCATAGCTTTATAAAATTTTTTCTGCAATGTGTGGATGGAATAAACCAGAATCCCATCTAATTTGCAGGTAATGTAAAATGCCATGTTTTCACAATGGGGGGCTTCATCTCCAGGGTATGGTCTGTTTTTGTTTTGTTTTTTTAATGTAGATTGCGAGCCCCATATAGGGCTCACAATGTACATTTTCCCCTATCAGTATGTCTCTGTAGAATGGGAGGAAATCCGCACAAGCATGGGGAGAACATACAAACACCTTGCAGATGTTGTTCCTGGCAGGATTCAAACTCAGGACTCCAATGCTGCAAGGCTTCAGTGCTAACCACTGAGCCATTGTGTTGCCCCTTTGGTATGGTCTGTTTGCACATAGAAGACATCTAAATGGAACTTGCTGCCGAACAGCCTCATACATTTGTATGAAATGCATTTGTCATGTAATAGCATAGCTTTACTCTAATGAATAGGCAAATGTACGGAGTGCCATACTGTCACCTAGCCATAGCAGCCAATCATGGCACTCATGTTTACAGAGTTCTACAATGATTGGTCTCATGGGAACCTGATATCAGTACTTGGAGGACTGGTATCAGTGAAGACCACCGAACAGAATACCGAACACAACTGCAAGCGTTGTGCAGTAAAAGCACTCGGACCCCATAGACTATAATGAGGTCCGTGTGCGTGCCGCGTACTGCCCGCACAAATCATGCAGACAGGAAAGTAGATTGTGAACTACTTTCCTGTCCGCTTGATCCCTGTGGAGATCTGGCAGCAAGCACACGGACCCCATTTTAGTCTATGGGGTCCGTGTGCTTTCACTGGCACACTGCTTGCAGTTGCGTATTCTGTTTGGAAATAATAATTACAAATAAAAACCACATCAAGCCTAGTATGATCCAGTATTATACAGATTATATATGCATTAGAAGGAATAGAGCGAGCTCTCACCTTATTTTGTTGTGATTATGGCCACAACTGCCTTGGGGGCAACAATCTATAGTAAACCAATAAACCAGTTTATATATCTTGGATGGCTGCTGGATCATCAACGTCTACTGGGGCGTCCCCAATGCTACAAGAGAAATCTCCAGTGCCGCCTCCATCTTCTTTAGGAATGGCCTCTCTGCGCGTCTTCTTCCGGAGCTGGGTTCAAACTTCTACGCATTACACTTTTTGGACAGATTTACGTGAATCAACTTTTCACAAATAAATTTGGTCCAAATTTGAAAGTGCTCCATTTTTCTGTTTGTTGGTCTTTTTGGTCATGTGATATATTACATCCAATTTAATGAAGCAATAAGATGATTACAGATGTCAATGGCTGACTTAGACTAGTTTGCTCTCAATTATAGAATGTAGGTCAATGATCAAGACCAACACCACCATTTTGAGCTTTTTATTGATAATGGATCCCAAAGGTTATGTATTTGTCAAATCTGAAACTTTTTGGAAATCTGGAGCATAAATCAATTGACTCATCTGAGTCAATAATTTTTGTGCCATATGGGCTAATAGAGTATGTCACGGGATGGTTAGAGTCTATACTATAGGCAATGTGTAATATATATTTCATGTGGAATGTATTCTCTAACCTGTTATATACATCAATGTGTAGTTGGCTGATTAGGGTCTAGTGTGTTAGCACATTGTATGCAAATACCTCTAACTAGTGAGGACCAGTGAGGACAATGGGTGGAGATAATCTGATCAGTGTCTCCAATAAGATGTTGGATGGTGCATTGTCCATAGTAGACAGGGAGTCTGCTCTCCTTGGTATAGGTGAGGGGGGAAGGATCTGTGACTCAGTCCTTCCCACCCACAGATATAGGTGTAACAGTCTTAGTATATAGTTGTAGCTGCAGTTAGTATGTGTTAGCCGGCCTGTGCACAGCTCTGCAGAGAGCCAGGATTTAGTTACAGGACCAAGGAACCAAAGTTATCATTGGATTGTGACTTCTGTGGACTTATTGTTATTACGGTTGATGTGACCGCCGCCGGCTACTAACTTTGTGGATTACAATAAATTGCTGTTGTCTTCCGACCTCTTGCGTCCGTGTTGATTCAAAAGACCATCCGGAGGAAGACGTATACCTTTGCTCCGTGACAGAGTAGTTAACCATACATTGACTAGGGATGCATATTACTATGTCAGGTTTGCTTCAACAACAAATAATTCATATATTTTTTGGAGCTTTAGTCTATTTTTTTGTGTAGCTAGTAAAAATATTCCATGTTCAAAAACATCCCTGGATATTAATATTTTGAATTAATATTCTGACCCAATGGCATAAAACATGAGATTACAGTGGAGTTCCATATACTTATGAAGGCATTAACTTACTACTATCCCTTACTATTAACTCGCTACCATATATTTCATCATTTAATCCGGTAGTTTATGTTATTTTTGAACAGCAGTGCACAACTAGACGGCAAAATATTTTAACACGTCAGTCTCTAGCAAACCCATAAAAAGCTAATGGCGTTTCTAAAAGTTCAAGCTATTTTGCTGGATCCTGTTCAGTGCAAACACTGTACAGAAGTTATCATTTTAGATTGATAATAACATGCTTTTTACAGCTGGAGTGTTTTAATAACCTGGAATTATTTCAAATGTGCTCAAGAAAACCAATGCTGTGCAAGTAAACTGTTCGCATGCAGTGCATTATGCATGCACAAAAGGAATAACGGGGGTTTTATAATGGCTTTTGACAGAAATATAAAAATAGACCACCATGTAAAAATTGCAGTTGATATTTGCATTCCTGTACTGTAAAAAAATAGAAGAGGGAAATAAAAATGCCTTCTACCTGAATAAAGAGCTCATGGATGGCTTTATAGGTACATGAAACTGGTGTCGGTATTTTTAATTAGCACCATATTGCAAGAGAGTGTACCTCCAGTGGAATAGAAAAGCATCACATTTCTTAGATCATCGTGAACTCTACTTTTGTGGAACTTCCAGTTAACCCTTCACCAACATCCACTGAACTATTACAGCTGTTTTTTTAAATATTGTGGACACTTAAGAGCTGAGTGCCATCATAGCCACTAAGCCTCAGCAGTAATTATAAACTACTAACCTCTGTCCGTGATATCATTTGCGTGCTGTTGGCATCGATGATCCGCCTATGTTCAGCAATTTGCTGCCGTCGATCATCTGCCTGCTCCAGTGTTTCGGCAGCTCTCAAGCTGGCCTGCCACTCAACTTGTTCCTCGCGCCGTGCCTATGATTGTTGTGACATCTCAGCAGCTTGCTGGACCACCATATAATGTGTGTTACTGGCTTTGATGATCCACCTTCTCCGGCATTTCAGCAGCTCTCAAGCTGGCCTGCTGCTGAACTTGTTCTTGGCGCCATGTCTGTGATTGTTCCGGCATCACAGCTGCTCACTGGGACATCATATAATGAGCATGTTGTTGGTGTTGATTATCCGTGCACTCCAGTGTTTCGGCTGCTCTAAGAGCTGCTTGACATCTGCTTGACACCTAGCGGAGCTGAGATGGACATCAGTCCTCCTCAGCTCCACTTGAGCAAAAGTCTGCTGACTTCTGGCTACCTTCACAACTTTTTTTGGGAAATTTGTGACAAATTTGATTTTCATTTCCTTGGTATGTTTAAAATTGGGAAACTGCCAATTTGTATTAAAGATGTTTTCTCAAGTCAGTGCCCAAACACGCTTCCTCCAGAGTCTGCTTCTGACTTTCTGTATTTGTGTTTCCCCCTCCTCCCTTTGGCTCAACAGGACACAGAAGACTTACGTATGCAGAGTCTTCTGTTTGCATTTACAGAATGGACTCAGGGTTATCTGTGTGTTTACATAGAGAGATAACAGACTAAAATAATGCTGTCCTCAATCCCTTATTCCATAAGGTACAGCCTGATACCATTGCCTCAGGTTGTCTCATGAAAGATGGTCCTTTGTTACATCAGTACCACAACTCAGGGTGGACAACCCTGATAATTTTTGGCTTTTGTGTCCAGTCAGAAGTGCTATTTAGCCTTGTTCAGCTAGCTCTATACATACCCAAGAGATGCAGATGCATAATGTGAAGCTCCTGAGCCCCAGTGCAAAATCTGTACCAGGGTCCCCAACAATATTGTGACAATTATAGTACTGGTTTTCTCCTATTGGGAATAGACACTTTATGGTTGCCTAAGTATCCTGGGACCAGGTGCAACTTCACCCTCTGCATTCCCTCAACATGATTCCAGCATATTAGACACCATGTTCCTTTTAAGTTTACTTTAACCAAGGAAATAATTTCTCTGCTGTCTTACATTTCTGAGATATAGAATATAGCCCATGTAGACTGAGTATATGGTAAGAATCAACCTCTTTCACCTTACAGTTCTTCTCCGACTAAGAACAGTACTAAGCACTTTTTAGATATTTGGGTTTTGTTTTTCTACTTATTCTAAAATCCGGCTTAGCTGAATCCATAAATCAACTTTGAGAGTAATATATTTTCCATAGACTACTTCAGTTAGTCTTTTCTTGATATTACCTTGTAAATTATTAAGACAGTTTCATGCAATGCATCACCTTTATTCATTATTAAGAAGGCAAGCCAGGAAACTACCACATTTTCACATGGGTGTCATTAATAACAAAGAAGGCTATTCAATCAAAGCCGGACAGAAGCCTTGTGTGTGACACCGAGTTTGGGATTGACACCTGGCTGATCTTTTCTGCAAAGCCATTATTTGTTTAATTAAAGGTTAATACCTAATTGTTGTTCCAAATGTACATACACTTAATAGGCAACATGATACATAAATAAGATTTGTACTATTAGTTATGTAAATCATAAATTGGTAACATAACCCTAAATTTCCTTTGAAAGGGGATCCCATCTCTCCTTAATAAGAATTACCAATGGTGCAATTAAACATCTATGAAGAGCTGTTAAGGGGGTTTCCCATAAATCTAAAAGTCTCAGATTAATTTGCATATAATCTCTTTCTAATCGACTTTTGTTAAAAATAATGCACAATTGCAGACTTATAAATGTACATGTTTTTCATATGTTTGATACAGATAGTGGCCTATCAATCGAATCTTTGTGCAGCTTAGATCTCCCTTTAGCAGGATGAGGCTGTGGTTGTGTTTGATTTCCTGCTCTTCATACTGAGCATGCTCACCTATGTCCATAGACTTCTATGGGCTCCATTGATTTCAGTCCATATGAAAGCAATAGAAACAGAAGATCATGCTCAAATGTTACTGATTTACATACAGCTAAGGAGCTATGGGAATCGCCCTGGAGGGAAAAAAAAAAAAACATTCTAGATAACTGCAAATAAGGTTCTGGAAGTATTTTATAATGTTTAATAGGGTTGAGCCGATCTTGAGATTTCAGGATCATTTTTAAAATCCGATTTTCGATCATTTTCCAGCCAATCTCAATAGTGAAATTTGCTCGATCGCCAATTGCCGATCTTTCCCGATCCCGATAACTTTTAATTAAAAGTGATTAAAATATCACATGCAGTCATTATGAGGTCCCTGTAAAGGAAGTCTGTTTACCATATCGACTTCCATCATCCCAAGTAATCACTAACTACCTTTTGTCCCATTAGAAATTTCGGCTACCCTGGTAGTTAAGTTCATGATTGTGTATACACAACCTGTTAGACTTTAATTTAGAACAAAAGTAGTATTAGTACACACATGGAGAGAGGAGGGATGAAGGCCAGGTATAGTTGGATGAGATGGCAGTGACCTCTTATTACATCTAGAACTGAAGAGGTTTCACACTCAAAGTGCAATATTCTGTATTATTATTATTCACCAAACCGGTGCATAAAGAAAAAGCAAAGAACAACACTTAAGTTGCACATGTGTTGTACCTCTATAACGGGACCTCTGCTTTACTCTTATGCTGCCACTGCCATCAGTGCTGATTCTCTGCTCCCCTTACATCCATGGTGTACTGAGAGTCTGAGGAAAGTCTAGACCGAAACGTATACATTACTCTACAGATTATACTATATAAATATTTTGCTGATACTGTACAACACATGCGCAACTTCAGTTCTATGTATAACAGGTTGTGACCCTACTTCATTACTCTTCATAGAATTCTACCCATACCCTGCTGACAAAACTTTAGATTTATTACATAGGGGTAAGTTCATTCAGTGGTACATTCCTGACCATAGGGGTTGTGGTAGAGGGTGCAGTGACCAATTTAATTAGGATCATTTCATAGGGAGCAAGTACATAGAGTGGTCATTGTCTGCTAGAGCTACTGACCACTCTCTAGATAGCACTTACCACCTGTGCTGTATGTGTTCCACTTGCAGAGCATGGTCTGTGCTGCTGCTGTATCTCCTTGGTAAGCCCCACGGTACTGCGCGGAAAATAGCACAGATCATGTTTTCAGCCTCCAGGGTGCACAGATTCTTGGTTCTGTGCAGAGAATGTAGGAACACAGGTGCACCGAGTAGATCAAGAGACAGTAAAAAGTAAGACTTTTTTTTTTTTTACAAAAACATTCTTTGGTATTGAAGTACTGTATATCAAATATATGGCTCCAGTTCTAACATATTATAAGCCACTGTGAACTCCATTTACATGCTCCATGTGTATGGAGTGTTACTGTAATGGAGACTGTCTTGATGTAAATACTGAGTCTGAAAAAATCTTGTAGTTTTTTTTTCTGTTGAACTTGTAAAGATTACGTCAGAGAAATGGCCTCCATGTCTCTGAACGTAATCCTTAAGTTCAATTAGAGGTTTATTGAGACTGTCAAAAGGCTGAAGAATACCTGAGGGGTGTACGACAAGTATGTATGTATGCTGTGGAGTGTTCATGCTGATGAAAAGAATACAATAAGAGGTGAGTCTTGCCCTAAAAGAACAGTGAATAATTTATTTCTTCATATGTGAAGTATCGGTCAGTTCAGCCTATTATTTGTTTTGGTCCAAATAAATTTGTTCTGAATCGGCTTAAAACATAATTTATAACACTGTCAGGGCTCCTAGGATTCTATCTAACCATTACTAGCTTGCTAAGGCAAATATCGGTACAAGGTAGAAAGTAATGTCTAAGTGACAGCAAAATGCATGTCTTTATCAAGACAGATTCTAAAAGGCAGCGCATTCAAGCTGCTTGTTTAACCATATACTGTAACGTTCCTTCTTTGGAGGAGTTGCTTGCCTCTGTTATCATAAACACACAATGGTAATATTAGAAAAAAATAATGGCTTTTACAAACACTGGAGGACTTGATGCGTCATAGTTAAAGAAATGTTGAAGAAAAATGTTAGGTTCAATAGTGTAGAAGGCTTAAAATAAATGTTTGATGAAAGCAGATGACACAGCAACATAATCTAACACAACTACAAAAAAAGTAAAAAAATGATACAAAAAATAGTCAATAAACAGATGTGGTGACTGTATGTCAAATATTGTAATACACAACTATGGATGGTATAAAAAATTTGGTGAAAGAAATGTGACTTGGAACCATTGGCTCAAAATGGGTGGCAGTGTAAGACTTTATGCAAAAAAAAAAAGCCCCACTATTGTGTGATGTCATAGAAGTTGTCAGTCAATTTTTTTTTACATAGTCAAAAGTTTTCTGATAATATCTCTATGGCCTCTCCATGTAAATGAAGGCTAACTCATTTATCTTCTATAATAAAGCAGTTTTTAGTTCTTTTTTAGGGTTGAGCAATCGAGATCGGAAAAGATTGGATCCCGATCGGTAAATTTCACGATCGCGATAGGGTTCTGATTCCGCCTAAAAAAGATCGGGAACGGAATTCTGATCCCGATTGCTCAACCTTTACCTGCAAGTTAACTGTAACGTACCTGCACAGAACGGTTCTGTGCAGGTCAGCAAACAGCAAGGGGGAACTAAGTAGCCGGAGGACTTTTTAATCACTACACAGCATGGAGTCCAAAAATTGAAGGCTTCAATTTTTGGACTCCACGCTGTGTAGTGAATAGGATCGTTTTTAAAATCCGATTTTCGATCATTAAAAAATCCCTTTGACTTGCATTAGAATCGGAATTGGGATCGGGTTCGGATGGAAAATGATCGGAAATCGGATTTTAAAAACGATCCTGAAATCGAAAGATCTGTTCTGCCCCTTTATTATTTCATTGTTAAAGGTAACTTATTCTTGGGAAAAAAAAATAATATTTCTATTTTTAACTGGAAACTATGAAACCTTTGAATATATATTATATATATTTCATATACATGTTTGTAAACGTTACCTGCAGCCCATTACATGATACATTTTATTGTGTTATTTTATTACATTGAAAAACAAAATCCGTTCCGTAATAAGAAAGAAGAAAAATGCCAATGCGAAGTGGTGAGTGACATTCTAAAAATGGTTTCAACTATTCCAACTACAATTTTGGTAATTGCTAATGGAAACAAATGAAGAGTCTGTGAAAAGAGCAAGTTAAATATTCCAGTGTAATACAAAAAGAATGTGCAGGCTATTAGTAATGAATGGCTAATTACTAACATGGAGGAACATTAAGTATCTCCATTCATGACCTTTTCAGATCCAAATAAAAGCATCCAGCTATTAGGCAAATTAAACCAGTTAGTACTTTTCTAAGACGTAAATGTCTTAATTTGCGACCCTACTCTACAATGTGTTAGAATGTACTGAAGAAACAAAAGGGTAGATAAAAATGAGGTTAACGCAGTTTCGAAACACTAAGAAGTAGCCCTTCATCAACATTTATATGACTTGTAATGTTATTGTAAACCGTTTTGTGTTTCGGTGATCAGACTCCATTTAAGGTGGACCAAACTCGTTTTACGTTGCAATCCATTGGAAAGGAATCTCTAAAAATAATTTTTGGAAAATATTGTTGTTTTTAGCTTTTTATAAATATAAAACCAAATCTGTCCAACTGAATGATCTATAATTAAAATCTATATATCGTCATCTTGTTTATAAATTTATGTTTTACCGGATTCTCCGATTTATTGCATGCTCTGAAAATGTGCAGTAGGTTCAAGTAGTGAATTTATCATGTTTGTCCTAGCATGTCTATTTTTGGGTGTAATTGTTTGTAATTCCTTTAGGGATTTTAGTGAATTTACATTTTGCTCATATGCTGTTTGGCCATTGTGTAGGCGTCCATCCATTTACAGTTTGCTCATATGCTGTTTGGCCATTGTGTAGGCGTCCATCTTCACCCAATATAGCTCTGGTTCTTTGAGGTATCTGCTCCACAAAACCTCTGAAGTTGTCCTGTATTACCTGGTAGTACCGTAAGTCCTCTACACCCTTCAAGTTGTGATGTCAAGTCTCCATGGATTCTTTCTCCCACTCATTCCATGGATGTCTGGTCAGATTCAACTTAGTGTTGTATGGAGGCCAATTTACTGCCTTGAACACTTTGTCAGATACGCATTCCTTAAAAAATCAACCATGGCAAACTTAAAGAGGACCTTTCATCAGATCGGGCACATGCAGTTTTATATACTGCTGGAAAGCTGACAGTGCGCTGAATTCAGCGCACTATTGCCTTTCCCGATCTGTGCCCGGTGTAAAGCGCTATCGGTTCCGGTACCGTAGCGCTTTACAGTCAGAAGGGCATTTCTGACACTTAGCCAGGGACGCCCTTCTGCCCAGCAGCGCCTATCGGGCTGTACTGTGGAGCGGGGAGGAACGCCCCCTCCCTCTGCTCACACAACTTACACACTCCCTGCTCCACAGCACAGCGCGATAGGTGCTGCTGGGCAGAAGGGCATCCCTGGCTAAGTGTCAGAAATGCCCTTCTGACTGTAAAGCGCTACGGTACCGGGACCGATAGCGCTTTACACCGGGCACAGATCGGGAAAGCCGATAGTGTGCTGAATTCAGTGCACTGTCAGCTTTCCAGCAGTATATAGAACTGCATGTGCACGATCTGATGAAAGGTCCTCTTTAAATCAGTCTGGCACGAAGTCCTGACTAAATTGAGATACCAGAAATCCTTAGTCATTTGCAACCTTCAAGACTCCAAGTCTTGTAAGGGAGGGTTCACACAATGTCTTCTGGCTCGTAATCTGGCATGTCTATGCCGCGGGAGCTTTTGCTGGCCGTATACGCTCCCATTGATTTCAATGCAAAAGCTCCCGTGGCGTAGACGTGCCAGATTACGAGCCAAAAGACATCGTGTGAACCCTCCCTAAAATTATAACTCTCACATGTATTTTTGCTGTTCTGTTTTTGGAACTCACAGAAAAGCGAATGGACCATGCTGAGAGTTGTAGTTTCATAGCAGCTGGAATGTGAAAGGTTGCTTAACCACATTCTAGTTTTTCCCAGGGACTTAAGGTTCCCCAGACAGTAGTTAAATTGGGCCAGAATGCGCTGGAACTCAATTCCACCATAATTGCAAAATTACTTTAAGCGTTCCAGTATAAATGTGTCTGAAGCGGAATGTGAAGAACATAAAAAACATTTACCTCTCCTGGCTCTAGAAGTCTTCAAGCCTACTTGGATATGTTCAAGAATTGACATGGGCCGGGGCTTGCGTCCATATGCGTCGCTATACAAGCCCGACCCATGCTCACATGACGTCAGACGTCCCGTACATGCCGTAAACTTTTTCAGCAAAATGTGCAACTGTTCTTCCTATGTGGGGTCTCAACAGAAGAACTAGCATTTCACCCCAACATGCACAAATTATTCTTTTAGGAAACCAAAATCCTGTCCCTGGACCACATGTGGGTGGATGGATTTCTCAGTAAAACTATATGCCTCCATTAATTGCCATAGTGTATTCTTGTATCATAGCTTCTCCATATAAGCAATGCACATGCACTCGGCTATCCTCATGAGATTAGAGAAAATGTGATTCATCAACCAGACTACCTTCTTTCCTTACTCATTGGTCCAGTTCTGATAATCATGTGTCCATTGTAGGTACTTTCTGAAGTGGACAGAGATCTGCATGGGTTTTGTATTTGGTCGGTGACTGTATCTTATACATAGCTTGATATCTGTGATGCACTGTGTGTTCTGATAACTCTCTATCACAGTCAATATATATATATTTAGTTCTTCTATACTAGCTCTACCGAGAAATAAAATAAGGTGAGCTAGCCTCTGCTTTCCACTTACATCAGTGTGCCTTCGGTGTGACCTTGGCTTTAGTTCACTGGTATTCCTTTCATGGACCACTTATAATAGATACAATATTAACCACTTCATACCAGAAAAAGCCCACAAGACTTGTTGTTTGAGAGATGCATGGACCCAGTTGTCTAGCTGTCATAATTTCATCTTTGTCAGATCCTTATACCTTGCCCTTTTTCATACTTAGTGGACATCAACTTCAAGAAATGACTGCTCTCTTTCTACTTCATATATCCCACATCTTGGAGCTATGTAATATATTATTAATGTTACTGTCTTCAGCTAGTAGTGGTTTTACTGTTATGCTGGATAAAATAGTAGAGAATTTTTCACAATTACATTTCATATTTTAAAGGGATTTTCCATGCAAAAAAAAATCTTTTTTCTTTTTTTTTAAAGGTCTGTTAGTGTCTCTGGTTGCTTCTGCATCCTCTGCATTTGTTTACTGGTGTAATTTCCTGCTGTGCAGCTTACAGTGTACCTTCCACACTAGTTCCCTCTCACTGAGCCCCCCCCAGTCTCTCACTCCATTACACACCCCTCCCTGTCTCCCTAGCTAAGCAATCCCACCCACTAATAGCCCCTTCCTCTCCACCTGCCTCCCTAGCTAACCTATTCCACCCACTACTAGCCCCTCCCTCTGTCTCCCTAGCTAAGCTGTCCCGCCCACTACTAGTAGAGATTACGAGGGGAAGGTCCATTCCCAGACACAGGAAGACTGGTAAGTATTGATGGGGATGGGAAGGAGTCATGTTGGCATTCCATTTCGGAAACTGTGAAATGGAACGTCAAAGGATTATCAGAAAGTGTCCCGGGGTGGTCACATGACCGCCCCAGAAATGTAGGTAATTATATAAATATTTTTTTCAATCGAAGTATATTAGAAGTTAGCCAGGGGGGAGGGGGTTTAGTTTAGGGGTTATGTCTTAGTTTATCCTGGACAACCCCTTTAATAATCTTATGTCTAAGGACAGTTGCAGATGCTTTGGGTTTTACCATGACAAGTTTAAATGAAGCTTATACTCTCCTTCCCTCACCACTTTTGAGTCTCCTTTTGGCATTTGTAGCTCCTCGGTGATGTAATGCTCCTAGGGTCACCACGGAAGCCTGTGACATGGGCATGCCGAGCATCATGACATCATTAGAACCATGTGACCACTGTGGCTCTATTAAAGTCCTCAGCAGTGACTTCAGGGACATGAGGTCACCATGAGAGCTCAAGACGCTGCGAGGAAGTCCCAAAAAGGCGAGGGAAGGTAAATATAAATGTTTATTTATTTATTTATTTATTTATTTATATTTACCTTCCCAGCATATACAATATTATAATAATTTACTACAATGTGTCATTTTCATTCATTCAAGATGAATCCCCAGTTGTTCAACTTCATTAAAAACAAGCAATCTGAGAAATTCAGGTCAAACCCGGCACGTGCCAAAGCAGTTCCACAATCTCTACTTGGCAACAAAGGCTCCGTTTCACAAGAGGAAAACACTGTTTGATTTGGGTGACCCTAAACGATCTAGCTACAGGGCTAGGTTCTATTGACAGACTCCCTTAGATTATCAGTCTATAACAATATATCCAACTTTAATATGTTATGTAAACTCAAAGACATGGGACAAACATGAGCACAGCTACTTATCACATGGGCTCAGAGTGTGTTTGTAGCTTTAGTATACATTGATATTAATATGATGAAGTAATATGCAAAGGGTTTTCTAGTAATTCTCTTAGCCTTAGTGCATCCCATCAATGGGTTAGTTATAACTGCTATTAATACTTTTTCCAATCCCTGCCCTAAGGAAAGATCCATTATTCATTATGTTCCTATGGAGTAGCAATTAATGTTGAACGTGTACCGAAACAAGGTAAAGGATGTGTTTGTAATGCGAAGGGTCAATTGTGACATAACATTTTGAAGGATGGCAGGGCTGTTGATGCACACATAGGTAATGAAGTGAAAGGCTATTTGCTTTAATGAGGAGGTTAATCTGTATAAACATGCATAATGATTCTTCATTATAAAACAGACCTATACATCAAGGCAGCAAAGAACAGTCTCTTCGAGGCCCGGCGACAGGTCACTTTCTTGTGGTAAACTTCAATACAGTCATTAAAGGGCCCACCCATGGACTCATGTCTGTTGTGTATTTAAGTGGTCATAATTAAATGTGTAAAATAATATATATATATATATATATATATATATATATATATATATATATATATATGATTGATTATTTACAATGCGTCTATTTCACGACTATATAAAATAGTGATTATTATTTTGGTATTTATAAAAGTAATTATTGTTTACTTATTCTCCCTTTTAATTCGTTTTTTAAGATTTTTGACAAAATGAAATTTTAATTGGGATCATTTTGGGATGACTTTAGTTCATTTACAAAATTTAATAGCACATTCTGGGGTATAATACAAGCATAATAGTTTTAATAATGCACTATACACCATAAGTGACATGTTTGCTAACTTTTATAGTGATTGCCTTAAGTATTTTTCATTGGGTGTGTGCAGCACTTGAATTGGGAAAAAGTTAAAAGGGAACTCTGAAGACCCCGACCGACCAACTCCCCCTTCCCCCACACACATTATTATGCTGCATGGTGGCCCCTGCACAAAGTATAATGCCCGATAGTGGCCCTTACACACATTATACCCCATTGTGGACCACTGTATGTAATTATTATACTCTGGGGTCTGAAAAGAATATAGCATTAATGCTGCTCGTGGTCTGGCCATATCTACGGTTCCAGTTGGTCTACAAGAGTCTCATGGATTTTTTGTATCTACTGCCTCACTTGGTCCAGGGGAGTATCATGAAACGGCGCAGGATCTGAAGTTGGCTCTGGAATCTGTAAAGTAACAAATACACTTTCTTATCCCTTAAGAATCTTTTAGAAGCTACTGACTTGATAGGGTCAATGGAGCTTTGCTTAACAGGATTGAACTGTTCAATCAACAAGCCCTGGCTAACATTAAAACAGTCTATGGGTATGATTACTGGCAGGGTGGTGTCACCTGAATGCTCCATAGAGTAAGTTATGATACATAGACAAAAATATTGTACAAGTGGATGATCAAGAAAACTGGAGCTGCTGGAATAATTTCCAGATTAAGTGGCTACCAGACCTTGGGGATCATGATAATATATTTTGGGCGTAGAGTGTTGGCTATATTTAAGCTAGTCCTATATCGTCCATTAGAAGCAACTTATGTAATGGATCATATTCATAGAATAACACTCTTTAATTTAAAAAATAAAGGTACTCTGTGGAACATGCTTTGTAATCTCCATTATTATGGTGACAAGGAGGCGCATGAACATTTGGACCCATTAACTTTAAAGGAGTGATGGTTAAATTATTTCATAACATCTCAAACTGTACTCTGGATATACATTGGGTACTTAAATCACTTCTTGTTAAAAGGAAGGCAAAAAGAGCTACATATAGATGGCGCCATCCATTTCATGTAATTATAAAAAAGGACTCAAAAACATTAGCTCTACTTACACCTACAAATTTACCCGAGTTATTCATGGTGTTGAACATACCACCAATCCAAATGTCAAATTAGCTGGAAGTGGAGTACATCAAAAGAATTCTTGTGACTGTGTATTGAGAACAGAGATCAAGATGGTATAGATATTAAAAACAAATAGGGTGGTTTGTTTTTTTTTCTGTTACTTCTGGCCATGTGTAGGGCTAATGTGTAGGGATAATGCCAGAATAGGTTTGACTTTGGGTGTATAATTTTGCACTGTATTAGTAGGGATTAAGATATTAATGCTTTATATAAATATGAACTGGTATACTTGAGAACGAGACAAGTAACTCTCTCTAGTTCATTCTTGCTAGTTCAACCCTTGGCTTCTTTCTCTTTTTTTTTTAAAGTTTTTTCCGGAGCCAACTGTTTGCTGTTTTTTTTCCCAAAGGGTTTTTCTTTTTGAGGGGGCGTTCGCCCCAACGTTCTCATTACCCTAAGGGTAGTCTTTTCTATGGTCTCTCATATTTCTCCCATTTTTTTATCTTTTATCTCTTCACTGTTTTTTCTTTCCTCTCGGGATGGCTTCGGCCCACAGCAGGAGATACCCCAAATAATATGACCTCTTAATTTAAAATCTCTGCAAAGCCCTGAGAAAAGGTCTAGTCTAATAAATCAACTAAAAAAGAAGGGTCTTCAGGTTGCATTTTCACTAGAAAAAGAAAAGTTTAACCGCTGCTTCCCATTTATTTACCATTGCTTTTCTCAGGATTCGAAATCTAAAGGTACCAGTTTATTTTCAGGTACTCTCCAGTGGGGGGGAGTAGACTCCTGTAGATAGGATGATGGTCAAATGATGCCTCTTATCTCAGATCTTTACATTTGCTTTGCTATATTTGCTAAATGCAGGACAAGAGAGATCACTCTCTGTATTTTTGGAGAGATTAGCAGAATTTGGTGACCGCAAATTGTCTTGGGTGGAGATATCAATTTTGTTATAAACCAAACTTGGATGTATCAAGTACAATATCTTCTATTACATGATCATCAGTTTAGGGATACATGGCGTATTTTGGACTCCGTTGATGGGGATTTTCCATTTTACTCTATGGCACATGACTCCTACTCAAGAACTGATTTTTTTCTTAAACATTAGAGATGAGCGAACACTAAAATGTTCGAGGTTCGAAATTCGATTCGAACAGCCGCTCAATGTTCGTGTGTTCGAACGGGTTTCGAACCCCATTATAGTCTATGGGGAACAGATACTCGTTAAGGGGGAAACCCAAATCCGTGTCTGGAGGGTCACCAAGTCCACTATGACACCCCAGGAAATGATGCCAACACCTCTGGAATGACACTGGGACAGCAGGGGAAGCATGTCTGGGGGCATCTAACACACCAAAGACCCTCTATTACCCCAACATCACAGCCTAACAACTACACACTTTACACACTCAATACCACCTCTCTGACAGTAGGAAAACACCTTGAAACATGTGTATTTGGCACTTGCAGTGAGGAGAGCTTGTCACCAGCAGTGAATTTGGCCCTTGTAGTAAGCTGAGGTTGGCACCAACATTTGTTTTGAAAATCAGGGTGGATTGAGCCTCTAACCAGCAGAGTTTGGGCAAATTCATGGTGGAGGGAGCCTCTAAACACCCCAGTTTGGGCAAATTCATGGTGGAGGGAGCCTCTAAAAACCCCAGTTTGGACCAATTCATGGTGGAGGGAGCCTCTAACCAGCCCAGTTTGGGCAAATTCATGGTGGAGGGAGCCTCTAAAAAACCCAGTTTGGACCAATTCATGGTGGAGGGAGCCTCTAACCAGCCCAGTTTGGGCAAATTCATGGTGGAGGGAGCCTCTAACCAGCCCAGTTTGGACCAATTAATGGTGGAGGGAGCCTCTAACCAGCCCAGTTTGGACCAATTAATGGTGGAGGGAGCCTCTAACCAGCCCAGTTTGGACCAATTAATGGTGGAGGGAGCCTCTAACCACCCCAGTTTGGACCAATTCATGGTGGAGGGAGCCTCTAAACAGCCAAGTTTGGACCAATTCATGGTGGAGGGAGCCTCTAAAAACCCCAGTTTGGACCAATTCATGGTGGAGGGAGCCTCTAACCAGCCCAGTTTGGGCAAATTCATGGTGGAGGGAGCCTCTAAACAGGCCAGTTTGGGCAAATTCATGGTGGAGGGAGCCTCTAACCAGCCCAGTTTGGACCAATTAATGGTGGAGGGAGCCTCTAACCAGCCCAGTTTGGACCAATTCATGGTGGAGGGAGCCTCTAAACAGCCAAGTTTGGACCAATTCATGGTGGAGGGAGCCTCTAAAAACCCCAGTTTGGACCAATTCATGGTGGAGGGAGCCTCTAACCAGCCCAGTTTGGGCAAATTCATGGTGGAGGGAGCCTCTAAACAGGCCAGTTTGGGCAAATTCATGGTGGAGGGAGCCTCTAACCAGCCCAGTTTGGACCAATTAATGGTGGAGGGAGCCTCTAAACAGCCAAGTTTTGGGAAATTCATGGTGGAGGGAGCCTCTAACCAGCCCAGTTTGGACCAATTCATGGTGGAGGGAGCCTCTAAACAGCCCAGTTTGGGCAAATTCATGGTGGAGGGAGCCTCTAAAAAACCCAGTTTGGACCAATTCATGGTGGAGGGAGCCTCTAACCAGCCCAGTTTGGACCAATTAATGGTGGAGGGAGCCTCTAAACAGCCAAGTTTGGACCAATTCATGGTGGAGGGAGCCTCTAAAAACCCCAGTTTGGACCAATTCATGGTGGAGGGAGCCTCTAACCAGCCCAGTTTGGGCAAATTCATGGTGGAGGGAGCCTCTAAACAGCCCAGTTTGGGCAAATTCATGGTGGAGGGAGCCTCTAACCAGCCCAGTTTGGACCAATTAATGGTGGAGGGAGCCTCTAACCAGCCCAGTTTGGACCAATTAATGGTGGAGGGAGCCTCTAACCAGCCCAGTTTGGACCAATTAATGGTGGAGGGAGCCTCTAAACAGCCAAGTTTTGGGAAATTCATGGTGGAGGGAGCCTCTAACCAGCCCAGTTTGGACCAATTCATGGTGGAGGGAGCCTCTAAACAGCCCAGTTTGGGCAAATTCATGGTGGAGGGAGCCTCTAAAAAACCCAGTTTGGACCAATTCATGGTGGAGGGAGCCTCTAACCAGCCCAGTTTGGACCAATTAATGGTGGAGGGAGCTTCTAAACAGCCAAGTTTGGACCAATTCATGGTGGAGGGAGCCTCTAAAAACCCCAGTTTGGACCAATTCATGGTGGAGGGAGCCTCTAACCAGCCCAGTTTGGACCAATTAATGGTGGAGGGAGCCTCTAACCAGCCCAGTTTGGACCAATTAATGGTAGAGGGAGCCTCCAACCAGCCCAGTTTGGACCAATTAATGGTGGAGGGAGCCTCTAACCACCCCAGTTTGGACCAATTCATGGTGGAGGGAGCCTCTAACCAGCCCAGTTTGGACCAATTCATGGTGGAGGGAGCCTCTAAAAAACCCAGTTTGGACCAATTCATGGTGGAGGGAGCCTCTAAACAGCCCAGTTTGGGCAAATTCATGGTGGAGGGAGCCTCTAAAAAACCCAGTTTGGACCAATTCATGGTGGAGGGAGCCTCTAACCAGCCCAGTTTGGACCAATTAATGGTGGAGGGAGCCTCTAACCAGCCCAGTTTGGACCAATTCATGGTGGAGGGAGCCTCTAAACAGCCCAGTTTGGGCAAATTCATGGTGGAGGGAGCCTCTAAAAAACCCAGTTTGGACCAATTCATGGTGGAGGGAGCCTCTAACCAGCCCAGTTTGGACCAATTAATGGTGGAGGGAGCCTCTAAACAGCCAAGTTTGGACCAATTCATGGTGGAGGGAGCCTCTAAAAACCCCAGTTTGGACCAATTCATGGTGGAGGGAGCCTCTAACCAGCCCAGTTTGGGCAAATTCATGGTGGAGGGAGCCTCTAAACAGCCAAGTTTTGGGAAATTCATGGTGGAGGGAGCCTCTAACCAGCCCAGTTTGGACCAATTCATGATGGAGGGAGCCTCTAAACAGCCCAGTTTGGGCAAATTCATGGTGGAGGGAGCCTCTAAAAAACCCAGTTTGGACCAATTCATGGTGGAGGGAGCCTCTAACCAGCCCAGTTTGGACCAATTAATGGTGGAGGGAGCCTCTAAACAGCCAAGTTTGGACCAATTCATGGTGGAGGGAGCCTCTAAAAACCCCAGTTTGGACCAATTCATGGTGGAGGGAGCCTCTAACCAGCCCAGTTTGGGCAAATTCATGGTGGAGGGAGCCTCTAAACAGCCCAGTTTGGGCAAATTCATGGTGGAGGGAGCCTCTAACCAGCCCAGTTTGGACCAATTAATGGTGGAGGGAGCCTCTAACCAGCCCAGTTTGGACCAATTAATGGTGGAGGGAGCCTCTAACCAGCCCAGTTTGGACCAATTAATGGTGGAGGGAGCCTCTAAACAGCCAAGTTTTGGGAAATTCATGGTGGAGGGAGCCTCTAACCAGCCCAGTTTGGACCAATTCATGGTGGAGGGAGCCTCTAAACAGCCCAGTTTGGGCAAATTCATGGTGGAGGGAGCCTCTAAAAAACCCAGTTTGGACCAATTCATGGTGGAGGGAGCCTCTAACCAGCCCAGTTTGGACCAATTAATGGTGGAGGGAGCCTCTAAACAGCCAAGTTTGGACCAATTCATGGTGGAGGGAGCCTCTAAAAACCCCAGTTTGGACCAATTCATGGTGGAGGGAGCCTCTAACTAGCCCAGTTTGGGCAAATTCATGGTGGAGGGAGCCGCTAAACAGCCCAGTTTGGGCAAATTCATGGTGGAGGGAGCCTCTAACCAGCCCAGTTTGGACCAATTAATGGTGGAGGGAGCCTCTAACCAGCCCAGTTTGGACCAATTAATGGTGGAGGGAGCCTCTAACCAGCCCAGTTTGGACCAATTAATGGTGGAGGGAGCCTCTAACCACCCCAGTTTGGACCAATTCATGGTGGAGGGAGCCTCTAACCAGCCCAGTTTGGACCAATTCATGGTGGAGGGAGCCTCTAAAAAACCCAGTTTGGACCAATTCATGGTGGAGGGAGCCTCTAAACAGCCCAGTTTGGGCAAATTCATGGTGGAGGGAGCCTCTAAAAAATCCAGTTTGGACCAATTCATGGTGGAGGGAGCCTCTAACCAGCCCAGTTTGGACCAATTAATGGTGGAGGGAGCCTCTAACCAGCCCAGTTTGGACCAATTCATGGTGGAGGGAGCCTCTAAACAGCCCAGTTTGGGCAAATTCATGGTGGAGGGAGCCTCTAAAAAACCCAGTTTGGACCAATTCATGGTGGAGGGAGCCTCTAACCAGCCCAGTTTGGGCAAATTCATGGTGGAGGGAGCCTCTAAACAGCCCAGTTTGGGCAAATTCATGGTGGAGGGAGCCTCTAACCAGCCCAGTTTGGGCAAATTCATGGTGGAGGGAGCCTCTAAACAGGCCAGTTTGGGCAAATTCATGGTGGAGGGAGCCTCTAACCAGCCCAGTTTGGACCAATTAATGGTGGAGGGAGCCTCTAACCAGCCCAGTTTGGACCAATTAATGGTGGAGGGAGCCTCTAAACAGCCAAGTTTGGACCAATTCATGGTGGAGGGAGCCTCTAAAAACCCCAGTTTGGACCAATTCATGGTGGAGGGAGCCTCTAACCAGCCCAGTTTGGGCAAATTCATGGTGGAGGGTGCCTCTAAACAGCCCAGTTTGGGCAAATTCATGGTGGAGGGAGCCTCTAACCAGCCCAGTTTGGACCAATTAATGGTGGAGGGAGCCGCTAAACAGCCCAGTTTGGGCAAATTCATGGTGGAGGGAGCCTCTAAACAGCCCAGTTTGGACCAATTCATGGTGGAGGGAGCCTCTAAAAAACCCAGTTTGGACCAATTCATGGTGGAGGGAGCCTCTAAACAGCCCAGTTTGGGCAAATTCATGGTGGAGGGAGCCTCTAACCAGCCCAGTTTGGACCAATTAATGGTGGAGGGAGCCTCTAAACAGCCAAGTTTTGGGAAATTCATGGTGGAGGGAGCCTCTAACCAGCCCAGTTTGGACCAATTAATGGTGGAGGGAGCCTCTAAACAGCCAAGTTTTGGGAAATTCATGGTGGAGGGAGCCTCTAACCAGCCCAGTTTGGGCAAATTCATGGTGGAGGGAGCCTCTAAACAGGCCAGTTTGGGCAAATTCATGGTGGAGGGAGCCTCTAACCAGCCCAGTTTGGACCAATTAATGGTGGAGGGAGCCTCTAACCAGCCCAGTTTGGACCAATTAATGGTGGAGGGAGCCTCTAAACAGCCAAGTTTGGACCAATTCATGGTGGAGGGAGCCTCTAAAAACCCCAGTTTGGACCAATTCATGGTGGAGGGAGCCTCTAAACAGCCCAGTTTGGGCAAATTCATGGTGGAGGGAGCCTCTAACCAGCCCAGTTTGGACCAATTAATGGTGGAGGGAGCCTCTAAACAGCCAAGTTTTGGGAAATTCATGGTGGAGGGAGCCTCTAACCAGCCCAGTTTGGACCAATTAATGGTGGAGGGAGCCTCTAAACAGCCAAGTTTTGGGAAATTCATGGTGGAGGGAGCCTCTAACCAGCCCAGTTTGGACCAATTCATGGTGGAGGGAGCCTCTAAACAGCCAAGTTTGGACCAATTCATGGTGGAGGGAGCCTCTAAAAACCCCAGTTTGGACCAATTCATGGTGGAGGGAGCCTCTAACCAGCCCAGTTTGGGCAAATTCATGGTGGAGGGAGCCTCTAACCAGCCCAGTTTGGACCAATTAATGGTGGAGGGAGCCGCTAAACAGCCCAGTTTGGGCAAATTCATGGTGGAGGGAGCCTCTAAACAGCCCAGTTTGGGCAAATTCATGGTGGAGGGAGCCTCTAACCAGCAGAGTTGTGGGAAAGCAGGGTGGAGGGAGCCTCTAACCAGCAGAGTTGGTGGAAATCAGGGTGGAGGGAGCCTCTAACCAGCAGAGTTGGGGGAAATCATGTTGGAGGGAGCCTAGTATTAGCAGAATTGTGCAACGCTTATGGTGGATGAGTATGAGGATGCGGAGGAATTGGAGAGGTTGAGTACAGACATGGAGTTTCATGTTGGGGTGCTTTACACAGGTGGGCACAAAAATGAAGGCTCTATCCAGTGGTGGTTCATTTTTATCAAAGTGAGCCGGTCGGCACTCTCAGCTGACAGACGGGTGCGCTTGTCAGTGATGATGCCACCGGCTGCACTGAACACCCTCTCAGATAGGACGCTGGCGGCAGGACAGGACAGCACCTCCAAGGCATATAGGGCAAGTTCAAGCCACAGGTCCAACTTCGACACCCAATACGTGTAGGGCGCAGAGGGGTCGGAGAGGACAGGGCTGTGGTCGGAAAGGTATTCCCGCAACATGCGCCTATACTTCTCACGCCTGGTGACACTAGGACCCTCCGTGGCGGCACTTTGGCGAGGGGGTGCCATCAAGGTGTCCCAGACCTTAGACAGTGTGCCCCTCGTTTGTGTGGACCGGTGAGAACTTGGTCGCCTACTGGAGGAACTGCCCTCCCTGCCGCCAACGTCACATGCTGGAAACATCTCCATCATATTCTGCACCAATTGCCTGTGGCAAGCATTGATGCGATTGGCCCTCCCCTCTACCGGAATAAAAGACGAGATGTTGTTTTTATACCGGGGGTCAAGGATAGCAAAGATCCAGTACTGGTTGTCCTCCATGATTTTGACAATACGCTTGTCGGTTGTAAAGCACCCCAACATGAACTCAGCCATGTCTGCCACAGTGTTAGTTGGCATGACTCCTCTGGCCCCACCGGAAAGTTCAATCTCCATTTCCTCCTCATCCTCCATGTCTACCCATCCGCGCTGCAACAATAGGACGATTCGAAGTTGCCCGGAAGCCTCCTGTATCACCATCACATCATCGGACAACTCTTCTTCCTCCTCCTCCTCCTCCTCCTCCTCCATTAAACGCAGTGAAGCGGACAGATGTGTGGACCTACTCTCCAGCTGTGACGGATCGGATGCTATCCCTAACTCCTCTGTGTGATCTGAGTTATCCCTGATGTCAATCAGGGATTCTCTCAGAACACACAAGAGCGGGATTGTAAGGCTCACCATCGCATCCTCAGAGCTCACCCTCCTTGTGGACTCCTCAAAGACCCGTAGGATGTCACAAAGGTCTCTCATCCATGGCCACTCATGGATGTGAAACTGAGGCAGCTGACTTTGTGGCACCCTAGGGTTTTGTAGCTGGTATTCCATCAAAGGTCTCTGCTGCTCAACCACTCTATTCAACATCTGAAACGTTGAGTTCCAGCGTGTGGGGACGTCGCACAAAAGCCGGTGTTGTGGCACATGCAGGCGTTGCTGGAGAGATTTTAAGCTAGCAGCGGCTACTGTCGACTTGCGAAAGTGGGCGCACATGCGCCGCACTTTCACCAGTAGCTCTGGAACATTGGGGTAGCTCTTTAGGAAACGTTGCACCACTAGGTTGAAGACGTGGGCCAGGCATGGAACATGTTGGAGTCCGGCAAGCTCCAGAGCTGCTACCAGGTTCCGGCCGTTATCACAAACGACCATGCCTGGGCCCAGGTGCAGCGGCTCAAACCATATTGCCGTCTCATCGAGGAGGGCATCCCTCACCTCGGAGGCAGTGTGCTGTCTGTCCCCCAAGCTGATCAGCTTCAGCACAGCCTGCTGACGTCTACCAACGCCAGTGCTGCAACGTTTCCAACTCGTAGCTGGGGTCAATCTAACAGCGGAGGAGGAGGCGGTGGCGGAGGAGGAGGCGGTGGCGGAGGAGGAGGCGGTAGAGGAGGAGGAGGAGGGGGGTGTTCTTCTCGTGTCCCTGCCAGGAATGTTAGGCGGGGAGACGAGGTACACCGGGCCAGTTTGGGAAGCAGTCCCAGCCTCAACTACATTCACCCAGTGTGCCGTCAGTGAAATGTAGCGTCCCTGTCCGCATGCACTTGTCCACGCGTCGGTGGTCAAGTGGACCTTTGTGCAAAGCGCGGAACTAAGGGCCCGCCTGATGTTGAGTGACACGTGCTGGTGCAAGGCGGGGACGGCACACCGGGAGAAGTAGTGACGGCTAGGGACGGCATAGCGAGGTGCCGCAGTTGCCATCAGGTCCAGGAAGGCGGGAGTTTCAACAAGCCGGAACGCCAACATCTCCTGGGCCAGCAGTTTAGCGATGTTGGCGTTCAAGGCTTGCGCGTGTGGGTGGTTAGCAGTGTATTTCTGCCGCCGCTCCAATGTCTGAGAGATGGTGGGTTGTTGTAAAGAAACGCCTGATGGTGCCTTTGATGGTGCAGGAGAAGGAGATAAGACAGGACCAGGGGAGGATGAGGTAGAAGTCAACAAAGTGGCGGAGGCAGATGAAGTGGTGTCCTGGCTCGTCCTCTGGAGTGCATCGCCAGCACAGTCAGCAGTGGCAGTGGCAGAGGCAGAGGCAGTGGCAGAGGCAGTGGCAGTGGCGTGAACGGCAGGCGGCCTTTGTCCTGCCGTTGCTGCCTGCCACTGATTCCAGTGCTTGGATTCCAAATGACGGCGCATTGAAGTGGTGGACAGGTTGCTCTTCTCAGAGCCCCTAATCAATTTCGAGAGGCAAATTGTGCAGACAACACTATATCTGTCCTCGGCGCATTCCTTGAAAAAACTCCACACCTTCGAGAAACGTGCCCTCGAGGTGGGAGTTTTTCGGGGCTGGGTACGAACTGGAACATCTTGGGAGATTCCGGGTGTGGCCTGGCTTCGCCTAAGCTGCTGACCTCTGCCTCTGCCTCTAGCTACCCTTTTTGGTGCTGCACCTGCCTCAACATCCACACTACTTTCCCCGCTTGACATCCCCCCTGTCCAGGTCGGGTCAGTGTCCTCATCATCCACCACTTCCTCTTCCAACTCCTGTCTCATCTCCTCCTCCCGCACAATGCGCCGGTCAACTGGATGCCCTGACGGCAACTGCGTCACATCATCGTCGATGAGGGTGGGTTGCTGGTCATCCACCACCAAATCGAACGGAGATGGAGGAGACTCTAGTGTTTGAGCATCTGGACACAGATGCTCCTCTGTTAGGTTCGTGGAATCGTGACGTGGAGAGGCAGGTTGAGGGACAATGAAAGGAGCGGAGAACAGCTCTGGGGAGCAGGGACAGTTTGGGTTATTGTTCTGTAAAGCTTCGGAATTTTGGGAGGAAGGAAGACAAGACTGTTGGGTAATAGGAGGAGAGGAGGCAGAGTCTGACTGGCTGCTGGACAATGTGCTGTAAGCGTTCTCTGACAGCCATTGCAAGACCTGTTCCTGGTTCTCGGGCCTACTAAGGTTTGCACCCTGCAGTTTAGTTAATGTGGCAAGCAACCCTGGCACTGTGGAGTGGCGCAATGCTTGCTGCCCCACAGGAGTAGGCACGGGACGCCCTGTGGCTTCACTGCTACCTTGCTCCCCAGAACCATTCCCCCGACCTCGCCCACGGCCTCGTCCACGTCCCTTTCCGGGAGCCTTGCGCATTTTGAATTCCTAGTTAGAAATTGGCACTGTATACCAGTAGTAAAAATTGTGGGTGCACGTAACCCCAATATATTCTTTGAATTACCAGTCAGAAACTGTCACTATATGGCAGTAGCAAGAAATGAGGGTATTTATAACCCCAATATATTCTTTGAATTCCCAGTCAGACAATGGCACTGTATACCAGTAGTAAAAATTGTGGGTGCACGTAACCCCAATATATTCTTTGAATTCCCAGTCAGAAACTGGCACTATATGGCAGTAGCAAGAAATGAGGGTATTTGTATTCCCAATATACTCTTTGAATTCCCAGTCAGACAATGGCACTGTATACCAGTAGTAAAAATTGTGGGTGCACGTAACCCCAATATATTCTTTGAATTCCCAGTCAGAAACTGGCACTATATGGCAGTAGCAAGAAATGAGGGTATTTATAACCCCAATATATTCTTTGAATTCCCAGTCAGACAATGGCACTGTATACCAGTAGTAAAAATTGTGGGTGCACGTAACCCCAATATATTCTTTGAATTACCAGTCAGAAACTGGCACTATATGGCAGTAGCAAGAAATGAGGGTATTTGTATTCCCAATATACTCTTTGAATTCCCAGTCAGACAATGGCACTGTATACCAGTAGTAAAAATTGTGGGTGCACGTAACCCCAATATATTCTTTGAATTACCAGTCAGAAACTGGCACTATATGGCAGTAGCAAGAAATGAGGGTATTTATAACCCCAATATATTCTTTGAATTCCCAGTCAGACAATGGCACTGTATACCAGTAGTAAAAATTGTGGGTGCACGTAACCCCAATATATTCTTTGAATTCCCAGTCAGAAACTGGCACTATATGGCAGTAGCAAGAAATGAGGGTATTTGTATTCCCAATATACTCTTTGAATTCCCAGTCAGACAATGGCACTGTATACCAGTAGTAAAAATTGTGGGTGCACGTAACCCCAATATATTCTTTGAATTACCAGTCAGAAACTGGCACTATATGGCAGTAGCAAGAAATGAGGGTATTTGTATTCCCAATATACTCTTTGAATTCCCAGTCAGACAATGGCACTGTATACCAGTAGTAAAAATTGTGGGTGCACGTAACCCCAATATATTCTTTGAATTCCCAGTCAGAAACTGGCACTATATGGCAGTAGCAAGAAATGAGGGTATTTGTATTCCCAATATACTCTTTGAATTCCCAGTCAGACAATGGCACTGTATACCAGTAGTAAAAATTGTGGGTGCACGTAACCCCAATATATTCTTTGAATTACCAGTCAGAAACTGGCACTATATGGCAGTAGCAAGAAATGAGGGTATTTATAACCCCAATATATTCTTTGAATTCCCAGTCAGACAATGGCACTGTATACCAGTAGTAAAAATTGTGGGTGCACGTAACCCCAATATATTCTTTGAATTCCCAGTCAGAAACTGGCACTATATGGCAGTAGCAAGAAATGAGGGTATTTGTATTCCCAATATACTCTTTGAATTCCCAGTCAGACAATGGCACTGTATACCAGTAGTAAAAATTGTGGGTGCACGTAACCCCAATATATTCTTTGAATTCCCAGTCAGAAACTGGCACTATATGGCAGTAGCAAGAAATGAGGGTATTTGTATTCCCAATATACTCTTTGAATTCCCAGTCAGACAATGGCACTGTATACCAGTAGTAAAAATTGTGGGTGCACGTAACCCCAATATATTCTTTGAATTCCCAGTCAGAAACTGGCACTATATGGCAGTAGCAAGAAATGAGGGTATTTGTATTCCCAATATACTCTTTGAATTCCCAGTCAGACAATGGCACTGTATACCAGTAGTAAAAATTGTGGGTGCACGTAACCCCAATATATTCTTTGAATTACCAGTCAGAAACTGGCACTATATGGCAGTAGCAAGAAATGAGGGTATTTATAACCCCAATATATTCTTTGAATTCCCAGTCAGACAATGGCACTGTATACCAGTAGTAAAAATTGTGGGTGCACGTAACCCCAATATATTCTTTGAATTCCCAGTCAGACAATGGCACTGTATACCAGTAGTAAAAATTGTGGGTGTATATAGCCCCAATTCTATTGCTAGGGGACTTGCAGGGTATTTCTGGGGTGAAGGTGGGGGGGCACACCGTTGCAACGGGTATCGGGGTATATATCGGGTATACGGGAATACACTGACAGTGTATTCCATTCAGGATCCTGGGAAAGCTGGGTTGCGGCGATTGAGCCCGTCAGTGCCACGTTACACTGACAAGCTTCTCCCTGGAATTTAGCTCTTACAAGAGCTGTTGGTTGTCTTCTCCTTCCTATCCTAGCCTGTCCCTGCCTACCCAGAATCTAAGCCCTAGCTAGCTGGACGGAAACCTCCGTCCTCGGTGAATTGCAAGCTCAGAATGACGCGAAGCTGGGCGTCGCTGTTCTTTTAAATTAGAGGTCACATGTTTTCGGCAGCCAATGGGTTTTGCCTACTTTTCTCAACGTCACCGGTGTCGTAGTTCCTGTCCCACCTACCCTGCGCTGTTATTGGAGCAAAAAAGGCGCCAGGGAAGGTGGGAGGGGAATCGAGTAATGGCGCACTTTACCACGCGGTGTTCGATTCGATTCGAGCATGCCGAACAGCCTAATATCCGATCGAACATGAGTTCGATAGAACACTGTTCGCTCATCTCTATTAAACATCAATACCTAAACTCACTTATGGACTCCAAAAATTAATGTAATTACTGTCTCTGACCATACATTCATAACAATTTCAATATCCCTTAATGTGTAGCTGTCAGGTTAGTTTCAGTGGAAACGGAATACTGGCCAGCTTTCAGAGACTGAAGTAGTAGATGCATCAAGAATGGCAATTAAGACTATTTTAGACATAAACACCTGTCAGTTAAAGACTCAAGGAGTTTCTTGGAAACACCTAAATGTGTAATTAGGGTTTGGCTGAAAAAGAAGCAATTAGAAGAAGTTCGGAAACTTACAAAAGAGATTAGCAGTTTAGCAGGAGACATTAGCTAAAGATATTAAGACCTTATTATTTTTTTTAAAAGGAGGAATTGAGGTTGACATTGATGGTAAATTCTAAAAAACTGCTTTCCAAAAGTAGATGGAATTTTTATGAATATGGTAACAAGTGTGGTAAGTCTTTGGATCATCGCATGAACATCAAGCTAGAACATTTGTTCCAGCCATTAGGGATTCCTTTAATACTAGAAAGTCTTTTTCGCATGACATAGCTAATGTTTTTAGAAATTGTTATGCATATTTGTATTATGTAAATTCTAATAATTCTTTGACTTTATCACCTGACTTCCATAAAATAAATAAGAGAATATGTTAAGAAATCGGGTCTCCACATTACCAAACTTAGTTTTTATTATTATTATTATTATTATTATTATTATTATTATTGTTATTGTTGTTGTTGTTGTTGTTTATTTATATAGTACCATTAATTCCATGGTGCTTTACATTTGGGGGTTTGCATACAATACACAAAATATACAGGTAGATATAATACAAACAGTGACCGACTGGCACGTTGGGGTAGAGGGCCCTGCCCGCGAGGGCTTACAATCTATGGGGGAAGGGGGATAGAGACAGAAGGAGAGGGGGAGACTGTACAGATGGTGGTGTGGTGATACTAGTGTTATTGGAGGTTGTAGGCCTTCCTGAATAGGTGAGTCTTCAGGGCCTTCTTGAAGCCTGTTATTGTGGGGGTCAGACTTATGTGTCTTGGTAAGGAGTTCCAGAGTATGGGGGATGCATGGGAGAAATCTTGGAGATGGTTGTGTGAGGAGCGGATGAGAGCAGAGCGGAGTAGGAGGTCATTGGAGGATCTGAGGATACGTGTGGGCAGGTAGCGGGAGATTAGGTCAGAGATATATGGAGGGGATAGGTTGTGGATGGCTTTGTATGTTAATGTTAGTAGCTTGAACTCATTTCACTGGGCTATGGGTAACCAGTGGAGGGACTGGCAGAGGGGAGCAGCCGATGAAGATCGGGGGAGAGGTAAATTAAATGAGCAGCACAGTTTAAGGTGGACTGGCAGTTTAAGGTGGACTGGAGGGGGCGAGGGTGTTTTCTGTGAGTCCATGGAGAAGGGTGTTGCAGTAGTCTAAGCTAGTCTAAGGAGATTTTGAGGGCCTGGACGAGCATCTTAGTGGTTTCAGGGGTGAGGAAGGAGCGGATTCGATGGATGTTCTTGAGTTGGAGGCAGCAGGAAGTGTTGAGGGTTTGGGCGTGTGACTTGAAGGATAGGTCGGAGTCCAGCGTTACCCCAAGGCATCGGGCCTGTGGGACAGGCATAATTGTGGTTCCGTTAACTTTGATAGATGGGTCAGGTGTGGGGGGCATACGGAGTGGGGTGAAAATGATGAACTCTGTTTTCTCCATGTTGAGTTTGAGAAAGCGGGAGGAGAGGAAGGAGGCTACAGCTGTTAAACAATCTGGAACTCTGGCCAGCAGGGAGGTAATGTCTGGTCCAGAGATATATATTTGGGTGTCATCGGCATAGTAATGGTATTGAAAACCATGAGATTCTATGAGTTGGCCTAGGCCAAGGGTGTAGATGGAGAACAGGAGGGGTCCTAGGAGGTCCTAGTTATTTATTCATTAGAAGCCCCAAGTATGGATTAGGAATTAGAATGTGCAATAGAAGGCTCTAAGATTAATAAGGCTCCATATGGGATTTTTTGATGGAATAAAACCATACACAAATGGTCCTCAATCAAATTACAGACCGATCTCTTTATTAAAAATAGGTGAAAGTTGTTGCATAAGATATTAGCAATTAGATTGGTGACATGGCTAAAGGATGTTATTCACCTGGAAAAAGCAAGGTTTAGGGAGAGGAGAGAAGCTTGAGACAATGCAATCAAAGTTATAAATGTGATTTACAAGGCTAAGGAGGAGATTCCTATGGTACTTTTATCTACTAATGTGGAAAAAATGTTTTACTGGGTAATCTGGATATCTATGGAAGAAGTTCTAATAAAACTGAGGCACTGGATTGTGTCTTTATACTCAAGACCCTTGGGTATGGTCTGGGAGAATGGCATCCTTTTAGATGATTTTTATTACCCCTGACAAAGCTGCCATCTTTTGCCCTTGGTATTCATTCTCATTGTGAAGCCAATTCTAAGACGTATATGGGGGAATAATGACTGGGGTTGAGCCAATCTTGAGATTTCAGGATCGTTTTTAAAATCCTATTTTCGATCATTTTCCAGCCGATCCCGATCGCAATTGTGAAATTTGCTCGATCGACTATTGGGATCCGATCTTTCCCGATCCGATCGCTCAACCCTAATGATGATGTATTGGGCTTAACTTTTGAGGGTAAGATTTATAAGAAATTGGCATCTACAGATGACCTATTATTTTTTGTGACTGAGCCTATTATTACTTCACCTAATCTAATTAGAGAATCTGATCCTTTTTGTATGCTGTCAAATTTTAAGATAAACTTCTCAAAATCAAAAGCCAAGAATAGGACTATCCCCCTGGCAGAGATGAATCGATTAGAAGTATTGTTGTACAGTACTGTTAGCTGGGATACAATGTTGTTAATGTGAGAAGTAATCTAGAGCTTTGTTATGCTGTTTGGTTGCCATGTCACTTACGAGTATCCCAAAGCCTTGCCTGTGACCGGTATCCCTGGAAAATTCCTGTGCAAATTAAATATAAAAAATTTATTGCACATAATGAGCCCTGCAGCAGGAAAACTCAAAATGTCCACATCTCAGTTTTTCTGTTGCTTCACATACCCCAGATAAGGTATAGCGGCTACATGTATTAGGGTTTGTACCTGAGGTTGGTTTATTTATTGCAATTTGTGCATCATTAAAATATTCTGTCCATTCACTTATGTATAACTTGGTGTTGCTTGTGCAATATGGTGTAGTTGACGGTCATTTTTTTACACCAATTTCTAAATTTTGATACATCCCTTATATAATTGGCTCCATCTTCTACAGCTCTGTCAATGGACAAATAAACAACTTACAGTTTTTTTTTTTTTAAGGCATATGTGACTTTTTTTAATAGCTTTGATGGGAAGGGGTTAATAACATCTTCCATTCACAATATAGCATAGCAAACCATTGATAATGAATAAAAATTGGAGACAGATGCGCTTTAAATCCACATATATAAAGGCAAGATTAAAAGAGGAAAGGCAACTATAATTAAACCACCCCAATTAACTGAGAATGTCATAAGTTCTTATTATTAACACAAAACAATTGGAAGGGAAAATATTTACAAAATAATGAGGTCTTTCTAAAGTGCTTAAGGCGCAGCAGGAATTGGAGGGAATTAGGCCATTTAATGACGGGACTAATTTTTTGTGCACCTTTGGTGATTTAACCTTAGAAACTACAATTTTAACCTTTTTCTTTTTCATTTATTTTATCAAGGCCGATAGTGAGAGTGCAACAAGCTGTTTACTTAACATGCAAACCCTTTAATTCCATAGTTCCAAATGAACATTCTTCAGCATAGTAGTTTACTTGTTCCTCCATGAGTCCTTCTTATGTCAATAAGAAGGTCTTAGGATTATGTCTACATTACAGACTCTACCAATAAAGTGTTATAGGGCTTTACTATAGGAGCAGGGGCGTAACTACCGGGGTAGCAGCGGTAGCGGCTGCCATAGGGCCCAGGACATTGAGGAGCCCAGTGACAGCTGCTACTTCTGCATTTTTTTAAACTGACCATTAGAAACTTGAGTAACTCCAGCCGGTAATGGACCCCATTTACTTACCTCTCTGGGCTCCGGGCAGGCTTCGGGCCTACTAGTGTGACATCCTTTGACTTCACATGACCAGGGCCTGTGTCCATGTGCGTCATGATGCAGTCCTGGGTCATGTGAATTCCTGTATGTCATTGAAGATGGCCGACATCAGCGGGGATACAGCAGAGCTGGAGATAGGTAAGTAATGTAGTGATTTTTATGTTTGTATACCCCCCCTTGGATCTCTGATTATTATACTCTGGGGTTTGAAAATACCTCATAGTATAATAATTGTTCATGGGTTTCCACAATCGGACTTAATAGTGTGTGCAGGGCCCACTATAGGTTCATAATACTGTGTGTGCAGGGGCCACTATGGGGGCATCATACTGTGTGTTCAGGGGCCTCTATGGGGCATAATACTGTGTGCAGGGGCCACTATGGGGCATTTTCGTGCAGTAGGATGGGATGTCGGTGAGTTAGGGTCTTTTTGGCGTTGGTTGGGGAGGCCCCATGTCAAAAGTTGGCAACGGGGCCCCGTCATTCCGAATTACGCCACTGTATATGAGGGTTGAGAAAGAGTGTACCACCCTGTTAAATAGAAAAATAGCATTATAAGGACTGTTTGGTTATGAACAGTTATATCATTTTCTGGTTGCTATGGGCAAGGACATATTAATCCATTAGGGAACCCTTTTCAAACTTTTTGTTAATGGACCCTCTTCCCCCGACATAATTAAATTTCTACTCTCTGAGGTCATGTGATCCTGTTCTTAATGCCACTTAACTGCATGTAGAAATCCAAATTTCCAAAATTATAACGACTGCATGCATATACAAGAACATACTAAACTGTAGTCAATGTCAATCCATGTTAAAAGTATCATAAGCATCGGAAAAGGTCACCAGCTGTGAGACAGAACCAGCTTATGAACCAAAAAAAAAAAACCATACCCCCCAAAATATACTGTTCCATGAATACCCGGACCAAGGTGATAATCAAATTAATTGCAAGAAGATGGGACAACTTGCATAGAAGACAACAGTTAAGGAATGGAGAATTCCTTCCCAACACAGCCCCTAAAAAAGCCTCAGATCTAGGGAATGAATCAAATTGGTTGTTCATAGGCACATCTTAATCGCAGCTGAAAACAGAAATGGAAAGGGGAACAGGAGCAGGCTAGTGATGTCTTGCTTCAGCAGCTAGGTGCTCTTTAAGGGTACATTCACATAGATTAAAGTGGCACTGATTCTTCCATGGTAACTCGCTGCAGAATCAGCACTGATAAAAATACTCCCATTGAGTTCAATGGGTTCTGTCTTCCACACATTGGAAGGAACACATTGAAATCAATGGGAGGCTTTTTAACTCATTGATTTCAATGTGTTCCGCGTGGAAGTTGGAACCCATTGAACTCAATGGGAGTCTTTTTATCAGCGCTGATTCTGCCGCGAGTTATCATGGTGGAATTAGCCCCACTTTACTCTGTGTCAATGGACCCAAAGAACAACACAACCCCCTTCACTCATCTTTCGTCTTTATATTGAATATAATGATGGAAGCAAATATGCCAGAATTACTAAGGGACACCATGGTACTCCATGGTACACTATGGTCAGTCTTTTACACCAGAATTGAAATCCACCACACAGTTTTATTTAGTGCATTTAACAATGTACACAATGATTTTTTTTAACAGAAAACAAATATAAGCAGCATAACTCAGCTGTCTTGCTTGAGAAAGCTACATCTTTCCCTTAAACATTCAATTTCATGCAATCTGAGCATGTCCCCCTAGTGTCAAGAACACACTATATCATGAAAACATTTTTTTCCTAGTCTGAATGTGTTTATTTTGTTATCCTGTATCTTAATACCCATCTAGAAAACAATCCAGATCACAGATGTTTCCGATTCGGGTTGGGATCCTAAATGTCATCGCTAAGTCTGTGATATTTGTTTTCTTGGCTGAGCAATTACATCTTGATAAAAAAATATATATATCTTTTCTATGGTAAACAAAGTTGTAATAATTTTATTCCTCGCATATCAGAAGGAGAATGTATCTGGCACATTGTGTTATATTCTTTTTGTAGTTCAATATGTCCTAGATTCTAATAAGTTTTTGTCATGTTTTTGGCATACAAGTTCGGCGTGCAAGGTGGATTGATACGTTATAGGTTTGCTGTCATCCCACTAGATTGTTTATCCTCCAGGGCAAAAAGGGCAATGAATCGTAAAGCTAGTTGTTGCAAGAACAGTCACATGGGAACATTTTTATTATTATACTCTTATATTGTTTCCAGGTTTTGAATATTGAAGACATAGTGAAGACATATTTGGATAGTTATTAGAGATGAGCGAGTAGTATTCGATCTAGTAGGTATTCGATCGAATACTACGGTATTCGAAATACTTGTACTCGATTGAGTACCACTCGCTATTCGAATGGAAAAGTTTGATGCAGAACCAGCATTGATTGGCCGAATGCTATACAGTCGGCCAATCAACGCTGGTTCTTCTCCTACCTTTAGAAGTCTTCTCCGTGCAGGTTCCCCGCGGCGTCTTCCGGCTCTGAATTCACTCTGCCAGGCATCGGGCCTGGGCAGATCCAACTGCGCATGCCCGCTTGTAGTGCCGATGCCTGGCAGAGTGAATTCAGAGCCGGAAGATGCCGCGGAGATGCTGCACGGAGAAGACTTCTCAGAGTATCCAGCCCGACCCTCACTCGTGGACTTGGTAAGTATAATTTGATTGAACATTGCCTACCCCTGAAATGAGCATTTTCCCCCCATAGACTATAATAGGGTTAGATATTCGATTTGAGTAGTTGAATATTGAGGGGCTACTCGAAACAAATATCAAATCTCGAACATTTTACTGTTCGCTCATCACTAATAGTTATATCTAAAAATTCCACAAACTCCAAGAGGCAAATGGGCCACACCCAAAACACTGCACAAAAAACCTTATGTATATTGCCAAAAATAAAAACGAAACACCATAAATAGTAAAATACAGGGAAAACTGAGGGAAATACAAGTATACTTAGTAAAAGTTAACTGTGCTGAGCAGACTTGGTGAATGCAGTTACCTGGTATGGAATTTGTTGGAATGGGAAATGGCTTGAATAGGTCTTCAATGTACAAGGTGTCCAGGTGTTGGAGCTTAGTACTGGGTTATGAAGCAGAGCTGGGTGTACACTTCACATTGCAGAAGGCTGTAATCTCCAGACTGATCCTCGCCATGTGCATAGGAATCATTGCACAGTCAGTTAACAAGCAGTGAGCTCACTAATGGTCAGATTGATACAGTAATGAAGACTTCGGAAAGGCAAGAGAAGAACCAGCGTTGATTGGCAGAATGTATAGCATTCTGCCATTCAACGCTGGTTCTGCATCGAACCTTAAACTTCGATCAGCTAGTAGTGTTCGATCGAGTACGAGTATTTCGAATACCGTAGTATTCGATCGAACACCTACTCGATCGAACACTACTCGCTCATCTCTAGTCACAAGCCATCAAAGAAGAACTGCTTAAATTTTTGTGCATAAGGTTACCCAAAAGCAGTGTGAAAAGACTGGTGGAAAGCCAAGACGCATGAAAGCTGGGATTAAAAATCATGGTTATTCCACCTAATACTCATTTCTGATCTTCCTGAGGTATAACATTAGTATTGTTGTTTCTACCTGAATATGAACTTGTTTTCTTTGCATTATTTGAGGTCTGACAGTGCGGCTTCTTTTTTATTATTTTGAACATTTCTCATTTGCTGCAAATAAATACAAAATTTTTTGCTTTGAATTTCAGAGACGTTGTCAGTAGTTTATATAGTAAAAGAACATTGTATACTTTACTCAAAAATATACCAATTAAAAGAAAAATCAGAAAGTGAAAATTTTGCTGTGGTCTCTTATTTTTTCCAGAGCTGTATATAGGGTCTATGTTGTCATTTCCTTAAACCCCCCTTGGAACCCTTTACCTCAGCCTTCTGTGACCTTGACTTTTTCTATTGTACATATTATATTACTTTGTATTCAAGAAGTCTTGATATTGTATTTCAGATATCCATGTACCTACAGGCTGTGGGTCATACCACCCCACAGGCACAGCACCACAGGAGCAGCAGAAACAATGCATCACTGCACAACTTGAAGAGATCTAAAAAATTCACCTTACCATGTTTGTAATACTTATAGCAAAGAATTTATGCAATTAATCATTGAACATAACAAAAAAGCTCCATCTGGCCATCAAAATTCAGAAGACGGAGACAGAACTTCAAAAATGTTTGCTTCCTGCAGATTTTGAGACTTTGAAATTTCAGAACTTGGCTTGAACATGGGAAAAACAGATCCCCCAGACTAAGAGCAAAAAATACCAACAAAATTTGTTAGACGTACAGAGTAGAGATGAGCGAGTAGTATTCAATCGAATACCTCCCCTGCATAGTTATTGGTGTAATCGGTTGACTACCACGCGGTAAACGCAGTAAAAATTTGATGCCCCTCCCACCTTCCCTGGTGCTTTTTTACACCAATAACTATGCAGGAGAGGTATTCGATCGAATATTACTCGCTCATCTCTAGTACAGAGTAATTGTATTTATAAGTGGAGATCTGTTGGTATAGAAAGGTTCAAGGAGTCATTCTTCTTCAATTCCTTCTTATAGTTCTGCTGGTGGTGAGTCAGTCCATTCTGTCATTTTGTTTGGTAGTATTCCTGGGACTTCCTAGATGTAGAAGTCCATCTCCCTTTGGTGACTCAGGGGTAAGGCTTCTGCACTACAGATGCAGGTCACATGTGAAAAAAAAAAAATGTTTTGATAAAACCAATATCCAAGATACTCCATTAAAATATCCTCTGCATTTCCACATGTGAAAAAAATCCATCTTTTTTCAAATTAAAAACAAAAACTTAGATTTTTCTCTACATTTTGATTTGCTGTGATGTCTTGCCACAACTCTTTTTTTTTTTTTTTTATTCAAGTTTATTGACAACAAAGTAATGCGTACACACAATAAGTACAAGGAAGTTGAATGGCAAATCAATACAGAAAGCATCTACAGTTTAGATAGCCAAGAACCAAATATCCATTGGGATAGAGTTGGGACCTTCGGCTGTTTCCAGAGTGGAGGAATAAGGGCCTTAGCGGCCGACAGTAACTGAAAGATCAATTGTTGCAAATGTGTAGAGAGGTCAGGAGTAGGAACAAAAAGAATCATGATCTCCGGAGTAAGTACAAATGTGTCTGAAGAAACTAGTTTCAACTTGCATTCCACTGCTTTCCAGAAATTCAGGATCTCAGGACACGACCACCAGAGATGCAAGAGCGTGCAGGAGAGGTTCCGCACCTCCAGCAACTCGCGTCTGAAAGTAGTCCACGTTCATGCATCCAGGATGGAGAGCAGTACCACCTGGACAGTAACTTAAAATGTGTTTCCTGTAAATGTACGCAGGTGGAAACACCATGGGCTCTCGCGAGGACATACTGCACTTCAGTAGAATCTAGAGAAATATGAAGGTTTGACTCCCAGCTGGATAGATAGAAGGGCTTAACCTTAATCGGAGGACGTATAACCTTATGAAGTAGCGTGGAAGCTTTGCATTTTTTTGGGTCAGCAAGAAGGTAGAGCTGTTCGAAAAAGGTGGGACCTCTCTTCCAGGTGAATCTACTCTCAAATTTACTTATACACGTCTTGTAGTGAAGGAGATGTAGAAAGGTTAAAGCTTGGGATTTCCTCCTGAAAACATCTAGATTTCGTAAGTCCTTAGCTTCAGGGAAGGTGCCTAGGTCGCAGAAGGAGATCAACGGCATGTACACAAGGGCGTCCCAAAAATCCTCCAGTTTGGAAGAGACATCAGGGAGGAGGTCAGGGATCAAACCAGCAGGCATGCAAAGAGATAGGGTCGGGGCGATCACAGATCTATATTTGTCCCAAACTGATAATGCACCCCCTAGGGTAACGTCCAATTTGGAGAGGCCTCCCATACTTTTAGTATACCGGAGGGGTAGCCATAAGTTCGCTAAAATCTTATTGCCATAGGCGGCCTCCAGTAAGCCACCCACCTGAGGATTCATAGAGGAGATGGCAGTCTCAATCCACAACTGTAGTTGTATCGCTTCATACATAAAAAACAGGTCAGGCGAATTTATACCACCCTCCTGCTTCCTTCTACTTAGAGCTGAATACGCAAGCCTAGGCCTTCTACCCCTCCACAAGAATTTGGAGAAAGAGGATTTCAGTTTAGCAAAAAAGGAAACAGGCAACTTAATCGGAAGCATCCGAAGGACATAAGTAACCTTAGGAGCAATGTAAGTTTGTTGTAAGCTCCTCCTACCAAACCAAGAAATACACTGGATATCATAGTGCTTCAGGAGTTTGTCTACTTCAACTAGAAGCGGGGAGTAATTAGAATCGTAAAGGTCTTCTAGACTGCGTGTGATCCTGACTCCTAAGTACTTAATATGTTCGTCAGACCAGTGGAAAGAGAGGTGGGACTGCAAATGCGCAACACGATCACGAGGCAATGAAATATTCAAGATCTCACATTTATCCGCATTAATTTTGTAATTTGAGTGGCTGCCATATTCCTCTATGACATCCAACACTGAGGACAACCCCACCTCAGGGTTAAAAATCAAAATCAGAACGTCGTCTGCGAATGCCAAAGAGTGAAGGGATCCCCCAGTGTGCCGCAGGCCAACAATGATCGGGTGTTCTCTAATGCGTTGCAGGAAGGGCTCTAACGTGAGTATAAACAATGAGGGGGATAACGGGCATCCCTGCCTAGTGCCATTTGTAATAACGAAGGGAGGCGACAAGGTTCCATTTACCTTGAGTCTGGCATAGGGATTGTTGTAAAGTGACATAACAGCAGATATGAAAATAGGGGGCATCCCAAATCTCTCCAATGTAAGAGACATAAAGTCCCAATCTACCCTATTGAAAGCCTTCTCGGCATCTAAGCCGAGAAGGACTAACGGGGAGTCACTAAGCTTTGAAATCTTAAAAGCATGTAGAAGGCGGATAGTAATATGGCGGCCTTCCCTATGCTTAATAAAACCCACTTGTTCATCATGGAGCAAAGCAGGGAGAAGGGGTTGTAAGCGGAGAGCCAACAGTTTTGACCAAATATTTATATCTAAATTAAGGAGAGAGATGGGACGGTAACTTCCACACAGCCGGGGGTCCCTTCCCTCCTTGGCAATCAGTTCAACATGAGCTTCTAGTGCCTGACGAGGAAGTGAAACACTTGCGAGAACAGCATTGAGAGACTTAGTGAGAGGAGATAAAAGGTGTTGCAAAAAAGTCTTAAAATAAATTAAGGAGTAGCCATCCGGGCCTGGGCTTTAATGCAAAGGGAATGATTTGATCACTGACCTGACCTCCTCCTCTAAAACCGGTTCCGTCAATGAATCTGCCTGCTCAGCAGCCTTGCCACAACTCTTGTGTATTTGTAAATACACAGCTCACTGATTATATTAATCTAAGTAAAATTCATGTACCTTTAAGAGGGGAAGAACGCAGTGGGATGTGAATTAGTGATCAGCTCAGCAGTAGCAGTAACATTCATAGATTTGCAATCCTAGTTATCACAGCGCCATGCCATCTGTCCTCTTGAAGGGTTTGATACCATATTATTTAAATAATTAGCATGTGCTCAAGTTTCTATTAATGCAGAGAACAATCTTTCATAGTAATAAAATGTGTGATGGCTTCCTTTGTCATAATAAACCTTCATGTGATGAGCTTAAGACTTTGCTACCGAGCCATGTGTGTTTCTGTTTGTTGAGGGTTATTTCAATAATGAAAAAAAAATCCTATTAATGATTTGTACTAAAATAACAAAGTTTATGATGTAATTGAACAATAATATACACTCACCGGCCACTTTATTAGGTACACCTGTCCAACTGCTCGTTAACACTTAATTTCTAATCAGCCAATCACATGGCGGCAACTCAGTGCATTTAGGCATGTAGACATGGTCAAGACAATCTCCTGCAGTTCAAACCGAGCATCAGTATGGGGAAGAAAGGTGATTTGAGTGCCTTTGAACGTGGCATGGTTGTTGGTGCCAGAAGGGCTGGCCTGAGTATTTCAGAAACTGCTGATCTACTGGGATTTTCACGCACAACCATCTCTAGGGTTTACAGAGAATGGTCCGAAAAAGAAAAAACATCCAGTGAGCGGCAGTTCTGTGGGCGGAAATGCGTTGTTGATGCCAGAGGTCAGAGGAGAATGGCCAGACTGGTTCGAGCTGATAGAAAGGCAACAGTGACTCAAATAGCCACCCGTTACAACCAAGGTAGCCAGAAGAGCATCCCTGAACGCACAGTACGTCGAACTTTGAGGCAGATGGGCTACAGCAGCAGAAGACCACACCGGGTGCCACTCCTTTCAGCTAAGAACAGGAAACTGAGGCTACAATTTGCACAAGCTCATCGAAATTGGACAATTGAAGATTGGAAAAACGTTGCCTGGTCTGATGAGTCTCGATTTCTGCTGCGACATTCGGATGGTAGGGTCAGAATTTGGCGTCAACAACATGAAAGCATGGATCCATCCTGCCTTGTATCAACGGTTCAGGCTGGTGGTGGTGGTGTCATGGTGTGGGGAATATTTTCTTGGCACTCTTTGGGCCCCTTGGTACCAATTGAGCATCGTTGCAACGCCAAAGCCTACCTGAGTATTGTTGCTGACCATGTCCATCCCTTTATGACCACAATGTACCCAACATCTGATGGCTACTTTCAGCAGGATAATGCAATGCCATGTCATAAAGCTGGAATCATCTCAGACTGGTTTCTTGAACATGACAATGAGTTCACTGTACTCCAATGGCCTCCACAGTCACCAGATCTCAATCCAATAGAGCTTCTTTGGGATGTGGTGGAACGGGAGATTCGCATCATGGATGTGCAGCCGACAAATCTGCGGCAACTGTGTGAGGCCATCATGTCAATATGGACCAAAATCTCTGAGGAATGCTTCCAGCACCTTGTTGAATCTATGCCACGAAGAATTGAGGCAGTTCTGAAGGCAAAAGGGGGTCCAACCCGTTACTAGCATGGTGTACCTAATAAAGTGGCCGGTGAGTGTACATGTTCTGTATAGATGGATCGTACATCATAGAATGATTGGTGAGCCAAAAGAACCCGGGTCCGGTAACAGCTAGAGATGGGTGAACCCCACGGGAATCCACTTGTGAATATTCATAAGATTCAACCTAAACATTTTGGTTTGTTCACCGAAATTGAAATTATTATGCTCTGGGATTTCTTCAGACCTCACAGTTTAATAATTGGAGGCCCCAGAGATGTATGGAAAATTAATGAACAGTTCATAACCACCTTTCCTCACCTCCCCAGGGCACCCCCGCAGGGTCTGATCTTTTTTTCTTACCGTATTCCATCCTCCAGGGTAAAGTTACGTTTCCCTGGGTCATCTCGAAAGCCTGTTATTTTCCCACAATTCTCTGGAGTCTGAACTGGACATTTTTAGCAAACTTGTAACAAACTCGGTTCAGTGAACCAGTTCTCTTGTTCCTAGTATGATCTGTGAATTGATACAGTGTTAGCATATAATGGGGAAATGGCTCAAGCTTCATTTTGCCCACTATTCTAGATACCATGTATTCCTACCATAGGTTAGAAGTCTTTTGCTATTGGATTGAACCAAAGGACCAGCAACACAGACTTGGCAGAAGAAATCTGATTGAAAGGAACTGAGCTCCCTTACAGACTTGGTATTTGCTACTGGATTGGATCTGTTCAGAACAGTACAGTATGTAGCGTAGAATGCTCTTAGAGCTCCTACGTATCGAATTTTTAGTTCTTAGTTAAGTCAACGTGACAGTAACTTTATTGTATTTTGGGGTGTCTTCAGACCCCAGACTATAATAGGCGATTGCCCAGAAGAGGTGTAAAAAAAGAAAAGAAAAAAAAAAATCCTACTCCCTCACCATTATGTCTTTTGGGCCTCTTTGTGGAGTTTGGTGCTCTTCTGTGTCATTAGTGGTCTGGGGTTCACCACTGAGGCCTGTGATAAGGCCACCAGTCATCACATGGGCACACTGAGCATCAAGATGTCTCGCTGTGCCCAGGTCACCACTGAGGCCCAATCATAGGCTGAGCATGGGCCAATGACATCACAGAAGAGTACCAGACATCACCAGGAGTCCCCCAGCCCAATAGATTTAATCAAAGGCAAGGCTGAATGTTTTTTTTTTTTCTTTTTCACCTTCTCTGGCTCATCACCTTTTATACTCTGAAGAGACCCGAGATTGTAATGTGGTAGCCATTTTAGTTTATCTGAGGCGAATCCCCAGTTGTTTGGTTTCCTAAAAAAACAAAAAAAATAAAAATAAACAAAACCAGTTCAGAATATTCTGATCAAACCCAGCTTGGTACTAACATATTCTCCCATCTCTAGTCATTTATTGAGACTTCTCCATAATACTATCTCCTGCTATATTTTACAACAGTTCGAGTCTAGTTTTAGAAGCCCAGAACAAGTTGTGAGCATTTTTTAGGCTTTGATGCAATCTAATGTCGAGTTTGTGACATATATACATTTTTGTATATCACAGGTAGTAAAGTAGAGTTGCCAAAATTACACAGTGATTCATTCCTTGCACATTAATTGTTCTTAATGTGCCAAGTAAATGAGAGTATAATATAAAGCTTTTCCAAATGCTACAGCTGAGCCGGCAATAACCTTCCAAATTAATTTGCGAAAGCCCCTCTAGTTTCATAATTCCCGAACCTTAAACTGTCATCTAATTACTTTCTAAAATCAGTCCGTCATCCATTACTTCTGACACACTCCCTTCACTAGGCATCTCCTAAATACAGAATTTTTTTTTTCTTTTTAACTTAACGTGCAAATATATACAACGTGTTCAACTTTGGTGTGCATACCAAGGAAGCAAATTCTTAAAGGAGATTTTCAAGGAATAACATTTTTCAGCAGAATGTGCTTTAAAGTGTTAAATAAAAGCATTTATTCTATTCATTGATCTCTCTCTGCTGCCATTATATAGTGTCTACTTCCTGAGATCATCTTGATAAAGCAGGAAGTGCCTACAATAACTTGCCGTGCCAGTAACTGGCTAAGAGTGCATTTACAGGCATTCCGGCTTTGCCAAGACAAGGGTGAGCCATCGGAAAAGTTCAGATTCCGATCGGCGATCGAGTAATTTTCATGATTGGGATCGGATGAAAAATGATCAGGAATCATATTTTAAATATGATCCTGAAATCTCAAGCTCAACCTTACTCCATAAACATAACTTGGATTGAGCGATCGGGATCGGAAAAGATCATATAACGATCGGTGATCGAGTAAATTTCGCAATCGGGATTGGATGGAAAATTATCGGAAATCAGATTTTAAACTCAATCCTGAAATCTCAAGATCAGCTCAACCCTAACCAAGACTGCTTCAGTAAGATCAATGGGGCCCTGGTAAGCACTAGAACAGGATGGTGGTGCCAAGCTGCATCACTTTTTGCCCCCAGGCTGAAACCTGCACATTTTTCAGGTGTCCCCACAGTATTCTTAACTTCAATTATATTATACTTAAAGATCACTAATATGGTGGCCGGGACCTGCTTTGGCACACAAAATGTGTGCATTGTCTATTCTCATCTTGGGCCCCAGTGGTACCTTAGAGTCAAAGTCACGGTTCCAAGAGCAGAATAGAAGATGTATGCATCCTGTGTAACAAAGCAGATCTCGGGTGCCACTTCAATGATCCATAAGTACAATATACAGTAATCGTAGTTGAGAACAGATGAATACTATGTGAGGGGTGGGTGGACTATTAGACCACTATAACATTAATAGTGCTTCCTGTAGGTAATAGTATTTCTTATGTCAAAGGATACTACTAGGGCAATAATACCATTATAAATCAGTGGATGTCCCCCCAAGAAAGGTTATAGTGTCCTTATTTGTGGGGTACTATTTTCCAATGTGAGGGAAACCTATTACTTTTTGGGAAACTATTAAGGCCTGTTGACATGGAGGAACATAAAGAGGAGTTAAGAGAGTGTTCCACCTCTGGTACCATTCCATTTTTGGCCCTTTTAATATGGTTAACAAGTGGAGTGACTTGTGCTGTAGGTTATTTTTCCTAGTAGAGGGAACATTTCAAACAGGGGGGAATTTGCCATTTTAACTTTTGCCTCAGGCAGCAGATGAGCTGGAATCAATCCTGTAGGTATCCCTTCCACTTTGCTAACCACTTACTCAAAAGTCCCCCCAGAAATCCAGTAATGTGTGATCCTCCAATTGTCTGTTCACATGCATAAGACAAGAGACCTCTGCAGCCAATTAGTGGCCAAAGTAGTCAGCTGCCATATTACTAGCACAATGGCTCCTTTCATATTGCCATGATGCCACTAATAAGGCAGATAATTGCTACAAGCCCTATGCAAGACACCAAGAGGACCAGAGTAGAGGCAGCATTGGACTTCTGTGGAGTAGGTGAGTAATAATTGCTTATTGCTTTAGGCCAATTGCAGGGAAATGAGATATGGAAAACCACAATGCATAAAGGAGCACTCTACTTGCATATAATATTCACTTCCACTCCATAACCAGGTAATCCAATTCCATTACGGGTATTAATATTACCATCCTGTATGAGCTGCCTGCTCTTTTCTTGAGGTCAAAAACCAAAGAATTTCAATTTCCTTTCAATATTCATGATGCCTCAAGATATATGGCTGCAATCTGCATTAAACATACAGAACTGAAAGCTTAAATAGGACATACGATTCTTAGATTTCCTCAAGCATACATAAGCTACATATACAGGTCTTATTTAAACAATAAAAATGTATTTACTTGTAGGGTTATAAAACAAAATCCGGAGATTTATTTTTTTATTGCTCTGTTTGCAAGACAAGTATATGAGCTTGTGTAATGATACTGCTCGAAATAAATCAGGTCTCTGCATTGTACAAATAATAGCTGGATGGTTAAAGTGTACCTCCAGTTATAAACAACTTTTCATAAATGAATAGTACAGGTGAAAATAGGAAACTTTGTAATATATCTTGTTAAGGAAACCTGTTTACTTCACCACTTAAGCTGTTTTCCTGCTTTTTAACTTGAATCTAACTGCTTTGCTTACATTTTATCCATTCCTGTATTCAGCCTTATAATAGAACTCTCTGGAGCAGGAAGGGGCTGAGCAGAATTCTCCTGCGGGTTGTTTGATCTATTGCCTCATTCTGTGTATTATCAGCTTCTTATCTATAACTTAGCAGTGTTAGTAAGGAATAGTAGAGTGTAACAGCAGCGATTATTTGAGTGTCTTTTCTAATCCTCCACTTCATGAACTAATATGGAGAAAGTAACTGAAAAGATTTAATAAGATATATCACATTTCTTATTTTCATCTGTAGTATTCATTTATGAAAAGCTGTTTATAACTGGAGGTATACTTTAAGCTGGACAAGGACATTAGCTGTTGAAGAAATGCTTATTTTCCTTAAAGGGATTCTACCATTAAAAACTTTTTTTTTTGTCGTTGACACGTCGGAATAACCTTGAGAAAGGCTATTCTTCTCCTACCTTTAGATGCCTTCTTCGCCCTGCCATTAGGTTAAAATTCTGTTTTCCGTCGGTATGCAAATAAATTCTCTCACAGCACTGGGGGTGGGCCACAGCGCTCAAACAACACTGGGGGCATCCCCAATGCTGCAAGAGAACTCTCCAGTGCCGCCTCCATCTTCTTCTGGAACGTCCTCTTCATGTGTCTTCTTCCGGCGCAGGCAGTGAAACTTGTAGGCCTCAGACATAGTCGACTGCGCATGCCCACAGGTCACAAGAAAATGCCTGCATACTTACTGTGTAAGAGGCCATTTTTCTTGTGGTCATGGGCATGCGCAGTTGGCTCTGCCCGAGGCCTATAAGTTTCATCACCTGCACCGGAAGAATATGCATGAAGAGGCCATTCGAGAATGTAGTGCGTATGTCTGCACTACAAGCGGGCATGCGCAGTTGGCCCTGCCCAGGTCCGATGCCTGGCAGAGTGAATTCAGAGCCGGAAGACGCCTTTGGGAAGCTGCACGGAGAAGACTTCTCAGAGGATCAAGTCCAACCCTCACTTGTAGTACCGTAGTATTCGATCGAATACCTACTCGATTGAATACTACTCGTTCATCCCTAGTAAACAATTCACAGGTCCCAGGTTCTTGTCATGTATGAAAGCAATTTTCCTTTTGTCTTTTAATACATTTCTGTTTCATCAGAATCAGACCAAACAGCAGCAGATAGGTATGAGCTGACACTGAGCCAGATTTTATTGATAGGTATGTAGAAAATAAAACAAAATGACAACAAAATAAAATCTTGACTTCTCCAGTAGGTCATAAACATTAATCAATTCTAGCTAGCAGCTGGAGAGCTTCTCCTGACCAGCTCATGAATGTAACAATGCGAGAGAGATCTGATATCCAAGGTTCTCTTAAATATGTGGCATTTCTCAATTAACTAATAAGCAGTTGAGGGCCTTTTCCAGCTATTCAACCAACAATTCTGCACAATTGTCTATATATATATATATATATATATATATAGAGAGAGAGAGAGAGAGAGAGAGAGAGAGAGATTTTATGTAGTAGAAATACTAGTACTGCATATGTATTATTAATAGAGATGAGCGAGTAGTATTCGATCGAGTAGGTATTCGATGGAATACTACGGTATTCGAAACACTCGTACTTGGTCTAATACCACGTATACAGTAGAGATGAGCAAGTAGTGAAATATTCGAAAATTCGAAATTTTAATCGAGTAGATGCAGAATTTTAATCAATGATGCAGAACCATCATTGATTGGCCAAATGCTATACAGTCGGCCAATCAACACTGGTTCTTCTCCTACCTTTAGAAGACTTCTCCGTGCAGCTTCCCCGCGGCGTCTTCCGGCTCTGAATTCACTCTGCTAGGCATTGACTGTAAGCGGCCATTTTCTTGTAGTGCGGGCATGTGCAGTTGGCTCTGCCCAGGCCCGATGCCTGGCAGAGTGAATTCAGAGCCAGAAGATGCCGCGGGGATGCTGCACGGAGAAGACTTCTCGGAGGATCCAGCCCGACCCTCACTCGTGGACTTGGTAAGTATAATTTGATCGAATGTTGCCTACCCCTGAAATGAACATTTTCCCCCCATAGACTATAATAGGATTCGATATTCGAGTTGAGTAGTCGAATATTGAGGGGCTACTCGAAACGAATATTGAACCTCGAACATTTTACTGTTCGCTCATCTCTAGTTATTAAGTATTAGCATGTAGGATATGTAACAATCACATAATGAAAAGAGAATGCACAAATGTTTTCCTATTGATTTTTTCTGCTTGAATAAATCTATCATTGCTTTTACCTTTAAAATACTACACAGTATATTGATGAACTTTTTGTGCTGTAGTTTACTTTGGCAGCTCGATACGTTAAATCAAGTAATAGTACTGTATTTCATTTAAGTCATTTCATTATCTGTGTTAGTTTAATCATCCGCATTTCTCCAATTAACACTCCCAAACTTGTTCGATGACAACAACAACCTTTACATTTTTGCACAGAGTTAGATATATTGATGGCTAAAGACGAGACGCCAGTCAATGTGACAGGATGATTAGGAATTGGTCATTTTCACTCCTTCTAAACATACCCCTAAGATATAAGCTGACACTTTTTTGGAGATCTCTCATCTTATTTTCTTCTGTCTCTTTCTGAAGTAATTAGCCTGGGCTTAGATTGATATGTTTACAAGATACATGTCAATAGACTGGCATTAATAAAAATGAAACACTCCAGGGTTTATGATTACAAGTTCTCACTTTCATTGATTTTTTTTTTTTTTTAATGGAGAATTTTGAATTGATAAAACTGTTTTGTTCTGTGTCAGTTTAGGATTTATACAACTCATGTAATATTTATCAACCCCGATATCATTAGTATAACTAAAGCTCGATCGTCACAGAATCTCATAATTTACAACATTTTCTTGTAATTAATTCACTTTATTTCACTATTTTTAGCAATGTGCTTAAAGGGATTCTACCTAGGGCAAAGCCGACTGCGCATGCCCGCCGGCCACAAGAAAATGGCCGCTTACAATACTGTGCAAGCGGCCATTTTTCTTGTGGCCGCGGGCAAGCACAGTCGGCTTTGCCCTAGACCTAGAAGTTTGAAGTCAACCCCTGGAAGAAGACACGTCAAGACCCTGTTCCTGAAGAAGATGGAGAGTTCTCTTGCAGCATTGGGGACACCCCCAGTGCTGTTTGAGTGCTGGGGCCTGTCCCCACTGCTGCGAGAAAACTCATTTGCATACTGGCGGAAAACGGGATTTTAACCGAATGGCGAGGTGGAGAAGACATCTAAAGGTAGGAGACGAATAGCCTTTCTTAAGGCCAAAAGAAAAGAGAAAGAAAAAAAGTTTTTAATGGTAGAATCCCTTTAAGACCATGTGAGAAATGAGGCAATATAGTTATTTATTCACAAAGCTGTATTCCCATCTTAGCATGTATGGCAGTATATGCCATTAATGCCTGATAGATGTAAATCCCACCATTGGAACCCATACCTATCATGAGAACGGGGCCCTTTCCACATTCACAAGTGATATACACATGCATGAGTCTCTCCATTCACTTGTACAGGACTTCCAAAAAATAGCCAAGCAGGCAGACCTTAGGACAGGACCTGTATTTATGCTATATTCTATGGATATAGCCAGAAATTCACAGATGTCAATAAGCTTCAAAAAAATGGACTTGCATGCATAACATAAAATAAAAACAATTGTGTCGAGCACACAAGAGAATAAATAAAGAAGCCTTGTTAGGTTAGAGTTGTAGAGTGGGCCAATGAAGTATAGTCTTGTATGTCTTTGTTAATATTTTGAACTATAGAGAAATGGGTTAAAAATTGAGCGTTTGAAATTTGCAGAATTTAGACTTCCCTACCCACAAATCCAAAAAAGCTGGTTATTATGCTCTGGAGTCTCTTCATGCCCAGAGTATAATCATTGCAGGTCAAGGAAAGTGTCTAGAAATAGATAAGACCCAGACACCTTTCCTCCGCCTTGGTATCTTCCAGGGTTTTGGTGTCCTTTCTGTTCCATCCACCATGTCTTCTGGTCCCCTGGTCCCCAGGTGTTTGAGACTCTGTGGTCATGTTGGTGATGTGAATATTAACAATCTTTGAGGATGCACCTATGACTTGGAAACTGGAAGACATGGTGGAAGATCGAAGAAGTAGACTGGAATGCGAGAGAATGCCACGATGGAGCTCAAGAAAAGTGAGCAATGTTTTTTTTTTAGAAAATGTTTTAGACCATTGAAGGTTCCCAATTGGGTTCCCAACTGGGGCCTGAAGAGATCGAAGAATACAACTTTTCCCTGCATTTCTGGCTTGTAAATTGAATTTTACGAGATTTTCCCATAACTAGAAGCAAGCTAAGGGAGAGGACAAAGACTAGAGGTGGTGGAGGAGATGAGAGGAGATGTGGATTAACCAGGTACTAGAGCACAGTTTAATCTTTTATTATAGGGAACAGTCTAATAAATGCTTTGATAAAATAAAACTAATGTGGATTGAAGAGCAGTCTTCTATTTCTGTACAATACACTTTTATATATTCAGTATTCACCTAGCTGATAAGTATATCTCCCATCCAATCCCACTTCCTGAAAGATATATTTTAAGTGATCCATGTGCTCTAAATTGTGGTGAAGGGAATCTTCTGACTGGCATTCACATTTGTTAGTTAACCACTTCCTTTTGGTCCTTAATAGAGATGAGCGAGTAGTACTCGATCGAGTAGGTATTCGATCGAATACTACGGTATTCGAAATACTCGTACTCGATCGAGTACCACTCGCTATTCCAATGTAAAAGTTCGATCCAGAACCGGCATTGATTGGCCAAATGCTATACAGTCGGCCAATCAACGCTGGTTCTTCTCCTACCTTCAGAAGTCTTCTCCGTGCAGCTTCCCCGCTGCGTCTTCCGGCTCTGAATTCACTCTGCCAGGCATCAGGCCTGGGCAGAGCCGACTGCGCATGTCTGCTTGTAGTGCGGGCATGCGCAGTCGGCTCTGCCCAGGCCCGATGCCTGGCAGAGTGAATTCAGAGACGGAAGATGCCGCAGGGGCGCTGCAAGGAGAAGACTGCTCGGAGGATCCAGCCCGACCCTCACTCGTGGACTTGGTAAGTATAATTTGATTGAACGTTGCCTACCCCTGAAACGAGCATTTTCCCCCCATAGACTATAATAGGGTTCAATATTCGATTCGAGCAGTTGAATATTGAGGGGCTACTCAAAACGAATATCGAACCTCGAACATTGTACTGTTCGCTCATCTCTAGTCCTTAACAGTGTCATGTGATCATTTCTCTGACTGTCAAACTGACGCAGTGGGACAGATTTATACAAATTGTCTTACTTGCCCATAGCAACCAACCAGCACAACTTTCATTTTGTATTAATCTATATATTATCACTCTGTAAGTTGTTAGAGTTTCGAAATCATGGTTTTAGAAAAGCCGATCATCTTATGATAACCGTGTCAGGACAGGTTGAACATAGAGGCCCGGCATGAATGAACATATCCGTACACATGATACTCCGCTTAATCAGAATCACAGATTGTTTGTCAATAAAACATATTTTTGTTACTTTTTCATTTGAGGATGATTTACAGCATCGTGTCTTTGTTACAGTAGTAAGAATAAAGTTGAGTTTATTGATTGAAAGTAGAAGATCTACTTCAAAAACAAGTGAAAAAAGCAAAACAAGGCACAATCTAGCCGACAACTACAGGGCTTTGTGTAAGAAATCAATAGAAACGTAAAATAGGAATCATTCCAATGTCTTCCTGTGTGAAAGCAGCGACAACGAAAAAAATTCTATTTTTGCTCTTAGTCATAGACATGATATCATATAACATGGAGCTGTACGCCGTGTGTAATCTCCCTGTTATCGTTGGCTTTTGATTCAACTAAAATGTACGAGTAGAAATTAAATCAATATACTGAGGAATAAACTGAAGTTAGTTACAAAGCTACAATATAAAGCAATTTCTTAACACAATTCTAAATGTGTCCAAAAGTAGCCGAACAAGCAACCATTGCACATTTCAACAGTATGGGGTGACATAGCCGATGCATTTTATTCATCCGTTCTATATTCCATATCTGGCAGGAATCAATGTAAAGTGTTAGAATTGCTGATTTCTAGTATATTAACTTGGAAGTAGAGCTCAGAACGCTGTACTCTTTGATAAAATGACTTGTGCGGCCCATTCTGGTAGTTTTTGTGTTGTTTTTTAAGGAAACAGAATGCATAAATAATACATAAAACGCATCAGCCGCGCCATCTGTTCTGCTTACATGGACTGGATGTTTTAGCATCCCTGTGAACAAAGTTTGTCAAAGATTCCCTGATACTATCTAGGTTTCATGCTGTTATTCCATATTGATAAACACATACACCACACCCTGGTTATCAAAAATGGATCATCTAGAATCTTTTTTCATGTACTATTTGTTTTATTTATTAAAACATCATCTGAAACAATATTGTATTGAAGTATCGCCGAAGCCAGTTAGGTGGGCGAAACGCGTGTCAGACAGCTGTTATTAGCAGTGTGGTATGTTTTACATATATGGCACAATGTAACATTGTTGGGCGGTAATGGTGTTTATACTGTTTAACCAATAGGACCTCCACTTCAATACTGACTATTAGAGATGAGCGAACAGTAAAATGTTCGATATTCGATACTCGTTTCGAGTAGCCGCTCAATATTCGACTACTCGAATCGAATATCGAATCCTATTACAGTCTATGGGGGGGAAAATGCTCGTTTCAGGGGTAGGCAACATTCGATCAAATTACACTTACCAAGTCCATGAGTGAGGGTCGGGATGGATCCTCCGAGAAGTCTTCTCCATGCAGCGTCCCCGCAGCATCTTCCGGCTCTGAATTTAGTCTGCCAGGCATCGGACCTGGGCAGAGCCGACTGCGCATGCCCGCACTACAAGAAAATGACCGCTTACAGTCAAAGCGGCCATTTTCTGGTAGCGTGGGCATACGCAGTCGGCTCTGCCCAGGCCCGATGCCTGGCAGAGTGAATTCAGAGCTGGAAGACGCCGCGGGGAAGCTGTACGGAGAAGACTTCTAAAGGTAGGAGAAGAACCAGCATTGATTGGCCGACTGTATAGCATTCGGCCAATCAATGATGGTTCTGCATCGAACTTTTCCATTCGAATAGCGAGTGGTATTCGATCGAGTATGAGTATTTCGAATACCGTAGTATTCGATCGAATAACTACTTGATCGAATACTACTCGCTCATCTCTACTGACTATGGCTTATATCAAGTCTTTGCAGATGGTCCCTATGTTACCCATGGTATTAGTACTGCATTCTACCCATTTATTTCTATTTATTATGTTTATATTATCTACTACCTACCATATTGGTACACTGGTATTATGACTTCATTGTTCCCCCTTTGTCTTTTGTGTAGGATTGTTTCATGTCAAGTCTCATGGGGTTTTTTACCTTCCCCTGGATCAACACTGTAGGGATTGTAGGGTTATAGGTTGGACTTGATGGACTGATCTCTTTATCCAACCTCATCTACTATGTAACTATGTAACTATGTGTATCCACATGTTTATTATTTGGGTACATTGAGTTTTATATTTCTGAGTGTGGATATGCGGCTTACAATTTACATTAAAAAATAATAATATTCATTTGATTACTGGTGAGTGAGGGTATATTTCTGTAGGCCACTTGCATTTGCAACCCTGATAATTAAAAATCACATTTTCCTAATCCCATAGTGTAAGGACTGGTTAATCTGCATTAGGAGGTAATAATATACCCAAGGTCTTTTCCCTGCAGGTCATACTACCAGAAAGTGGTAAGTTTGAGGCTCTTGTACCCAATACAAAATCTATAATGGGGCTCCTACCTTGGGTCATTCAGTCTAGTAGTATATTTTATGTTATAAGATCTTTGGGACCTCTCAGGGTTAGACTAAGGCAGAGACCTTTGGGACCTAGGGCCTGGTAGTGACTGACTTTCTAACTCCTCTATAACTACTTCCCTGCTTGCTATCCCAGGGTTTTCAGAACTAGGAATTTTTTTTTGTAAATGGCATATTATTAATCTAATACCATAGTACACTTTTTTAATATTGGTGAACAGTACTGTGGCTCCGCTACTATACAATGACAAACATTTTTAGTGTACTTTTGTCACACAAGGATTCAAAGTACAGGAAGCGATGTGCAGTAGGAGAGTTAGTCGCTGCCATACAGGCAATCATCCCCAACCCCTTATAGGTCAGTTGTTTTATGGGTAGACAATTTACCTATCTGTATGTTTTTGGTGTGTGTGAGGAACTTGGAGTACTCCGCTAACAGGAGTAGAAACCAAAGCAAACAGGGCGTGAACATACAAATTCCATGCAGTGGACATTGCCTTCTGCTTCTGATATCATTCCTAGGGATAAGCCGATCTTGAGATTTCAGAATTGATTTTAAAATCCAATTTCCGATCATTTTCCAGCTGATCCCGATCATGAAATTTGCTTGATCGCTGATCGGGATCCGATCTTTCCCGATCCTGATCGCTCAACCCTATTTATAATATATACATGAATGGGGTTGAGCCGATCTTGAGATAACCTCCAACCTCGATCCCGCAGGAAAAGATCGGAATTCCAATTGCGATCATGAAATTTACTCCATCGCCAATTGGAATCCAATCTTTTCCGATCCCGATTGTTCACCCCTAATCATTCCCTATATAGCTTCTGACTCCAGCAGCAGTCAGATGAACTGACCATTTGGGATCTCGATGTTGTACCCTCATTGATCTTATACTGAGGGGCTCTCCTAGAGACTAACCTACAAGTTTTCAGTATTATGTAGATTTCTCCCATGCCAAATGAAGAGTCCTACAGTACGTACATGGTCTTGAATGCTGTTAAACATAATTTCTTTTAAGTTTCTTAAGCTTAAAATGTATAGTAAATGTTCCACTTCTGGAGATCTATGAGACTTACAGTATCATTTCAAGAGAGGTCCAAGATATCGACCATTGACGGCCGGAGCGGCAAAGTGTTATCTAAAGTATGTCGAACCTCCTGCCCTTGGAAGTCTATTTTCTAACATAAATAAGAGAGTGAAATGGTTGGTAAACACCGACTTTGATTCCACTGGGTGTAATTTAGATGTTAATGAATCTGAAAGGAAAATGTGCAAGGTTGTTGGAATGAATGCGAGACACATAGCAAAAAGAATTTCTATAAGTTTTTACTGTTGCAAAATAAATAGCAGCAATAATTAGTTATACTAACAAGAGTTATATTCATTGTCATACTGAGCGGATTGCTGGAATACTAAGAATCTGAGCTCATTGCTAATGCCAAGCTTAGAAAGTCTGATAGCTGCTGAGAAAATTGCACAAAGTATAGAGTTACACATTTTTAGTTTTTAACCGTTTCAGACCTGACCATTTTCCCTGATTTAAGACCAGATAGATGTTATATTTTTTTTTTTTTTTTTTTGAGGGCTATAACATTTATTTCATTTGGATTTTGGAAAGTGTAAACAAAATGTGAAGAAATATTGGTTTTTCACATTTAATTTTTATTTTAAAATAAAGGTCTTCCCTTTCTGTAATTTGTATACAGGTGACACATAGTGTAACTTGTGTTACCAGGGTGGGCCAATCACTTAAAGGGGCTCTATCAGCAAAATTATGCCATATGAGCCCACCTTATGCCTGAATAGCCTTTAAAAACCCTAATCTTATTTTAAAAGCCCCCCCCCTTTTTAAATAATACCCTAAAACGATTATAAAATCATACTTACCTGTACACGGTGGGTGGTTCGTGGACTGGTGGACGTCATCTTGCTGTCACGCCTTCCTCTTCTTTCTTCTTCCAGCAACGTCCTCCTGTCCTCACTCTTCCATGCCTTGATCTTCTTTTCTTCCGGCGGGTTGTGATCAAATCCCGCGTGTGTGCAGTAGCACCCCCTCTGGAGAGCTACTGCGCACACTCTGGCACAATTTTTGTTGTAGTTCCCCTGCATGTGCAGTACGCTCGCAAACGTCTTCATTCCGGAAGAAAAGAAGATCAAGGCGTGGAAGAGCGAGGACAGGAGGACGATGCTGGAAGAAGAAAGAAGAGGAAGGCATGACAGCAAGATGACGTCCACGAGTGCACGAACCACCCACTGTGCACGGGTAAGTATGATTTTATTATCGTTTTTAGGGAATTATTTAAAAACAGGGGAGCTTTTAAAATAAGATTAGTGGTGCCTGAATAGCCTTTTTAAAGGCTATTCAGGCATATGTGGGGCTCATATGGAATAATTTTGCTGATTGAGCCCCTTTAAGAGGGAATGCTATTGGTATTGCCATTTTTATAAATTATTTTACTTTATGTTCTTATTGTATTTATTTATTTTGTAAACCTGTTCCTAATAAGGTTATTATAGACCTTTGGGGGGCAGTTCAACACATTGTATATTGCACCAGGCTACCTTACATATATAGACGACACAACCTGTAGTGCTTTGGCTTGCAGAACTATTACGCACCCCTTGATCTATTTCACATGTTGTCACCTTACAGTGACAAAGTAAATGTATTTCATTGAGATTTTAAGTGATAGACCAACACAGAGTAGCAGATAATTGTGAAGAGGAATGAAAATGATACCTGGTTTTAATCCAATAAAAGTCTGAAAAGTGTGACGAGCAAAAGTATTCAGCCCCCTGTACTCTGATACTCCTAAATAAAATCCTGTGGGCACAATTGCCTTCAGAAATCACTTAGTTCAGCTAATTTAGTCTCAGTATAAATGTACTTGTTCTGTGAAGGCCTCAGTGGTTTGTTAGAGAACACTAGTGAACAAACTTTGTAGCCTAAATGCAAAGCGCTATCTGTGATGGAAAAGTAACATTGCTCATCACCCTGAACACACCATCCCCACTGTGACACATGGTGGTGGCAGCTTCATGATGTGGGGAGACTTTCTTCAGTGGTGACAGGGAAGCTTTTCAGAGTTGATGGGAAGATGGATGGAGCTAAATACAGGGCGATCCTGGAAGAAAATCTGTTGGAGGCTGCAAAAGACTCGAGACTGGGAAGGAGATTCACTTTCCAGCAAGACAATGTCCCAAAATCATACAGCCAAAGCTACAGTGGAATGCTTTATATTGAAGAATATTCATGTGTTAGAATGGCCCAGTCACAGTCCAGACCTAAATCCCATTGAGCATCTGCGGCAAGGCATGAAAATTGCTGTTCACAGACGTCTCCATCCAATCTGGCTGAGCTTGAGCAATTTTACAAAGAAAAAAATCTCAGTCTCTAGATGTGCAATGCTGGCGGAGACAGACCCCGAAAGACTTACAGAAGATGTCTCTACAAAGGTACCATTTTGTTTCCAGTCCCTGAATTATCTACTACTTTTTGTTGTTCTATCATTTAAAATCTCAATAAAATACATGTAAGTTTGTGGTTGTAAGGTGACCAAAATGCGAAAAATTTCAAGGGGTATGAATACTTTTGCAAGCCCCTGTATCTTGTAATCATTTGTGTTTAGCATATACTGCACATCAATCATAAAGGGAAAAATGAACAGTCTTACCGTATCTCAAGATTATTAGGGGTATATGGATACCGCATGGGATCACCGTAGTAGTTCTGTCAAACTCACCCTGGTGAACCCTCATACGGTTTCCCTGAACCCCAAAATAGCTCATGCCCTTACAAGAGAAGTCCCAAGTTGTCCCTGCCAATAGCCGTAGTGCGTTAATTCCCCAAATGCCATTCATATAAATGCACAATATAGTCACCTATATGCTAAAAACAAGGAGACTCTTCAGTTTCCATATTGGTAGATTTAAAGTTTTCATTTCACCTTCATCTATTAATTTATTGATATTATTGATATTAACATTCTTATACAAGGAAATAAGTGATAAAATGAAACCATTATATTGGGAAGGACTGTAAATTCTAGGGTAAAAATTAATGAACTATCAAAGACTCAAAGGCATAAGTATAATTTAATTTAACTTCTTTTACTGGACTATAATAGTAAAAAATGAATCTGTTAAATATGCAAACAAGAAAGGGATTTCCGAACAGCGCCAATTCTTTTTACTTCTTCAAATGTTTCTGGTTAATGAGCACTACAAAAATGTATTGATTTATCATTTCAAAGAAATTACAATAATTTATATAGAAGACGGAATTGGATAGCCATACTTTAATACGTTTTTCTTTAGGTTTTTAAGTACTATTGTGATATATAATGTTCAGCCTGGACTCTAGAACAGATTCATATAGACTAGATAAACAAAAGTATATAGACTTTCTAATGACTGAGTCTTAAGTACACTTAGGGCAACAGGCATTAATAAAATCTACACATAGCCGCGCAATCTTCAGAGACTATTACTTAGAGGTAGAGACGATTATACCTGCTCAGAATGAAGACAAAATCGTGAATGAGCCAAAAAGTTAGGGTGAAAATGGAAAAAAAATCTTTAAGGCCAGGTCAATTTTTTATAGGAGGCAAAGTGCTGTTTGGCTATTATGATTTTTTTTGCCGCTACACCGTTCACCGTATAGGATAAATATTTTAATATTTTAATAGCTTGTAGAGATGAGCGAGTAGTATTCGATTGAGTAGGTATTTGATCAAATACTAAGGTATTCGAAATACTAGTACTCGATCGAGTACCACTCGCTATTCGAATGGAAAAATTTGATGCAGAACCAGCGTTGATTGGCCGAATGCTATACAGTCGGCCAATCAACACTGGTTCTTCTACTACCTTTAGAAGTCTTTTCTGTGCAGTGTCCCCGCGGCGTCTTCCAGCTCTTCATTCAATCTGCCAGGCATCGGGCCTGGGCAGAGCCGACTGTGCATGCCCTTGCTACACTTTCTTGTAGTGCGGGCATGCGCAGTCAGCTCTGCCCAGTCCCGATGCCTGACAGAGTGAATTCAGAGCCGGAAGACACCGCGGGGACGCTACGCGGAGAAGACTTCTCGGAGGATCCAGCCCGACCCTCACTTGTGGACTTGGTAAGTTCAATTTGATCGAATGTTGCTTACCCCTGAAACCAGCATTTTCCCCCCATAGACTATAATGGGGTTCGATATTCGATTCGAGTAGTCAAATATTGAGGGGCTACTCGAAACGAATATCGAATATTTAACTACTCGCTCATCTCTAATAGCTCGGGCATTTTGGAGTGTGGGGATACCTAATATGTTTATGTTTACTTTTATTTACTTTTATATCTGATCTAGGGAAAGGGGGGGTGATTTGAACTTTTGTATTTTTTTTTTTTTTTAAATTAATACTTTTAAAAACTTTGTTTTTTTCTTCTTTTACATTCATGATCAGACTCCCTAGAAACCTTAAAACCTAGGGGGTCTGATCGCTCATACTATTCACTGCAATACTACTGTATTGCTGTTAGCAGAGGGTGCTGGCTGTATTATACAGTCGGCATCCAACCTGTATGGAAAGAGCTCAGCTCCTGAGCTCTCCCCATACATCCCCATACCACTCAGGACGTAGTATTACGTCCATGGTTGCTAAAGGGTTAAAAAGCATAAAAACTTGAAAATACAGTGAGGGGATTTTTAACCATTAAGTACTTTCCTGGTTTCTATCATAATGATCCCGATGGGCCGGAATTGGCATAAAGAGTATATTGAATGTACAGAAACTATTTCACAAATGGAAAAGCAGAGTATACAAAATAAACCCACATGTAACTCACCAACATTAATTTAACATTAATGTAATAAAAAATTATTTTATATTTTTGTACATTTTGAGTGGTATGCTTATCTCAAAAGCTGGTTTCCAGTGTTTTTTTGTGCATTTATAGTTTTGGAGATAGCAAACACAGCACGATGACTCCGCTGCACCTGGACCCAGGCAGGTTGGCGTATGTGATAATGGCTGGAACCTGGTAGCATATCTGGAGCTCGCCAGATTAAAAAACGGTGCACACATGGCCCACGTTTTCAAATTATTGGTGCAACGGTTTCTAAAAACTTACTCCAATTTACACAAGCTACTGGTTAAAGTGCAGCGCTTGTGCTCCCACTTTGGCAAGTCTACAGTACCTGGTGCTAGCCTCAACACACTCCAGCAACGCCTACATCTGCCTGAAGCACCGGCTGTTGTGTGAGGTCACCACACGCTGAAACCCTAGATACCATATTTTGAGCAGGGTGTGTGAGCAGCAGAGACCTTTGATGGAGTTCCATCTACAAAACCCAAGGGTTCATCAAAGTCAGCTCCCTCAGTTTCTGCACCATGAGTTTCCATGGGTGGCAGACTTATGTGAAATCCTATCCCATCCTTTCCACTGGACAAGAAACATTAGCATGCGCTCATCACAATTCCTGATATGACAGCTGCGTTAAGCAGGGTGCAGGGTACAACGCAGACCAAGCCCAAGCACCAGGAACAGGTGTTACAATGGCTAGCGGATAATGCTTCCAGCTGCTTTCCCAGCAGCCGGTCAGCCACTACCTGCAGTCATGTTCATACCCAAGAGTCTGGCCTCCCAACATGTCTTCCTCCTGACATGCCCAATCTTCCCAACAGAGTCATCCTACCCTTGCCCCCTCCCAGGATCTGTTTTCGGGTCCTTTTACTGTCTCTCCCTCGGTTGAACAACTTCCCGAATCCCAGGAGCTACCAGACGACTTTGTGTGTACTGATGCCCAAACACTGAAGCATCCGCTATCACCTGGCGATTTTGTGGTTGTGGACCCACAACCAGCATTTTCCGTCCTCAGTGATGATGATAAGACACAGTTGCCATCAGGGCAGGTTGTTGTCATGTGCAGTTTGCAGTAAGAGGAAAGTGAGCAATTGGAAGAGGAGTTGATGGACGACGAGGCCATCGACCCTAAATGGACAGGGGTGATGTCTAGGTGCGAAAGCAGTGTAGATGTGGATGCAAGTGCAGCAGAAAAAAAGGTGGCTAGAGGAAGAGGCATGTCCAGAGGCAGCAAGGCCAAAGATTTTTCGTGTACTAGCCACTCATGCAAAACTCGCCCATGTTACCAGACTAATTCCTCCAACAGGCTAACAACTGCCATCCGATCCACACCCACCAGGGGCACACTCTCCAAGGTCTGGGACACGTTAATGGCACCCCCACTACCGCCACTGGGGGCCTAGTGTCACCAGGAGGGACAAGTATAGGCGCATGTTGCGGGAGTACCTGGCCGACTACAGCCGTGTCCTCTCCGATCCCTCTGCACCCTACATTTAGTGGGTCTCCAAGTTGAATTTATGGCTGGAACTTGCGCTCTATGCATTGGAGGTCCTTTCCTGCCTTGACACCAGCGTGCTATCTGAAAATGTCTTAAGCGCAGCCGGTGGCATCATCACAGATAAGCACAGCCAGCTGTCAGCTGACAGTGCTGACCGGCTGACGCTGATCAAAATGAACAGCCACTGGATAGACCCATCATTTTCATGTTCAGCAGTGTCAAGCACCCTGACATGAAGTTTCAGTGTATAGCTCTGAAAAGAACTGTTGTTGTCCTTCCATTTTTCCCTGCCTACTAGAAGCTATCTAGCCCTCAGCAGATCTCTCTCTCTCTCTCCCTATTTCTCATCGCAAATCACACGAAGATGGCGCTGGCTATTCTTATAAATGGGAGGTCACATGTTTTCGGCAGCCAATGGGCTTTTTCAATTTTTTTCAATGCCTCTGTTGTCGTAGTTCCTGTCCCACCTCCCCTGCACAGTTATTGGTGCAAAAAAAGCACCAGGGAAGGTGGGAGGGGATACGAATTTTACTGCGTATGCCACGTGGTATTCGATTACAAACGAATACCTCGAACGGCCTGATATTCGATCGAATATCTATTCAATCGAACGGTGTTCGCTCATCTCTACTCTTGATCTCTTCGCTTTTATGAAGAGATACTGTACTAGAGTTGCACACCTTTATAACCTCTCAAGCAGTGGTGCTAAACCTATAACATGAAGGTCTAAGATGTATCATTTGACTCCATTTAAGAGCCATACATAGGGATAGATTTTTTAATGGCATTGCATTAATGGAAGGCTTGATGTATCAAGGGGCTCGATCCTCTTAATAACTCATTTGCCCGGCCATATGCCAGAATGGATTTCTTCACCGGTCAAGAACTGGCGTAGAATTCCTGTATAACTCATGTCAGAAAACTGCAGCTCCGAGCTGTCCCACTGTTCCCGCATAAACAGCCATTTGATGCACAGAACAGAGTATGTGGCACATCTTTGGTACAAGAAAGGGCCTTGCTCAAAAGATGTGCCACATTATCACATATCTATAATGTGGATATATTGATAAATTTCCTCCATTGTGTATGTTGTCCATTGCCCCACCCATTTACAGTTGACAGTGTTCTCATATGTGCTATCTCTCCATGTAGAGAACAATCATATCATACCTATATGGGGTGCATATACAGTGGTTCCTAAGTATACAATATTTTTTTACTTCTAATGGTCATCACTTACATAGTTACATAGTAGATGAGGTTGGATGAAGACATCAGTCCATCAAGTCCAACCTATAACCCTACAATCCTCTACAGTGTTGATCCAGAGGAAGGCAAAAAACACAATTAGGCTTATGCAAATTGTTCCATTTTAGGGGAAAAAATTCCTTCCCAACTCCAATCTGGCAGTCAGTATAAAAACCCTGGATCAACGTGTCCTTATAATTTAGAGTCCATAACCCGTAATAATGTTCTCTTCAAGAAAGTTATCCATGCCTTCTTCGAACTTACTCAGTGAATCCACCATCATCACTTCTTGGGGCAGAGATTTCCATAGTCTCACTTTCCTTACTATGAAGAATCGCCTTCTATGTTGCTGGTGAAAATTTCTCTCCTCCACATGTAGAGGATGTCCTCTTGTCACTGACCTAGGAGTAAAAAGATCACTGGACCTTTTGTAACTTGAAACCACACTTAACATACAACACCATAATCAACCCATATTGACTATTACAGATAGAATAACCAGGAGTGACCGCGCTTCTGCAAGACCTTATTTGTCTTATGGAAAACGATGTACGTCACAATTGCACTTCTGTGCTTATGGATGACCGAGTAGGATAAGCAACGTTTACCGTGAGTGACCCAAGGTCGACTTGATATACACAGGTAGGTATTGGAAACAATGCAACGGACAACCAGTTCCACACTGAACTCAGAAGTAATGATGTACACTATGTGTATGTTTGATTGACAGGTAATTTATTAAGGCAAGATAACGTGTTTCGGGGTAATGAAGTTGCACTGCATGCTATTCAGCTGAAAAAACTAAGATTTGCAGAAGGGGTGGAGTTTTTTTCTTCCATTACACGTTATCTTGCCTTAATAAATTACCTGTCGGTCAAGCATACATATAGTGTACATCATTACTTGCGAGTTGAGCGCGGAAACGGTTGTCCGTTGGATTGTCTCCACTGCCTACCTGGTCATTTTGACTATTGAAAATGTGCCAGAATTATGGATCAATGTTGTACCCCCAAAAAAAGTTTTAAGAGTTATGCCACAAAAGTTATCTGATTGCTGAGTCCTACTCCAATCTTGAGAATTTCTGTACTTCAGTCCTATTCAGAATGAGGAGGATAAAGATTATGTGATTTCCTCCATTAAGTTCAATGGTAGAAATAGCCTTAGTACAGCATTAGGCTATCTCTAGCATTTTAATTGAAATGAATGGAGCTGAGATTTTTACAGTCTCATCAGTCAGACCCCTGCTGATAAGCAATTTTGTAGGATAACCCCTTTAACTCCTTTAGACATTTGTGCCTTGTATGACAGTCAGGCAGGGATTACAAAAAAAAAGGTGCAGGACTTATTAAAAAAAGATTTAAGCTCCAACACCATGCCTCAAAAAGGTGCTAATTTTTTTTTTTTTTTTAGCAGAACTAAATCAACTCCATAGGTGGTGTAAACTTAGACTAGAAAATCTAACAAATGCTTCTGATTTATTATCTGACATTAGAGATGAGCGAACACTAAAATGTTCGAGGTTCGAAATTCGATTCGAACAGCCGCTCACTGTTCGAGTGTTCGAATGGGTTTCGAACCCCATTATAGTCTATGGGGAACATATACTCGTTAAGGGGGAAACCCAAATCCGTGTCTGGAGGGTCACCAAGTCCACTATGACACCCCAGGAAATGATACCAACACCCTGGAATGACACTGGGACAGCAGGGGAAGCATGTCTGGGGGCATAAAAATCACTTTATTTCATGGAAATCCCTGTCAGTTTGCGATTTTCGCAAGCTAACTTTTCCCCATAGAAATGCATTGGCCAGTGCTGATTGGCCAGAGTACGGAACTCGACCAATCAGCGCTGGCTCTGCTGGAGGAGGCGGAGTCTAAGATCGCTCCACACCAGTCTCCATTCAGGTCCGACCTTAGACTCCGCCTCCTCCGGCAGAGCCAGCGCTGATTGGCCGAAGGCTGGCCAATGCATTCCTATGCGAATGCAGAGACTTAGCAGTGCTGAGTCAGTTTTGCTCAACTACACATCTGATGCACACTCGGCACTGCTACATTAGATGTAGCAATCTGATGTAGCAGAGCCGAGGGTGCACTAGAACCCCTGTGCAAACTCAGTTCACGCTAATAGAATGCATTGGCCAGCGCTGATTGGCCAATGCATTCTATTAGCCCGATTAAGTAGAGCTGAATGTGTGTGTTAAGCACACACATTCAGCACTGCTTCATCACGCCAATACAATGCATTAGCCAGTGCTGATTGGCCAGAGTACGGAATTCGGCCAATCAGCGCTGGCTCTGCTGGAGGAGGCGGAGTCTAAGGTCGGACCTGAATGGAGACTGGTGTGGAGCGATCTTAGACTCCGCCTCCTCCAGCAGAGCCAGCGCTGATTGGCCGAATTCCGTACTCTGGCCAATCAGCGCTGGCCAATGCATTCTATTAGCCCGATGAAGTAGAGCTGAATGTGTGTGCTAAGCACACACATTCAGCACTGCTTCATCACGCCAATACAATGCATTAGCCAGTGCTGATTGGCCAGAGTACGGAATTCGGCCAATCAGCGCTGGCTCTGCTGGAGGAGGCGGAGTCTAAGGTCGGACCTGAATGGAGACTGGTGTGGAGCGATCTTAGACTCCGCCTCCTCCAGCAGAGCCAGCGCTGATTGGCCGAATTCCGTACTCTGGCCAATCAGCGCTGGCCAATGCATTCTATTAGCCCGATGAAGTAGAGCTGAATGTGTGTGCTTAGCACACACATTCAGCTCTACTTCATCGGGCTAATAGAATGCATTGGCCAATCAGCGCTGGCCAATGCATTCTATTAGCTTGATGAAGCAGAGTGTGCACAAGGGTTCAAGCGCACCCTCGGCTCTGATGTAGCAGAGCCGAGGGTGCACAAGGGTTCAAGTGCACCCTCGGCTCTCCTACATCAGAGCCGAGGGTGCGCTTGAACCCTTGTGCAGCCTCAGCTCTGCTACATCAGAGCCGAGGGTGCGCTTGAACCCTTGTGCACACTCTGCTTCATCAAGCTAATAGAATGCATTGGCCAGCACTGATTGGCCAGAGTACGGAATTCGGCCAATCAGCGCTGGCCAATGCATCCCTATGGGAAAAAGTTTATCTCACAAAAATCACAATTACACACCCGATAGAGCCCCAAAAAGTTATTTTTAATAACATTCCCCCCTAAATAAAGGTTATCCCTAGCTATCCCTGCCTGTACAGCTATCCCTGTCTCATAGTCACAAAGTTCACATTCTCATATGACCCGGATTTGAAATCCACTATTCGTCTAAAATGGAGGTCACCTGATTTCGGCAGCCAATGACTTTTTCCAATTTTTTTCAATGCCCCCAGTGTCGTAGTTCCTGTCCCACCTCCCCTGCGCTGTTATTGGTGCAAAAAAGGCGCCAGGGAAGGTGGGAGGGGAATCGAATTTTGGCGCACTTTACCACGCGGTGTTCGATTCGATTCGAACATGGCGAACACCCTGATATCCGATCGAACATGTGTTCGATAGAACACTGTTCGCTCATCTCTATCTGACATCAGTCACTGTGACAAGTCTAATAGTTGCGCTATCTACAACTAGGGTTGAGTCGATCTTGAGATTTCAGGATCGTTTTTAAAATCTGATTTCCGATCATTTTCCATTTGAACCCGATCCGATTCTAATGCAAGTCAATGGGATTTTTTTAATAATCGAAGATCAGATTTTAAAAATGATCCTATTAACTACACAACATGGAGTCCAAAAATTGAAAAAAAAAAATCGTTTGGCTACTTAGTCCCCCCTGGTGTCCGCTTACCTGCACAGATCCACTGTCGCTCCCCATTCTTTTCGCTCCTCTTCTCTCATTCATATGCCTTCAGAGCGTCGTGTGCACCCCCGCCTCCCAGGCTAGTGTTAGAGATCCTGGGAGTAGGCGGGGATTGTTGTGGTTTAGGAGAGTGTGGGCGGGTACAGGACAGGGAGACGTGAGTACATCACTCACGCCTCCCCTCCCAGTACCCGCCCACACACTCCTAAGCCACAAGCCCCACCTTCTTCCTAGGGCTGTAACACTAGCCTGGGAGGCAGGGGCATGCATGGCACTCTGAAGATCTGAAAATGAAAGAGAACCGGACCAAGAAGAATGGAGAGCGACACCTGCAGTTTGTGCAGGTAAGTTGAGCAATCGGGAAAGGAATTCCGTTCCTGATCTATTTTAGGCAGGATCGGAACCCGATCGCGATCATGAAATTTACTCGATCGTCAATCGGGATCTGATCTTTTCCGATCCCGATCGCTCAACCCTATCTACGACTTAAAAGACTCTCTTATTAAATATGTGTCAATGCGTCTTTCCTTTTAATACACCTTGTTAATGTGCGGAACGTTTGATGAAGTTTGTGCTTCATCCACGGTGGCAAAATAAAGTGAAATATTTGAGTTCATGTGAGAAAAATAATAGAAGTAAAAGAGTTGGAAATAAAAGAGACATTTTTCATCTTTCACTTGATCAGAATCCTTTAATTACCTTCATAAGTTTCTTCTTTCAACTATATATCTATAATTAAAATGCTTTATCATGAAAGCCCAGGAAAAAAAAAAAAAGACTTGTTAGCTTTGCTGATGGTGAGACTCAATTCAAGTACAGCAGGCCCACATTCCAATTTTTATCATCATCCTTCAAGGAAGATAATGATCCCTTCTTTCTACTTCCCAGTAGTATTTAACTTGTCAGCCTTGCATCATTACAACAGTTTTTAAAAGATCAATAGGAGCAAATTAATCTTACTGATACATTATAATAAGATTCAAAGAATTCTGAGAGTACAGAGGATCCTGAAAATTATTCTTTTGATGTAATGGCTATTTAGGCCAATGGCTTGAAAAAGACTGATATTCATGCAAAAATTACTGTCCTAACGGCCTGACTTTTCAAGATATCAAAAGTACTTGCGTTAGTTAAAATTTGCTGTTATTGTGAAACCAGAAATCCATTAAGCTGGTACCAGTGGGTTTGGAATCCCCCCATAGCTTGGCATAAAACAAAAATAATCCTAATACTGGATTATCATTAAAGGGGCTATCAATCTTTGGGATGTTCATGACCTTTCCTTAGAATAGGCCATCCATATTAGATCTGCGAGAACTCAACAGCCGAGAACCCGGACGTTCAGCTGTGCCTGGACAGTCTGGCACCTGGTGATGTTTATGTACTGGACGCTATGCTACTCCCTCAATGCAGTGACAGGTTTAGGGACAGCAGCATCATTTTATAGACTTCAAAAAGACACCACTTCGGTACCCAAATCTGCTGCTATTCATCATATGGCAAGTGAACAGCATTATTGAGCCACACTGTCCCGGAACAGCCGATCTATGGTGGTCTGTACCCCTGAAGATTTAATATTGATGGCATGTCCTAAGAATTGGAAGAATTCATAAATAGAGATGAGCGAGTACTGTTCGGATCAGCCGATCCGAACAGCACGCTCGCAAAGAAATGAATGGACGTAGCCGACACACGCGGGGTTAAGCGGCCGGCCGCCGTCAAAGCGGAAGTACCAGGTGCATCCATTCATTTCTATGGAGCGTGCTGTTCGGATCGGCTGATCCGAACAGTACTCGCTCATCTCTAGTCATGAATATTCCGACGTTGGATAACCCCTTTAAATAGATCATCAATATAAGATCAGTGAGCCCCAAGAGTTGTTCAGCAGTGTTGGTGAGCAATGGTTCTAATTCACAAGCCATTTGACATATAATACCAAACACAACCACTACAATGTACAGTGCTGTGTCTGGGAAGTAGTCAAGTGGCCACAGCCAATTGTTGGACCCTCACCAGTCTGATATTAGTGAACTATCCTGAAGATTGGTCATCGATATTTTTGTTCCAGAAAACTATAATAAAAATAACTCAGAAATTTCCCTCTGCAGTTTTTGGACATTTTTATTAGGTGGAGAATAGGAAGGGCGTATTCATTACGTACTGGTCTTGAGGGATGATTTTGGGATGATTTCTCTAACCTCAGTTTGACAGCTACTTAAACTGTAATTCTTGGACAACTCCTTTTTTCCCTGGAGGAACCAATCAGTGGCCACAGAGTTCTAAGGAAAGGACTCAAGAAATCAAAGGTGACATATGTAAGTGATAAACAGAATTAGGGTGGGTTAACATCTGCTCCCGGTCTCCGCTTTGTGGGTTTAAGTTCTCTGCCTGAGAAACTGGACAGGAAATGGAAACCCAGAAGTCAGTGTCTGCCCATGAGCGTCTTCTGGTCTCCGAGGCAAAACCTTTTTTTTTTAACCGGACACAAAGTCCTGCATGTCTGACTTTTTGTCCAATTAAAAAAAAAACGGTTTCTCCGCGGAGACCAGAAGACGCTCATGGGCAGACACTTTGCAAACCCATTCAAATGAATGGGTTTGAAAACTGACTGCCAATTTCCGTCTCCTGTCTAGTTGACTGCTTTCCACATCTTCACACCCCTATCCATTGGTTGTATCTAGTATTGCTGCTCTTACCTTATTGAACTGGACTGTTCAGGATTTTCTATAAAAATAACATGAAAGCAGGGAACATGATAATAGCAATAACAGAAAAACTTTCACTCACCTGTAATTCCCCTGGTTCTAGCTCCTCTAACTCATCGGTCCTGACTTTTTTAAAAAAAAAAATTTTGGTCAACCCCTTGAAAAGAAATTGCCTGTGGAGTTGTCTGACCCAGCTTTTTGGATTCTGCCATCTTATTTAGTATGTGTTTATGCATACCATTGTATAAACCCTTTTGTTGGGTGAGAGGAATGTAAATATTCAGTATCTAAAGTCTATAACAATACATTCTAATTAATATTTGTTAATAAATATGAATTCGACATTGGATTGGCATAATACTGTTGTCTTTTGACCTTAAAATGTAAACACCCTTTAAATCTTCTGTCCAAGTTGACCATCTGGTAAGGGTATAGTGCTTGCTGGATAGTACAGTTTCTATGGTCGTTACACGAAGTCTGGTGAGTATTGTGCACAGGTCCAATTAATTATAATTGGACCCATGCATGATACTGTCTGGATATTGGATTGCACCAGATGGTCAGTCCAGGCAGGAGCTAAACAATGTAGATATGCTTTAAGGGTTGGCTACAGATTTCACAGGAGTGGTATAAACTAGAGATGAGCGAGTAGTATTCAATCGGGTAGGTATTCTATAGAATACTATGGTATTCGAAATACTCGTACTCGTTGGAATACTACTCCTACTCGGCCAATCAACGCTGGTTCTGCCGGAAGCTCATCTGTGACGAGGTGGAGTCTAAGATCGGACCACAACGGAGACTGCTATGTTAAGATATTAGACTCCACCTCCTCACAGATGAGCCTTCGGCAGAACCAGGCTTGATTGGTCAAATGCTGTACACTGTATAGCATTCGGCCAATCAACGCTGGTCAATGCATTCCTATGAGAAAAAGTCAGCTCCCGCATAACCGAAAGCTGCCAGCTCTCCAGGCTAGCAAAGAAACACTGTATAGCATTCGGCCAATCAATGCTGGTTCTGCAGGATGAGTAAGTTCACATTAGCACTTGCCTCCCATCCGGAAGGAGTCCACAGGAGGAGCCCCCCCCCCCCCAACAGAATATCAGTGCAACTGAGCAACTGCACAGCACTCCTCCTAAGTCCACTCTCCTCCTGCTACTCGTGGACTTGGTGACTCTCTTTTAGTCAAATAGGAGCATTTTTTCCTATATACTGTAATGGGATTCGATATTTGATCGAGTAGTCGAATATTGAGGCTCTACTCGAAACAAATATCGAATCTTGAATATTTTACTACTCGCTCATCTCTAGTATCAACACAACGGAAGCCTGGGCAGATGTCAGGGGTTCCATTAGGATTGAGGGGGTAATGGAAATCTAAGTCAACAAGTTGTATGCCTGCAAAATAGCAGTGGAATTGATAGGGCCAAGATATGTCCAAGTCCAGGAGGTTGTCCTGATCAAGTTCCTGTTATACAATCCTTAACCAGATGCCAAGTGTCATTTATAGGGGTCTTACTCAACACACCATTCACTCTATTCAACATACCATTTTAAAAAGAAATTAGAATAATAATATATTTTTCCAACATGTGAATTTATTTTATTGCCAGTAACGTTGTGTTTAAGACCAACTTTACATATACAGAGAGTGAGACAGAATTTGTCTGTTTGTTCTATTTCTTGTCAGTTATCATTGTGGTCATTGCCAGTGACAATATGTATCCAATAGAGATGAGCGAACAGTGTTCTATCGAACACATGTTCGATCGGATATCAGGGTGTTCGCCATGTTCGAATCGAATCGAACACCGCGTGGTAAAGTGCGCCAAAATTCGATTCCCCTCCCACCTTCCCTGGCGCCTTTTTTGCACCAATAACAGCGCAGGGGAGGTGGGACAGGAACTACGACACCGGGGGCATTGAAAAAAAATTGGAAAAAGTCATTGGCTGCCGAAATCAGGTGACCTCCATTTTAGACGAATAGTGAATTTCAAATCCGGGTCATATGAGAATGTGAACTTTGTGACTATGAGACAGGGATAGCTGTACAGGCAGGGATAGCTAGGGATAACCTTTATTTAGGGGGGAATGTTATTAAAAATAACATTTTGGGGCTCTATCGGGTGTGTAATTGTGATTTTTGTGAGATAAACTTTTTCCCATAGGGATGCATTGGCCAGCGCTGATTGGCCAGAGTACGGAACTCGACCAATCAGCGCTGGCTCTGCTGGAGGAGGCGGAGTCTAAGAGCGCTCCACACCAGTCTCCATTCAGGTCCGACCTTAGACTCCGCCTCCTCCAGCAGAGCCAGCGCTGATTGGCCGAATTCCGTACTCTGGCCAATCAGCACTGGCTAATGCATTGTATTGGCGTGATGAAGCAGTGCTGAATGTGTGTGCTTAGCACACACATTCAGCTCTACTTCATCGGGCTAATAGAATGCATTGGCCAATCAGCGCTGGCCAATGCATTCTATTAGCTTGATGAAGCAGAGTGTGCACAAGGGTTCAAGCGCACCCTCGGCTCTGATGTAGCAGAGCCGAGGCTGCACAAGGGTTCAAGCGCACCCTCGGCTCTGATGTAGCAGAGCCGAGGGTGCACTTGAACCCTTGTGCACCCTCGGCTCTGATGTAGCAGAGCCGAGGGTGCGCTTGAACCCTTGTGCAGCCTCGGCTCTGCTACATCACAGCCGAGGGTGCGCTTGAACCCTTGTGCACACTCTGCTTCATCAAGCTAATAGAATGCATTGGCCAGCGCTGATTGGCCAATGCATTCTATTAGCCCGATGAAGTAGAGCTGAATGTGTGTGCTAAGCACACACATTCAGCACTGCTTCATCACGCCAATACAATGCATTAGCCAGTGCTGATTGGCCAGAGTACGGAATTCGGCCAATCAGCGCTGGCTCTGCTGGAGGAGGCGGAGTCTAAGGTCGGACCTGAATGGAGACTGGTGTGGAGCGATCTTAGACTCCGCCTCCTCCAGCAGAGCCAGCGCTGATTGGTCGAGTTCCGTACTCTGGCCAATCAGCGCTGGCCAATGCATTCTATTAGCCCGATGAAGTAGAGCTGAATGTGTGTGCTTAGCACACACATTCAGCTCTACTTCATCGGGCTAATAGAATGCATTGGCCAATCAGCGCTGGCCAATGCATTCTATTAGCGTGAACTGAGTTTGCACAGGGGTTCTAGTGCACCCTCGGCTCTGCTACATCAGATTGCTACATCTGATGTAGCAGTGCCGAGTGTGCATCAGATGTGTAGTTGAGCAAAACTGACTCAGCACTGCTAAGTCTCTGCATTCGCATAGGAATGCATTGGCCAGCCTTCGGCCAATCAGCGCTGGCTCTGCCGGAGGAGGCGGAGTCTAAGGTCGGACCTGAATGGAGACTGGTGTGGAGCGATCTTAGACTCCGCCTCCTCCAGCAGAGCCAGCGCTGATTGGTCGAGTTCCGTACTCTGGCCAATCAGCACTGGCCAATGCATTTCTATGGGGAAAAGTTAGCTTGCGAAAATCGCAAACTGACAGGGATTTCCATGAAATAAAGTGACTTTTATGCCCCCAGACATGCTTCCCCTGCTGTCCCAGTGTCATTCCAGGGTGTTGGTATCATTTCCTGGGGTGTCATAGTGGACTTGGTGACCCTCCAGACACGAATTTGGGTTTCCCCCTTAACGAGTTTATGTTCCCCATAGACTATAATGGGGTTCGAAACCCATTCGAACACTCGAACAGTGAGCGGCTGTTCGAATCGAATTTCGAACCTCGAACATTTTAGTGTTCGCTCATCTCTAGTATCCAACACTATCCACTTGCCTATCTGTTAAACGTAACATAAAACATGATAGCTATGCATATAAAAGTACTGGCAGAACAGATGTATGTTTGGTGCTTAGAAAAATACTGTCTATCTAGACTGCAAATGAAACATCAGGGGAGGAACCTGGAGACCTGGTAGGATCACATCATGTGGAGATGAATCAATGAGTAACATGTTTTCTCCTCGATCCTCTGCTTATTAAACATGAATATGAATTGAGTGGCGGCATTCGGAGAATATTAGTACAACAATGCGTGTATAAATGCAGGAAGATCGGAATTGACTACAATATGGATAATTCAGCAATGCATTAATGAAACAGAATGTTTTATTCTACTATCTACATAATTGTGTTTTGTGGGAGAATCTCAAAATATAAAATGTCTCTTCAGACAGTCAAGGGCTTACTGTAGACTAAAGGCATACAATTCTCTATGTGGCTAGCTATCGGCACCCATTGCAATCAATGCGAGGCTTTTTTTTGAGGGCAGGGAATTCGGTGCCATAAACAGCACCACTTTTGGCTGTGTGAACGGACTCTTAGGGTAACTTTTCTGCACGGCTAGCCGCAATGGGATGCCGATGATAAATGGGCCTAATCAGGAGGGAGTCTCAAGCCGCAGACGCCGCGGCTGACTAAGCCAAAGAATCCGCGTGTAGATAGGGCATGCCACTTTTTTTTTCCCTCTAGCTTACAAAAATCGCTAGTGGGAAAAAACGAGAGACTCCCATTGAAATGAAAGGGAGACGTTTTTGCAGGCGGATTTCTGCCTGAAAATCAACCTGCAAAAAACTCTGTGTGCACATACCCTTATACCTACCAGAAACTAATGAATAAATTGACATCTGGGTATATCTCTATACAGTTTGCTATGGTCAGCACTCCTTGGACAATATAAAGATACATCCCCAACTACTAACACCCAGTTGTTATATGATTCATAAATTTCTAGTAGTATTGAGAGGAACAGCAGAATACAAAGATATAAGAAAAGATGCAGAATTATTATATTAAAGAGAATACAATTATTTACTAAAAGTTGCTCCTATGTCGTCTTACTCTCAATGTGTGAAAAGAAACAAAGCATATGAAGATGAGTACATGTGTACATCCCCACCACAGCCAAGGGGGAGGACCAGAACAGCAGCACTGGAAGTCATGGGAAATAACACAAAAATGCTTTCAATATTGGGCAAATTTTTTAGTTATCTTGGATAAACACTTGAAAGATAACAACCAATGTATGTGGTCAACCAGAAAAGGAGAGCAAAGTGGAAAGTGGGTCACCCGGACCCAGCATGTCAAGCTCCCTGCAAGTAGATGGGTTAGGGTCACCTGTATCAAAAGTTTGTCTTTCCCTTGTGAATCTGATGCCTCTATTGCCAAGATATTTCCCGGTTTGTCAATATGCAAATAAACTCTTTATAGCTCTTCTGTTTGCGGGGCTGGGTTTTAGTAACAAATAGAGATGATCGAGTAGTATTTGATCGAGTAGGTATTTGATCGAATACTACAGTATTCGAAATACTCGTATTCGGTCGAATACCACGCTGTAAATGCAGTAAAATTTCGATTCCCCTCCCACCTTCCCTGGTGCTTTTTTTACACCAATAACTATGCAGGGAAGGTGGCCAGGAAGCAGGAAAACGTGGGCACTAAAAAAAACGTATACAGTAGAGATGAGCGAGTAGTGAAATATTCGAAAATTCGAAATTCTAATCGAGTAGATCTCAATATTCGACTATTCGATGGTATACTACTCGCTCATCTCTAGTAACAAACTATCTTTAAAGTAGTTCTAGAAATTTATAATGGAAAAATCCTGCTAGGTCAGATGTTGGTGTTTATATCTATTCTATTATTGTCTTGATAATGATACTAAGGACAGACTTCTTTATGAGACATTTCATTTAAAAATGTCCCCATTTGCAATACTATATACAAACCGTAATAATGATTTTGTCTATTTTGCAGTATAAGGAAATCTAATCTATATTTTAACCTGTTAAACTGATAATATTCTCAGTGAGATCATTAATTGCATGTTTATTTGCTCCATCTATTAATAATCTTCATAAATTACCTAGAATCCTGCAATATAATTGATAGAATTTGCACAGAACATTTCAGCTACTGTATGAGTTTCTCCTGTAATCATTATTCTGCTGTATTATTACCAGGAGTATTGTCAGAGGTGGCAGTGGCATCATATTGAATGCAGATTTTTACGGCTCAGCTTGATGGGTGATTGAAATACTGTATAAATCATCTTACGGATGCTGGTTTAAAGAAAAAAAATTACTTTCCAATTTTGTCTCGCAACTACATTTCTGCTATTTAACTCCATCATATAATAGGAACAAGAGATTACTGCCTTAAAATGGTAACTGGATGGATTAAGTTCTTGAAGGCAATCCTGTTTCGATAAAGAATTAATTCCCGTAATGCCCTTGTGTATTCTTGTTATAATCTTCATTACAAGAATGAGGCGGAAGTGAAGTCTATTATTCCTCTCTCTTTTCATTATTATTTTGTGTTAAAAAAATAGAATACATAATTCAACAGGGAAGCAGATCCATTATGCCAGCAAATAATCTCATCAGGTTTATTAACCAATTAACCAATCCTAACACTCAAATGTTGCCCATATGCCTGTAATGAATGTTATTTATATTGAATGGTATGGCTATCACAGACAACAGAGGATTCAATATATGCGTAAGCAAAATTAAAAAGAAAAGGGTAAAAACAAAAAAGTAACTAACTCATATTGTCTTATCTAAAGGAACTTAGATGTTTATGGGATATCTGAGTGAGTAGGAACTTTCCATAACCTTTGCAGACTTTATTGGAGAGAACTTCGGCCAAGTGCAGCCATGTACTTGAGATAATTGGTGACCACAGACATGGGATGCCCATGTATCAGGCATTTGTATCATATCTTGTAGATGGGAGTACGCATTTCAACTAGAGATGAGTGAGTAGTATTGATCGAGTAGGTATTCGTACGAATACTATGGTATTCTAAATACTTGTACTCGATCGAATACTACTATCTATTCACAGTAAATATCCGATTCAGAACCAGCGTTGATTGGCCGAACGCTATACAGTGTATAGCATTCGGCAAATCAACGCTGGTTCTGCAGAAGACTCGTCCTTGCTAGGAGCAGGCAGCATGCTGACTTTTTCTCATAGGAATGAATTGACCAGCGTTGATTGGCCAGTGTACAGCATTCGGTCAATCAACGCTGGTTCTGCCGGAGGCTCATCTGTGAGGAGGCGGAGTCTAAGTTCGGACCACAGCAGTCTCCATTGTGGTCCGATTTTAGAGCTTACTTTTTATCAGCGCAACTGCAAGCGTTGTGCAGTTATAGCGCATGGTCCTCATAGACTATAATGGGGTCTGTGCGCTTTAACTGCACAGCGCTCCTCCTAAACACTCTCCTCCTTCTACTCATGGACTTGATGACTCTCCTTTAGTCGAATAGTGGTTTCCCCTGAAACGAGCATTTTTTCCCATAGACTATAATGGGATTCGATATTCGATCGAGTATTTGAATATTGAGGCTCTACTCGAAACGAATATTGAATCTCGAATATTTCACTGTTCGCTCATCTCTAATTTCAACTAATACAGATGTAGATGAGGAGTAGAGGACTGCTTGGGGCACAGAACAAACCTAAAAATGTCCATGGTCAATACTTATCATAATGACTTTCAGGGATTGTGGGTTGAAGGGTGGGGAAGAATGCATTCTGAAACCCCTTGTCTTCTTGCATAAAAAACTACCCCTTTATTCAACATATAAGCAATATTTTAACACTAGTAAATAGATGCTAGGAAAAGTAGATGCCACATTCATTTATACAGTACAGAATCTAAATTGTGTGTATGAAATATAACAAAATACACAATCTGAGGCATGCAAAAATGCAGAAAGATTCCATGCATATGTAATGGTGCCATGTTATGAATCTTTATTCTTGAAGTATATATATATATATATATATATATATATATATATATATATATATATATATATTAGCCTCTGCCCAAGACTTCGTCTGCGTGTTGTTGGCATCAATGATGCGCCTATATTCAGCAAATTGCTGCCATCAATGGTTTGCCTGCTCCAGTGTTTCGGCAGCTCTTAAGCTGTCCTGCTGCTGAACTCGTTTCTTGCACTGTGCTGTGATTGTTCGGGCATCTCAGCAGTTCGCTGGGACACCATATAATGAGTGTGTTGTTGGCGTTGATGATCCCCCTCAGCCCCACTTGAGGAGAACTCTGTTGACTTCTGGCTACCTTCATAGCTCTTATTGTTTTAGAATTTAGAATTTTGCGACAAATTAGATTTTCTTTTTCCCGGCATGTTTAAAAGTAGCAAACTGCCAATTTGGATTAAAGGTGTTTTCCCAACCAGTGTATCAGCATGTTGCCTGGAGCAGATCAGATAATATGCAAAAGGTTGTACACAATGGACTGAGGGTTAGCCGAGTGTTTACATAGAGAGATAACAGATCTGGTTTTATCAGAACCTGAGATAAGCTGCTGCAAGAGCAGTATAATATAGTATGTGAACATAAATTCATAACAGTCATGAAGCCATGTCATAAAAAGTATCCCATGTCTTAATTGAGGTTACAAACTATCTATCTGCAATATTTCATTCAAATCTGTACAGCCATTTTTGCATGATCGAGTAACAAGCACACAAACATACAAACACACAAACTTTCACACTTATAATATTAGTAGGATATATACTGTATATATCCTATTGTGACATCTATCTTAAATATATGCTGTTGTTAGCTATACTCTAAAAACCTTCAATTTAGCTTGTGTTTGATTCATGGAGCAAACTTACAGAATTACAGCAGGCCTTCACAGTGAATACTGCTATATCTGACAACATGAATGTAGAGATTCAGCTTATTGTGGTACTGACCATTCTTACTCTGAAACTTCAAGATTATCATAATAAGCCTGCAGGCCATAATTATCTTACAACTTATCACCTCGGCAAAGCATAATGCAATCATATGTACTAAATTATACAGTGGCAATGAGAAATTACCTCTCTGTTACTATATAACTTACAATGCCGTGTTTGTGCTAATCATAAATTCCTGGGGAGAATACTACAATTTTTTTTCTAGTTTACCCTCCAATTCATTAGCAGTGCACCATACACAATGTATAGATTTCTATGGGTAAATTCACACAGAGGAAATTGGCACTGTTTTTAAGTTGAATTCCACCTCCAAATCAGAACCAAATTCGATCTTGGTTCTGCCTCCTATTGTTTTCATAGGTAGGCAGAAAAAAACGCAGGGCGGTGATCAAATAAACATGCTGCTTATTCTTCCTGTAGATTCCTGATCTGATTCAACCACAGAATCAATGGTATCAGCCTCAAGATGAGTAGCAGCTAGGGATGAGTTGATCTTGAGATTTCAGGATCGTTTTTAACATCCAATTTTCGATCATTTTCCAGCCAATAACGGTCATGAAATTTGCTCGATCGGGATCTGATCTTTCCCAAACCCGATCGCTCAACCCTATTCATGATATATGCATGAATAGGATTGAGCCAATCTTGAGATTTCAGGATCGATTTTAAAATCCGATTTCTGATCATTTTCCAGCCGATCCCGATCGTGAAATTTGCTCAATCGCCGATCGGAGTCCGATCAATCCTAATCAATGCTTCTCTATGGGAAAAGTAACTTTTAGGGTTGAGCCAATCTTGAGATAACCTCCAACCTCAATCCCGCTGGAAAAGATCGGGATCGGAATTCCGATCGCAATCGTGAAATTTAGTCGATCAATGATCGGAATCCGATCTTTTCCGATCCTAATCGCTCAACCCTAGTAGCAGCCTTGTGTCTGGAGCCCTATAGGGTGCACATATAGGGCTTTGGCATACTGTAGTTCTAACTGGTTTATGGGTGCCCTTGTAGCTTTGCTATATTGAAAAATATGAACTGTAAAAGTATGTTAACAGTGAGTTTATTGCAGGCTGAAAAATCTACTTTAGGAATTTTTTTCATAATTCATTCCATGACGTGGTTTTTGATGCAATTTTTGACACTTTTTTTTTTTTTTTTTTTTAACTTCATTACACTGTATGGACCTGGAAACTTCATTGGTCCAGTATTATTCATTTATTTATTTATTATGCTTACTTATATAGCGCCATCATATTCCGCAGCGCTTTACAGATATTGTCAGTCACTGTCCCATATAGGGCTCACAATCTACATTCCCTATCAGTATGTCTTTGGTGTGTGGGAGTAAACCCACGTAAAAACAGGGAGAACATACAAACTCCTTGCAGATGTTGCCCTTGCAGGATTTGAACCCAGGACTCCAGCGCTGCAAGGCTGCAGTGCTAACCACTGAGCCACTGTGTTGCCCGGTACCCTGGCTTGGTACCCTGGCTTGTATGACTTACTTACAGGAGTCCCACTTAGACTTTGTTGCTAAAGAACCCATCAAAACTTGGAGCCAGCCTTGTATAACTTGGTGGATCAACTTGATATCTATGGTAGTGCTCATCATAATGCCCACTACAATGCACTGTCGCTGGTTTAATAGTGAATTCTCTGGTGACAGATTCCCTGTATCTATCCGCCTATCTATATGTCTATTTTTTTCTTTTATGTGTGTGTTCTGTATATTGCATGATATTATAATATTAGGTTATGAGAAATCTCATTGTACTGCATTATATTAGATTAAATTACAAGTAATAAGATTAGGTTTGCAAGGAATGAACATTCTTGCCTCTTAGGCACTGAACTTATTGTTGTGTATAATTAAGTCAATAAAGGTTTTCTGCTCTAAGCAGTGTAAGTTAACTATCTTTAAATGGAAGCAAGGTGCATAGTGATCCGTATGTCTTACCATATCTCTACCAGCTGTTAGGGATTTTTCTCTATATACAATTCTCTTACTTATCTTTAATTTTCCTTTATATTGTAAATATAACTCTTGGGCCCCAACTTAAAAATATGTATCATGGCCACCCTTCTACTGACTTCCATTGGGGTCTATGTATTTGGCAGAGCGATTCCAGGACCATGGGACAACTGCTACTGCAGCTTCTCCACCCACTATAGCTATGCGCTTGCAAATAATGAAAAAGATTTCTATGTCTACATTTTCTATTTGCATTTTACATCTACTGTATGTTGGTGGACATACAGCAGCAGCTTACTCCCAACTCCCTATGAAGAACACTTGTACACTTAGGAAAGTCGAGTCTGTAAGGGGGATCAGGAAAGACAGGGTTAGACTGGTCCACCATAGTATCAAGGATTACTCCAGTGGGCCAAGGCTTTAACACAATCATGGTCCAGCAGAAGACACACAAATATGAAGGTTACTATGGTCTATTTCCTAGTGGTTGTTAGAGGTTGGGCCCCCTGAATCACTTTTCTTGATGTGCCCAAGGAATCTCCAACTGACACTGAAGACAGGTGACTTTTCGCTTAATAAGCATTGGGTCAAACAGTATTGAAGTATCCACTATACCTTAGCTCAAATTTGCCTATAGATTCCAATTTCTCGTTAAATCAATGTAATATAATAATGTTGCCTGCTGCCAGGATACCAGAGAGACAATGAATAGAGTAGGAATTTAACATGGAACTGAAAGAGACATCCATGTACAATGGTCATAGCCAAAGACATTGTTATAATGGGTTCAGAGATGGCAATTACACCTCAGTCCTCTCTACAACATAAGACTTCAGTATTATAGATAGCACATGGTAGGTGGGGTCCACATATTTAACCCCAAAGTACCAATCCATTTTTTCTATAATTTGCTCACCTAATAGTCATGGGTAGGGTTGAGCCAATCTTGACATTTCAGGATCGTTTTCAACATCCAATTTTCGATCATTTTCCAGCCGATTGCGGTCATGAAATTTGCTCGATTGGGATCTGATCTTTCCCGATCCTGATCGCTCAACCCTATTAATGATATATACATGAATAGGGTTGAGCCGATTTTGAGATTTCAGGATCATTTCTAAAATCCGATTTTCAATCGTTTTTTTAGCCGATCCCGATCGTGAAATTTGCTCGATCACCGATCAGGATCCGATCTTTCCCGATCGCTCAACCCTAGTCATAGATTAAAACAATTTTTTATTAACTATCTTACAAAATTGAACAATTCATTTGGTTCTGGATGAGTATTAAAACATGTAGTTATTTTATGCAAATATTCCTCATATGATGTGTGCCTATGTGCCTACGTAGATTTATTTTTCAACAAAATAGCTTTCAATGATACAGATTCCCAAAAATATATTTGGTCCATCCAATACAGTTTTATATAAGTGATCATGAAATCTCATTCTATTTTGCTTGTTTCTGAGCTATCCTATGCCACTTTTCAGCAACTGTTCAGTTTTTTGAATGATCTGATCAAAGAAATGACAGTTTCCCTTGTGAATGCCTTAAAGGCATCCCACACTGCCAATGAAGAATCTATTAAAGATAACACATTTCATAGCAAGCATGTCTTGCCATTGGAGACATACTTATAGGAAATCTGGGAGAGAGATACACAAGAATAGTTTCTTCTGTTCTATGTATCCTTCATTATGCTTATGTTATTATTTCTGTAACTAGACTAATATAATTTGCATCACGGATGGCGTTGCTGAGATAGTATATACGGTATAACTACGCTCATATATAATTGCTTTTAATGCTATTTTAGATGCTGGAGAGATTATTTTACATATTTTCAATGCAATGCAATTTACTTTGGTCTTCTGCTACATGAAAACAGGTCTATGAAAAAGGATTGTATTTTAAGGGTCTACACTAGAGACAAACAACCTGGCTCAGAGTGAGCTAGAGTAAAAGAAAAAAAAACACAAAAAAAAACCCAGACCCAAACATTTTGCAGATGTTAAAATGCTGGCCATGATGTAGAGAGCCTGAATAAAGTAGAAAAGGATCACATGACCTTGGGTATCAAGCAGGTGCATCCATAATGCCTTACAAACAGCACTTATTCCAGAAGACACGTTTGGATTAAAGAGATTGCCGTTTTGGATTAAAAGGATTGTCCCATGTCTCAGCACACTGCCTAGAGGACATAGAACACTTATGCAGATCAGATAATATGCAGATGCTTGTACAGAATGGACTCAGTGTTATTTGTGTGTTTACATAGAGAGATAACAAACATGGTTTTATCAGCAAATTGCAATTAGCTGAACGATTGTCCTGCAGTTTCATATAGTATATGAACATAAATTCATAACAGTTGTTAGGCTATGTTATTTACAGGGATAATCGAGGTTACAAACTATCTATGTGCCAAATTTCATTTTTTTTTTTTGTGATTGAGTAACAAACATCCAAACTTTCACATTTATAATATTAGTAGAAGGGATATATGCATTGCCTGCATTTATAGGGTCAGGACTAAATAACTATTTTGTATCTTAACTTTCTGTGGACAAATTTAACAAATTTTTGCCAGTAAGATGTGGTAGAGTGGTATCAGAGGAAACAAAAAGGGCAAATTTATGGATCACATATAAATTGACATCCTTCTTTCTATACCACCGTGTGTTTATATAAACATCAGGAGATTTCAGCCCAAAAAAGAAATTATTTTTGGACCTTTTTTTATTCATTTTAAAAAGCATAAAATAACCTGGAAATGCAGTAAGGGTCTTTGCAAAGACCAGCTACCATGTATTTACCCATAGCTATAACTGTTATGGTCACATTGACATTACTAAGACTGTGTTTATGATAGAGAGTTAGAAAAGGATTAGATAGAGTCCTTGGAGACCTCAAAATGTCACACATGACCTTTTAAGATAACGTGCACCTCTGATTCCTACTGAACCCGTTCAGAATCGAACCAAACCAAAAATATTGAAAGGTTCGCTCATCTCTTGCCTACATACTAAACTGTATTACAGGTTCATACTGTACTGTACATCCAATTGTCTTCTATTTCACATGAAAGCTTACATCTCACATGCTCTATTGTATGCCATATTACCAAGGTATTAGAATTCATTGCAGGAAAGCAGCACAGTGCGGCAGAACACAGAGGGCTTTTGGCTTCTAATACAGACATGCAGAGACTGTCTGTTGTTGTACACGTTCTTTACACTCAGCTTTGCCATGTGCATTAGGCTTTTGAAGCAGCAGTGAATAATAAGATGCGTATTAGAAGAACAATATATGTAAAGCCTCTTTTATTAAGTTTCTGCTGTGTTCAAGAAAAGTACAGATATTTCGAGATGTCTAAAATCCAATTAAATAGTAAGTTAAAATAACATAAGGCTAACATAATACTGTCATGAGCTCTATCACACAACAATGTACCAATTGTACAAAAAACTAAGAAGTGAAATACTGATGAGAACTTAAAGGGGTTGCCCAAGGACATACAATGATATTTGGTTGGTTTGTAAATATCATTTAATAAAACTTAATAATGTAGGTGTAATAATATGAAAGCTGCACCGTTGTCTAAATTTTCAGTGCTGATGCTTTAGTCCAGAAAGCTCTCCTTTTTGAGTCAGAGGTATGTTGTCCTCTTCTCTGTGGTGTTGACATTGTGACTGTTTCTCTGCTAAAGCCCGGTTCACATCTGCATATGGGTTTCCGTTCGGGGAGCACCAGCATCCAGTCGCGGCATTCTGCTCCAGATTAAGATACGATAAGATAATCCTTTAATAGTCCCACAATGGGGAAATTTCAGTGATACAGTTTCATAGATGGTACAGTAGTATATAACAAGAGAGAAACACATACAAGCTCATGGCAATAGAGAAACACTAGGAATCATAGCAACTAAAAAGAAAGAAATGCAGACACACTGCAGGATCATTTAGTTCTCTGTGTGGAGTGATGTTAATAATACAGCCTGACCGTGGTTGGAGGACATGAGGAGGGGGGTCACAGCATGTAGATATAACAGGCAGAAACATTTTTGCAGAGGTGGTGGACATATGCAGCTATCATGATAGCATGTGGCAGTTCCTTTGGTAGGTAGTGAGATCTCCTGCTCACAGCTGATAGTTCGGTATCTTGCATCAGCACTATTGTCCATTAACCACAAAAAATGCCCCAAATGTCATTAATCACAAGCCCTCCTCCTTTCTTCTTACCACTGTGTTCTACTTCCCAAAGAAGTCTGAAGCCATCCAGGTATACATGGTGCTGCTCTCTTGCCAAGCTTCCATAAACTCATGGAGTAGGTGGGTGATGGCAGGTTCCCAGGCTGTAACAGAGTCCCACGTGTCCACAGTAAAAGAAAGAAATACCAGTCAGCTGTAGGCATCTTCACACATCAGCAATAGATGCCAAAAATCATCTCCTTGAAAGAAGAAGTCCACACTTCCATGTAGGTTTCTCCTCCATGCCGCATGGTGTCCATGCTGTCCTTAGCTCCTGGGGGGATGGGATTAGGCCCAAATGAATACACCTAGTTGGGAGGAAGTGTCACGAGGTGGACGTCCACGGCTGAATCGGCCACAGAATCTGCCTGAAGAAAGGGCAGGTTGCTTCTTTTTTTCTGCGAGCGGGAAAAAATGCTCGCGGAAAAAGGAAATGACCGGCTCCCATTGAAGTGAATGGGAGGCGGGGTTTTTCTAGCAGGATTTTGACGCCGATTCTGCATCAAAATCCTGACCTAAAAACTCTCGTGTGAACTTAGCCTTAGGCTCTGCTAATTTTGATGTCTGCGTATGTTTTTGAGCAAAATCTTTATAGAGCCTCAGAGCTATGACTAGGTCTCCTTGAGATTCTAGCTGGGCCCAGCACTTATACCTACGTCTTGCAGCCTGGATATTATAGATACTTTTTAGAACTTTTGGAAAAAGTAAAATAGAGAAACTGAAGGATGGGAACCAAGACAGATTGACCTTAGAATCCATCTCTATTGCCTATTCTAGTCACAGAAGCCTTAAGAAACTGTACTGTAATTTTAGAGGAATTGTTTCAACCTGTTTGAAGACTGATGTGCCTTACTGTCTACGATAAAGAACTGAAAGTTGTTTGCCAGTTACCACTGTCACATGCTCATTCCATCCTGCACACCACAGCCCATGTGCCACCAGGCAGGAGACCTCATCACGGGGTGTTCCTTTGGGGATATCACTAGCACCAGCCTATACACTGCAGGCCTTCTTCTCATTAGCTTTGAAGACCTACTCGACAACTGTCACCAAGATGTGACAAAAGATTACTTCATCCATCTTCTTGCTCCCCACTGGGCTGCTGCAATATTACTATATTTTATAAAAATACACTTTATTGAAAAGTTCAGATTCTGTGACAGAGGAACATATGCTTGGTAGAGTATTACTGTGGTTATTTTCCTATGTGATGTTCTTTCTACTCCCAAGGACAGCATTCATCTGTCACTCAAATTACAACGTCCTTAAAGAATACTGGACAATAAAGCTTCACCCATGTAGCATGATGGATAGACAAAAAATAACACTTAAGATTCTACAGTAATGCTTGTTTGGGTTCAGAGGATACAAAGTTCAGTGTCTGGAACAGTCCACCACTTGATAAAAAAAAATGAAAAAAACTTATTTCATCCGGTTGAAATATATACAGTACAGACCAAAAGTTTGGACACACCTTCTCATTCAAAGAGTTTTCTGTATTTTCATGTGTAACATCTCTGCCTGTTCAGGTCACTGCGCCACCCTCTGCTCGCATGCAGCGGTGCAGGAGACGTGTGTAGTTTAGTTCCTTGCTTAGAGTTTTTGGTTGCACTGTGTCAACACAGCTCTAGTTCTGTAATTGAATTTGTACCACACCCGTCTTCTGCCCTTGTCTGCCTCAGTCCATGAAGTAGTTAAATTTCGTCTTGCTCTGTGATTGACAGCCTGCCTTCCTGTGAGGTCCAGGGCGGGTTCATCCTCCGCTATTTAGTCTTTTCTCACAATCACACTGGTGCCTGTTATTGCCTCATGCTTGCTGGCTTTCTCTTGCTGTTAATTTACTTGTATTCTTAATCCTGATCTTGGCTTTTCCAATTGACTATTCTTTTGGACTTCGTTTTGGCACTGCATTGCTCGACTGTTACCGAACCCTGGCTAGCTGACCTCCCTTTGTTGTTGTTTGTCTTGTCTGCGTTTTGTGTGTCACATATATAGGAAGGGATCGTCTCCAAGTTGCCGACTATTACATAAGATAGAGCCTGGCAAGAGGAAGGGACAATGGGGGGCTTCAGCTTAGGGCTCACTGTCTCTTGTGCCCCTTTCTCCAGGGTTCTCCAGCAGCTACTGGGGAATTGTCATCTAAGCAATTCCCGAACATCATGACTATGAAAATTGTAGATTCACACTGAAGGCATCAAAACTATGAAGTAACACATGTGGAATTATATACTTAACAAAAAAGTGTGAAACAACTGAAAATCTGTCTTATATTCTAGGTTTTTCGAAGTAGCCACCTTTTGCTTTGATTCCTTCTTTGCACACTCTTGGCTTATCTTAATGAGCTTCAAGAGGTAGTCACCTGAAATGGTCTTCCAACAGTCTTGAAGGAGTTCCCAGAGATGCTTAGCACTTGTTGGCCCTTTTGCCTTCACTCTGAGGTCCAGCTCACCCCAAACCATCTCGATTGGGTTCAGGTCTGGTGACTGTGGAGGCCAGGTCATCTGTGTAGCATCCCGTCACTCTCCTTCTTGGTCAAATAGCCCTTACACAGCCAGCCTGGAGGTGTGTTTGGGGTCATTGTCCTGTTGAAAAATAAATGATGGTCCAACTAAACGCAAACCGGATGGAATAGCATGTCGCTGTAAGATGCTGTGGTAGCCATGCTGGTTCAGTATGCCTTCAATTTTGAATAAATCCCCAACAGTGTCACCAACAAAGCACCCCTACACCATCACACCTCCTCCTCCATGCTTCACGGTGGGAACCAGGCATGGTATATGACTAGGTTGCGTATTACGGTATTTCTTAACTTAACAAAATAAATAATTTTTGCTTTTAACTTTTTGTGAATGATGGCCAATCTCTAAGAATACTTGAACTAAAGTGTTTAATGCGGATAAAAAAAAAGGCCACAATGTAGCTGGAGGGTTTGTCGCTTTAGATTTTGTGGCAGACAAAGACTTTTCCTCACTTTGGTTATCTCATTGGGTAGAAATGGCCGGATGTAACGTATTATTAGTCTGCTCATTGTGATAATTGAAACATGTTGAAGTACTATATTAGGCATGTACTTAAAACGGTAAAAAACAACTTCCAAAAAGGAAAAGTATCTATACTATACATGGAAAATATCAGGTGATAGAGTTTTTTTTTACCCTGTTCAGATGAGAGCACGGAACGCGCTCTCCACAAATACACAAACTATGCAGATTTAATGAGGAGTGATGAGAATGAATTATCTTTGTAAAGTACTCGGGTCCAAGGTGAACCACTTTACTACAAATACGTGAATGCTTTTTGGTTTTTATAAGGACTTAATTATCTGACGGCTTCTTTATTCAGTCCACGGCACCATTACGGTCTTTTTTCCTTATGTTGTATAAAAAGCAGTTTATTTTTAACATTGACTTAACATGGCTAATAGGACATAGCTTTGGCACAGAGTGAAAGATCCTGTTGATTTTCTTTAGCTGGGTGAATTTTATACTCGTGTGACTGCTAGTCGAGTATGAATTCCTAAACCCGACATAGAGATATCTTTCCTCTGATAGAATAAAACCTATAACAGCAACATGAGCCCACTGGACTACAACAGTGCACGATGGAACACATTGACTGTGATGGGGTCAGTCAGGTTTCATAATAGGGGTCATTTTACTATTAAAAAAATTTGCACAATTTGTTTCAACTTTTCTGATTGAATGTTTTATACAGACTCCTAATGGGACATAAATCTAAAACAGCTATTTCACTTGACTGCAACACCAATATACGAATATATGCATATTTATTTATTTGAGGAGAGGGAAAAAAGTTATCACCAAATCCTACCAGACTTATCTCCATAGGGACACTTAATGGCCTTGCATAAGTACTATATAGATGTGTCCACACTTAGGATAAGTTGATATGGAGTTTTTTGGTCAGGGTTTTGAGGTCGTATCCGCCTCAAAATCCGGGCCAAAATGACGGCTCCCATTGAAATTAATGGGAGCCAAGGGGGCCACACGGTGGCTCAGTGATTAGCACTGCAGCCTTGCAGCACTGGAGTCCTGGGGCTCAAATCCCGCCAAGGGCCAAAAACCATCTGCAAGGAGTTTGTATGTTCTCCCCGTGTTTTCATGGATTTCCATCCCATATTCCAAAGACATACTGATAGGGAAAAATGTGCATTGTGAGCTCTATGTGGGGCTCACAATCTACATTACAAAAAAAAGAAATCAATGGGAGCCGCTCAGGTCTTTTTCCGGGAGCCTTTTCTTCCGGCTCCTGGAAAAAAGAAGTCAGATGCTCATTCTTCAGGCTGAGTTGCCTCGCAATTTGGCTTGAAGAAACTCCTTCCTCCGGACTAGGCCGATTCATTGGGCCTAATCTGGAGCAGAGTGCGCGGCTGGATGCCGGTGCAGCGCAATGACTTTCAATCGCGGCTACCCGATTTTTGGATCGCAACCTGAGGTGGCCTCTGCCTAAGGTTCTGATAAAAAAAAAAACCCACGTGAACTTACCTTTAAACTCTTGCTTCATTGAGGAACTGGGCCAGCTTGGTGAATACAGCTGATATTTGAGTAAAAGGTTGAGGCCCCACGTTGCGGAAATGCATCTTTTTTTGTTGGAGATTTTGCTGTATTTTTTGAACCAAAAGCAGGGCTTGATTGAGTGGAAGGCAGAAATATAAGAACTTCCTATATAATTCCAATTTATTTTGTAGTCATTCTTGGCTTTGATTAAAAAAACTCCAGGAAAATATACTCCAAAAAAAACCCCTGCGTTTCTGCAACGTGGGGCCTCAGCCTCTATTGGGAGGCTCTTTTTGGAGTCTGATTTGGAGGCAGATTCAGCATCAAAATCAGCACCATAAAACTGTGTGTACTGACTCTAAGGCCTCGTTCATATCTGCATTGGTAATCTGTTTGCGGGAGTCTGCATGGGGGTTTCTTCCAAACAGAATACCAAATGCACTGGATAGCGGTGTGCCAGTGAAAGCACACAGACCCCATAGACTATAATGTGCTTGCCGCGAGATTTCCGCAGGGAACATGCGGACAGGAACATAGTTCACAATCTACTTACTGTCCACATGACTCATGCAGAGCTCTCGCGGCAAGCACATGGACTCCATTATAGTCTATGGGGTCCATGTGCTTTCACTGCACACCGCTTGCGAATGCGTTTGGTAGTCTGTTCTGGGGGTCCTCATACGGACTCCCCCGAATGTATTACCAAACGCAGATGTGAACAAAGGGTAAGGGTTAAATTCCACTCTAGCAGACTTCATTTCCATTGCTACACATGTTGCAGAGGAATTGCATGACTGCACTAAACCTTCCCTGAAAAGAGGGCAATTCAGTTGATCATGAGGGGAGCCTAATTTAAGGATTCCATTTATACCTGCCTTGGAATAAGTCCAGCACACAGTTCATCTGAAACCATGGATGGAAAAAGATCTGCAAGCCCAATTTTTTTTCGACTTGAAATGTCAGTTAAAAAGTAACAGATATCTGGGAAACCCATTATAATTAATGGGGCCTCTTGGCAGCCTATGTTGTTTGTCATTAGAAACATTTTTTTTATTGTTTAACCCTTTCTTTTGCTCTTGCAGCAGACGGAATAGATTAAATGTTGCCCATGTGAATACACCCTATGAAGGGTTGCTAAGATTAAATAACCCATCGATATATTTTCATCCACAGAAACATTTGCACAGACTCTTATTAAGCTATCGATAATCTTTTGCCAATGTCATCCATACATAATAGATGAACTTGTAATTGATGGGAAGGAAAATGAAAATCAGTCATACAGTAGAATCAACTAGTACCTTCTATGTGTTCTTTTTTAATGTTTTTGAATATTATTTATATATTTCTGTGTATTTTGCATGCATACGGCATCTCTAAGGTTGTCAATCCGTTCTCTGCACCAATTGTTATGTAACTTATTTTTGACAATGTTCCTTTCCCATCCAGTAGAGGGCAACAAGAAATAAGACATAGAGACACTGGTAGGGGAGCTCACAGTAACGAATAACCTATACATTGAACATTGTATCATCCCACTTAGCATTCTCTGGCAACTATTAGGCCCTTAAAGGGATATTAACGTTTCCATAATATTTCCATTATAAATAATACATTTATTGTTATAGCAAAGACAATCCAACAATTGTATTGAGCGTTAGAATGTTATAGATGGTTTGATACATTGGGAAGGAACTATAAAGTCCAGGCGATATTACGTGGTGTTGGAGCTGTACAGAAGTCAAGTGGTTTTTAATTAGTTTTAAAGCCTGAACAAAAAAAAATAAAAAATCTGCTCAGCGACGTGGGAGCGAATATTCAGCACCGGTAATCTGCTGTGGGTAATATCTGTATATCATCGGGAAATTAATACCTTCAGCCATTTCAAGTAACTCTTATGCTTTGTGCTTATCATTGAGCGCTGGGAACGGCAGCAATACATTATGCTGGGACTCTAGCACAACGTAATGTAATGGTTAGGTTGTTAAGTACTGGAGCTCAAACTATAAGTTGTTTTAATGATGGCTGACGCTATACATAAAGTAAAACATTCTACTTGTCTTGAAGCTCGGTGCTTTTTGTCTGAAGACATGGCCCTCAATCGGTACCTTAAGTTTGTTGATGTAAAACAAGACCGTCAAAGATATTTTTCTCATAGATTAACACAGCTATTTTGTATCCATGGCAGAGAACTTTCATTGCTTCTTTTCTTTCATTTAATATATTGAAGAAATGGAAGTCTTAGGTAAAGTAACTCTAAGGCTAAGGCTGGGTTCACATGGGGTTTTTTGGTCTGGAAACTGAGGCGGAGGCCGCCTCAGGTTCCGGACCAAAATACAGGTATCTGCGACTTGATGCCGGTGCAGTGCACCAGCATCCAGTCGCGCACTGCTCTCCGGATTAGGCCCAATGAATGGGCCTAGTCTGGAGGAGGGAGTGTCTTCAGGCGGATGTCGTGAGGCAAATCTGCCTGAAGAATAAGCATGTTGCTTCTTGTTGCCGGCTCCCAGAAGAAAGAACTGACCGTCTCCCGTTGATTTCAATCGGAGCAGTCGGCCTCAAAATCCCGACCAAAAAAACTACTTGTGAGCTCAGCCTAAGGCCCCACGTTGCGGAAATGCAGCTTTTTTGTTGAAGATTTTGTTGTGTTTTTTTGTGGAGTGGATTAAGCAGAGGGTAGAAGTATAAGAACTTTATATATATCTACCATTCCTGTTGTAGCCATTCTTGGCTTTGGCTCAAAAAACTGCAACAAAAAAAGCAGCTTTTACGTTGGGCCTTAGCCTTAGACAGGTCCGTATGTTCGGGACTGCAACAAATCAGCACATGGATCACAAGCACATTCATTTCATTAATAGTCTTCTGGAAAAGGACGGGGTTAGGACCTGTCCTGAGTTTTGCCCCTGTAGCTCTGCGGTAAAACACAAGCAAGTGCCTAAAACCTTAAAAATGGCACAATGGCATGAGTAGCCGGAAGTAGATTAGAACTGGTTTTCAGAATTATAAAATGAGTATCCCGCCCTCTTGTTGGCTAGTACCGGAAGGTTGATGATTTTTTTTTTTTGTTTCTGATTTTGAGAAGGTAAAGCTTGATTTATGTGCTAGTCATTTTTGACATAGTGTGAGTTTTTTTTTCTAAGCCACAAACTACTTGCAATAAAATTTATGAATCTACTTTACAGGTGTATTGCTTACTCAGGGAATATTTTAGCTCACAGGATCCCCATCTCCAGCATAGGATGGTTAGCACATCCAAGAACTTCAGGTCCACACAGGCAGTTCTGGTTCGAAACTGACCTCGACGGCAGAGATACCACACAGATTCCCAAAATATTTCACTGACCACTAACCACACAGAATAGTATTCATTACTAATGGGGTGTAGGTTAGTTTAGTGCCTAGAACCTTAAAACAAGATAATGTTAATATCAGAACCTGTAGGTGCAACAACCCAGGCCCTTGGCTCAACTTGTCTTCCCCAGAGTCAACCACGTCTCAGTGATGATCTTCTTTCTTCAGGAGTCTTCTGAGTTTACTCCTAATGAGGTTTCATGAAGTAACCTAAACCCTGGACTGCCCTGCCATATGGAGTAGACCTTGCTCTTTTCTTCTCACTCCAACACACCAGCCACTTAAATAGCTGCGCTTCCATATAACAATCGTAATCTTTACAATTCAGACAAAAGGTTGCAACTAGAGATGAGCGAGTAGTATTCGATCGAATACTACGGTATTCGAAATACTCGTACTCGATCGAGTACCACTCGCTATTCGAATGTAAAAGTTCGATGCAGTACCAGCATTGATTGGCCGAATGCTATACAGTCAGCCAATCAACGCTGGTTCTTCTACTACCTTTAAAAGTCTTCTCCATGCAGCTTCCCCGCGGCGTCTTCCAGCTCTTCATTCACTCTGCCAGGCATCGGGCCTGGGCAGAGCCGACTGCGCATATCCGCTTGTAGTGCGAGCAAGCGCAGTCGGCTCTGCCCAGGCCCGATGCCTGGCAGAGTGAATGAAGAGCCGGAAGACGCCGCGGGGACGCTGCAAGGAGAAGACTTCTCGGGGGATCCAGCCCGACCCTCACTCGTGGACTTGGTAAGTTCTATTTGATCGAATGTTGCCTACCCCTGAAACGAGCATTTTCCCCCCCATAGACAGACAAAAGGTAAAACTTTTCTATAATAGGGTTCGATATTCGATTTGAGTAGTCAAATATTGAGGGGCTACTGGAAACGAATATCGAATCTCGAACATTTTACTGTTCGCTCATCTCTAGTTGCAACTTATTCTAGATGAAAGTGAGTGGTGATGAAAACGTTAACATTTTAGAACATAAATATAAGCGTAGACTTCACACAGATTTTTGGATCTGCTACAAAGTGTACCTGCAGTTCCAATTGACTTTTCCATATGTGTAAACATGAGAAGTAAGTTATATGATTACTATTTCTTCTCTGTATGCTGTATCTGAAGATTGGAGCTCTCTCTGAGTTGGTGTGTGCAGACTAGACTTGAGACTATATTTAGCTCTAGATTAAGTCTGTATCTACATCTGTATGTCTATCTAGAAGCCTCTTATCTCCTGCACTTCCTGCTCATCCATTCACACCTCCATAGACCTTAAGACATAAGTAATTGGAGTCATGTGACCTGTAGTCTGTCTCAGGATGGATAGAACTGGAATTTAGAGAGTGAAAGTTACATTAACAGAGGGAGGGGGGAAAAAGTCCTGGTTTCGATCCCACCAGGTACAACATCTACAAGGAGTTTGTATGTTCTCCCGTGTTTGTGTGGATTTCCTCCCACTCTATAAAGACATACTGATAGGGAAAAAAAAGTACATTGTGATCCCTATATGGGGCTCACAATCCACAAAAAAAAAAAACAACATTTTTTGTTGTCAGTTAGTCCATGAGAGTACAACTTCCTGTATTATTCCAGACCGTCTTTATTAAAGCCCACCCTCCTGTCTGTTCTTGTTAATTCCTCTAAACAGACAAGCCAAGCCTAAGGTTGAGCAATCGGGATCGAGAAAGATCGAATCCCAATCGGCAATCGAGCATATATACCCTTAAGATTGACAAGTTCAGGCCTGAAAGCTACATGGGAGTTTTTTCAGGCATAGAACAAAGTCCATCTTCATACAGTTCCTTGGTCTCAAGCTACTCAGTTTTATCTCCTCATCTATGCCCCTTCCTTCAGTATTGTGGGACAGTATTCTTGCATACACATACATGACCGTAAGGACCATCCTGGCTCTAGGCAGATGCTGGCAGCTAAATCAGATGATAAAATGCCATTCTTGATTCCAACTTCTATGACAAGCCATAGAAGAACCAGTGACTAATATGGATCACCAGATCAAGCAACCCTGGACCTCAAGATGTGCAGTCAGTGTACAGCACACTATTTCATATTACAATACAACATGTTACAGATTTCATTATAGCTTTTGTTTCGGATTTTTGAGGGGCAACAAAAGGAATGGAAAATATGGAAGCTCTTTGTAAATTGCACCCCTGACTTTGGTTTAAAAAAAATGCAGCAAAATCTGCAACCAAATACGCTGCGTTTCTGCAATGTGAGATCTTAACCGTAAAGTGTGAGAGTAACCCCTTGTTCACATCTGCGTTCGGTAATCCATTCGAGGAATTTGCATGGGAACCTCCTGAACGGACTACTGAATGCATTTACTCGTGGTGTGCAGTGAAAGCACACGGACCCCATAGACTATAATGGGGTCCGTGTGCTTGTCGTGAGATCTCCGCATGAATCATGTGGACATGAAAGTAGATTGTGAAATACTTTCCTGTCTGCATGTCTCGCAGCAAGCACACGGACCCCATTATAGTCTATGGGGTCCGTGTGCTTTCACTGCACATTGCTTGCCAGTGTGTTTGGTATTCTGTTTTTTTTTTGGGGGGGAGGTCCCCATGTGTACTCCATGAACGGATTAACAATGCAGATGTGAACGAGGGGTGAGCCATGTACTCTGTCATTTGCATGGATATAGTTGGAGGCCAATTTTTAAAGCATAAGTGCAAGTTACTACATTATCATTTGTCCTTAAGTACTCCAAAGTATAGGACATTAATACAGGTGCAAAGAAAAAAAAAGCATCCTTTTAGAGCATGAAGTCAACCCTAATTTCAAGAAATTAACTTTCTACCTAACTGAATAGCTAATAGCATCACAGATCTAGCAACACTAATTAGATTGTATGGTCATTAAAACAAGGCGCATTTCCATGCAGCAGAGATCTCTCCTCTTCTACAAGTCTCTCAATTTCTTCAGTTCTAATATTATGGTAATAATGTTCCAACCTCTTCAATGAAATTATTAAATAGTAGTTAGTGTTAATTTATTTGAGTAATTGGAAAATGCAGTCAAGATGTCAAGAAAGCAAACAAACAGCCAGTCTTTTTTTCCCTCTTTTAGTCTGTTTAGAGAATATTCCGATGGCATACACATACAGAACTCTGAATATACATGCTCCCAGCATATGTTAATTGACATTCTGGTGCATTTGATTATGCAAACCTATTCTGAAAGTCATTTATCACAGCTTTGGAGAAGTCATCTGTTCATGAAACTTTAACAGGAATCATTGAATCATTTGACAGTAAGGAACACCGGAGATTGAATGACAGGGTCATACCACATGACAAGATTGGGCAAATCAGATGGATATTATCACGGACATCAAGACATTTTTGCATTCGACAGCATACCTGTAATCAGTTAGCCCAGATGAAGGTGGAAAAAATGGCAGTATTCCAGTATTGTACTCAGCTTACAACGGAGTTCTAACTAAAGAAATGGATATAGTGTATCCCAATGTAGAAGAAGTTGTGGAACTTAGGGAGGGTTCACACGATGTCTTTTGGCTCGTAATCTGGCACGTGTATGCTGCAAAATCACGGCTGCAAAATACTACGATCCCCGCTCCCATTGAAATCAAAGGGAGCGTATACAGCCCGCAAAAGCTCCCACGGCGTCTACGTGCCAGATTACGAGCCAAAAGACATCGTGTGAACCTCCCTTAAATGTAGCTGCTGTTTTTCAGTCCTTGCGTTTAGCTATGACTCATCTTTAATATTTGTACATAGCAAAAAGTGGGAAGAGGAGATGTTGCTTCTATCTCATTCTATCTCAGACAGAAACAGTAATATTGTTAGGAATCTAGTGCTGGGATAAAATCATAAAATACTTACTAGAGTCAGCAGCAGTGTGTCTGTGCCTATCTTTGAGTTTTTTGGATCGGATTTTGACGCGGAGACCGTCTCAGAATCCAGCTCCAAAAAACACCTCCTGTGGCTTGCCACGACTGGACGCTGGTTCAGTGCATCTGCATCCAGTCGCAGCATTTTGCTCCGGATTAGGCCCAAATGAATGGGCCTAGTCGGGAGGGAATCTCGCGCTGTGGTGGATTCAGCCACGGAATCCACGGCAAGATAGGGCAGCTTGCTTCTTTTTTCCGCATGCGGGAAAAAAACTCTAGTAGAAAAAAGAAGTGAACTCAATGGGAGGCATTTTTTGGAGCTGGATTCTGAGGCGGATTCCATGTCAAAATCCGGACCAAAAAACTCTATGTGAACTCAGCCAAACTGTTCCCTTCTCCTTCCACCTCTCTGTCCATAGACTTCTATGCACAGCAGCTGTAATCTGATTCCTTAGTAAGGCACCTTGCACACAACCATCGCCATTTGTGGGTCCATGGACAATTGTATGGATGAAACACCCATGGCATCCATGTGTAATGTGTGTTTTCTATTAGCATAATTAAAGTCCTATTATAATTTTATTATATTGTATTAGAACTCTATGAATAGACTAGATAGCCCAATCTATGGAAAAGGCAAGAATAAGGCAACCTGGTTTATATTTTGAAGCTCAGTCCTACGTGCACCACACTGATACTTGATGTGTACGATGCCTTATGAATAAATGGGTGTCATCCATGCGCCATAGTATATCCATAGTAAAAGATAGCACTCAAACCAAAGCTATGCACATGGGGCTTGCAGTTGTTGATCCATCTTCTCTCAAGACCAATTAATTGAGGGTTAGTGAGTCTGTGCAGGAGATGGGGAAAGGGGCCGAAGTGACTGATAAATGGAGAAGGAGGCACTCTGAAGTGAAGATATATTGCACATTGTCTTAAATTTTATTGCACTATTGATTTATATAATGCTAGTTGAGATTGCAATTACTCTTTAAGGGGGTTATCTCTACTTCGGATCTTGTCAGGGAAGTCTGTGGTCAACAAGACATTAGCATTTAATCTAATGTACTATTACGTGACTGCAATTAATCACATTTAGGCCTCATGCACATGACCTTGTGCATTGTGAGTGTGATAGCAAGTGTTTTGCATGGCTGGCACACTAACCCACTCTTTTCTATGGCCCTTATCCACGCCTGTGTATTTTCACAGGCCTGTGTTGCTGTCTTTTTTGCAGCCCATGCTCACTGACCTGGGGGTGTGGAGACACGGGCAGTACACAAATCTCATCCATGTGCTGTCTGTACCATTAAGTCTGTGACTACTTTTGCATTCTACATTGTATATTGTGTTTCCAATACAAAGATGTAAAGATGGTCATTGGTACACTGAGTTTGTAGCTGTGCAATATTCCAATAGAAGGGTGCATGCACACTACGTAACGCCGGGCGTGTATGAGAGCCGTACACGCCGGCGTTACAGCAGGGCTGCCGAACACTTCCCATTCACTTCAATGGGAGCGCTCGTAAACGCCGCTGTTACGAGCGCTCCCATTGAAGTGAATGGGAAGTGTTCGGCAGTCTGCTGTAATGCCGGCGTGTACGGCTCTCATACACGCCCGGCGTTACGTAGTGTGCATGCACCCGAAGTTGACACTGTGGTAGAAGTGGGAGATGAGCTCCAAAGATAGTAGAGAGCTTTTTACTCACTGGTGAGGATAGGTGCACACTAAGGGTGCATTCACACTTCGGATATGCTGACTGATTCTGAACGTGAAAACACGTTCAGAATTAGCGCGTATAAAGAAGATCCCATTCATTTCAATGGGAGCCGGCATACGAGCGCTCCCCATTGAAATGAATGGGCTGCTTTTTTTCTCTATGGGCCCCTTCACACGACGTAAGCGCTCGGCTCATTCCGAGCCGTACTCGCGAGCGCTTCTAAACATTTCCCATTCACTTTAATGGGAGCGCTTGTAGAGAAAAAAGCAGCCCATTCATTTCAATGGGGAGCGCTTGTATGCCAGCTCCCATTGAAATGAATGGGATCTTCTTTATACGCGCTGATTCTGAACGTCAGAATCAGTCAGCGTATCCGAAGTGTGAATGCACCCTAACTACCAAAACCCCTCATATGCCTTAGGGCAGCACAGTGATGAGGGGGATGCATTCGTGTATATGATGGTTGCAGATGGATGCTGGGGTGCAAATAATAGGCAGAAGACCTATGGCAGTTTGGGTTGTGGCTCACAACACTCTACTTTAGCCATCAAACAGTTAAATATTTATGAAGGCTCAGTCTCTTAGGTACCACACAAATTCTATGTGATATTTTCTCTCTTGCTTTGATTCTTTTGCACCGAGGCACAAACGTAGTCCTCGCAATGCTGCAGCTATTGTGGACTGGACAGCTCTCAGCTGTACATATATGGGGAGGGCTTCCCATCAGCAACTCTGCAAGCTTCTTAGGACCCAATGGTGCACGGCAACGTGTCTCAGGAAAACTTAGGTAGCTGCCACTAAATGAAGAGCTTAACTGCTTTTACTTCTGTGCACCAAAGTTATCTGTCTGTACTCTCTACCTAACCTCACTCTAAGAAATACCACTTTATACATTAACTCCTCCCACATTCTAGAACAATAAGAAGAAGTCCAATTTAACAGATTTCACAGCATTATGAAGTGGTGTTTTCCCTTTTTAATGACACATTGCAATGTTATAGAAAAAACTGATAACCCGGGGAAATGGTATAAACTTAAAGAAGATAGGGTATGTTCACACGGCGGAATTTGCATTCCGCGTGTGAACATTCTGCGCAGCTAGCCGCAACGGGATGCTGGTGCAGTGCACCGGCATCCCGTCATGGCATTCCACTCAGGATTAGGCCCAAATGAATGGGTCTAGTTGGGAAGAGGGAGGTGTCTTCAAGCAGATGTCGCGAGGCGAATTCGCCTGAAGAATGAGCATGTCGCTTCTTTTTTCCGGGATCCAGAACAAACCGCTCCCGGAATAAAGAACTGACCGGCTCCCAATGATCTCAATGGGAGACTTTTTTTTTGGTCAGAATTTTGAGGCGGATTCTTCCTCAAAATCCTGACCAAATACCCCGTGTGAACTCAGCCTTACAGCTTAAGCCTAGATTCACACAGCCAAATTCCTCTTCATTTTCCGGCGCCGTATTTACTGTCGGATTGCCATGACAGATTGCCTAACAGGTCTAATCGGCAGCAACTCCCGAGCTGTGGAATCTATAGGAAGATGGAGCAGAACACTGATTTTTTTCCATGTTCTGCGTTGATCTCTGCCTCCCATTGAAAGCAATGGGAGCTGGATTTGGGATGGAATCTGCCATGGATTCAGGGGTGGAATCCGCTTCTGAATCCATGGCAGATTCCTCCGTGTAAATTTAGACTAAAAGTAGTATCAGAGGAGTAGCTGTAGGCTTCAGCACCAAATCACATCAGAGACCAATACTGCTAACCTACTGGCTGAGGATATGGAGGTGCCATATTTGTGTATGTGTAAGTTTGTACATTGCGTGGTGATTTGGTTTTGCAACTTTGAATTTTATTTCTGTAGTAGAAAAATTCCTATATTATCTTGATATTATTCAAAAATTCTACATAATAATGTTACAACTATGCATTATAAGATAAGATAATCCTTTAAGATAAGATAATCCTTTAATAGTCCCACAGTGGGGAAATTTCAGTATGATACAGCTGCATAGTAATACAGATACATGATAATACACAGTAATATATTACAGAAGTAGTAAACACACAAATGCTGAGAAAGATATACTAGGAGTCCATAGCAGCTAGGGAACAGAGAAGAAAGAAGGAGGACATTCATAGTCATTTAGTTTCCTGTGTGGAGTGTCTACGCTTGGACTGATGTAGATTATACAGCCTGATCGCGGTTGGAAGTAAGGACTTGCGATAGCGCTCCTTCTCACACTTGGGGTGAAGCAGACGGTCACTTACAGTGCTGCCAAGTCCCATCAAGGTCTCATACATGGGGTGGGATTTGTTCTCCCGCATGGAGGTCACCACAGACAGTATCCTTCTGTCACCCCCACCTGTACTGAGTCCAGGAGCTCCCCAGGACAGAGCTGGCCCTCCTAATCAGCCTGTCAAGTCTCTTTCTGTCCCTGGTTGATATACTGCTCCCCCAGCAGGCCACACTGAAAAAGATGGCTGAGGCAACCACAGAGTTGAAGAAGGCCCTAAGAAGTGTCCCCTGGACTCCGAAGGCCCTCAGCCTCCTGAGCAGGTAGAGTCTGCTGTGGCCCTTTCTGTGCAGCGCCTCCAGGTGATCGGCCCAGTCTAGTTTATTATTGAGGCGCACACCCAGATACTTATAGGTCCTGACTATCTCAATACATGTCCCCTGGATCTCCACCGGGGTCGGAGCACTCCTCCGTTTCCCAAAGTCCACCACCATCTCCTTGGTCTTCCCAGCATTAATCCTGAGATGGTTCTGCTGGCACCATTCAACAAAATCCCGGTTTAAGTCTCTGTATTCCCTATCGTCGCCATCAGTGATAAGGCCGACTATAGCAGAGTCATCAGAGTACTTCTGTAAGTAACAGCTGGATGAGTTGTGCCTAAAGTCAGCAGTGTACAGTGTGAAGAGAAATGGGGCGAGAACTGTACCTTGTGGTGCCCCCGTACTACAGATCACAGTGTCAGACACACAGTCCTGGGCTCTCACATACTGAGGGCGGGTTGTCAGGTAGTCTAGGATCCAGTTGGACAGGTGATGGTCCACACCACCAAGGTTCAGCTTCTCCCTCAGTAGCTCTGGCTGAATGGTGTTGAAAGCACTGGAGAAATCAAAGAACATTATTCTCACACTGTTCCCGGGTTTCTCCAGGTGAGAGAGAGCTTTGTGAAGAAGGTGGATGATGGCGTCATCTACCCCAATGCCCGGCCGATAGGCAAACTGGAGGGGGTCCAGAGCGGCGCTCACTAGGGGGCATAGGTGTGTCAGGACCAGTCTCTCTAGGACCTTCATCAGGTGGGATGTCAGTGCTACAGGTCGGTAGTCATTGTAGTCCATTGGGTTGGGTTTCTTTGGGACTGGTACCACGCAAGATGTTTTCCACAGTTGAGGTACCACTCCCAGCTTTAGACTCATATTGTACATGTACGTAATAATACCACACAGCTGGTCACTGCACATTTTAAGAACTCTTGTGCTTATCCCATCGGGTCCGCCGGCCTTGTTTACTTTAATCCTCTTGATTTCCCTACACACCAGAGACTCCTTGAGGATCAGACATTCGGATTGCAATTTACTGCCAGTCAGTGGGGGTTGGGTTTTGGTGTGTGGGGGGTTGCTTGTGAGGGGGGAGTTGTTTTGGAGTCGAATCTATTGAAGAATAGATTAAGCTCATTAAGCCACTTCCTGTCAGCATCTATCTGATGAGCTGTCTTTTGTTTGTGTCCGGATATCACCTTATTGAAAAGTATGGGGACCTTGAGCCAGATTTAAAAAAAAAAAAAAAAAAAAAAAAAACTAAAAATGCAGAGAATAGGATCACACAAAATATATCTATTCTAAAATGTGAGAGTCTTGAGTTTTGCTGTGAAATTGGATTATAACAGATTTACACATCCTTTTTAAATTTCCTTTTGTTGTACCGCTTTGAAAGAATCAATGAGCCTTAAATCTCACAGGGCCTAAACTTTCTATAAAATCTGTGTAACACTAATAAACTGCTGACCTTTTGGTACATCTGACAGCAAAGAATGAATTCTCTATATGAGTGCAAGTCCAATTCATATGCTATAAAATACAAACACTTCTCCTAGATAGACCAGTGCATATTGGGTTATGGACAGGGTTTTACCTAGCTATTATACAATCTGTATAGATAAGCGGAACTGTATCATATTCATGCATAGGAAAAGGTTGTCGAAGAATAAAAACAAAAAATCATACAAAAAAAATAGTGGCACATCAGTCTACACTTTGTGTGTTGTATTTTAGCTCAACACCACAAAAAACACAGAAAAACTAAGGCCCCACGTTGTGGAAATGCAACTTTTTGGGGGGCATTTTTTTTGCGTTAAAGCCAAGAATGGCTGCAAAAGGTATGAGAAATCTATAGGAATATTTTACAGTTCTACTTTCTGCTTAATAGATGTGGCCCCGGTGGCGTAACTACCGGGGTAGCAGCTGCCACAGGGCCTGGGACATTAGGGGCCCGACAAAAGCCGCTATGGCCGCATTTTTTTCCCTTAATACTCAATCAGTAATGGACCCTATTTACTTACCAATCCTGGCAGGGGCTGGGATCTGTAAGTGACGCCACGGGCCCCCATAAATTCTATTATTATACTCGGGGGTCTATTCAGACCCCCCGAGTATAATGATCAAAGGCCTGGGAGAGGTAAGAGAACATAAAAAACACAGTTACCCACCTCTCCGCACTCCAGAAAGACTTAGGGCCTAGTTTTTTTTTTGTTTTTTTTTAAATGTAGATTGTGAGCCCCACATAGAGCTCACAATGTACATTTTTCCCTATCAGTATGTCTTTTTTGGAATATGGGATGGAAATCCATGCAAACACGGGGAGAACATACAAACTCCTTGCAGATGGTTTTTTGCCCATGGCGGGATTTGAACACCAGGACTCCAGCACTGCAAGGCTGCAGTGCTAACCACTGAGCCACCGTGTGGCCCATTAGGGCCTAGTTTTGTGACGTCCTTGATGTCATATAACCGAGGCCTGCGTCCCAGGGTCATGTGACATCCAGATGTCATTGAAGATGGTCGACACACCGAGGACTGCAGCGGAGCCAGGGATAGGTAACTGACAGAGTTTTTTATGTTTGTATCCCCACCATGGGTCTTCGATTATTATACTCTGGTGTCTGAAAAGACCCCAGAGTATAATAATGGTTCATGGGTGTCCACAGTGGGACATAATACTGTGTGCAGGGGCCACTATGGGGCATAATACTGTGTGCAGGGGCCACTATGGGGCATGATACTGTGTGCAGGGGCCACTATGGGGCATAATAAAGCACGCAGGAATGCTGGGGGGAAGTCGGTCGGTCGGTCGAGGTCTTCAGCATAAGTCGGGTGGGGCCCCATGTCAAAAGTTCACCACAGAGGGGCCACACGGTGGCTCAGTGGTTAGCACTGCAGCCTTGCAGCGCTGGAGTCCTGGTGTTCAAATCCCGCCAAGGGCATAAAACCATCTGCAAGGAGTTTGTATGTTCTCCCCGTGTTTGCATGGATTTCTATTCCAAAGACATACTGATAGGGAAATATGTACATTGTGAGCTCCATGTGGGGCTCACAATCTACAAAAAAAAAAAAAAAGTTCACCACAGGGCCCCACCATTCCTAGTTATGCCACTGTGTGGCCCTGTTGCAGTGATTAATGCACTAATAGAGTTGGTAATATAATGATACCACTATCTAACCGACTCCTTTTATGGAGAGACTCACATCTATAACCAGATATTCTTTTTGGTGGGTTATTTTTTTCCTTTTCTCTTTTCTTTGCTTTACTGCAAATTTCATGTTTATTCAGGGTGAATAATATTTGTGACATTGATGGACAATCAGGGGTTTATGTAAGGTATCAAACATTTTCAACATTTCCTAATTCATGCATTTCAACAGAGACTATTTTTACATAATTTATGCCCTTTTCACTCAAGGAGATGTTGTTGGAAAATGCCCTTTATTGTATGCAAATGTCGAGCTATCATTTCTCATTTGCAATGGTCTTTTTTATATACATTGCTTATTTTCCCTCAGTTCTGATTTAGGATAATATTTTCTTCCATTCTCCAATAAATTTTAACTCAAATAAAAGGTTATCCCCAGACAATTAAAGAAAAAAATAGATTATTATTATTATTATTTATGTCCTGAAGAAATTGTGTTATCCATAGAAGACATAGATTCCATATACTAAACCTATTACAAAAATCAAATCCCCCCCCAAAAAAAAAATTGATCCAAACACAGGACTGAATAACTTAGTATGTGTTTACATCGTCATGTCTTTCCCTTTTTAATGACAGTTGGGTTATGCTTCATTCACACTTGCGCCCCTGTCCAGTGTTTGTCATTCCGCCGGGTTTCCATCCTGAAACTGGACAAGGGACGGAAACCTGGCGGTCAGCTTTAAAACCCATTTACTTGAATGGCTTTGTAAAGGTGACTGCTGGTTCCGCCTGCAGCCTGACTGCAGGGAAACCATTTTTTTTTTTTTTTTTTTAACGGGACACAAAGTCGGACATGCAGAACTTTGTGCCCGGTTAAAAAAAAAAAATGGTTTCCCCACAGACAGGTGGCAGGCAGATACCTTTACAAACCCATACAACTGAATGAGTTTTAAAGCTGACTGCCAGGTTTTTGTCCCCTGTCCAGTTTTGCCGGGACTGAGGATGGAAACCTGGTGGAATGCACAAACTGGACATCGGACACAAGTGTGAAAACTCCCTTATTTTATCACCCTATGTTTGCTTACAAGGCACTTATTCTAGATAACAACTTCATAACAAAGGGGTTGGGACTAGAGATGAGCGAACAGTAAAATGTCCGAGGTTTGATATTCGTTTTGTGTAGCCCCTCAATATTCGACTACTCGAATCGAATATAGAACCCTATTATAGTCTATGGGGGGGAGGGGAATGCTCGTTTCAGGAGTAGGCAACATTCGATCAAATTATACTTACCAAGTCCACGAGTGAGGGTCGGGTCGGGTCGGATCCTCCGTGCAGTCTTCTCCTTGCAGCGTCCCCGCGGCGTCTTCCGGCTCTTTCGGCTCTTCATTCACTCTGCCAGGCATTGGACCTGGGCAGAGCTGACTGCGCATGCCCACACTACTAGAGGACTTGCGCAGTCGGCTCTGCCCAGGCCCGATGCCTGGCAGAGTGAATGAAGAGCTGGAAGAGCCGGAAGATGCCGCGGGGAAGCTGCACGGAGAAGACTTCTAAAGAGGAGGAGGAGAAGAACCAGCGTTGATTGGCCGACTGTATAGCATTCGGCCAATACATGCTGGTTCTGCATCGAACTTTTACATTCGAACAGTGAGTGGTACTCGATCGAGTACAAATATTTTGAATACCGTAGTATTCGATCGAATACCTACTCGATCGAGTACTACTCGCTCATCTCTAGTTGGGACCAAACTACACTAGGATTTTTTTTTCCTCCATGAGCTAGCCCTAAAGCAGTCATAGGCTCTCAAGCCTATCCTAAATTTTCTGTCAGCCGAAAAGCTTGGATTGGTAAATATAATGTATATTGGAGTAGGGCAAATTAGTAAGAGTGGTGAAAAACATGGCTTGCACACTGACAATAAATATGATCATATGCAGGAGGTGTTGTTTTCTTGTTTTTGTTCTTTTTTTATACTTAAAGTTTATTGAATTGAACAAAGATATTTACAGAGCATACAATGGAAGGTATACGATACATGACTATACGACTATAATTCAGGAGCGTGAAAACACCATCCCAACAAACCATTTTTATTTTCCGTTTTCTGGGGAAGGGAAGAAAGGGGGGAGAGTTACTAGCTGGCAGCAGAAGCCAGGGGGAAAAGGGGGGAGAATGTGAGTTATGAGAAGAAAAAGAAGAAAAAAAGAAAGAAACAAAGAAATGAAAAAAAAGGGGGAAAGAAAGTAGAGTCGGATCGGATGAAGCATCCACGAAGGGAAGCCGGAGCTGAATCATCTTGCATGTAGCCATGGGCTCCAGGTCTGCAGAAATAAGGTATGGGATCTCCTTATCCAGCTGATCGACTCTTCAAACCTTAAGATCTGGTTCACCTTGTTCTTCTATTGTGAGATAGTTGGTGGGGTCTGTTGTAACCACAAGGGTTGGCATCAGCCAACAGTTGGAATATAAGTTGTTGGGAGGATCTTGAGAGCTTAGGCAAGGGTCTTGGGAAAACTTACATTTCAGCTGCGATTCTAAGTGATGAGAATCCGATTGAGGATTTCCCTCCAGATGTGTAACAATGATTCTGTTGCCTTGCCACACCTTGAGCAGAGGTCTGACCGCGCCAGCCCATGCATGTACAGCCATTCTTGTGTCCTGTATCATCTTGCGAGCAATTTAAAGTGGGGTGTTTTTTTTGCAGTCTGACGCAGGGGGAAAAACCTTAGGAATGTTGTAGCAGTTCTTGAGGCATCAGGGGTATATTCAGATCTTTCTCCGGGCTAGAGACAAGAAAGGCTTAATAGAAGAGGTGGTGTGGATGAAAGATTGTAAAAGAATCAAAATTCCCTTGGAGGCCCCGACCTACCCATTCTCTTCTATGGCCCTGTACAGACACCTGTGTATTTTCACAGCTCTGTGTATGAAGCTATGAGCTGAGGGCAAAACTCATGACAGGTCCTATGCGTGTCCTTTTTGCCATACATCCTCATTGACAGTAGTGAATGGAGCCGTGGAGGCATAGGCAGCACCAGATGTCCATTCATGTGCCAGATACCATAAACTAGTTAGGAAATAACTTGTGATGGCTCGTGTTGTTTTGGAAAAATTGCTTAACTTCTAACACACATATCTGGACATGTCTAACTAGAGAACTGGTAATGCCTGGTTCACATCTGCACATGGGTCATGAGTTTCCGTTCAGGGAGTCAACTTGGGGACCCCTTTGAACAGAAACCTAATCGCATAAAAAAGTGGTTACCTTAGGAAACCCATGGACCCAATAGACTACAATGGGGTCTGTGTGGTTTCCATTCTGTGCCTTTCTCTCCACATTTTTCATGCGGAAAGGGGAATGGAATAGCTTGAACGCAGATATGAACCGGGGTCCAAACGGACACATCTTCATTAGAGCAAAACAAGCAAAATGTGTTTGCAACAGCAGACGTAGATATATCACTCAATATTGGCAATCACACTAGAAACATATTTCGTAGCTAGAATCTGTACAACTAGATTCATAATAGGCATCTGATGTTTTTCTCAAAATGGAAAGTTCAAAAAACTTTGTTTGTTCGGCTTGTGAACAAAAGGGCCTTAAAGCTGATCAGGTTAATGTGTCAAAATATGCCCAGGGTCGATATAAAGATTTAGTACATGAAATATTCATTCCTAAAGCCGTTCATTGGAATAGAGGACATCAGTCACCTGTTGAAGGAAGACACTTCTATCATCAATTTAGTGCATGTTTCTTTACAATATAACCTCAAGTTTCAATGGAAAATCAATACCATCAATTTACAAAAAGGGAAAGGCATTAGACATTTATCTTGTGTTTCATTGTCATTATTCCATGTCTTGAGAAAGTAATCATTAAGTTTTACAATATAATTGTATCAGTTTGTTTTTCCCAAATGTCTGCTTATTGTCATTTAATAGGAATTTTACACATCTGTTCTGCTCATGTGAACGAGACTTTCAAAATTAGCCAAATGAATGGTTTTTTTACTATTTCACTTATTTTGATAATGACGGACAGTGAATTCTGCTGTCCTTTCAAAAATATGAATTTGTGGACCCTCATTTTCAGTAGCACATCTCAGAGGTTCAATGTTCACCTAATGTACTTAGGAATATTCCTTCTACAGTTGCCTTAAGTTGCCATGTGAACACGTCAACAATTCTGCAGCTTTCACAGCTCTGTGATGCTGAACCAATAAGCAGCTGAGGAGGGATATTTAAAGTCTGTCCTGATTTTCAAACAAATTACTAAACATTAACCCATACATCCTATTTATTAATTTTTGTATACTTTCCCGTTCTCCCATGTGTCTGCTATTAGTTAATAGTAACTAGTTAGGCTCCTGTACTCTGATCATATCTGTTGGTTTGCTGTATTCCTGACATTGGCTCATTTACTGGGTATTCTCTTGGACTGGGGCTCCTTGGTCACACAAAGATAAATGACAAAGTACACTTTTACCGGGGGTGAGCCGATCTTGAGATTTCAGGATCGATTTTAAAAATCCGATTTCCGATCATTTTCTAGCTGATCGTGAAATTTTCTCAATCGCCGATCGGGATCCGATCTTTCCCAATCGCTCAACCCTATTAATGATATATACATGAATAGGCTTGCGCCGATCTTGAGATAACCTCCGACCTTGATCCCGCCAGAAAAGAACGGGATCGGAATTCCGATTGCGATCATGAAATTTACTCGGTCGCCAATCGGAATCCGATCTTTTCTGATCCCGATCGCTCTACCCTAGTGATATGACTTTCAAGTGAAGGTTGACAACCATACAATTATTGCAAGGCACACTGACTTCTATTTTTACTTTTAAAAATTTAATTGGCACACCATACTAGATTGTTTAGTTTGTTGGCTCCTGGTATACACACAGGTAAGAAGAAACATAGCTAGATGGCAATCTTTATGTTATTTGACTTAGAGAATTAATGGATTTATCCAATTGTCTGTTGAATTGTTTGTATTGGTACACCAAAGAATGTAATATTCTACTCATATATTTCCACTTTCTAACAGTAGGCTTTGTTTCACCCTAGAAATACTCTTTAATATACATTGTATTGCATTCTCCTTGTTGTGCTTGAGCAGAGGAGAAAACACCTTGGCACACAGACACACATCATATTCCACTAGGGTTGGACACAGACCACAGGGGACCTGTCTGCGCTAGATGCTTAGATGCCAGAAAAATCTAATGCAAACAGTATGCTGATCTGATCAAACACAATCATGAAGACTACATGGCAGCTCACTACAAATATATGCAACTGTATAGAAAATATGGCTACATATGTTTGGCCATATGTTTGACAACACTGTTAAGATGCCCATATAAATTAGAAAAAAATTGGACAAAGTAGAGCATTTTTTGACTCCTTTGAATGTTAATACAACTGGTTGAACTGCAATGACTATATCATGCCTACGAATGATTTTAGCATTATAGGAGATGGAAATCTGCTCACTGCTTTTAAAGTGCCCGCTAATCCTGTGCGGCGTAGGATATACATTTCCCATGTCTTACATTTCATACTCCCTGAAAAAGCTCTTTAGATTAAGGAGGGACAAAATAACCCAAAAAACCCATCATTCTTACATTGCCCTTTTTTCAATTATGTAAATCACATATGATGAAAAGCCTTTTATTTTAATAGTTTGTGCAGTTGTGTTGTTATTCTCATCCTCATGTGGACTCCTCCGGACGAAATCCAAATGCTAATGTGAACCAGGGGTTAAGTTCCTCTAGTTCATCGATTTCAGTGTGTGTTGTGTCTTCCATTCTCCCCACATGGTGCTGCTGAGAAACTGGATACTAGATTCTTGCACCAATTAGAGCTAATCTCTGTAGGTTACAGTCATCTGTATATTCTTGGGAAACCTATCTATCACAAAGGGACTGTCCATGAAATTGTAAACAAAATCTATTTTTATTTGTGGGACAGTTGTACACTAGGTTTGAGCAATTGGGATCGGAAAATAACGGATCCTGATCGGCGATCGAGTAAATTTCACAATCGCGATCGGGTTCCAATCCCACCTAAAAATGTTCGGGAACAGAATTCCGATCCTGATCGCTCAACTTACCTGCACAGAACCACAGTCACTGCCGCTCCCTGTTGTTCTCAGTCCGGTCCTTTCTCATTCACAAGCCTGTGCTTTAATTTTTGGACTCCACGCTGTGTAGTGAAGTCTGCCAGCTACTTAGTCTCCCCTGCTGTCCACTTACCTGCACAGAGCCGCTGCTCCCCATTGTTCTCGGTCCGGTCCGTATGCGCCCCTGCCTCCCAGGCTAGTGTTACAGATGCTGGGAGAAGGCAGGGCTTGTGGCTTAGGAGAGTGTGGGCAGATACTGGGAGGTGAGACTTGAGTGAGGCACTCACGTTTTCCCGCCCTGTACCCACCCACACTCTCCGAACCCACAACAAGCCCCACCTACTCCCAGCATCAGTAACACTAGCCTGGGAGGCGGGGGCACGTACAGCACTCTGCAGGCTTGTGAATGAGAGAGGACCAGACCGAGAACAAAGGGGAGCGACAGCGGCTCTGTGCAGGTAAGTGGACAGCAGGGGGCACTAAGTAGCCGGCAGACTTTAATCACTACACAGCATGGAGTCCAAAAATTAAAGCACAGGCTTGTGAATGCTGTGTAGTGAATAGGATCGTTTTTAAAATCCGATTTTCGATTATTAAAAAATCCCTTTGACTTGCATTAGGATCAGAATTGGGATCGGGTTCGGATGAAAATGATTGGAAATCGGATTTTAAAAACGATCCTGAAATGTCAAGATTGGCTCAACTCTATTGTACACATATATTCTATATTTACTTCATTATAAATTTGGCAATTAACTTTATAAATAGAGGTAGATTAGCATCCCTAAGTTTTCTTGTCAAGTTTGGAAGGATCCAAGAAGGTGATTATGACTTCTTTATCATTTGTCCACACCTCAAGACACTTCAGAGTATAATAGTAGTTTGTGTCAAACCTCAAAAATTCTCAGGCTTTGGTAAATTTGCAATGAGCTCGGCTTGTTACAGATTTGCTCATCTTATTTTTTTTTGCAATTTTGTATCAGAGCTTCTTCTTGTTATGGACTAAAGTAAAAGCTGTTCATCATCTTAGAATGCTCATATTTGGGGGGTTTATAACTCAATTAACTTCTTGGCCTTCATATGTTGTTCCATTCACTTGCTATCTATGCCTCACATATTGACTTGAGTTGTCACAATTCATTACCGTTTTTACACTATTCCTTGTATTTTAACCAGTAAGTAAATCATTTTAATTAAACTGCATATGCTCCATTATTTTTTCTATTTTAATTACCGTTCTGTCTGGTGAATTTCTGTCATAAAACAGGTTTGCAATACACTATCGGGGTTGTGTCTTCTACAAACTCCTTTACAAGCTCAGAAATGGTATATTTACAATTTTCTCCTTCCGTTATCATTATTTTACAGTAACATATGGTGGATCCCAGATGTTTCGTAGAGCGGCATATTTCATGTAACAAGATCCCAATAGTAGCTAAAATTGTGAGAACGTGTTAAACATGCAAACATATGGATTTAACATGATGAGGAGTAAATTGAAGGATACTTTTCCGTTAATAAATAGACGCTGGCTAATGCCGGAGCCGGAGCTATTTTTATTTGATATTGACTTGCACAATGACCATCCTTTTATGTGGTGTCGAGCTAATAGAAAACAATAGATTATATTGAAATTAAATTGCTATACATGCTTTCGCTTGGCCTAATCTTCTAATGGGATTCAGCTGGTGTTTGACCCTTGGAACCTGCCAGGAATCTTCTTCTGGGGATTGTCACGGGGAGATTGATCGGTCTACAGTAGATATTAGAGATGAGCGAACACTAAAATGTTCGAGGTTCGAAATTCGATTCGAACAGCCGCTCACTGTTCGAGTGTTCGAATGGGTTTCGAACCCCATTATAGTCTATGGGGAACATAAACTCGTTAAGGGGGAAACCCAAATTCGTGTCTGGAGGGTCACCAAGTCCACTATGACACCCCAGGAAATGATACCAACACCCTGGAATGACACTGGGACAGCAGGGGAAGCATGTCTGGGGGCATAAAAGTCACTTTATTTCATGGAAATCCCTGTCAGTTTGCGATTTTCGCAAGCTAACTTTTCCCCATAGAAATGCATTGGCCAGTGCTGATTGGCCAGAGTACGGAACTCGACCAATCAGCGCTGGCTCTGCTGGAGGAGGCGGAGTCTAAGATCGCTCCACACCAGTCTCCATTCAGGTCCGACCTTAGACTCCGCCTCCTCCGGCAGAGCCAGCGCTGATTGGCCGAAGGCTGGCCAATGCATTCCTATGCGAATGCAGACTTAGCAGTGCTGAGTCAGTTTTGCTCAACTACACATCTGATGCACACTCGGCACTGCTACATCAGATGTAGCAATCTGATGTAGCAGAGCCGAGGGTGCACTAGAACCCCTGTGCAAACTCAGTTCACGCTAATAGAATGCATTGGCCAGCGCTGATTGGCCAATGCATTCTATTAGCCCGATGAAGTAGAGCTGAATGTGTGTGCTAAGCACACACATTCAGCACTGCTTCATCATGCCAATACAATGCATTAGCCAGTGCTGATTGGCCAGAGTACGGAATTCGGCCAATCAGCGCTGGCCAATGCATTCTATTAGCCCGATGAAGTAGAGCTGAATGTGTGTGCTAAGCACACACATTCAGCACTGCTTCATCACGCCAATACAATGCATTAGCCAGTGCTGATTGGCCAGAGTACGGAATTTGGCCAATCAACGCTGGCTCTGCTGGAGGAGGCGGAGTCTAAGGTCGGACCTGAATGGAGACTGGTGTGGAGCGATCTTAGACTCCGCCTCCTCCAGCAGAGCCAGCGCTGATTGGCCGAATTCCGTACTCTGGCCAATCAGCGCTGGCCAATGCATTCTATTAGCCCGATGAAGTAGAGCTGAATGTGTGTGCTAAGCACACACATTCAGCACTGCTTCATCACGCCAATACAATGCATTAGCCAGTGCTGATTGGCCAGAGTACGGAATTCGGCCAATCAGCGCTGGCTCTGCTGGAGGAGGCGGAGTCTAAGATCGCTCCACACCAGTCTCCATTCAGGTCCGACCTTAGACTCCGCCTCCTCCGGCAGAGCCAGCGCTGATTGGCCGAAGGCTGGCCAATGCATTCCTATGCGAATGCAGACTTAGCAGTGCTGAGTCAGTTTTGCTCAACTACACATCTGATGCACACTCGGCACTGCTACATCAGATGTAGCAATCTGATGTAGCAGAGCCGAGGGTGCACTAGAACCCCTGTGCAAACTCAGTTCACGCTAATAGAATGCATTGGCCAGCGCTGATTGGCCAATGCATTCTATTAGCCCGATGAAGTAGAGCTGAATGTGTGTGCTAAGCACACTCATTCAGCACTGCTTCATCACGCCAATACAATGCATTAGCCAGTGCTGATTGGCCAGAGTACGGAATTCGGCCAATCAGCGCTGGCCAATGCATTCTATTAGCCCGATGAAGTAGAGCTGAATGTGTGTGCTAAGCACACACATTCAGCACTGCTTCATCACGCCAATACAATGCATTAGCCAGTGCTGATTGGCCAGAGTACGGAATTCGGCCAATCAGCGCTAGCTCTGCTGGAGGAGGCGGAGTCTAAGGTCGGACCTGAATGGAGACTGGTGTGGAGCGATCTTAGACTCCGCCTCCTCCAGCAGAGCCAGCGCTGATTGGCCGAATTCCGTACTCTGGCCAATCAGCACTGGCTAATGCATTGTATTGGCGTGATGAAGCAGTGCTGAATGTGTGTGCTTAGCACACACATTCAGCTCTACTTCATCGGGCTAATAGAATGCATTGGCCAGCGCTGATTGGCCGAATTCCGTACTCTGGCCAATCAGTGCTGGCCAATGCATTCTATTAGCTTGATGAAGCAGAGTGTGCACAAGGGTTCAAGCGCACCCTCGGCTCTGATGTAGCAGAGCCGAGGCTGCACAAGGGTTCAAGCGCACCCTCGGCTCTGATGTAGGAGAGCCGAGGGTGCACTTGAACCCTTGTGCACCCTCGGCTCTGCTACATCAGAGCCGAGGGTGCGCTTGAACCCTTGTGCACACTCTGCTTCATCAAGCTAATAGAATGCATTGGCCAGCGCTGATTGGCCAATGTATTCTATTAGCCTGATGAAGTAGAGCTGAATGTGTGTGCTAAGCACACACATTCAGCTCTACTTCATCGGGCTAATAGAAAGCATTGGCCAGCGCTGATTGGCCAGAGTACGGAATTCGGCCAATCAGCGCTGGATCTGCTGGAGGAGGCGGAGTCTAAGATCGCTCCACACCAGTCTCCATTCAGGTCCGACCTTAGACTCCGCCATCTCCAGCAGAGCCAGCGCTGATTGGCCGAATTCCGTACTCTGGCCAATCAGCACTGGCTAATGCATTGTATTGGCGTGATGAAGCAGTGCTGAATGTGTGTGCTTAGCACACACATTCAGCTCTACTTCATCGGGCTAATAGAATGCATTGGCCAGCGCTGATTGGCCGAATTCCGTACTCTGGCCAATCAGCACTGGCTAATGCATTGTATTGGCGTGATGAAGCAGTGCTGAATGTGTGTGCTTAGCACACACATTCAGCTCTACTTCATCGGGCTAATAGAATGCATTGGCCAGCGCTGATTGGCCGAATTCCGTACTCTGGCCAATCAGCACTGGCTAATGCATTGTATTGGCGTGATGAAGCAGTGCTGAATGTGTGTGCTTAGCACACACATTCAGCTCTACTTCATCGGGCTAATAGAATGCATTGGCCAATCAGCGCTGGCCAATGCATTCTATTAGCGTGAACTGAGTTTGCACAGGGGTTCTAGTGCACCCTCGGCTCTGCTACATCAGATTGCTACATCTGGTGTAGCAGTGCCGAGTGTGCATCAGATGTGTAGTTGAGCAAAACTGACTCAGCACTGCTAAGTCTCTGCATTCGCATAGGAATGCATTGGCCAGCCTTCGGCCAATCAGCGCTGGCTCTGCCGGAGGAGGCGGAGTCTAAGGTCGGACCTGAATGGAGACTGGTGTGGAGCGATCTTAGACTCCGCCTCCTCCAGCAGAGCCAGCGCTGATTGGTCGAGTTCCGTACTCTGGCCAATCAGCGCTGGCCAATGCATTCTATTAGCCCGATGAAGTAGAGCTGAATGTGTGTGCTTAGCACACACATTCAGCTCTACTTCATCAGGCTAATAGAATACATTGGCCAATCAGCGCTGGCCAATGCATTCTATTAGCTTGATGAAGCAGAGTGTGCACAAGGGTTCAAGCGCACCCTCGGCTCTGATGTAGCAGAGCTGAGGGTGCACAAGGGTTCAAGTGCACCCTCGGCTCTCCTACATCAGAGCCGAGGGTGCGCTTGAACCCTTGTGCAGCCTCGGCTCTGCTACATCAGAGCCGAGGGTGCGCTTGAACCCTTGTGCACACTCTGCTTCATCAAGCTAATAGAATGCATTGGCCAGCACTGATTGGCCAGAGTACGGAATTCGGCCAATCAGCGCTGGCCAATGCATCCCTATGGGAAAAAGTTTATCTCACAAAAATCACAATTACACACCCGATAGAGCCCCAAAAAGTTATTTTTAATAACATTCCCCCCTAAATAAAGGTTATCCCTAGCTATCCCTGCCTGTACAGCTATCCCTGTCTCATAGTCACAAAGTTCACATTCTCATATGACCCGGATTTGAAATCCACTATTCGTCTAAAATGGAGGTCACCTGTTTTCGGCAGCCAATGACTTTTTTTTCAATTTTTTTCAATGCCCCCGGTGTCGTAGTTCCTGTCCCACCTCCCCTGCGCTGTTATTGGTGCAAAAAAGGCGCCAGGGAAGGTGGGAGGGGAATCGAATTTTGGCGCACTTTACCACGTGGTGTTCGATTCGATTCGAACATGGCGAACACCCTGATATCCGATCGAACATGTGTTCGATAGAACACTGTTCGCTCATCTCTAGTAGATATCAATTCTTGAACATTGAATATATCCTAAGTGAAAATGAAATCGGGGCTAAATAGTAATTTTTTGCTTAGAATTATGCTTTAGTACTAGGGAAAAGAGTTGTTATAGCAAATTTGCCACTCGGGAGCCACTACGCCAAATACAGGTAGCCATTCATTTGACTTGCCTGCATCCAATACTATTTTTTTTTTTCTTGACTATTTCTACTGATTGTTTCTGTTGAGAATGATTATTGGGGAGTGTTTTAGAACTTGTACCCACCGTGATAAGCAGATATCAAATCTATATTTTTGTTTTAAAATGGGGTTGTGATCTAGAATCTGGGTTCTCATTAAATTATGTCATAGTTAACCTTCTGTGGTATACAGTACCAGTGTAGTGAATGGGATTGAAATAAATCCCATTTACACACTATGTACACTGGCCAATCAACGCTGGTCAATGCATTCCTATAGCGAGATATAGCAGAGCCCGTGCGGTTAGCCCAGCTACTCCAGACACCAGAGTTGAGCTGAGCGTGTTAGTAGTACTAAGGAATAGCAAGCTGAGTGTGTAGGAGAGCTGGCAGATATGCAGCAGACTAACACGCTCAGCTTGGCTATTCCTTAGTAATACTAACACGCTCAGCTTGGCTATTCCTTAGTAATACTAACACGCTCAGCTGGGCTATTACACTAAGGAATAGCCGAGCTGAGCATGTTAGTAGTACTAAGGAATAGCCAAGCTGAGCTAGTCGTGTTAGTACATGAGGAGTAGCTGGGGGATGGTTGGGTGTAGTGCAGAGCTCTTTCATCTGTCTGGAGTAGCCGGGCTAACTACACGGCCAGCTCTGCTATATCTCGCTATAGAAATGCATTGACCAGCGTTGATTGGCAAGTCTATGGCATTCGGCCAATAAACGCTGGTTCTGCTGGAGGAGGCGGAGTCTAAGATTGGACCAGAATGGAAACTGCTGTGGACCGATTTTAGACTCCGCCTCCTCAGGAAGAACCAGCGTTGATTGGCCGAATCCCGTAGACTGGCCAATCAATGCTAGTCAATGCATTCCTATGCGAAAAAGTCAGCTCCAGCATATCGCAAGCTGACAGGGGATCCCGACGTAATAAAGGTACCCCCAGACATGCTTCCCCTGCTGTCCCAGTTGCTTTCCAGAGTGTTGGCATCATTTCCTGGGGTGTCTTAGTGGACTTGCTGACCCTCCTGAGTGGAATGGTGGGATCCCCTGTAGCAAAGCATTTTCTCCCATAGACTATAATGGGGTTCGATATTTGATCGAATAGTCGAATATTGAGCGGCTATTTGAAACGAATATCGAATCTCGAACATTTTACTATTCGCTCATCTCTAGTCTTGTGATGTGGGTTTTGCAATTCAGAGCAGGTCAATGTCTTTCTGCATGTTCAGTGTAGTTTTTAGAGATGAGCAAACCTCTCAAGATTCATTTCCGGCGTGGGTGGCTCAGGTCTCAGATCTCAGATTTGCTTCAGGTTAAACAAGTTTGGTACAAACTAAAATTGAAATAGGCTCAAAGGAACTTATCTAATCTCTAGAACTCTAAGGCCTTGTTCACATCTGCGTCAGTAATCCGCTCGGGGGAGTCCGCATGGAGACCCCTCCCAGAACGGACTACCGAATGCATGCGCAAGAGGTGTGCAGTGAAAGCACACAGACTCAATAGACTATAATGGGGTCCATGTGCTTTCCGCCCGGTCTCTGCACAGAACACGTGGACAGGAAAGTAGATCGTGATCTACTTTCATATCCACATGATTTGTGCGGGTAGCGCGCGGAAAGCACATGGACCTCATTATAGTCTATTGAGTCTGTGTGCTTTCACTACACACCGCTTGTGCATGCATTCAGTAGTCCGTTCGAGGGGTCCCTATGTGGACTCCCCGAACAGATTACCAAATGTAGAGGCATAAGGAAAGCACAGCTCCTGGCTTGACCACACACTGCGCTGCCACTTGTTTGCATGCATTTTAACATTTAAAATGCTCCAAAATGAACCTGTTTTTGAAGAGAATCTGCTTGTCCTTGATATATATATATATATATTTTTTTTTTTTTTTTTTTTTTAGATACACATGGTGGTTATCTTGCAAAGAGCAATGGTTTTTAATGAGAATTAAATTGGAAATTAGCCCATTTTTGATGACTTGTAAGTGCAACAGGCATTTATTTTTTGGGAGACAAATTTATGGCTGTGAACCTAGATAAAAAGTGATGACTTGGCTTTAAAAACAAACAAACAAACACAAAAAGACACTTTAATATATTTTTCAGATTGGTGCAGGCTATGAGACTGTATATATAGAGATTTTTTTTTCTTCAGATTAGCACACTCCTACTGTTTGTTGGGTGAGCAGCACAAAAATTTTTTTTAAAAAAATTCCCATTATTTAAAATTAATCAGGCTGCATGAGACTGTTTATTGGGTGAGCAACAAAAAATAACCTATATTCTTAGATTTTTAGTGCAGGCAGAATCAGCATGTTTCTGTTAAAACAGCAGTTTATATGTATTTAATGGAAAACTTAAACTCTCCCCCCCCCAAAAAAAAAAAAACATTAGGAAAAGATTTTTCAATAACTGGACTGACTCAGTAAAAAATATGTAGACAGATGAAACTGCTGCTTTGCACAACAGACTTATGCAAAATTAGATTGTTTGGCAGTGAAAATGTTACCTGTCCTTGTTTGTATTACTATAGGCTACTTCTGTCTATAGTCTGTAAGTGGGAAAAAAAACAAAACAAAATACTCATCTGTCCCCTGTACTCCAATGTCTCCCACTGCAGTCTGGTCTTGCTGCTCTGCTGAGGGCCAAAGCCCTCTCAGTGGCCTAAGGAGAAAGGACCTGAGACGTCACTCGCAAGCATCACCTATGATATTCCATATCCTTTTCCTCAGTGGTCATGCGTGTCGGGGAACTTCAACAAAACTCTGCAGCAAGACTAGACCATGGTGGAATATACCCCTTTAAGACTGCTTTAAGTTTAATGGAAAAATACATAGCTACATTTTTAGCCCTTATTCTATGAGTTTGTGATGAAATTAGTATTTCCAATTTCTGCTTTTATGTGCCAATGACCCCTTCTTCTACTTGTCAGTATGATACTGAGGTCAAACCCCCTAATCATACAGTGATAGCCTTAGAAAAGGTTGTCAATTAAGTATTCTATTTATCACTAGCATTTTATATCTATATAAGAGATTTTCTTTCCTGTATTAGCTTATAGGAGATTTTGCTTATCTCCTTAGTGCTCTGATCCCTTATCACAATGTACAATAATAGTTTTATTTTTTTAGATTTAGACAATGACTACTGTTTCCATTAATATTATACCACTTTATATTTTTTTTCTTGATTTGGATAGTGTTATAGAACACCAGTGGCATAACTACCGTGGTAGCAGCAGAGGCAGCTGCCACAGGGCCCGGGACATTAGGGGCCCGGCGATAGCCACTACCGCTGCTATCATTATACTCGGGGTTTTTTACGGACCCCCAAGTATAATGATCGGCGGACCAGGAGAGGTAAGAAACATAAAAACACTGTTACTTACCTCTCCATGATCCAGGCAGGCTTCGGCCTAGTCGATTGACGTCTCATGACCCCGGCCTGCGTCCCAGGTCATGTGACGTCTGACATCATTAAAGATGGACTACTTCGGAGCGAAGTGAGTAGCAGAGGTTTTTTTATGTTTTTCTCCCCCTGGGTCTTTGATTATTATGCTCTGGGGTCTGAAAAGACCCCAGAGTATAATAATTGTTATGGGTGTCCACAGTGGGACATGATTCTGTGTGCAGGGGCCACTATGGGGTACAATACTGTGTGCAGGGGCCACTATGGGGGATAATACTGTGTGGAGGGGCCACTATGGGGGATAATACTGTGTGAAGGGGCCACTATCGGGGATAATATTGTGTGGAGAGGCCACTGAGGGACATAATAATGTGTGCCGGGGTCACTGTGGGGCATAATGGAGTGCGCAGGAATGAGTAGGAGGGGGTCGGTCGAGGTCTTCGGCATCGGTGTTGGTCGGGGGGGGCCCATGTCAAAAGTTCGCATTCCTAGTTACGCCACTGTAGAACACATATTCACATTGGGAAGCATCGTAGGCACTTTTCACAGACGTTAATGATATACATCTTATATAGAGATGAGCGAACAGTAAAATGTCCGAGGTTCGATATTCGTTTCGAGTAGCCCCTCAATATTCGACTACTCAAATCCAATATCGAACCCTATTATAGTCTATGGGGGGAAAATGGTCGTTTCAGGGGTAGGCAACGTTCGATTAAATTACACTTACCAGGTCCATGAGTGAGGGTGGGGCTGGATCCTCCGTGCAGTCTTCTCCTTGCAGCGTCCCCGCGGCGTCTTCCGGCTCTTCTGGCTCTTTATTCACTCTGCCAGGCATCAGGCCTGGGCACAGCCAACTGCACATGCCCGCACTACAAGCGGACATGCGCAGTCGGCTCTGCCCAGGCCTGATGCCTGGCAGAGTGAATGAAGAGCCGGAAGACGCTGTGGGGAAGTTGCACGGAGAAGAACTGTATAGCATTCGGCCAATCAATGCTGGTTCTGTATCGAACTTTTACATTCGAACAGCGAGTGGTACTCGATCGAGTATGAGTATTTCGAATACTGTAGTATTCGATCGAATACCTACTCGATCGAGTACTACTCGCTCATCTCTAATCTTATATACTAAACAATTTCTTACCTAGTATAAGTCAGTTGTTTGTACTGATAAAAATATGAGTTTTATTAGCTTGCTCTACATTTCCTTCTCTCGGAAGTTTTCATTATTGGGATACGATGAATTCATGGCGATTTCACAAATGAGGTAGCACTGTTGTAATATGCTAATAATCCTAACACTATTTATCTTGAAACGCATGCTGTTCTGAATTTTATATAGAACTGTAGCTAGTTTGATATCCTGCCTGTTTTCTTATATATGCATTTGGAAAATATATGATAGTAATGTTTAATCCTGAATATCTTCCTGCAAAATGACATATATCTTTGTTGAAGCTGATTCCAGTGCAAATAAAAATCCTGTTCTGGTGATTTTTAAAAACAAAGCAATAAGGCCGGATTCACATAGGAGTTTTGCGGAGGCCGCCTCAGAATCCGGTCCAAAAAATGGCTAGCCGTGACAGGATGCCGGTGCAGTGCATACAGTGGCGGCATTCCGCTCCGGATTAGGCTCAAATGAATGGGCCTAGTCAGGAGGAAGTATCGCGAGGTGGACATTCGCAGCTGAATCCGCCGTGGAATCCGCCTGAGGAAAGGACATGCCGCTTATTTTTTTTCTGCGAGTGGGAACAAACCGCTCGTGGAAAAAGGAAATTATTAGCTCCCCTTGATTTCAATCTGCAGTGAGTTCAATGACTTTCTTTCTTCTTTTTATTTCTTCTCAGATTTCTTCAAGGTTTTATGGTTCACACACATGGCTCTTTATGCAACGTTATTCCATCTTGTAATTCGGTAGCAGAATTGGTTATCTGAAGACGCAAACCAATGCCTAACACGTATGAAATATTAGCCAGAGAATGGGATCCTATCATTCAGATGGAATTTTTTGTGACTAACACGTCGGAATAGCCTTAAGAAAGGCTATTCGTCTCCTACCTATAGATGTCTTCTCCGCGCCGCCGTTCCGGAGAAATCTCGGTTTTCTTCGGTATGCAAATGAGTTCTTTTGCAGCACTGGGGGCAGGCCCCAGCACTCAAACAGCACAGCACTTACACAGTAACTAAGAGGCCATTTTCTTGTGGCCTGTGGGCATGCGCAATCAGCTCTGCCCGAGGCCTACAAGTTTCACCGCCTGTTCCAGAAGAAGACACAGGAAAAAGGATGTTCCTGAAGAAGATGGAGGCATCGCCGGAGAGTTCTCTTGCTGCATTGGGGACGCCCCCAGTGCTGTGAGAGAACTAATTTGCATACTGAAGAAAAACGGGATTTCTACGGAATGGCGGTGCGGAGAAGACATCTAAAGGTAGGAGACTAATAGCCTTTCTTAAGGCTATTCCGACATGTTAGTCACAAAAAATTCCATCTGAATGATAGGATCCCTTTAATAGATGACAAGACAGGCTGATACATGGTGTGTATCTGAACGGCCCCTAGTGATGTACTTACCTGCTATAGTAGTTGCTGGAAGTGACTTACACAACCATTTGGTCAATAGCATAAAGTATGCATTTTATTTTAGTGTTAATTTCACATTTTGTAAAAGAAGATTATACATGGCGCAAGAGAGAAAAGTCAGCCAGTTGAAGGCTTGTAGCATATGTGCTTTTCAGCAGCGTGTGACACAAAAAGCCCTTTATGGCTTCCTGCTATAGTAATTGTAAGACATAGAGGTCTAGAAATGGACAGCGAAATTAGTCATAGCAGATAAGGAGAAACGTGTCAGTGTGCTGACCAGAGTATTCCTATTGTGTTCATATCTTATTTATGTGTATCCCACTTCAGGCACGCACAGTAGAATCAATAGGTCCAAAATCCCAGGGCAGCAGCAAGTAATGTGCAGAGCGCTTTAATATAGAGCTTACCATTTCTTTAGAGATCTCATGATGTAGACATTATCTAGTATTTGTATTCAGGAATACCTGCTTTACTGTAAAGTGTCTCCATAGATGGATACAATTATATAATATACACTGCATCTTACTAGAGATGAGCGAACAGCATTCGATCGAGTACATGTTCAATCGGATATCAGGCTGTTCGAGATGTTCGATTTGAGTCGAACACCAGGTGGCAAACTCGCTAAAAATTTGATTCCCCTCCCACCTTCCCTGGTGCATTTTTTGCACCAATAACTGCGCAGGGGAGGTGGGACAGGAACTACGACAACGGAGGCATCGAAAAAATATCGGAAAAAGTAATTGGCTAAATCAGGTGACCTCCAATTTATACGAACAGTGGATTTAATATCCGGTTCATATGACACTGTGAACTATGTGACTGTGTGACAATAGATGTACAGGCAGGGTTAGCTAGGGATTACCTTTATTTAGGGGGGAATGTTACTCACCCAGCTCTTTGGGGCTCTATCAGGTCGTGATCCGTGTCAGCTTGCAATATGCGGGAGTTGACTTTTTCCCATAGGAATGCATTGACCAGCGTTAATTGGCCGAATGCCATACAGAGTACAGCATTTGGCCAATCAATGCTAGATCTGCTGGAGGCTCGTCTGTGAGGAGGAGGAGTCTAATATCGGACCAGAATGGAGACTTAGACAACGCGTCCTCCGGCAGAACCAGCGTTGATTGGCCGAATGCTGTACTCTGTATGGCATTCGGCCAATCAACGCTGGTCAGTGCATTCCTATGCCGAGATGTAGCAGTGCTGGCCATGTGCTCCAAGATCCATGTACTGCCAATTAAATGGTACAAACTGCTTTCTGTTGCACTTTTTCCCCACCTGCCTAAACCCTTTGCACACAGTTTGTGTGTGTGAATATACACGTACATGTACATAGAGACAATTCCAGAAGGTCATCAGCTAATGAAGCATAAGCTGTTACTATGTTATTACATTTCTGTCTTAATTAAAAGTGTTTAGACTTAAGTTGCAAGGTTATGAATCCCATTGTTCTACCCCACAAAGCTGCGCCAAGATGTGAAGTATCTGCTCGTTCTTCTGGCAAGAGACCCTGAGAGAATAAGTAAGTTACATTGTGTAATTAAATCACGACAGAAAACTATTCATTTTCCACACTTCCATAGCTGGAACCACCCAAGTCTAAGCAGAGAGCAAACATCACACCATTCCATGCTCCTCCAAATTTATCTCTTTGGTATGGTTGATGGATCAGGATAGGAAAAGATCAGATTCCGATAAATTTCACAATCGCGATCGGAATTCCAATCCCGATCTTTTCCAGCAGGATTGAGGTCGGAGGTTATCTCAAGATCGGCTCAGCCCTAATAGTGACTTTTCCCATAGAGAAGCATTGACTAGGGTTGAGTGATCGGGATGGAAAAGATCGGATTCCAATCGGCGATCAAGCAAATTTCACGATCAGGATAAGGTGGACAATGATCGGAAATTGGATTTTAAAATCGATCCTGAAATCTCAAAATCGGCTCAACCCTACTGTTTGGGGATAAGTCTTTCTAAACACTAAAAAATAATTTAGATTAACTTCCTTGACAAAAGGGCTGGATCTTCAGTCTAATTCTTAAGGATATAAGGCTCCCATGTTTTCTTGAAAACATAAACTACGGCTGTAATGAAATCCTTCATTGCTGCTTTGAAAGATCTAATCACATATTTTGAACTGTCTCCAATTTTTTATGCTTTAATCTAAAGAAATGGAAGCAGAGCCTCATATCATGGAGTTACATCAGAGATATACAGTAGAGAGGCTGTGAAGTGCATGCCGACTGCTAGTACCAGCTTCACAATTTATTGTCGTGTTTGTAGAGTAAAATCAGTATTGATTATATCTGCAGCTGTAATTGAACCTCGAGGTCCTTTGGGAGTCAGAGCAGTGAGAGGAGATACATTGTACTAGAGGGAAAAATATAACTTTCCGCGGAGAGAAAAAAATAGGGAGCAATGTCGAAAAGCAATGGACAACAAAGATCCTTCCATTAGCTTTTCTTTTTTAGGGAGACAGATTGAATGGCGGACTTTGTGCTTGCAATTTACCAGTGACATAACCAGTTTACTATGGATGCGGTCAATAAAAGTAAACGTGGCACAATGTACAGGTTACATCTATTAATGCCCTGTAAAACATAATTCTCAAAGGATAGAATAGATGCAATCCCGGTACCGCTGCCCTCTTAAATGTCTTATATTATGTCGCGTTTAGGCAATTATAGGTACAGGGTTATTTTATACCAAGTCGATTTTTGGAAAAACATAAAGAGTTTTGTTAAGCTTTTGTAGACTCTTGTACTGAGAAATGGGATCATGCCGGGAAAGCGACAGGTCAGGATTCTTTATTTGATTAAAGAGGAGATGTAAGTTAGTTGTAGATACTGGGGAAGGGCAGTGGTGTAACAAAAGTCTTGCGGGATCGGGTGCAATCTGTTGTTTGGGGCCCCCTACCTCATCCCTACAGCGAATTCTTGATTGGTAATGGTTATGGTGATAAGGAATTTGGTTTATGGGCCAGATGGAAGCTGCAATCTCAAAACTGATGCCAGGCTCCTGGACCCCGATGCGACTGCAACCCCTCAAGTTACGCTCCTGGGAAAGGGTTTACAATGATGATGACCAAATAAAACCTTATCTTCCACATGAAGCATTTTACATCACAATGAGGTAACTCCCTTTTGCAAAGCAAAATTTGAAAGTGAACCAAGAACGAAGATCTAGTTGCCTTAGGAGTCCTTGACCAAAGGCACCTGTTCTGGTTAGAGAAGTAACCAACAATACAGAGTGCTGCATTTAAAGGTCTAATAGCAAACATATCACAAGGATATGACATTTTGAGCACTCTGTACAGCTCCTTTTTCATTTAACAATGCCGTTTTTATTTTTTTGAGAGTCGCATGGTTTGGACCCCTGCAATCACCCATTTCTGCTAGGGGAACCACTTTGTTAGTGCTTACTTGACTGAAACTATAAAATAATTGAAACTAGGTCGGCAATTTGGGATCACCACTTTCCTTTGTCCTGATAGTATTATCCCCATGTGAGGTCCAATCACAGGCCCCAGAGGTAACCCCAAGGCATATTACATCACCACTAAGGCCAGAAGAGGACTCAGACAGAGCACTGGACACTACTAATTGAGGAAAGCATAACTGTTATTTATTTTTTTTAAACAGTTGTCCTGGACCTCCACCTATTATACTCTTAGGCCTGAAGAGACCCCAGATTATAATAATTTGACTATGTTTCAGAACAATTTCATCTTGAAATAAATCTTTGGTTCAATCCAGCGCCGCACCTCCCATGAGGTGACCTGAAGCGAGCGCTTCAGGCGGCGCTATGTCAGGACCCCAGGGAGGGCGGCATTTTTGATTACCTAAGCCAGTCCAGGACAAGCTGTCCTGGACTGGCTTAGCACCGAGCGGTGGTTTGGGGAGGCCACTGGAGCAGCGCTGCTCCAGCAGCCTCCCCTCGCGCTCAGGCAGAGAGCAGGTCCACTCCGTGCCTGCTCTCTGCCTACGAACGGCGCTAAACCCCGCCCCCTTCACTTCGTCATGCCCCCTTCGCTCGGCCACGCCCTCCGGGGGCGGCTTTCTGTAGTTCGCCTCGGGCGGCGAAAGGGTTAGGTTCACCCCTGGTTCAATCCATTGGAACCTGACTTGAAATAAATCCTCAGAGGTTTGCCCATGTTTAATAGAGTAGTTTAAGATGTTGGTGGCTATTTTACAAAAACAAAGAGGGAACTAGGAGTCTGAAGAAATGAGCTATAAAGGTTAGGGGGTATTCACACTTGCGCCCTTGTGTGCTCTGTGTCATTCTGCTGGGTTTCTCCTGGTTGTCTGACTTTGTGTCCGGCCAAATAAAAATAGTTTCCTCGCAGAGAGGCTGCATACGGACACCACCGGTTTGCTTTTAAAACCATTCTACTGACTGCTGGAAAGCCGTCCCCTATGCAATTTCTCCAGGGAATAGGACGGAGACCCGGTGGGCAGACATGGGCGCAAAGGGGCGCAAGTGTGAAAGCTCCCTTAAAGGGCGCACCTAAGTATTAAATAAAAGCTGCAAACTGTGTACAATAAAATTATAAATTATTATACTGAGGATAAGTTCACAGTTTTTTTTGGATCGGAAGCTTAGGTGGAGGCCGCATCAGGTTCCGATCCAAGAACCGGGTAGCCATGACTGAGAGCTGGTGCACTGCACCAGCATCCAGCCTCACACTCTGCTCCAGATTAGGCCCAATGAATGGGCCTAGTCTGGAGGAGGGAGTGTCTTCAGGCCGAATCGCGAGGCAACTCGTCCTGAAGAATGGGACCTTCTTTTTTCCAGGAGCAGGAAGAAACGACTTCCAGAAAAAAGACCTGAGCTGCTCCCATTGATTTCAAAGGGAGCCGTCTTTTTGGTCAGTGGAAAAAAGGACCAGACAATGACCTGCCGGGAAACCAAGTCACAGGAATTGCGTTTACACCACAGTAGAATTCGTAACAGCTTTATTTATGTGTTGTTTTGCTACATAAAGCCGTTACAAATTCTACTGTGGTGGAAGCGCAATTCCTGTGACTTGGTTTCCCGGCGGGTCCTTGTCTGGTCCTTTTTTCCATTGTTGATACACACCTTGGGGTGTCTTGGAATTTTCTGCAGCTGTAACCATCCCCGCACAGAGAAGGAACCCTCTGATGATTGGTTCCAACAACTATAAAAGGTTGTGTGAACACAACCTGATCTGGTGAGAACCTGTCCTATTTTATTAAATCACCACTAGAGTCTAAAATTACTATGCTATTGGTCGTTTGGTGTTTTTTCTTGTTCTTTGAGTATCGTCTTTTTGGTCAGGGTTTTGAGGTGAATACGGCCTCAAAACTCTGACCAAAAAACTCAGTGTGAACTTACCCTAATGGTCCCGGTCTCTGTTAACATGTAGAAGTCTTGTGAATGCTGCAAACCACAAATGGCCCGAGGTCACATGTCCTATGTCCTATGATTGAAACCAGTAACCAGTGTCCATTGAGTGAGCGATAATTCTTATTATAAGCTATGTGCAGCTTCTTTTATTTTTTTTTATTTTTTTTTTACAACCCCCTTCTAAAAAGCAGAGCACCAGTTGTCCTACCCTTGAATCCTGCATTTGTTGAGAAATTCTCGCGAGCCAGAGTATCCCTTTAATGTTAGATTTGTAAAGGACACAACAATAACAAGTTAATAACCTTTGTAAACGAGCAAACAAATTGGTAAGGTGAGCACAAAAAAAAAAGTAAATAATTTTGGCATTTTTTTCCCCAAAAAAATGTCATGCCATTATTGGATTTACTGCAGCATGTGTTTAATGTATGACTTTTGGCATATTACATGTAAATAGATAGAGATACAGCAATAATTCTTTGCCTAAGCCATTCAGCGCTATCTAGAAATGAACATAACATCTGGACAGTCTCCACATGATCCTCAGCACAGTCAGTAAAACTCATCAGTCTTGTGTAATGAAGCACACCTATATTGAGCAGAAATGCCCAGGTGAAGGGCTCCCTATTGTGTCCTAATGTTTAAAACACACACTCCAACAAATGGCCACTAAACCAGCACGCGGATCGCTCTGGCACAAAACTGCAATTATCTCTCTGCTGGCCATGTCAACCTTTTATTTTGTGAATAAATTAGAGTCCCTGGTTGCATTAATGTAGCATAAGACCGCACTGTCATGAAAATATTCTGCCTCACCAGATTAGCTTACTGTCAGTAATCTTGTTTAATGCCTGTAATGTCTTTTGTTCATTTAAGTGTTTACACATATTTATTTTTCTGCCAAATAATCGAGCAGCTTCAGCAGTTAAAAGATTAGAATAAAATTCCGAAGGTTGTCACAGCAACTGTTCCGACTGAAGGCCGACAGATCTTTGTCATTTTTATTGCATCATCATCCGGATGGAATATTCTAATTTTGTTTCTTTAATAACTCCGAACAGCTGCAGACAGTTAAAAAATCTGTATCACCCAGATTTCCCCAGCAGCAGGGAAGGGGCAAGTCTATATGTCTAGGATGCAAACTAAGCCTGTATCCACACTGGATGGTTCTGGTTGTTTTTTTTTTTATTAATTGCACACTTACAAAACATCTGGAACTTCAATGCATTTGTTTTTTGATAATTGCCATACCTTGAAGCCCTGGGCTAAAAATCAGTTTTTGCATACCTCTTAACCAAACTGGATCCAGTGAACCTGGGATTCCAGAATCTGACCAGCACATATCCCGTTGGGTTCTGCCTTGTCATGGCATTTGGTGAGGAGTTTATGGTGCTGTGTTTATGGAATTAGGCCACCCTCTGACTTCCCCATCACCTCCCTAGGGAGACAGGAGCATAGTGATGGAGAGAAGATCAGGGATCCATTAAACCACACCAGTTAAGGCAACACACTCGTTATAGAATTGCTGCAATTCCCAATGGTATAAAAATTTCTAATGCAATTTCCTAATGCACAGCATGTAAATGGACAGTGGACAGCAAGCAAACAAGCTACATTGCTTTGGTTCACAGAGTCCGGGGTATTCACCAGCGCTTGCAAAAAGGCAGGACTTATTCTCAAACCATACCAATACCATAAAACAGGTACGCTTGCAGACTAAGGACCAGACCAGAAACCATAATGCAACAAGAGAGTAATACACAAACCAGGGTCAAAAACAACAAGAGTATGGGGGGCCACACGGTGGCTCAGTGGTTAGCACTGCAGCCTTGCAGTGCTGGAGTCCTGGTGCTCAAATTCCGCCAAGGGCATAAAACCATCTGCAAGGAGTTTGTACGTTCTCCCCGTGTTTGCATGGATTTCCATCCCATATTCCAAAAAAAGACATACTGATAGGGAAAAATATACATTGTGAGCTCTATGTGGGGCTCACAATCTACATAAAAAAAAAACAACAAAAAAAAACAAACAACAAGAGTATGGGAATGGCCAGAAGCAAAGGCCAAGGAATATCAGAGGTTGAGGCCACAGTCAAGTCAAGGAGGTCACAGATTAAATCAAATCATCAAGAAAATCAGCAGGGAAATCAAATTATGATCACTAAATCAGGAATTCAGCAGAAAGCAGGGAAAGGTACTGAGAGTAAGTTCTGCGAACACAGAGCCTAGAAAACTAACACAATCACAGGCAGGTAACAAGTGTCAGAGCCTGGTTTATATCCCTCAGCCCCTTAGCCTTTGATTGAATGCTAATATATAGCCCTGATTAGCTCTCATCTTAACCCCTACATGTACCAGGATATACATGTGACTAAATATAGTGTCCGCTCTGAAGTAGATTGGACAAACTAACTGTCAGGTCTGTGCTGTTCCACACAGCAGGGACCCGGCAGCCTTGCCTCTGATCAGCGTGGTTACTTTAGCTTTTTATGAGGATTGGTAATGGGACATTCCTCCCTAAGGTGCCATTACAGGTGCTTTCCCATTATCATGGCAGTCGGGAGCCTTCTGAAGGTTCCCCACATGCCATAGTAATGTAGCTACTATACGTGTAATATGCATAGGTTGGTCTCCTTAACCCTATTCTGCCATCTGTGTTGACCAATGTCCTTCCTATTTAGACAAAGAAAGAACATAGGCGTGGCTACACATAAACATTAACCTATACAGCTGTGTTTCCCAACATCAGCAGACTCTGGGCACCCCTGGAAAAAAGATATTTTCCTTGGGACATCCCTATCAAATAATTTTAAGCAAAAGACAAAATACTACAATTTTAATGTATTTTTTAAAACAGTTTTTTTTTTTTTAAATTAAAGCTTGAACCACATGCAGTTTTTTTTAATTCTATTGTAACTGTATCACAACTGCACTATATGAATGTATTCTGAAAGCTACACCATCCTATACTTTCCACCCAGCACATAAAAAAAATCACCTTTTACCATCTCCAAGCTCTCTTAGTGGCCCCACATAATATTATGTTCCCCAGTGGTCCAACAGGCAGTATATGCTCCCTGGTGGCCTCAAGACCCCAAATAATATTCCCAGTGGCCCCCAGGAAAGTAGTAATGCAGTGCCCCATGGCAATGATGTCCTCCAGTGGCCCCCTAACAAGTAATAATGTCCCCCAGTGGCCCCTGACAAGCAATAATTAGTGTTGAGCAAGTAGTATTCGATTGAATACCTCTCCAGCATAGGAATGCGTGTAATTGGCCGAACACCAAGGGATTAAAAGCATGGAATTTTCAAAGCATTTAACCCCCTGGTGTTCGGCCGATTACATGCATTCTTATGCCGGTGAGGTATTTGATCGAATACTACTCGTTTAACATTAGTAATAATGTCTCCCGATAGCCCTCTGACAACTAATGTCCTCTAGGTGGCCCCCTGACAAGTAATAAGACTTGAGAGTTGCTGCTCTACAGTCACTTCTATGATATTTACAAAAATAGCTGAACGCTTCACTCAGCCCCCATTCTTGACATAGGTAAAGGTTCCACCAACAAGACCTGCACCTATCATTTATCACTTATTAGATGCAAACAAAGTATTTTCCGAGCTACATTTTTTAAGGTTAAAGTCTTTATAAAGTGGTTGAGATTGGGTCCATATGGGTAGGAAAAGGGGTGTTAAAGTGTTAAAAAGCGTATATTCAGAGCGTCAGAAAGGTGTGTCAGAGTTGTGAAAAAAATGGATGCACTTGCTACATAAGATGTAAATTAGTAAGTATGGTAACAATCCTCCAACACCTACGATTTGATATTTATAATACTTCATTGGTAAGAGAGGGTTTCCACTGGCACTGGACCTCTGATGGTTTCGTTACTGGGACTTTCACATTCTTTGGGCAAAGAACTGGTTACGATCACCACTAGAGATGAGCGAGTAGTATTCGATTGAGTAGGTATTCGATCGAATACTACGGTATTCGAAATACTCATACTCGATCGAGTACCACTCGCTATTCGAATGGAAAAGTTTGATGCAGAACCAGCATTGATTGGCCGAATGCTATACAGTCGGTTCTTCTCCTACCTTTAGAAGTCTTCCCCGCGGCATCTTCCAGCTCTGAATTCACTCTGCCAGGCATTGGGCCTGGGCAGAGCCGACTACGCATGTCCGCGCTACAAGAAAATGGCGCTTTGACTGTAAGAGTGAATTCAGAGCCGGCAGATGCTGCGGGGACGCTGCACGGAGAAGACTTCTCGGAGGATCCAGCCCGACCCTCACTCCTGGACTTAGTAAGTATAATTTGATCGAATGTTGCCTACCCCTGAAATGAGCATTTTCCCCCATAGACTATAATAGGATTCGATATCGAACGTTTTACTGTTCGCTCATCTCTAATCACCACATTTGCAGCTGCCAGAATTATTGTAATAGGAAGCATCTACATAACATTCTACTTTAACTATATACACCATTATGTGCCTACAAAATGGTATTTTATAAACAGAAAATAATTTTTAATACTGTATAGTTATGATGGAATATCTAGTGTTTAGAATTTGGGCATTTAGAACATGAAATGGAAAAATACAAGTCTTCTCCAGCCAGCTTAAACCATATACCGTATCAAAGAAATGTGAAAATATGGAGCAGATTTCTCAGATAGAATACACAGCAATACATCAGCTTGTTCCTCAGGAAAACAAGGGATTATTGTATTGATTTAAATGGCTGCTTCTCATCAGTATGTTTGCATGACTAGAGTCGATCGAGTCCTTCATAATACTGAAGATATTGATCGGGACTGATTTGGCATTTTGCACAATGAGATGAATTCAGTGCCTGTATATAACCTTTGAATGGACTTTCTCAGTTAGAGACCAATGTACAGTAAGCCGGTCTAGCTGTATTCACTATATACTTTTTATGTTTGTCATATGATACCATTTGATTTAATAATTAATAATTTCCTTTAATAACTCTAAACGTATTTATTTTATATAGTTACAGATTGTTTGCACCCACTCCTGATATGTCTGTATTAGTAGCTACTTCTATTCCTTATAAAACAGCAATTCTGAAGCATCTTGTATCATAATTCTTACATATTGTATGGTCATGAGATGGACATGAGACAGAATTATAAGACCGTGTATATATTGTGCTGGAGTCCCAATATATCATCCCCAGGTTTATGACCTATGTGTGGTCCAGGGTGGGTCTTGAGGGGGCCTCAACCCAGGTGTGGGTCCTGGGATTGTCACTGCAGAGCCTGCACTTTAGGGCAGATACTGGGAGCGAAAGGAGGCGCCCGGGTCTGCCCTGAGATACTGACTGGTGAGGCTGTACTGTGCTACTTTGTTCATGTTGATAGTAAGCCACATGTATAGTTAGTTCTTTACTATTTAGTTAGCGCTCGGACGAGCAGGATTTTGTTTGACATCTGAAGTTAAGGCTGTATTCTATTTTGCTTATTCTGTGCCTGATGTGAAGGTTTATTTATCGTTGCAGTTTCTTTCTAAATGAATAAATATAACCTTTTAAAATTATTCTTACTACTACTACTACTACTACTACTACTACTACTACCGTTACTACTATTTCTGCTTTATTTCTAGCAGTTATCTTATGAAATAGAGATCACTGGTAGGAACAACTTCAAACTAAAACCTAATCTAATACTACTCACCAAGTCATAGCTCAAAATGGGATGCGCAGAACTGCTAGGGACCCAAGTTGTTTCAGTATAGTCAGTATTTGAAAATAAAGCTGGTTTTCAGGCTTCAGATATACTAAGATAACCAAAGGTAAGAAGAGGAGAATTAAATAAAGCATAGAATGTGGATAAAGCCAAATCATAAACAGATGAATTACCAGGCGATATAGGCATAGTCAAGTCAAAGAGTGTACAAAGCAAAGTTGGTACACAAGATTAAACTGTGAGTGGCATCCAAGTTCTTTTTTACCTCCCTAAGTAGACTTTTCATCAACTATGTCTGGAGTGGCTCCCAATCCAGAGTAGATTTCCAAACTTTGACCCTCCATAAGAAATTTGGAGGTATTGGTCTCTGGGACATTGAAACATAATATCATGCAAACCAACCCTCCTGAGCCCTTAACCAATACAACCATAACCATAACTCTACCAAGCTCTATGTACCAGTGGAAGAATCTATATTAAGCCTTCCACTGACCTCAATATTATAGCTTAACCCGTAAACTGTGAAGCTTATCTTCGTAAAAAAAATATCTTGATCTCTGCAGTATACAGCTCCTGGCAATGAACTAGATATATCCTTTACATCCCTCCTGGTCCACCCCCCACCCCCCCCCAGTAGTGTCAATTCAAAATCTGTTCCTCTCTGAGACACTATCCTTGGAAAACCATTTGGGTCTCCCTGGAATGACCAGAGACCTTGCATATGTTTCAATCCTAATAGGTGGAGCCTTCCCCTTCTTATTCAGATCTTATGTTGCAACCAGAATTAATTCCCATGCTTTTCTTAACCTATCCTTCTGTCAAATAAGCGTACCTAGGAGTGCCTAAGTTGGCGCATAATGAACACTCACCTGACATAGCCAGAGTAACTTTTTATCTTGAAAAAACCCTTACTAAAACTTTTCTCTGATTTATGCAAACTTATTGAAGAAGTTAATTAAATGGCCACCCTCCTATATTGAAGGCTTGGAAAATGAACTATATATTTCCTGTCTAGAGAGTATGTTAATAGCATCCTTAAATACTCCTTAGTCCCTACCGGTTGTGTATATATTTAATAGTCTACCTACAAACATACTTCTAGATGGTAAGATGAGATGATTAGATAAGGCACCATTGATGCTTCATAAATATTCTGAAGATATGAAGATACTACCGCCCCCTCTCCTAGAAGTGTCTTAAACAACATATATATATATATATATATATATATATATATATATATATAGAGAGAGAGAGAGAGAGAGAGAGAGAGAGAGAGAGAGAAAATTATATTATACTGGTCCCAGGTACTCAACTATAGGATAGTTGAGGATACCTCTGAGACTCTCTACCTTCTTCCTAAACCTCTAGCCTTCACGCTCCAAAATCTTCCCAAAACAATTATGGTTTCAGCTTCTGTCTGTAGAAAAAGCCCTCATCCCTCTCTATTGGGCAACCTACACAACAGCCTAGATTTCACACCTGCTTAGGAATGTCGCTCAAATCTCAAATATGGAAGAACTTTCTCATCTCGAATTGCACACCTGTAATAAATACTAGTCAAATTTAATAAATGTTCATGTTTTAGGTTGGGGGGGTATACATATAGAAGTTCATAGGATTTATTTGTATGATCTGTTTAATAGGAATTTGCCAAAATTTTGTAGGATTGCAATAAAGACTAGGCCAATCTGGGCACCTTGGTCTACTTTCCTTAAAAACTCTTTAAGGCTGAGGCCCCACGTTGCTGAAACACAGCTGTTTTTGTTGCAGTTTTTTTTTTTTTTTTGTGGTTGGCTTCTAAAGGAATGGGATATATATATAGGAAGCTCTTATACTTTAACCTTCTGCTCAATCCACTCCTGGCTTTGGTTACAAAAAAAATAAAAAATCTGCAACACAAAAAGTTGTTTCCACAACGTGGAGTCTTGGCCTAATGGAACATTTCTGGGTAGACTCCCTTACAAGCAACTCTTTAATAAATCCTCGCCTCCCTTCTCCTCACTACCTCTTCTTTACTTCCTACATTTTATTTTATATGGTTGAGACCTTGATGACACAAGGAGATGATAAGGGACCTAGGACACGTGATGCAATCAGTGCCAAGTTTAAAGGGGTTATGCAAGACTTAAAAACATGGCTTCCTCCTTCTACTCAGAAATTTACATCACTACTAGAGATGAGCGAGTACTGTTCGAATCAGCCGATCCAAACAGCACGCTCGCATAGAAATGAATGGACGTAGCCGGCACGCGGGAGGTTAAGCGGCCGGCCGCCGTCAAAGCGGAAGTACCAGGTGCATCCATTCATTTCTATGGAGCGTGCTGTTCGGATCGGCTGATCCGAACAGTACTCATTCATCTCTAATCACTACCATTGGCATGCGACCAACAGACGTGATTTCACTTTCAGAGATGAAGAAAGCAGCCATGTTTTCAAAGTCCTGCACAACCTCTTTAGGCTAAGGCCCCATGCTGCGGAAACGCAGCTTTTTTTTGTCGCAAATATTGTTGCAATTTTATGAGCCAAAGCCAGCAGTGGATTGAGCAGAAGGGAGAAGTATACGTATTTCATATATATTCCCATTTCTTTTGTAGTCATTCTTGGCTTAAACTCAAAAAACCGCAGCAAAATCTGCAACCAAAGAAGCTGCATTTCCGCAATGTGGGGCCTCAGCCTATGTCTCCAACTCTGTGTTTAATTGGATTCCAAACTCCGAGCAAGATTGACTGGTTTATCATCTCAAGTCTTCTTGTAACTTTTTTTTTAACATCTTCCGCTTTCTTCTGTGTTCTTTTTAAATTGCATTTTATTCTCGTTCCTATTCTCACGCTTTTCCATTTCTCATCTTTTTCCATTTTTTTTGTCCTTTACCTTGTTCTCATCATCATTTTTTATTTAATCTCCCAGTACCCCTTTACCCACACAAACAGGCATGTGGTTTATTTTTGCTTTCAACATTGTTGACTGCATGACTAATGAATTGTTTTTGTAATTATAGATGTGCGCAGGTTAAAATAGTGTAAGCAATTTAGACTGAATACACTCCATGATAACCCAAATTGGCAATGATTATATAGAACACACATTTAAACAAGAATATAAAGGCAAAGCTGAAAGTTCAATACTGCCTTTCCTTGGAACAATAATTTAAATAATCAAGCAATTACCATAGACACATACTAAAATCCCAATTAAAGTTTGCAATCTTACAATTTGTAAAGCAAAGAGACCATTATTACAAAGCTGAAAGACAGACAGCAGCCCACTTTGCTCTTATAACACATTGACAATGATAAGACTGAAAATATGGTGCAGCAAATTAGTTTATTGAATAGGAAATCTCTATGTAAAGAAGGCTTCAATAAATTTAGGGAGTTCACATCTGCAAGGGAAAGCTCTTGAACGGTATGCTTACATATCACACGTTTAATGTAGTTTATTTAGTACAGTACTTATATAACCAGGACTTTACATGACGTAGATCAAACGTCACCTGACCTGCCGAATGGTTGCATATTAAATGTTTACATGATACAAATTTAAATTAGCTGTCCATGGTACCAAACACATTGTTGCTTTACTATGCTTATACTATGATCAAAATGTTACTGTTAGGGTTGAGCCGATCTTAAGATTTTAGCATCGTTTTTAAAATCTTATTTCCGATCATTTTCCATCTGAACCCGATTCCGATCCCAATTCCAATTCCGATCCTAATGCAAGTCAATGGGATTTTTTAATGATCGAAAATCAGATTTTAAAAATGATCCTATTCACTACACAGCATGGAGTCCAAAAATTGAAGGCTTCAATTGTTGGACTCCACGCTGTGTAGTGATCAAAAAATGCGTCGGCTACTTAGTTCCCCCCGCTGTCCAGTTACCTGCACAGAGCCACTGCCACTTTCCCTCCCGGTGTGTACGCCGCTCCCCGGACCTCTGGGCCGTTGTTCTCTGTCCATTTCTCTCCTCTCTCATTCAGACACCGGCAGAGTGCTGTACGCGCCCCTGCATTCCTAGCGAATTACTCACCCTGTACCCGCCCACACTCTCCTAAGCCACAACAAGCCCCGCCTACTCCCAGCATCAGTAACACTAGCCTAGGGAGGCGGGGGGGGGGAGCATAGCACTCTGCCGACATGTGAATGAGAGAGGAGAGGACAGAGAACAATGGCCTGGAGTTCCGGGGAGTGGCAGTGGTTCTGTGCAGGTAAGTTACAGTTAAGTTAAGTTAAGTTGCAGGTAAAGGTTGTGCAATCGGGATCGGAATTCCATTCCCGATCTTTTTTAGGTGGGATCGGAACCCCATCGTGAAATTTACTCGATCGCTGATTGGAATCCGATCTTTTACAATCCCGATCACTCAACCCTAGTTACTGCTGTTGCTAAAATCAAATAGTATCAATAAACAATAATGATTATAGTGACAACCTGTTTTAGTTATGTAATGACTATTTATCTTTGTAGGCTTTATCACTTTAGTAAATATCGCTCGTTTTGATACATTGTGTTATCACTGGGCTCAATCCATGTGTTGTAAATCTACTGAGACTTTCTACTGTAGAGTTAAATGTTATTAAAGAGGTGGAATACTTTGGATAACATCTACCAGTTAGAAAGGTTCACCACCTGACACTAAGCTAATCATAACGTTTCCCATTGTCGGGACCCCAAGAATTTACATGGGTCTAAACATGGCAGTAAGTGTTTGATTTTTTGAATCTTATGTATTGATGATGTATTCCGAGGATGGGTCATCAATATCTAATAGTGGAGGGTCAACACCTGAGAACCCCACTGTTCAGCTGCTCAAAGCAATGTCTTGATTCGAGTGAGTAACGCTAATGATTCACAGGCCAGTGACCTCATGTTCATTCATTACATGGCCTGTTTGCAACTCCGTCCCTTTCATACAGATGGTCTATGAGTATCCCGGTGGTCAGACTCTTACTGATAAAATATTCATGGCCTATTCTTCGTCAGTCTTCTTGGTGAGGGCCTTCATTGGATGACCATCTTTTGTGATGATGCTCATTGGTTCCTCAAATTGCAAAGATATATGATATAAAGCTAATATAAGTGTTCTTTATTTCCATTTGGTTATCTTGGACATGTTTACAAAGATCTAAATAGAAGCTGTAAAATCAAGGGGCCACACGGTGGCTCAGTGGTTAGCACTGCAGCCTTGTAGCGCTGGAGTCCTGGTGTTCAAATCCTGCCAAGGGCACAAAACCATCTGCAAGGAGTTTGTATGTTCTCCCCATGTGGGGGTCACCATCTACATCTAAAAAAAAAAAAAAAAAAAAAAAAAGAAGCTGTAAAATCAAATCTGTTTTAAGCTTTATAAAGGACATTTTTCCACCTCTTCTAACACTTTTTTTTCCCTCTGGCCCCCTTTGTTCCCTTGAAATTGTTGCAGATAGTTTCTGCACTAATTAGAATCTCTACTGTCAGATGGGCTGTCATCAGCTGGAGTGGGACGGCCCACCTGACAAGATAGATCCTGATTAGCATATTGGTGCTACAACTAACAAAAATTATTGCTCAGCTATGATGTGGGCTGCAGAGTTTCCGGTCCAAGAATTGTGCTAGAATCGGTGGATCAGAACCTACTGAAGGATACAAGGAATTGGAGTTGGTTTAGGTGATGAAAGATTCTCTTAATTAATACATTTTGTAAAAAATGACCTCATGACCTCATTTAACATCAACTTTCCCGTTTTATAAATAACATTATTGGTTCCATGTTGGGGTGTACAGCATCTTGTATCCAGGTGTGTAGGAACCATACCATAGAAAAGCCGTTTCTAACAGATGCAAGTAATGAAAATTGTTGTAATTAGTGCGAGATTAAGAATTACTCAGCTAAGTGTCATGTATTTGTCAGTGGCGATGTGTACTGAAAGAGGCCATGTTTGCTTTGCACAGTGGACCATAAATCTCATTATTTTTGAGGCGGCATTCGCTATTGAACAACTAAACATGTGTTGGCAAGAGAAAAGCTGCATGTCTAAGACGATGTTAACTGAGAGGATTAGCGGAAAAAGTTTATAGTCTTCATTTACTTTGGGATAATATGCAAATACTCTTGGATATACAAAGAGAGCAGAAAGAAGACAGTCTTTAGCAAACACCTACAGTGTTGGCCAAAAGTATTGGCACCCCTGCAATTCTGTCAGATAATACTCGTGTTCTTCCAGAAAATGATTGCAAGCACAAACTCTTTGGTATTAATATCTTCATTTATTTTGCTTGCAATGAAAAAACACAAAAGAGAATGAAAAAAAAGTCAACTCATTGATCATTTTACACAAAACTCCAAAAATGGGCCGGACAAAAGTATTGGCCCCCTCAGACTAATACTTGCTAGCACAACCTTTAGACAAAATAACTGCGCACAACCGCTTCCGGTAACCATCAATGAGTTTCTTACAAGGCTCTGCTGGAAATTTAGACCATTCTTCTTTGGCAAACTGCTCCAGGTCCCTGAGATGTGAAGGAGGCCTTCACCAAACTGCCATCAAGAGATCTCTCCCCCACAGGTGTTCTATGGGATTCAGGGCTGGACTCATTACTGGCCACTTTACAAGTCTCCAGTGCTTTCTCTCAAACCATTTTCTAGTGCTTTTTGAAGTGTGTTTTGGATTATCAGAGTGAATGAAGAGCCAGAAGACGCCACGGGGATGATGCAAGGAGAAGACTGCTCAGAGGATCCAGCCCGACCCTCACTCGTGGACTTGGTAAGTATAATTTGATCGAACGTTGCCTACCCTTGAAACGAGCATTTCCCCCCCATAGACTATAATAGGGTTTGATATTCGATTTGAGTAGTCGAATATTGAGGGGCGACTCGAAACGAATATCAAATCTCGAAAATTTTACTGTTTGCTCATCTCTAAATAATACCAAAGAATTTGTGATTGCAATTATTTTCTGGAAGAAAATGAGTATTATCTGACAGAATTGCAGAGGTGCCAATACTTTTGGCCAACACTGTAGGTTTGCTTGGGCTATTGTTTTACCAATCCTGAGATTTTCCAGGTTGCAAGACCTCAGGCACCCTTTAAGTAGTAATACCATTTTAGGCTAAGGCCCGACTCCCAAAAGTATCTGCTATTAGAAAACAATGTTTAATTAATGAAGAATATAAGTCACTAGAATAAACATTGCCATATATCTTATGAGAAATATGGGTCCATGTGTTATACTGCTTTCCTCAAACCATTGAGTTTCTCTCCTTCCTTCCAGCAGCCTTCTCCCACATCCTACTCCATAGATGTTAGAAGTAGCTTTTCTGCATCCATTTTCTGGATATGGATAGAGACGGGTGCACTTCGGGAAAACTCTGATCCCTTCAGAAATTGTTTTTACACTACACCTGAGGAAGGGATCAGAGTTATCCCGAAAGCTTGTAATCTGTCATCAGCCATTAAGGGTATCAACTAGAGATGAATGAACAATAAAATGTTCGAGGTTCGATATTCGTTTCGAGTAGCCCCTCAATATTCGACTACTCAAATCGAATATCGAACCCTATTATAGTCTATGGGGGGAAAATGCTCGTTTCAGGGGTAGGCAACGTTCGATCAAATTATACTTACCAAGTCCATGAGTGAGGGTCAGGCTGGATCCTCCGAGAAGTCTTCTCCATGCAGCGTCCCTGCGGCATCTTCCGGCTCTGAATTCACTCTGCCAGGCATCGGGCCTGGGCAGAGCCGACTGCGCATGCCCGCACTACAAGCAGACATGTACAGTCAGCTCTGCCCAGACCCGATGCCTGGCAGAGTGAATGAAGAGCCAGAAGACGCCGCGGGGAACCTGCACGGAGAAGACTTCTAAAGGTAGGAGAAGAACCAGCGTTGATTGGCTGACTGTATAGCATTCGGCCAATCAATGCTGGTTCTGCATCAAACTTTTACATTTGAACAGCGAGTGGTACTCAATCGAGTACGAGTATTTCGAATACCATAGTATTTGATCGAATACCTAATCGATCAAGTAGTACTTGCTCATCTATAGTATCAACTACTGAAGACTCTCAAGTTTTTTGTTTTTTTGTATTTGGCGGTAGCAGGAGTTTAGGTTAGAGATATATGGAGGGGACAGGTTATAGATGTCTTTGTAAGTCGTAAGTAATATCTTGAGTTCGTGGGCCAATAGGTAGCCAGTGAGGGGATTGGCATTGTGTGAACAAGTTCTTACTCTGTTAATGAGTTTTGAAGTTGAAGACCAACTGCAATGTTATTCCAAAGGCTACTTACCTAGTTATAGGTTACCTGACTGTCTTCTGAAAGGACCTGTTATAATTGGACTGCTGCAAGTCAAGAAACACATTGCTTTTTAGAAAATCTCAAAATATTTTAGCGTTTCCAAAGCTTTGGCTAGATTCACATGTCAAAGCCATATTATTCAGCAGAGAGATATTTGTGTAATGTCAAAATGTATCTTCCTGAACAATTACCAGCATCAATTTTCAGTCACCATGAGAACACACATCTCTCAGAAAAATTCCTAGTAACAGAAAAGCAACTCGTATAGCAAGACGTTATAGCTTACGCAAAACATGCTGAACACTAGCTATTATTATTATTATTATTATTATTAAAGGGATCCTATCATTGGATACCCTTTTTTCTAACACATAGGAATAGCCTCGGAAAGGCTATTCTTCTCCTACCTTTAGGTGTCTTCTCTGCGCTGCCATTCAGTAGAAATTGTGGTTTTCTTTGGTATGCAAATAAGTTCTCTTGCAGCACTGGGGGCGGTCCCCAGTGCTCAAACAGCACTGGGTGTGTCCTCAATGCTGCGGGAGAACTCTAAAGCGACACCTCTATCATCTTCTGATACGCCCTCCCCGCCATGTCTTCTTCCGTCCTGGGTTTCAATCTTCTAGGCATGCACAGTCGGCTCTATCATCGGGCCTCGGGCAGAGCCGACTCTGCATGCCCATGGCCACAAGAAAATGCCCTCTTACACAGAAGAGAAGACATCTAAAGGTAGGAGAAAAATAGCCTTTCTTATGACTATTCCTGTGTGTTAGTGAGAAAAAAAAGGGTATCCAATAATAGGATCCCTTTAAAGCATTATTACACCCATGGTGCTGTACATAGAAAAAGTTTTAAGTAGTTAATATAAAACAAGTGCAATGACCAAGGGCTAGCATTAATGAAGCAGGAACAGTCAAGAGTAGGCTCAAAATGGTTGACTTGCTTGTCACCGTGACTTTTGGCGCCGAATCCTCTTATGGGTGCTAGGCTGGAACAATGATGCGGGGTGAGTCACTCTGAGGTGATGATGTTGGGTACCCAAGGGAACTCCCTGTTACTTATCACTCATGTGATATTGTTTTACGGTGCCCTTGATATTTTATGCAACAACATGGAGGCACAATTCACCTCCAGCAGTAGGTTCAACAAAAATGGCACTTTATACATATGGACAGAAGAGGCTAAACCCCTTCCTTAGTCCTCTGAGTCTTTCCACAATGGCGATGGATGGTGACCTTCTTGGGCCCAATGACATGGAATGCCCCTTTTATACAGATATTGTATGTACAGATATATTTTTTTAAATATTTGATTTACAAAACTACTTAAAGAGTCATTAACCAATAGTGTCAGTGATTTTGTGTAGGGTCGCCTTCAAGGCTACAGCTTTTAGCCTGCACTAAATGGAAATCTCACTCTAGAAATACAGCATTGCAGTAAATGAATAAAATCAATAAAGCAAAGTATTAAAGAAGCACAAGTGACAAGTGGCATTTACCGTATCAGATACTTTATAACCTGAATGATGCCTCAAAGTGATTTACTATGTTAGGTTCATTGCTTTGACTCCAGAGTGGTTTTCCTCTTCACAATAGAACACTGTAATGAAATGCAATGACATTCTAGGAACGTTAAAATACATATATAGAATTCCTTCTCAATACAACAATTGTTGGCAATTATCAATGCCATGGGTCAAGTCTCATCTATTCTTCTTGGCCTGTGCCTCATTGTTAGTCCTTATTCATGACTGCATATTATGGATGACTCATGAGCATCATGGCATCATGGTTTACGCGGTTGGGCTTTGTATAGATAAGTGTTAAGTGCTTTGGCAAAAAATTCATAGAGTTTTGTATTTCTTGTAAGACTACAATGATTACATTTGGCTATATTCAAATTTAAAATGTTCTCTTTTGTGTTGTTTTTGATACAGATAAGAGGACAAATAAGTAAAAGAATGATACGTCTTCAGATTGAGTCCTTGCTTATTGATATGGATGTTCCAGCTTTAAAAACCTCTTTAAGGTCCTATTCACACAGAGGTATTATTCAAGTGCATGATGTTTTTGCTCTATCTCTGTGTTCCTCCAATTTCCTCCAGTGCCTAATCTTTTGGATTCCATATTCGACTATATACATTGAGGTAGGACTGTCTGGGTAAATAGAGCACTATAGATAAGGGTTTTTATGGCATAGGGCCAATTTCAGTCTTGCAACATCTTTCAGAGAAGGGAGTTAACTGAAATAAAATAATTTCATTTAGTTGTAAACTTAGCTATCGACAGGTGCCCATCGGATCTAATACTATGGGTGCCATTGATAGGTTGTAAGTCAGCATTGTGCATCTCATGTTACCATATATATAAGTACCTTATATAAGACCTGGTTCACATCTGCATCAGTATTTTGTTCCGGGGGTCCCCATGCCCACATGTGACTACCGAATACATTGACAAGCAGTGTGCAGTGAAAGCACATGGACCCCATAGGCTAAATTGGCAGTAGGACCAGTTAAGAAAGATCACTGCGCTTCACTTTAAGTTGGTAATCGTTCTTTATTGATGTCCAAGTAAAATACTACGCGTTTCCGGCTAACTGCCCTTTTTCAAGTGTAAAAAACTTCAACATCGAGCTGGATGCTTCCAGCATCAAGCATTTAGCTCGACGTGGAGGTTTTTTACACTTGAAAAAGGGCAGTTATCCCGAAACGCATAGTGTTTTACTTGGACGTCAATGAAGAACGATTATCAACTTAAGGTGAAGCGAGGTGATCTTTCTTATCTGGTCCTACTGGCATTTGCATCGACACCTAGGGTGGCATGGATCCTGTCGCTCTAACACCTGGGAGGAACCCCCACTCAAAGTGGTTCATAGGCTTTAAAGTGGTTGTGGACATCACAACCACGTAAGGTGAGAAGCTTTTTACTTGTAATTACACGGACCTTATGATACATCACCATATACAGCTCAGTGCTGTTCTCTATTTTGGTCTCTATATAGGCTAAAATAGGGTCCATGTGCTTTCCACACGGTCTCCTCCTACAATGTCCAATACTCCGCCCTGGGATAAAACAAGCTCTAAGGTAGTTTTTTTCCTCCAACTACTCCTCCTCTTGTGCCTCTCCTAGCTATGAATACTGGGGATGGTGGTCCAGGGAGTCCTGACAGATATCTGGTTACATTTGCTTAGGCACAAGATACAAACACATAAACCAGTAGCACTCTGGGATGCTGCACATTGACGACTTATTCTATAGTCAGCAGCATGGAACATGCCTTAAGGGTTGGAAAACCCCTATAATAACAGCAGTTTATTACAGTAAATTCTCAGTTCATGCATAGAAGTTCTGTCTGTGCCATCAATTAATGTTGATGGCCTATTATACAGCCAACGCTCTGCTCTAATGGCACAATATTCCATGGTAAATAATGACTGCTAGAGAAGGTGAGGGCGCGATCTATAAGTTTATTGGCTCCCCTGCTGCATGATCACTGGGTGTGAAGGTTTGCCACGGCTACTGGACACACAACATTGACCCCAGGTCTGTTTTGCACAGTACATAAGCCAATTATGCCCCGATGTACTTGCCTTTGCCATAAAATTATAACGACAAAGAACTTTATATTACATCATTCTTCTATTATTCATCTTGGAAATCTATATGGATAATTTCATACTACTTGAGTTCTACTGAGATGCTACAGAATTTTTATATTATAGGGAATGCCAGTAGCACTAAAAAAGACTTGTCAGGAGAGGTGATGGCTCTTTAAAAAATAAATAAATAAATAAATAAATAAAAACAGCCACAAACTGGATTTATTTGAATATTTGATTTGTACCCATAGGTTAGAGACAATATATCCAAAATTTTGTATCCTCATCTTTTTTTTTTTTCCTCTTATTGATATTAATTTCTTATAGGTCGACCCATTAATTTTCACGTAATCGCTCTAGGTTCAGTAAATAGTGGAGAAGTTTTTCTAAGAGGATAATATTCACAAAAGTACAAGTCCCGTAAGATGTTCTGAATTTATCTCTACTGCCCGTGTGGGATTAAGAGTTACTTTCATCACAGATTAAGTGTGCTGCTTCTAGCAAACATCCAAAAATGACTCACTAAAACCATTAAAATATTTTGACTGTATATTCCTGATCAAGAGTTGTTAAATCTTTTCCTCTTCTAAGCCTGGATTTACACATAGAGTTTTGATGCGTTTTTCAGGGCAATTTTTAACCGTACTTTTTAACTTTTTTTTAATGGGGTTTATAATGGGTTGTGCAGATGTTTACGTAAAGTATATTGCATGATATTGTAAAGTCTGTATAAACAGTGATCTGATTTTTGGTGTTTTTGAAGTAGTTTTAAGATGATTTTTCCCCCCCTAATATACAGCTTTCTCTGTCGACATATTCAAATTTTTACGAAACTCGATTTTTTAAAGAAGAAATATGAAAAACACTAGAAATGCACAACATTTGCATAAGTATTGTGATTCTTTTTATTGTCCTGTTCAGCAAACTGGGAGAGGGGCAATACAGGAATTGAGAAGAAGAAACAGCAGGCAAACTGCTGAAACAGGAGGATGTTATATGTGTGCAGCACATATAACACGCCTGCACACATTCTCAATCATGGTCTTAAACATTAAGAGTAGTCATCACGAAAGGCTAAGGCTAAAAGTAACTCCACAGCCGAGAAGGATAAACCATTCCAAACACAAGGGGTAGGAAATGTGAGTATAATAAAGTAAGGTGGAAGAAAACAATTATGAGAGTGTGTGGATATGGGAATACGTAGGTTCACCACCATGCAAAGTTGGGAGTTTCCCATTCCTGAAACCAAATGGTTAATTGAAAGCATTTTCTGTGTGGTTTACAGAAGCAGCACGATGAAGCTTTTCCAAGTGTTGAAAAACCTATCATCTATTAGTTTTGGAGGGAGGCTTCTACCCAATCTATTTTAAAAAGAAAAATATATTTTCAAGAATCAATTTGAAGGGAGACACCCGGGGTTATAACCATCCTTCTAAAATAGCTTTCCCCACTGCTGACATCACAATGTGAATTAGTTCTTGCTATAGGCAAAAAGCAAAATCTATTGGGATACTGGTAACCAAATATCACCCATAGGGGTGATGAGCTGAGATAAATCCTTGTATCCTGTCCCAATATATCTGGATCACAGGTTAGGTCCACATTCAATTAAATAGTTGATATCCAGTGAAAAACATCTGAGACACTAAGATGGATTTGTGCTGATATAATATCTTTTTATAGGGGTAAGATGTGAGCAATGAGCGATCTCTAACCTCATTTTCAAAAAAAATTCTGAATCGTGTCTGCTTTCTCCGTGGCCAGTAGAATAGTTGAGGGAACACAGAATTATCCGGCATCCATCTGGTCAACAATGGGTCGGAATTGGCATAATCCAGGGAAGATTTGAGATCAGAGATGAATCCTATTAATTTTATAAATGTGAAAGTTTGTGAGTTTGTGGGTTTGTGGGTTTGTGGGTTTGGATGTTTGCATGTTCGTATGTTTGTTCCTCAATCACGGAAAAACCGCTCCACCGATTTGGCTGAAATTTTCCACAAACATAGTTAATACAGCCGATTAAACAATAGGCTACTTTTCGTAACAATAGCGCACATACGTTTGTGCCAGGACCCCCACAAAACCCAAACTCACACCACCATCTCTGCAATCTCACACACTTTGGACCATAGCAAGCCCCAAAATTCATATTACCCTCTACAGCCTCGCCCCTAACCCCACACAATCACATATACATACACTTTACCACTTTGCCCCTCACCTTAACGATACTCCAGGAGGCTCTCTTTAACGCTCCGGAGCAGCCATGTTTGCCGACCCCCACTGCTCTGACAATCCGCGACACCGCCCACCCATGTCAATACCCCTAGGCGGTCTAATAAATGCAAAAAAAAAAGTTTAAAAAAAGTAAAAAAAATATAAAAAAATAAATAAAAAGGATTAAAAATTCAAATCCCCCCCCCCTTTCCCTAGAACACATATAAAAGTAGTTAAAAACTGTGAAACACATACATGTTAGGTATCCCCACGTCCGAAATCGCCCGCTCTACAAAGCTACAGAAATATTTTTCCTGTTCGGTAAACACCGTAGCGGGAAAAATGGTCAAAAGTGCCAAACCGACATTTTTTCACTGTTTTGATTCTGATAAAAATTTGAATAAAAAGTGATCAAAGCAATAACATTTCCCGAAAATGGTAGAACTACAAAGTACACCCGTTCCCACAAAAAAAGACGCCCTATACATCCCCGTACATGTACGTATAAAAAAGTTACGGCTGTCGGAATATGGCGACTTTTCAAAAAATAATTTTTTAACACAGTTTTGGATTTTTTTTAAGGGGTCAAAATGTAAATAAAACGATATAAATTTGGTATCCCCGGAATCATAACGAAACACAGAATACAGGGGACATGTCATTTTGGTTGCACAGTGAACGCCATAAAACCAAAGCCCGTAAGAAAGTCGCAGAAATGCATTTTTTCTTCAAATCCACCCCATTCTGAATTTTTTCCCTGCTTCCCAGTACATTATATAGAATAATTAATGGTGGCATCATGAAGAAAAATTTGTCCCGCAAAAATTAAGACCTCATATGGCTCTTGGAGCGGAGAAATAAAAAAGTTATGGGGTTTAGAAGGAGGGGAGTCAAAAACGAAAATCAAAAAATGCCATCGGTGGGAAAGGGTTAACTTCAAATACCTCTGTCCCAAAGTCACTATGTAAAGTTTCTCACAACACCGTATATATAGCAGCTCAAATACAAAGTAACTTCAACACAAAAGTCTCACGTATTCTCTGAATTAAGGCAAAAACAAGATACAAAGTTACATTTCATATCCCATACCTTATACACACTACAAAAACCTTACCTGCGCCTGTATATACCCACTTCTACAATCACCGCAGACGAAGTCGCGGGTACCAGCTAGTGATGATATAATGTCAGAAAATGCTGCAACTTTTAGCTCTACGTGATCCTTATTATACCCTTAAAAATGGAAATAGTCAACAGATGTTGTAACAGTGGGGCAAATGGACATCGCTGTTGCGTACTATGAAAGAGATCTAGAGATGAGCGAACAGTAAAATGTTCAAGATTCGATATTCGTTTTGAGTAGCCCTTCAATATTCGACTACACAAATCGAATATCTAACCCTATTATAGTCTATGGGGGGAAAATGCTCGTTTCAGGGGTAGGCAACATTCGATCAAATTATACTTACCAAGTCCACGAGTGAGGGTCGGGCTGGATCCTCCGAGAATTCTTCTCTGTGCAGCGTCCCCGCGGCATCTTCCGGCTCTGAATTCACTCTGCCAGGCATCGGACTTGGGCAGAGCCGACTGCGCATGTCCGCACTACAAGCGTGCATGCGCAGTCGGCTCTGCCTAGGCCCCGATGCCTAGGCAGAGTGAATTCCAGCTGGAAGAAGATGCGGGGACGCTGTGCAGGGAGAAGAATCCAGCCCGACCGTCACTCGTGGACTTGGTCGTACATAATTTTGCATACCCCTGAAACAAGCATTACCCCCCATAGACTATAATGGGGTTCGAAATCCGTTCAAACAGTCGAACAGTGTGCGGCTGTTCGAATTGGATTTCAAACCCCGGACATTTTAGTGTTCGCTCATCTCTAATGGTAATGCATTGCAATGCTTTGCAAAAAAAACAGCAATTCTATTGCAGGCTACATAGAGCAGCCTGCAACAGAATCCATTCACAAGTCTCCCTGCTGTCATGACAATGGGATCCTGGACCTGAGCGGCCGCTATGTTTATGCACCCGGCATTCGCTGTACTAGTATGGCAGATATTGGGAAGGAGTTAAAATGTCCCTTTTCAACTATAAATCACTATATTAACTATAGATTTTCTAAGATAAAGATTTCTTCAAAATATCTACCACTCATAGTTTAAAATCATTTATAAAAAAAAAAAAAAAAAAAGATTTTTATTTTGTTTTTCACTTAATTCTCAATGCATTTTAAGGGTTTTTCATAAAGGCGAACATATTGGTGAAACAAACAATTTTTAATCTCCATATCTGCAGGACAAGGAGGACTTGGCAGGTCCAAGGGAGATAGAGAGCTAGGTATGGTTAAAAAACAGATGGTGCTTAGTCCGATTTAGACAAATAAGAGATGCAGCAACATTCTGCAAATGGAAGCAAAACTTCTTGGGTCCTTTACTTACCCATATGGGGTCTATTACATGTGGCCAAGTAAATAAATGGCTAAGGAAAGCTCTTAAATTGTGGCTTGTAAGGGGGAGTCCGCACACTAATAGGGTAGTAAACTAGTGGCAATAAATAATAAAAAGCTTGGTTAACGTACATCCGAATTCCCCTGTGTCTGCTTACTTTCCCTTCCAACCAATGTTTCTCATGATCCTATTGTTTATCATGTGCTTTTATGGTCTCTTTTAGCTACAATTTTATTATGCTGCATGTCCATGCCCAAAAATTAGATTGCAGAATTTGCAGATTTCACATAAAAAATCTAATTTTTTTATTTCTACATGTGCCTTCTCTGTTCTCCGGCTTTCCATGAGCAAGTTCATTATAGGTTAGTAGCGGCTCCCCATGTACTGTAATGTGTGTCAGCGGCAAAAGGTCTTTTTTTTTGTACACGGGAGAATTATTAGCTGATAGCACTAAATAGCATGTTTCTATTACCCAGATCAAGCTGTCATTGTGACAGCCTCATCTCTGCAGCGTGACAAGGCACAGAAATAATCAGAAAAGCACAGAAAGCGCTGAGCACAGTTCTAAATATCAATGTTATGTTCTCGAATGCTGAAGTAATGGCCATGAAAACCACTTACAAAGGTAAATTGTTATCCTTTCCTATTTGTCACTACAAAACATGTGCTCGAAATATCTTGTTTATTGCCATCTTACGTAAGGATCCTTTCTGAGGCCTTCATAGTCTAAGGCTGTGTTTATATCTTCCTTGGATCTTCCAGATCTGGTGAGTTTTAAAAGGAACAAAAAAAAAAAAACTTTGACAGGAAAGAGACTATTTTTCGTGTCAAAATGTCAGAAGCCTCGGAAGATCCTGATGAAGTCTATTGCGATTAAATGTCTTCTGTCAGCTGCCACTGGTGTCCTTTAGGATGATGGATCCGGCACTATATTATATTCCAATTATAACAGAAAGCACAATAAGGGTAAGTTCACGCCGCCATCGTTGATATCCGTTTGTAGCAACCTGTTGGAGGGACCTTGAAGGTGGAAGTTGTAGTAACAATGATGGGAGATGTCAAAGGTGGCCAGTAGACTCAACCACTTCCTCCAGTTCACCTCCTGGGCTGTTGAAAGCCTGAGGGGGCCTGATGAGTACCTGATGATGGTGGTAGTCATGGGGCGCTTCCTAAGGGTGAGTGCACACAGGGTATTTTGGAGCGGAATCTGAAGCAGAGACTGCCTTAGGTTCTGGACCAAAATACAGGTGGCTGTGACTGGATGCCGGTGGAGTGCATTGGCATCCAATCGCGCACTCCGCTCTGGATTAGGCCCAATGAACGGGCCTATTTGGCAGGAGGGTGTGTCTTCCTGTCCATTCTCTTTTCTGGGAGCCTCAACAATCGCATGAGGGCCCCCATGAATGGACTACCAAACACATTTGCAAGTGGTGTGCAATGAAAGCACATGGACCCCATAGACGATAATGGGGAGTGTGTGCTTGCCGCAAGATCTCTACATGAATTATGCAGACAGAAAAGTATTATAGTCTATGCGGATCTGTGTGCTTTCACTGCACACCGCTTGCCAGAGTGTTTAGTATTCCGTTCGGAGGGGTCCTCATGCAGACTCCCCGAACGGATTATCAAATGCAGATGCAAACAAGGGGTTATTCCTTATATTCCTCTGACACAATCCTCTTAAAAGAGATGATAGGTCTTCTTTAAGGAATGGAAGCACATTTGTTATATTCAGCCATTTGTCCTCCTGAAAACAAATATGGCTTTATTGTAGTGAATTGCTTAATAAGCAAATACTGCATAACATACAGAGTTATAGCTATAGGGTGTGCTGAGCTACAGTAGCAGCCCCTTCACCTAAGAAGACACTAGTATAAATGGTGCATGAGAGTTGAGGGTCCCATGTGAGGTTGAGCCAATCTTGTTTTTAAAAAACGATTTTTGATCATTTTCCAGCCGATCCCGATCATGAAATTTCCTCGATCGCCGATCGGGATCCGATCTTTCCCAATCCCGATTGATCAACCCCCCTCTCTATCTATCTCCTATCTATCTATCTATCTATCTATCTATCTATCTATCATCTATCATTTTCTATCTATTGGGGTTGAGCCAATCTTGAGATTTCAGGATTGTTTTTAAAATCCGATTTTCGATCGTTTTCCAGCCGATCCCGATCGAGACATTTGCTCAATCGCCGATTGGGATCTGATCTTTCCCAATCCCGATTGATCAACCGCCCTCTCTATCTATCTCTATCTATAGCTATCTATCTATTTATCTATCTATCTATCTATCTATCTATCTATCTATCATCTATCATCTTCTATCTATTGGGGTTGAGCCAATCTTGAGATTTCAGGATTGTTTTTAAAATCCGATTTTCGATCGTTTTCCAGCCGATCCCGATCGAGACATTTGCTCAATCGCCGATTGGGATCTGATCTTTCCCAATCCTGATTGAACAACCCCCCTCTCTATCTATCTCTTATCTATTTATCTATCTATCTATCTATCTATCTATCTATCTATCTATCTATCTATCATCTTCTATCTATTACGGTTGAGCCAATCTTGAGATTTCAGGATTGTTTTTAAAATCCGATCGCCGATTGGAATCCATCTTTCCCAATCTCTTAACCCTAGTCCCGTACTAAATTCAGCATTGAGTTCGATGAGCCTGTGATAGAATATAATGGTACACCACTTGTGGAAGCATCGTAACTCTGTCCTATTACCAAAAGATTATTCTAAACACTGAAGTTGTTGCAATGTTTACTTGTAAATTATTTAAGGGTGTTTAGAACAAAAATATGTCGAACCACTTGTGTATTTGATGCAGCATAGCGGTGTGCAAGATAATATTCACATTGTGCATTTTTATTCACGAGGCCTATTTGGGGGCCGTCTAAATCTCTACCTAATGCAATTAGAGAGAAAAGAATGTAGAAGATTACGCCTGATACTTCATGCATCCCAACTCCGTGGGGCTTTATTGGCAAGCGATTCCTTTTATATAAATGCGAGAAAAAAACAACTGTACTGTTATTTAGAGAATGCCAATGCAAATTAGTCCAGAGGAAATATTTAGAGGGAAGGGAAATCATATACAGTGTTAATACTAAACAAAACATGGAGACGGAGGGGGCTGTTTGTGAATTAGAATTTAATGAATTCCACCCCCAGTGTCTGTTTAGCTCTGTATGTTCCTACTTCTCTATGATTAGAACTCATTGGTGTAAATACTACTAACTCAATGGTATAAATACCGCTTTGCGGAAAACAAAAAATGGATTCGTTATTGCCTGAAATACAAAAGACTGAGATGGAAGGGATTTGTACCAGCACAGTTTTCACTATTATTGGCCATATAATAATGTAAAGCCCCCACCTCCCCTTTTTATTGTTCAACCTGCTTAATTTTCATAAATTATGTTTTATATTCCTCCCTAGGCTTCATCAGGGCTTTATTTATTGTTTGTCTTTTATGGTTTTTGCATTTCTCCTGTCCCATGATTTGTCTTGGACGTTATGTACTGTAACAGAATGAGATTGTTATATCGCTGTATATCTCCTTCTATGGTCTAATTAAACATTCTTAATAGCAGAAATCATTCATGTCAGAAAATGGTGCTTAAATATATAGATGTGGAATATTATGAACCTGCATAAAACGAATTTCTACCATGGAGTTCAAAAATTGTCTTAAATGTATCTGGAAAATATGGTTTAATATGGGTTCGTAAAATATGGTCATTTTGGCTTGTATAATAGACTAATTATCAGACCAAACAACAAAGGCATAAGAGAAGAATTTTCGAAACATTAATTTTTTTATATTAAAAAACTGCTCTTTTACATTTTTAATTGTTCAGTGTTAAAGCAAAGAGACAAGCAAATATATCAAGTTATGTCTGTTAGGTAATTTTAATGTTAAACCCAATTGGAATTTAAAGAATAGAGAGACACCGAGCACACTTATAGTGTAGATGGTCTATTATAAATATATAGATGAATTATCTGGTGTTTATGAAAAGAACTCAGGACCTGGTGGCCTCTCACCTGATCGGGTTGTGACTCCGTTCACAACTCCGTTTTCAGCAATATTAGGCTTCGTCAGAGTGAGAGTGGCAGCACATCTCTATAACACTGGTCAAAAACCAGGAGGATGCACCAATGGAAGAACAAAAGGACGGCGCTCTCAGGTCCAAAGGAATTTATTCAAAAAGAAGATTGCACAACGTAAAAACAGTTGCTGCGTTTCGGGTCGGAACCCTTTATCAAGTGCGTAACAGTTTGCCCTGGTTTATACACAGCTTTATCAGTCTGGACTAGAATTTTGGATGCCTTCTTCTTTACGAGAACTTTAGTAGTGTTGGTTACTGATACTCCTGAACTTTCGATAGTGAGCGTTAGCACGCCGATGGCTTCATCTTTCTCAGGAATGGGAACCTGGACACTGAGGCAGGTGAATATATCGAGTTGCTGGACGTTCTTGTCTATGAGCGTGGTGTTCTTGTCATCTAGATTTAGAGATATTCTGACTTTGCTCTCTCCTTCCGCTCCCTCCAATTGTAAGCAGATTTTTTCGTGATTCCTGACACATAACTCTGATGGGACAATGGCGGCGTAGTGCCTAGTATAGGCCAACCGTGTATCTCCAAATACAGCAAAAACACCATCCACTTCAGGGCTGCTCTCACTCCATTAGGCTGCCGAATTGGAAATTAAAGTCTTTCTCCAGTATTTTCTACAACATTTAGGCTAGAGCGCAGAATTTAATTTTGTTAAAAAAAAAAAAAAAAAAAAACAGTAAGGCCTTGTTCACATTTGCGTCGGTAATCCTTTCAAGGGCGTCCGAATGCGGTGTGCAGTGAAAGCACACAGATCTCCATAGACTATAATGGGGTCCGTGTGCTTGCTGCGAGATCTCCACAGGGAACATGCGGAGAGGAAAGTACTTCACAATCTACTTTCCTCTCCGCATAAGTCGTGCGGAGATCTCGCGGCAAGTACACGGCCCCATTATTGTCTATGGTGTCCGTGTGCTTTCACTGCACACCGCTTGCAAATGCGTTCGGTAGTCCATTCGAGGGGGTCCCCATGCAGACTCCCCGAACAGATTACCAAAAGCAGATGTGAACCAAGGGTCAGGCTAAAGGCCCATGTTGTAGAAATGCAGCTTTTTTTGTTGCAGATTTTGTTGCAGTTTTTTGAGCCAAAACCTGAAGTGGATTGAGCAAAAGGTAGAAGTATAAGAACTTACTATTTCTTTCCAATTTTTTTTTGCAGCCATTCTTGGCTTTGGCACAAAAAAACGCATCAAAATCTGCAACAAAAAAAACTGCGTTTTTGGAACGTTAGGCCTTAGTCTAACAATGGTTTTATTCCTTTAGTTTTCTGCTACCTTTTAGTCTTAACCTGTGTCAAGAGATCAGCATAATGACTCTTCAACTGACAATATATGAGAAGGTAACTCAGTAGAAGCAGTGGTGCAGACCCAACCAGTCAGAGACAGGCGCACAGTGCTCAAACAGAAAACTATCCAGTGCCATCTTCTTGTCCGCCACCTCTACCTCTTTTTTCTGTTTGGCCACAAGAAAATGACCAACTGTGCAGTCGGCTCTTTTTGAAGAAGACATACTGGGACAAGAAAGAAGCGATGGAGGAGGCAAACAAGAAGAAGGCAGCGCTGGAGAGTTTTCCGCAGCACAGGGGATGCCCCCAGTGCTGCGAGAAAACTAATTAGCATATGGACAAAAAACGGGATATCTAAGGAACGGCTGTGCGGAGAAGACATCTAAAGGTAGGGGAAGAATAGCCTTTCTTAAGACTATTCCAATGTGGGTTTAGCTTAAAACTAGATTCTAATGATAGAATCCCTTTAAGGCATGTACCACAATGTTTTCATTCGCAGTTACTTCAAGCTCTCAGTATCCATTATGTCAGGTTTAGGGGTCTATATACAAATAATAGCAGCCACAAGAAACCTACAGCATTCAGTATACAGCCTATTGATAGGCTAAGTCTAATATTGGCCATACTCTTGAGTTTTCAGATGGTTGGCTGTAATATCTACAAGGCAGATCACTGGGCAATCACAATCAAATGGCCAGCCATATACCTTGTAGATTTTGCAGCCAACCGGCCACATTAAAGTTTAAGACATTGTGTATTTTGTAATTTAGTGGTTGATTGATGAGTATAGAATCTATCAATTGTAAAATCTATCGTACAAGACACTATAGTATGTGTACTGTGTTCACATGATGCTTTTATTATTCTAGGGTAGTATTTTGTAGTTGTGAATGGTAAAAGACACCATGGTATGTAATATACACGGGTAAGTTGGAAATCTTATCTATTATGTTTAATTTTTTATGGCATGGAACATTGAAACATATATGATGTCTTCGTGTAATGTTGAGCATCCTTGATATCTCTTTGGTATTTGACAGCATAACGTAACAATTGATGCCGGCTTGACGAAATTGAAGAAAACACTTTAATGAATGTCTCATTGCCACATTTGAAACTTGAAAATAATGAAAGCCCTTATGATCTCTTTAATACATAGAGGGAGTTGGGCCAGAGCGTTCTGAAGAGGTGAACTATGGCTTTGAATTTTCAAGTATCCATTATCTTCTTATCGTTCTCTTGCTGACCTTATACCAATCATTTTGATATGATTGTGTGTATACTTATATTGAGAAATAAGACATTACTGTACAATTCAATAGACTTTAAGAAAGAAAATACGGTATTGTAGAACCCCCAGAAAGAAAATAGAACCTATTTTCCACCAATAATGAGGGAGTGGCAAACTGGATATTGTTTTTCTATGCTCTCATGTTTAAGTAGACTTCAAAGACCCCATTTAGAACTCCTGAACATGGCAGAACATGGCATTTTTTTATCTTAAATTGATATGGAATGCAAAGAAAAAACTTTCATAATAACTTGGAGATATAAGAAAGTGATATACATAAAGCCCTCAAGTGCTCTGGCATGTTAAAAATCTAAGGTGTAATACTGTCATGTAATCATTTGGATTCACAAAAACATTATGTGGGTTCTTTAAGGGAGTGTTTTTGGATACTGCATGTTATTATGTTGGTATTTCAGATCTATATATGACGGTCTTATTTTCACTATACAGTAGTATTAGGTAGACTTTTTGGCGTATCATTTAGATATTGTTTGGTAGCAATCGATGACTGTGCCTTGTTGGCATTGTATATTAATGCTAATAAGTAGAGATGAGCGAGTAGTACTCGATTGAGTAGGTATTCGATCGAATATTACGGTATTTGAAATACTCGTACTCGATTGAGTACCACTCGCTGTTCGAATGTAAAAGTTCGATGCAGAACCAGCATTGATTGGCCGAATGCTATACAGTCGGCCAATCAACGCTGGTTCTTCTCCTACCTTTAGAAGTCTTCTCCTTGCAGCTTCCCTGCGGCGTCTTCCGGCTCTTCATTCACTCTGCCAGGCATCGGGCCTGGGCAGAGCCGACTGCGCATGTCTGCTTGTAGTGCGGACATGCGCAGTCAGCTCTGTCCAGGCCCGATGCCTGGCAGAGTGAATGAAGAGCCGGAAGATGCCGCGGGGACGCTGCACGGAGAAGACTTCTCGGAGAATCCAGCCCGACCCTCACTCGTGGACTTGGTAAGTATAATTTGATCGAACGTTGCCTGCCCCTGAAACGAGCATTTTCCCCCATAAACTATAATAGGGTTCGATATTCGATTCAAGTAGTCAAATATTGAGGGGCTACTCGAAATGAATATCGAACCTCGAATATTTTACTGTTCGCTCATCTCTACTAATAAGCATCATAGTTTGAGAATATAACTGGGTCTCTGGGTCTCAAGATAAGACTTGATTGAATTTAAAATACTGTGTCAAGAGATATCTATACTAAATTCATTCACATGTCTCCACCTTGTTTTTCTTAAAGCCTGCAGAAGGTCTGAGTCAAGACTGAAACTTAGTTGTAATGTAATTACTAGGATTGCAAATAAGTGATTTCTACTTATCTCTGAGCACTGGATTTTATATAATATTACCACCCAGCAGTTGTGATGAGGATAACAACCTGTCAAGGGATCTGCATGTGTGTTGCAAAAATGTATTGAATTTGTATCATGAGAAACTGGAGTCCTCATTCTAATACAAAGAAAGTTATAGGTGGACACATTGGTATCACTAATTTGTTCTCCTGTATATGGATACAACTTAATTTAGCAAATGTTACAAAAACACCAAACACCCTCCTAGTAAAAAACAGGATGATTAACTCTTGGACAAACTATTTTGTACACATTTAGAATCTGACCCAACAAAAAGTTTGGTTTAACTTAGATTTCAGTGCAATTACATTTCCAAATGTCTCCACCCCACTTACCCTTCTAGGGGTATTCCATACTTAGGTCGGGGCCCCACAGGCTGGAAACGCTGCAAAATGTCTTCCCTTCCTGCAGCTTCCATGCACTGACTCTTGCACAGAAAACCTTGTGCCGTTCTCCCAACATTAGTATAACTACCACAACAAATACTTGTTTATTTTTGTGCATTTGTATAATGTTTTGGCATTTGCTTTTTATTGCTGAAATACTTTCTTGTCCTAAACATGCACTGACATTTCTTCCACATTTCAGCAAATTCGAACCTGACATTTTAGACACACATATTTTAATTTAATATCTATCTTTTTTCACTTTTTGAAGCACATCTCCATTATCCTTTCATCATTTCTGATTACATATGACTCCATCCACCCACAGGAAGTGTGGGTAGAAATTCGACTTTTCTCAAACTTATCCAGTTAGATATTTATTTGTTAGAAACTTCTAGTACAGTACATTATACTGTAATATATATTTCTCAATAAATCCATACTATCGGCCAAACAGTGATTAAAAAACATCCTGGGTAGGGATGAGCGAAGCGGCTCTACAGAAGTGGAATTTGTTCCGAATTTCAGGAAATCTTCAATTCACCTAGAATCCGGATTTCTCCATGCTTCGACACATCAAATTGCATTTTTTATTTTATAAAATGGCAGCTGCACATATTAGGACAAGGGGCAGGGAATTCAAGGAATGTGGGATCACCCCGAATGCCGATCATACAGCTAATTAGCAGGAAGCCGGACCTGTCATGTCACAGCCCTATAAAAACCATCGGCCATTTTGGTACAGTCATTTCACATCACTCTTACTGCAGGGACAGATAGGGGGCAAATTAGCCATAGTGTGCAGAATATACAATTTCTCAGTATGTCAGACAGAGAGGCAACAGTCCATGCACAGAGGAGGGCCACAGGCCTAAAGGGGGCATGGCAGCAGCGTTCACTTACAGAAGCCTGAGCTCCCAGTGTCAAGTCATGGTCATGTCTTGACCAGCAACCCAACGGCTGTAGACTGGTTGACTCGACAATTCACTTCATCCCAAGTCACATCAGACACCCCCAGCCAAGAGTTGGTGGGTTCGTCAGACACAACCCTTAGTTGGTGTGGCCCTGGAGCAGGCCCTGTGCCCTCAGGTGTCCTGAATCTGCCTCTATCCTTTTATGTTCCCTCAGCTAGAGAATTATTGTATGCTGTGGGTTCAGATCCACTATATTGTGAGGATGAGATACTACTGGACAGTCATCAGCTAGTGCCCACTCATGATCTGGAGGAGATATCTGCCGCTTCTTCCGGTAGTAGTGATGAGGAGAGTAGCGAGGGAGCTGGTGTTGCGAGCGGTCATGCTCCTGACTCAGAAACCATTGAAGAGGACATCACTGACCTGCAGACATTATTGGATGACGATGTGGTTGATCACAATAGGGATGACTACTGGCTCTCCACAATGATATACCCTCGCTACCTAGTTAAAATGGGGGCCTTTTTTACACTCACTGAGAGGGAGGACAAACTGAACTACTATAGAGACATGCTATTTAGCAAGTTGGCTGCTGTCTATCTGCGTCATCATCCATCCTCTCTCATGTCCTACCGGGGAAGCCATGGCAGCTGTGGGAGGGGGGTGGCAGGAGCATTATGGGCTCCATCAGCATCAGCCTGAGCCTAGTTGCTGATGAATAGCTTTCTTCACCCATATAGTGAGGAAACTGCTCATCAGCAGCTAGACACAGAGCAGAACTTGAGCCATCAGATGATGGCATACTTGAGTGCACCCTGCGACCCGTCATGGAAGATCCACTGAACGTATGGGCAGCCAAACTAGATTTGTGGCTGCAACTGGCCAAGTTTGCCCTGGAAAAGCTGTCCTGCCTGGCTTAGAGGGATTTTGCTACTAATCTAATAGACACTGGACACTTGGTGCATTAGTCAAACATATTCATTGCTTTCCATTCACCTGACGTTGACCAAAAGAGAGATCTTATGAGCTCCTTTTGCTGGGATATTGTACATCAGAATACTTATTTTTGTGGCCAATTACTCTATTCCAGACAGAGGAATCCATTTAAATATAAAATGTGCAATATATATATATATATATATATATATATATATATATATATATATATATTTTTTTTACTGCTATAGAAGTCTATGGATAATATATGCTATTGAGCTGACCAATGGCTATTCACAATATGCCTTCAACATAAATATATTTTGGTAGACGAGGGAGCCTATGTCAGCAATTCTATTTTAAAATTTTATTTGAAAATCACCTTGGAAATAATTTTTGACTTTCTAAGTTGCCTGAAATTAAATTTTTCCTGTAAAGAAAGTATAGGGATATTGAAAAAAGTTGCATTCTAAAAAATAAACTACTTTATATCTCACAAGTAGAGATGAGCGAACAGTGTTCTATCGAACACATGTTCGATCGGATATCAGGCTGTTCGAGATGTTCGATTCTATACAGACACCACGTGGCAAACTCCAAAAAAATTTGATTCCCCTCCCACCTTCCCTGGCGCTTTTTTTGCACCAATAACAGCGCAGGGGAGGTGGGACAGTAACTACGACAACGGGGGCATTGAAAAAAATCGGAAAAAGTCATTGGCTGCTGAAATCAGGTGACCTCCATTTTAGACAAATAGTGTATTTCAAATCCGGGTCATAGGAGACTGTGAACTTTGTGACTAAGAGACAGGGATAGCTGTACAGGCAGGGATAGCTAGGGATAACCTTTATTTATGTGGGAATGTTATTAAAAATAACTTTTTGGGGCTCTATCGGGTGTGTAATTGTGTTTTTTGTGAGATAAACTTTTTTCCCATAGGAATTCATTGAACAGCGTTGATTGGCCGAATGTGATACAGAAGACGTCATTCGGCCAATCAGCGCTGGCTCTGCCGGAGGAGGCGGAGTCTAAGATCGCTACACACCAGTCTCCATTCAGGTCCGACCTTAGACTCCGCCTCCTCCGGCAGAACCGGAGGCGTAGCAAGCTCACCACACACACTCAGCTCTGCTTCATCATGCTAATAGAATGCAGTCTGATGAAGCAGAGCTGAATGTGTGTGCTTTGCTTAACTACGACGGTGACGTAGCGAGCTCAACACACACATTCAGCTCTGCTACATCATCGCATAGGAATGCACTGTCCAGCGTTGATTGGCCAGTCTTCCACCTTCGGCCAATCAGCGCTGGCTCTGCTGGAGGAGGCGGAGTCTAAGGTCGGACCTGAATGGAGACTGGTGTACAGCGATCTTAGACTCTGCCTCCTCCGGCAGAGCCAGCGCTGATTGGCCGAAGGCAGGAGACTGGTCAATCAACACTGGCCAATGCATTCCTATGAGTATGCGGTGATGCAGCAGAGCTGAGCTCGGCACACACTCATCTCTGCTGTGCACCTCCGGTGTAGTTTAGAGTTCATTGCATTGCCAAGTCTGCTGAGTCTCTGGCACAGCAGAGCTGACTGTGTGCCGAGCTCGGCACTTGCTCAGCTCTGCTGCATCACCGCATACCCATAGGAATGCATTGGCCAGTGTTGATTGGCCAGCCTTCGGCCAATCAGTGCTGGCTCTGCTGGAGGAGATGGAGTCTAAGATCGCTCCACACCAGTCTCCATTCACGTCCGACCTTAGACTCCGCCTCCTCCGGCAGAGCCAGCGCTGATTGGCCGAAGGCTGGAGACTGGCCAATCAACGCTGGCCAATGCATTCCTATGCGGTGATGCAGCAGAGGTGAGTGTGTGCCGAGCTCAGCTCTGCTGCATCACCGCATACCCATAGGAATGCATTGGCCAGCGCTGATTAGCCGAATTCTGTAGACTGGCCAATGCATTCCTATGGGTATGCGGTGATGCAGCAGAGCTGAGCTCGGCACACACTCACCTCTGCTGTGCAGAGACTCAGCAGTGTTGAGCCAGTTCTGCTCAACTACACCATGTGCCGGTCAGCTCTGTGTGCGAGCTCGGCACACACTCAGCTCTGCTGATTCTGTATACTGATTCTGTATACTGGCCAATCAACGCTGGCCAATGCCAGTGTGTGCCGAGCTCGCACAGCAGAGCTGACCGGCACACGGTGTAGTTGAGCAGAACTGGCTCAACACTGCTGAGTCTCTGCACAGCAGAGGTGACTGTGTGCCGAGCTCAGCTCTGCTGCATCACTGCATACCCAAAGGAATGCATTGGCCAGCATTGATTGGCCAGTCTCCAGATTTCGCCCAATCAGCGCTGGCTCTGCCGGAGGAGGCGGAGTCTAAGGTCGGACCTGAATGGAGACTGGTGTACAGCGATCTTAGACTCCACCTCCTCCGGCAGAGCCAGCGTTGATTGGCCGAATTCTGGAGACTGGCCAATCAACGCTGGCCAATGCATTCCTATGGGAAAAAGTTAGCTTACGAAAATCGCAAGCTGACAGGGATTTCCATGTAATAAAGTGACTTCTATGCCCCCAGATAATGCTTCACCTGCTGTCCCAGTGTCATTCCAGGGTGTTGGCATCATTTCCTGGGGTGTCATAGTAGACTTGGTGACCCTCCTGAGACGGATTTGGGTTTCCCCCTTAACGAGTATATGTTCCCCATAGACTATAATGGGGTTCGAAACTCGTTCGAACAGTCGAACGGTGAGCGGCTGTTCGAATCGGATTTCGAACTTCGAACATTTGGGTGTTCGCTCATCTCTACTCACAAGTGGTCTTATGGATCTGCTTTGCAAATACTTTCTGTCTTGCACACCTTTTCCACATAATGAGACTATTAGTAGCACAGTATCTTTGTATATTTATCTTTGTATATTCTCCACCATATCCACTAAACTGTGTGGAGGATGTCAGTTTGTGTAACCTCCCTTTTGGACTCCAGACATGTGGTCACAACCGCCATTTTATATTTCAGACATGTGGTCCTGCCATGTGCTCACAGTCTCCATTTTGGATTCCAAGACCATGTGGTGGTCTTTTACAACTCACCTTTGTTTAGAGAGCTCGCAACCCCCCCCCCCCCCAGCACTCAGGGGTGTGTGACCTCTCTCCAATAGACATACGCCAGGACTATTGTTACAACTTCTCCACCAATCATGTTATGCTAATTACACTAGTAAATCCTGTTCCTGCCTATGCAATGTATTATATACTCCTTCATTGTCACCATTAAAACAGAACCACCATATACTCCACGGCTGAGTGTATTTTGTGCATATCTCTAGCTTATGCTACCATATCTTTAATAATTTGGACTTCAATACGGTGATACTTAGAGCAGATTGCGCTCACAACTGCCCACCAAGTCTTGTGCCCCAATACAGCATTATGTTGGGATATATGACTTTCTGGACCACAAACCTCCTTGCACTGTTACTAGATTCCAAGAGCGTGATCCCATTCAACAAAATCCATTGAAAAGTCCAGTAAAAGTTTGCAGGAGCTTAATGTGTCAAGTTATATATTAAGTCTGCACCAACTTTCCCAATGGTTTTAAAACAACACTATTGATACACAAACCCTAGAATAGACTTTTAACTGCTATTGTCCTTTTGGTAGATACTCCTATGTACAATAACAAAGTAATTCAGCAAAAAACACCATTTGATAGACATAAAATTTTGTGAGTTGAATTCTGGTAGGTTTATGTTTCTCCTCACATATTTTTATGTTTGACTAGATCTTGGCACAGATCTGAGACATTTGCTGGGAATGAACTGATGTATTACTAGGGTAAAATAACTACTTTACAAATATACCGAAGTATTCTATGAATTTTGTAACTTTCAGAAAGGAAATGTAAAATGTCAAGTAAAATTGACACCTAGATGTCAACTTGAAATTTTATTTTAGGTGCGTTACTGGTAGGCACTTACTGTAGGTCGCCGGGTTTAATTAAAAAAGAACTCTGTTACTTTACTTTGAGAAATGAAAGATTACCTAAACTTCTCGCTTTCCGTAGCAATGGAGAAAACTCAAGTGCTTACCATGTGTTATATTGACTAATTATATATAATGGGAACCAGTCAGAATGAAAATAAAATGTGGGGGTTTGCTGGATCAACCCTCTACAATTATAGGTTGGGTTTGATGGATATTCGTTAGGGTTGAGCGATCGGGATTGGAAAATTGATGGGGAACGGAATTCTGATCCCAATCGCTCAACTTACCTGCACAGAAGCGCTGCCCCTGCCGCTCCATGCTGCTCTTGCTCCTCTTCTTTCTACTGCACATGTCTGCAGAGCACCGTGCATGCCCCAGTGCGTGCCACAACAAGCCCCGCCTACTCCCAGCATCAGTAACACTATCCTGGGAGGTGGGGGCACGTACAGTGCTCTACAGACATGCAAAGTAGAAAGAAGAAGAGCAAGAGCAGCATGGAGCGGCAGGGGCAGCGCTTCTGTGCAGGTAAGTGGACAGCAGGGGGGACTTAAGCAGCCAGGGGATTTTTTAATCACTACACAGCATGGAGTCCAAAAATTGAAGCCTTCAATTTTTGGACTTCACACTGTGTAGTGAATAGGATCATTTTTGAAATCCGATTTTCGATCAGTAAAAAATCCCATTGACCTGCATTAGGATTGGAATTGGGATCCGGATCGAGTTTGGATGGAAAATGATTGGAAATCGGATTTTAAAAACGATCCTGAAATCTCAAGATTGGCTCAACCCTAATATTCATCAAACCCAATCATAGTTATAGAACTATGAGCAAATTAATATATATCAGAAATAGGTTAAAGTGTACCAAAATCCTGCAAAACATGTTAAAACTTTTGTCCGAACAGTGCAGTACTTTTTGTTTCCCAGAATTTTAAACAAAAAAAAAACAGAATTTAAAACAAAACTTTTTGTTTCCCAAAAATTTTTTATAGCCAGATAGTTAGGTTAACATTACTGTTCAGTTAGTGGCTCAGACGAGCAGGTTTTTATTTTGTTTTTGCCTTAATTTTTTTTTTTTGCTACATATGTTATGTTATGCACCATTGCTTCTACCGAGCTACATTAACCACATTAGATACAAAAATCTATATTATCACATGATAATATCATATACATAGTTATATACAGGACCATTCCTAAAGGACATAAACAGTCAGTTCTTAGTAATGATTAAAAAAAAATCGGGCAATTCTGTAATTCATACTAGCTGGAAATCTTGTATTTAACACACAAATCCAATATGCTTCTCTATTAAGAAGAGCTCTGCTCCTACCCCTCCTCTATATGACAATCTAGCTTTCTTCACACCGGTTACTCATATTGTTAACCATTTTCTCATAAACTTCTCTATAGGTATTAAAAATCCTTGAAAAAAAAACCCCACAATAAAACTGTTTGAATAAGAATACCCTAATAAAACTTGTGAAAACACATGAAAATCAAGACATTTTTTACAAGTCTGAAGAAAATCACCTCTCAATGCGCTCCTCGACATTGTTAAGTGTCAGTTTGTGCCATTGAATGTTATCACTATGCCAACTGAAGACAGCAGGAAATTGAGAGGAGACAATGGTGTGAGCAAGCACAACACAGAACTCACTGTGATGAATGTATGTTTTTGTTGACCAGAGAATGACAGAGCTGCAAAATAAAAGGTAGATCTGTATACTGGATATCCTCTTTATTTTAGCAAATCCGTCAATTCACGGCTATTATAATTTGTAGAAATATAGAGAATATTACTTCAAACTGGTTAGAGAAACATTTGTAACATATTGTAGTAATAAAGCAACTGGTGATAACAAGTACAACATGTAAACCACTCTCTCACATACAGTAACAAATAGTAATGAGGAAGTAGGATTAAAGGACCAGGGTCATACAGTATAGAACCAAGGCATCAGATACTACATAAAAAGCAGTTCATTGACTGGATATACGTGCTTTTTATTGTAATAGAAATAGTAAAAATGATAATAATAATAATTTTCAGACATATTCCTTAAGCTACACTAAAAATTAGTGACCATTAGGGTTGAGCCGATCTTGAGATTTCAGGATCGTTTTTAAAATTCAATTTCCGATAATTTTCCATCCAAACCTGATCCCGATCCCAATTCCGATCCTAATGCAAGTCAATGGGATATTTTAATGATCGAAAATAGGATTTTAAAAACAATCCTATTCACTACATAGCATGGAGTCCAAAAATGAAAGGCTTCAATTTTTGGACTCCATGCTGTGTAGTGATTAAAAAATCCACCGGCTACTTAGTCCCTCCTGCTGTCTGCTTACCTGTACAGAACCGCTGTCGCTTCCCCCCTGATGTGTATGTCGCTCCCTGGAGCTCCGGGCCATTGTTCTCTGTCCATTTCTCTCCTCTCTCATTCAGATGCCGGCAGAGTGCTGTACACGCCCCCGCCTCCCTAGTGAATCACTCACGTCTCCCCGCCCTGTATCCGCCCACACTCACCTAAGCCACAACAAGCCCCGCCAACTCCCAGCATCAATAACACTAACCTAGGCAGACGGGGGCACGAACAGCGCTCTTCCAGCATGTGAATGAGAGAGGAAAGGACAGAGAATAATGGCCTGGAGCTCCGGGGGAGAGGCAGCGATTCTGTGCAGGTAACTAGAGTTGAGCAATCGGGATCGGAATTCCATTCTTTTTTAGGGGGGGATCAGAACCCGATCGCGATCGTGAAATTTACTCGATCACTGATCAGGATCCGATCTTTTCCGATCCCGATCGCTCAACCCTAGTGACCATTGATGATCCACTATTGCTCTGTCATATTAAAGTCAATAAGAGCAAGTTTTCTTTTTCGTTTTGTTTTATTTTATATATATATATGGATCTTGTTAAATTGTGTTTTAAAGGTACATTTACAGAGTAACAATAGAGAAATGAGGACCCTTAAAAATTAACCCTACAGAAATAGTATCAGCAATTCAGCTACAGAGAGGCTGATGCCAGTTGCCCCATGTTAGGAGGAAAAAAATCCTTTCTCACCCCAAATCCGTAGAAAATGTAAATCAAAAATCTAAATCCTATAACCTGTAACATTTTTCTGTTCAAGAAAAGCATCCAGGACCTTGTACAATGAATCCACCATCACTGCACCTTATGATGGTGAGCTCCATAGTCTCACTGTTCTTACAATAAAGAATCCCTGACTATGATGCTGGTGAATTGTTCTCTCCTATAGGTTCTCAATTTGTCACTGTTACTGGCCTGGGAGGAAAAAGATCATTAGAAAGGTCTTTGTGTTGTTCCTTCATGTATTTGTACATTGTAATTAGATTTCCCCATAGCCGTCTTGTTTACTAAACTGAATAACCCCAAATTTGTCTCATCGGCTCATCTGAAGCCAACTTCCTTCACTTACAAGTGCAGTGTGACATCATCAGACATGCACCGTATAGTTAGTGGGTGGAGCTGAGCAGCAGATAGTGAAGCCCCCTGATGGAAAGCAGCTTCGCTAAAGCCCTTTTCTGCTTATTTGTATAGAGATAAAAGGACAATTTTTACAAAAAAATGGAGCAGCAGTACTGAATAAGAAATACACAATTGTATACTGTTCTAACAGTCTTACAATGTACTGTGGTTAGTTCATATCTCAATTTTTTTTATTTATTTTTTTAAATGTAGATTGTGAGCCCCACATAGAGCTCACAATGTACATTTTTTCCCTATCAGTATGTCTTTTTTGGAATATGGGATGGAAATCCATGCAAACACAGGGAGAACATACAAACTCCTTGCAGATGTTTTTTTTGCCCTTGGCAGGATTTGAACACCAGGACTCCAGTGCTGCAAGGCTGCAATGCTAACCACTGAGCCACCGTGTGGCCCCTAGTTCATATCTCAATTTTGTGCTTGTATACTCCCATTACTATATACAGTGGCGGCCAAAGAAATGCACCACCAGTGGATCTTGTCAAATGTATGTGATGTGTATAAATTGTCATAGCATTTTGTGAAATGGTGCGTTTTTTTTGGCCACCACTGTACTCCCTATACTACCTTTTTCTTTATTTCTTTGATACATTTTTTAAAAATTTGTAGTTCTGGATATGGAAATGGAGCTCAGGGGACGTTATCCTTGTGTTCCAGGCACTGCATTCTCATCACCTGAAGAACACCTCTGATTTCTTTCTTCTAGGCCACCTTCTTTGAAAACGATCCTTCTTACTGATCCTCTTTGCTGCATAACCATCAGCAAGTAACGTTACTGAGATCAAAATCTTGCACATGTCATGTACCCCAGTGCATGCCTTTTTGACCTAATCAGAGAAAATGTTCTGTGGCATTAATATTAGCAATAGAGTTGAGCGAACATTAAAATGTCCGAGGTTCGAAATCCGATTCGAACAGCCGCACACTGTTCGACTGTTCGAACGGATTTCGAACCCCATTATAGTCTATGGGGGAAATGCTCGTTTCAGGGGTAGGCAAAATTTGATTCAATTATACTTACCAAGTCCACGAGTGACGGTTGGGCTGCATTCCCCAGCGTCTTCCGGCTGGAATTCACTCTGCCTAGGCATCGGGGCCTAGGCAAAGCCGACTGCGCATGCGCGGTCGGCTCTGCCCGGCCCGACGCCTGAGCAGAGCCGACTGAACATGCGAGGGCATGCCCACGCATGCCCAGTCGGGTCTGCCTAGGCCGGATGCCTAGGCAGAGTTAATTCCACCCGGAAGAAGACGCGGGGACGCAGCGTGGAGAAGACTTCGGAAAGGTAAGAGAAGAACTAGCGTTGATTGGCAGAATGTATAGCATTCTGCCAATCAATGCTGGTTCTGCATCGAACCTTAAACTTCGAACAGCTAGTAGTGTTCGATCAGGTATGAGTATTTTGAATACCGTAGTATTCGATCGAACACCTACTCAATCGAACACTACTCGCTCATCTCTAATTAGCAAAAAAAAATGTGTATCCATGGGCTAGGGGGCTAGTGGCATCTCCAAACTCAATGCCAAGCGTTGGTGCATGCATTGGTGGAAAGCGTGAGGACTTCTCTATCTGATAGTCTAATGGATGAATCTGGGATTGGTGAATGTTACCTTACTGATGACATAGAGTCTTCTGTGAAGTTTTCTGAAGAAGGGATGTTGCTTTGGGGTTGTTTTTTGGTGGCTGGTCTTACCTAGCTCCAGTGATGGGAAATCTTATTGCTTTGGCAAGACATCTTTGAACAAAACATTTTGGACAATTGTAGGCTTCAAACTTAGTGCAAATTTTTTTAGAGAAGGCTCTTTTCTGCTCCAGAAACACTGTGCCCTGGTGTGTACAAAGTAATGTCCATGGGCGGGTGAGTTTGGTTCAAATAAAGCTCTGACCACAATCCCATCCCCATCGAAATCCTTTGGGGTGAACTAAAATGTCTGCCTTAGCAAATGTACTTTTGTAATAATAGGCAAAAATCCCTACAGCGACACTCTAAAATCGTGAAAGCCTTCCAGTTCTTATTATTGCCTATGGAATTAGAATAGAATGCCATTGATGCTCCCAGTACTTTGCTCCATACATTGTTCATACGTTATATCAATTATTACTTACAACTATTTAGTGTCTCTTTGCTCTTTCACAAACAATAAAGACTGATGTCTGATATGTTAAAATAGTAAAATACCACAAATTTAATTTGCTCTTAAGAATGTTCTTGCATATGGATTTTCTGTAATATAATCTATTTTGTTATGATCTTTGCTTGGCTTATTAATGGTTTTATTTTCTCGTGCCAATGTTATTGTTTGAGCAAAGATTTATTCAGAAACTATCCGTAACATAATTCCAAAATCTCTTGCAGCTTTCAAAGAATCAAATCAGAATGTATTATATATTTCAATAGTGTTGACATCCACATGTTGACAGTCGGCTTTATTGAGCTTACAGTTATTACCCGGGATCCTCGTAAACAATCAATTTTAAAGCAGAACAAGTTAGAGGAATATGATGGAGCATCGCAGATACTGTATATATATATATCTTGATTTGAGATAAACTGTTAGTATTAATATGACTAGTAATGTATGCAGAAACAGCTGCTTCTTTATATTTATCGATGTTAGATACAATGTCATATGAAGCTGCATCAAACACAAGGTGTGAGCTGGGTCTTATTGAAATGTTATCGCTTAAATAAGATAAGATAAGATAAGATAATCCTTTAATAGTCCCACAATGGGGAAATTTCAGTGATACAGTTTCATGGATGGTACAGTAGTATATAACAAGAGAGAAAACACATACAAGCTCATGGCAGATAGAGAAATCCTAGGAATCATAGCAACTAAAAAGAAAGAAACACAGACACACTGCAGGATCATTTAGTTCTCTGTGCAGAGTGATGTTAATAATACAGCCCGACCGTGGTTGGAGGACACGAGGAGGGTTCACAGCATGTAGATATAACAGGCAGAAATGGGGGTTTTTTTTAGCAGAGGTGGGGGACATGTGCAGCTATCATGATAACATGTCGTAGTTCTTTGGTAGGTAGTTGATAGTTCGATATCTTGCATCAGCACTATTGTCCATTAACCACAAAAAATGCCCCACATGTCCTTCATCACAAGCCCTCCTCCTTTCTTCTTACCACTGTGTTCTACTGACCAAAGAAGTCTGAAGCCATCCAGGTAGACAGGGTACTGCTCTCTTTCCAAGCTTCCATAAACTCATGGGGTAGGTGGGTGATGGTAGGTTCCCAGGCTGTAACAGTCCCACGTGTCCACAGTAATAGAAATACCAGTCAGCTGTAGGCATCTTCACACATCAGAAATAGACACTAAAAATCATCTCCTTGAAATAAGAAGTCCACACTTCCATGTAGGTTTCTCCTCCATGCCGCATGGTGTCCATGCTGTCCTTAGCTCCTGGGGGGATGGTAACAGGCACATGTGCAAACAGGAAAACTCCAGCTGATTCAGGTCTTGATAAGACCTAAATGATAAGATTACCAATTATATAGGAAATAAATGTCATACTTTTTAAGAGTATTTAGTATATTATTACTTATAATACAATATATATTATTGTCTTATATGATAAGACACTGATTACAAAAGTGAAAGTAAATAAAACAACAACAAAACTTTAACTGAAGCACCCTCTGGCAATTTTAGCTAAAATCAAGGTCACAAGTTTGTCCAAAGTTCTTTTCTTTAACTTCATGGAAGCTTGAGAGTATCTAAACATCACTGCACTTGTATGGTGAGCAGAATATTCATATTCCTACTTTACTTGTAGGAATGGAATCCCTGTTTGGAAAGACACACAGGAAAGGAACCACGCTCCACCACAAACTTGTATCAGTAAATACTGATAACAGTAAAGTTTTATTGGCTGACATACACAATGCGATCCCCTTTATCAAGTGTATACAAATAGCAGAGAGAAAGAGCAGCGCTAGCTCTCCCTTACAAATTCACAGAATAAATAAAAAAAGTCTTCTCCGTGCAGCTTCCCCGCGGCGTCTTCCGGCTCTGAATTCACTCTGCCAGGCATCGGCCTGGGCAGAGCCGACTGCGCATGCCTGCACTACAAGCGGGCATGCGCAGTCGGCTCTGCCCAGGCCCGATGCCTGGCAGTGTGAATTCAGAGCCGGAAGATGTCGCGGGGACGCTGCACGGAGAAAACTTCTCAGAAGATCCAGCCCGACCCTTACACATGGACTTGGTAAGTATAATTTGATCGAACGTTGCCTACCCCTGAAACGAGCATTTTCCCCCCATAGAGTATAATAGGGTTCGATATTCGATTGGAGTAGTCGAATATTGAAGGGATACTCGAAACGAATATCGAACCTCGAACATTTTACTGTTCGCTCATCTCTAATTATGAGGTCTACCTTGGATAGTAAGTGCTGAAAATATCTGTAAAGCTCTACAGAATACGTTGACCCTATATAACCAAGCTAAATAAATATTAATCAAATAGCTACCAAGGGGGGAAAAAATTAAACAAAAGCAAATTATGCTTTGAAATTGCAAATTTTCTAAATTTTTCTCCCATATATTCTGCATTAATAATTAAGGGAATACAAAACAGCTAGCAGTAGTACGTTGTAACAATAAATGAATACTGTCCTCGCTAGTCATCTCCCCTTTGTATGTGCATCACATAATGGCGAGACCACTGGAGCATTAGAACTGAATAGGCAGGAGATTTAACAGGTGAGAAATCTTTCTTTGTTGCTTTTTTTTCTGCTTATTTTTGTTCTGACTTAACGCATTCTATGGCTAATGGCGGATGTATTAACAACATATGTATAGAGCAATTATCATCGAGCTGACAGCAACCGGCTTTAGCGAAATATTTCTACAGAGATTTCACAATCATCAAGGTCTCTGTGTGAATTCTGAAGCTAACACAAGGACAAATAGCAGTAGACTGTGACCCAGATACTGATCTGCACTTCATCTGTTTTCAAAGACCAAGCAAAGTTCTCAAAAATAGTTTCTGTTATTCATGTAAAAGTCTCCAGTAAATTTCTGAGCATCTAAATTTCAATGGCAAAAGCAAAGCTATAAATCTCTAAGTTCGTGTAGGTGTCTGAAGTAGTCGGCAAAGCAATATAAAGCACATGCAAAAATTGCCTGTCAACAAACTACGTTATGTCTAATGGATTTCAGCCAATACTGGCTCATATAGCAGTGTTATAAAAGATTTTAAAAAATCAGAGAAGGGGGAGCCCTGAGAGACTACCGTGGCAGTAAAAGACTATAAGATGGAGTTTCTAATTCTTAAGTATAGTGAGTAGGGTTGAGTCGATCTTGAGAAATCCAATTTTTGATCATTTTCCATCAGATCCCGATCGTGAGATTTGCTCAATCACCGATCGGGATGCGATCTTTCCCGATCGCTCAATCCTAATTATTATATTATAATAATTAGAGTTGGGCCGATCTTGAGATTTCAGGATCTTTTTTAAAATCCGATTTTCGATCATTTTCCAGCCGATCCTGATCCCATTTGTGAAATTTGCTCAATCGCCAATCGGGATCCGATCTTTTCCGATCACGCAATCCTAATAGTGAGCCAATCTAGCACACACAACACACTATAGTTAATCCCAGAGAGGGTTTGAAGATTTACGGAGCTGTAATAAAGCACCCAAAAATTGGTTTAGCTCACTGAGCATGATTTTATATCAAGACATACAGTTTTTTTGTGAGCTGATACATTACAATACATTAGTTAGAGCCCTTATTCATTTTTGCCTGTGGAAAGTACAGCAATGGTCAAGCATTACCAGTCTGAAAAAAAGATATTATAATGACATACTCGCACACCAGAAAAGAGCGCCTCAATGTACTCTTTTGGAAATTTATCCCACTGTGATCAATAGTAAAGCTGGCATCAAAAGTTGAAGCAGGCCCACTTTTTCACTTAACCATCAGCCCAGAATTGTGATAACAAGGGTTCCTATTTCACATTGACAGCCCATTGGCATAACAGGGCCCCAAAGGATGTGACTATTATGGTAACCTAGAAAAAAAGGAAAAAAAATAAAATGTCCCTTACCAGGATAAACAAAATATGTGCATGCCTGTGGCAATTCTCCTGTGGCCGCTTACACAGTAAACTGGTGTAAGTGGCCATTTTCTTGTGGCTGCTTACACAGTAAGTTGGGGTAAGAAATCCAGGTTTTCTTTGGTATGCAAATGAGTTCTCTCCCTGCACTGGGGGCAGTCCCCAATGCTGCAAGAGAACTCTCCAGCGCCGCCTCTATCTTCTTCTGGAAGACCCTCCCCCTGTGTCTTCTAACGTCCTGGGTTTCAATCTTCTAGGCATGCACAGTCGGCTCTGCCATCGGGCCCGCGACCACAAGAAAATGGCCACTTACACCAGCTTACTGTGTAAGCGGCCGAAAGAAAGTGGTTACTTACCCAGCTTACTGGGTAAACGGCCATTTTCATGTGGCCGCGAGCATGCGCAGTCAGCTCTGCCCGAGGCCCAATGGCAGAGCCGACTGTGCATGCCTAGAAAATTGAAACCCAGGATGGAAAAAGACATCACGGGGAGGGCATCCCAGAAGAAGATAGATGCATCACTGTAGAGTTCTCTTCCAACATTGGGGACACACCCAGTGCTGTTTGAGCACAAGGGACCGCCCCCAGTGCTGCGAGAGAACTTATTTGCCCAGGGATGTCCAGGGATCCTACACACAAATTGCTTAAAGGCACCCTATTGTTTACTATTTATTAAGTATTGTGTGTGGGACATTACTATAGGAGCAGTAGTATTTTATGCTATTGGGAATTGTGCATTAATGGTGTTATCTGCTTTGAACAATTGCTTTTTGTCAGATAGTTACAGTGACTAAAATTGATGATAGGTTGTTCCACTTCTCGAAAATCTAAAGGGACCTGTCAATGTTAATGCAGTGCCCCAGCAAGAGAAATTAAACATTGTACAGATAGAAATCAATGGTGGATCCATTTAATGCACAGATATTGAATCTTCCAGATGGACAGATGTTTTTAGCTGCCTTCTTTCTGACTCAAGCATCCTCTCTAGGAATGAATTCCCTAATAGAGTATTTGGAAACCTCTCTCCCGAATTAGACCCTCTCTTTACTCTACAGTCTCTTACTACTTTACTGTGCATTCTGCTAAATGTAACTCCTACAGTAGGTTTTCTACTTGTTATACTTTATGAGCTATAAAAAATAATTCCATAAAATCCCAAAATGAAATACTTATTGACATAAACAAAATGTTAGGCTGATGCAACAAGATACCTGAACCAAAGTCTATAAATATTGAATTATGAGGAAAGCATTGGAAGTTCTCTGTGGATTTTGAAGAAGCAAGGGAATGAACAGAGAGCTTATAGTATTTATCTGTTCAAACACATTTTCTTACAAGGATTAATAGGGATTTTAGGTAGAACCTTGTCATAACAAAACCACTTTCAAAATAATTTTGCTTATATTTTAGACTGGGAATGTAAGTAGATTTCACCAAATCATAATGAAGTCATAGAACATTAATAGCTAAATTTCTATTTGTAATTAAGTGATAATTTGCCTTATACTAAGTCACAGGGAAACTTTTTGTACACATTTGTAAGTATCTAAAATATTTTTGAAACAATATTTGAAAGCAAGTTAGTGAAACTAACTTATATATGTATATATATACAAGAATAACTGCCTAAACAATAGAAGATGGCTTTGTGTCTGTATGTGTCAAGTACTGTCCTTTATTGGGTGGTCCAAGTCAAGGACACAATCCAATGAATAGGTGTGAGTAGAGATGAGCAAACAGTAAAATGTTCGAGGTTCGATATTCGTTTCGAGTAGCCTCTCGATATTCGACTTCTCGAATCGAATATTGAACACTGTTATAGTCTATGGGGGAAATGCTCATTTCAGGGGTAGGCAACGTTCAATCAAATTATACTTACCAAGTCCATGAGTGAGGGTCGGGCTGGATCCTCCGAGAAGTCTTCTCCTTGCAGCATCCCCGCGGCATATTCCGACTCTGAATTCACTACAAGCGGACATGCGCAGTTGGCTTTGCCCAGGCCTGATGCCTGGAAGAGTGAATTCAGAGCCGGAAGACGCCGCGGGGAAGCTGCACGGAGAAGACTTCTAAAGGTAGGAGAAGAACCAGCGTTGATTGGCCGACTGCAATTTCTACAATGCAACACTTTTGGAAATTGCTGGATTTCCGCTGCGGCTATTTTTCTGCAATGTTTGGATGGGATTCACTAGAAAATGCGGCAATTTATGCAACGTGGGGGCTCTGGCATAATTGTGGAAGCACAGGAGATAAAATGACCCATTATTGGAATTTACTTGTGGCTTAAAGGGGCTCCATCACCAGATTTATGGGTTATGAGTAGAGATGAGCGAACAGTAAAATGTTCAAGGTTCGATATTCGTTTCAAGTAGCCCCTCAATATTCAACTACTTGAATCGAATATCGAACCCTATTATAGTCTATGGGTGGAAAATGCTCATTTCAGGCTAGGCAACGTTCGATCAAATTATACTTAACAAGTCCACGAGTGAGGGTCGGGCTGGATCCTCCGAGAATTCTTCTCTGTGCAGCGTCCCTGTGACGTCTTTCGGCTCTTCATTCACTCTGCCAGGCATCGGGCCTGGGCAGAGCCGACTGCGCATGCCTGCACTACAAGTGGACATGGGCAGTCGGCTCTGCCCAGGCCCGATGCCTGGCAGAGTGAATGAAGAGCCGGAAGACGCCGCGGGGAAGCTGCACGGAGAAGACTTCTAAAGGTAGGAGAAGAACCAGCGTTGATTGGCCGACTGTATAGCATTCAATCAATCAATGCTGGTTCTACATTGAACTTTTACATTCGAATAGCGAGTGGTACTCAATCAAGTACGAGTATGAATAGCATGAAGTTGAATAATATCAAAGATATCCTAACGGAGTCAAATAACAGGTGAAAAGATAAGTTAAGTGAAAGATAAGTAAATATTTAAAAGTAGAGTAGAGTTTTGGACCTGATAGACGAATACTCAAAAAGAGTCAAGAGTGCCATAACAGTAGCTCGACCCATCTACGAAGGACGATTCAGCCAAGGAAGCCATAATTTCTTGAAATTCCCATGTGTTCAATTCTGCCAACTGGAGAGCTCTTTGAAACAGGCAATCTTGAGAAACTTTGGAGAGCCACATCTGTTTAGTAGGAATTTCTGTCTGGAGTCAAAATAGGGTCATGAGCGACTTGGCCACTGCCAGTAGGTGGGCAGTGAGATTAGAACATGAAGGAGAGTAGCCTGTATTTGGTAATGAAAGGAAAAGTATTTCAGGAGTTACCTTGAAGGATGAATTTGTAATGAGGCTGACCTCTTCCTGTACATCTGACCAAAATTGTTTCAGAAATGGACAAGTCAGCCATATCTGGAGATAAGTGCCTTTCTGTGACTTGCATCTCCAACAAACATCAGTCATTGAAAGATAATGTTCGTAGAGCCAGTTAGGTGTGCGATAGATTTTAATGACTTTCTTGGAGTGTAACCATTTCTTAAGCCCACTTAAGGGTCCATTCACATGGAGGAAAGTGGTGAGGAATTTGGTGTGGAATTTCAGCACTGAAAAAAAAAAAAAGCCTCCCATTGACTTCAATGGGAATATGCTAGCAGAAAAAGTAACCCATTGAAGTCAATGGGAGGCTTTTTTTTTCAGCACTGAATATTATTATTATTATTATTATTATTATTATTATTATTATTATTATTGTTTATTTATATAGCACCATTAATTCCATGGTGCTTTACATTTGGGGGTTACATACAATACACAAAATATACAGGTACATATCATACTAACAGTGATCGGCTGGCACAGTGGGGTAGAGGGCCCTGCCCGCGAGGGCTTACAATCTATGAGGTGGATTCCACACCAAATCCAGCACCACTTTATTATAAAAATAAGCAACAACAAATATAAACACATTACATTTCCCAGTGTCCAAAAGGTCCAAAATATAATCCACATAAAGATATTTATCCCATACAGAGAACATACATTTTTTGGGTGAAAATGGGCTTTTTTTTTTTCTTACTAAAACGGTATAAATAACAAGTAAAGGTTGACCTGCCAAACAAAATGTCTTGGACAACCCTGAAAAAGGAATCTAAAAAAAAGTTATGGCTGTCAGGATATAGCGAATGAAAAATAATAATGACACAAATGCATTTTAATATAATTCCACCCCATTCTGTTTTTTTTCCCCAATTTTATAGTAAATTTTAAAGAATATTAAATTAGTACTGTTACAAAGTACAATTTGTCTAAAAAAAAAAAAAAAAAAAAGGGGGGGGGGGGCTTTTGGACGGTACGGGTAAATAAACAAAATATAAATATATCTAAAATATAAAATATGGCTTCAATGGCAAGGGGGTAACGAGATTCTTATATGTACTTTAGTAAGTTCTATGACTTATAGAAATCTTCCTACAGTAATTCTCACACTGTTTCCACCAGCGTTTCCGTAGACATAACTGACATGCTGCAATTTCTACAATGCAACACTTTTGGAAATTGCTGGATTTCCGCTGCGGCTATTTTTCTGCAATGTTTGGATGGGATTCACTAGAAAATGCGGCAATTTATGCAACGTGGGGGCTCTGGCATAATTGTGGAAGCACAGGAGATAAAATGACCCATTATTGGAATTTTCTTGTGGCTTAAAGGGGCTCCATCACCAGATTTATGGGTTATGAGTAGAGATGAGCGAACAGTAAAATGTTCAAGGTTCGATATTCGTTTCAAGTAGCCCCTCAATATTCAACTACTTGAATCGAATATCGAACCCTATTATAGTCTATGGGGGGAAAATGCTCATTTCAGGCTAGGCAACGTTCGATCAAATTATACTTAACAAGTCCACGAGTGAGGGTCGGGCTGGATCCTCCGAGAAGTCTTCTCTGTGCAGCGTCCCTGTGGCGTCTTTCGGCTCTTCATTCACTCTGCCAGGCATCGGGCCTGGGCAGAGCCGACTGTGCATGCCTGCACTACAAGTGGACATGGGCAGTCGGCTCTGCCCAGGCCCGATGCCTGGCAGAGTGAATGAAGAGCCGGAAGACACCGTGGGGAAGCTGCACGGAGAAGACTTCTAAAGGTAGGAGAAGAACCAGCGTTGATTGGCCGACTGTATAGCATTCGGCCAATCAATGCTGGTTCTGCATCGAACTTTTACATTGGAATAGCGAGTGGTACTCGATCGAGTACGAGTATTTCGAATACCGTAGTATTCAATCGAATACCTACTCGATCAAGAACTACTCGCTCATCTCTAGTTATGAGCTAAATAAATATATATATATATATATATATATATATATATATATATATATGAATAGCCTTTAGCGTCATAGCATTCAAGATGTCAACCATTCAAGGCGGTTACTATTGAAAGCTATTGAAAGCACGCGTGTGCGTGGTAGCACTCCTTCTGTGAACGCTTCAGAGCCATTTTCCCATACAGAACATTGCGAGCTGGATCATGCGCAGTAGCACGCCGGAGGGAGCACTACTGTGCACGTGCGTGCTTTCTATAGCTTTCAATAGAAACCACCGTGATTAAGCAGGAGGAGGAGGGCTTGAAGGCAGTAATAGGCGTCCAGTAGCTATCGTGCTAAAGGGTACACAACACCCAATGTGCATGATCAATTTCATTTACATATCAATTACCAAGGTATTTAACAGAAACGTGGGAGTCTTTTTGTGCAAACTAATAGCAGCACCTTTTTAAAGGCTATTCGGGCATATCTTTAGCTCATAACCCGTCAATCTGGTGATAGAGCTCCTTTAAACTGGCAGGTTAATTTATTTAGATCTATTCACACAGAGTCCATGTGCGCAGATTCTGATGCAGAATTCGCGTCAGAATCCGCACGGAAAAAGCCTCCCATTGGCTTCAATGGGTTCCTTTTTCCGCTGAACTTTTCTAGCGAATCCTATCCACAGATTGCAGAATAGTAGTTGTTATAAGTTGCGTTTTTATGTTGTTTCTGCTTAACACCCGGTGTATATTATGTTTGATCTGATGTTACCTTTCCCTTAATATTCTATCATGGCATCAGGGTGACCTGCTATCTGTAACTTTTTTCTGAATCAATGATGACATTCTTAAAAATCAATAGGCATTTGCTTTTGAAAGGAACATATAGTAAGTTATCCTTTGTAGGTTGGCTTATCTTGCTGTCTAATGCCTCACAACTCTTATTTTAAAGACAAATATTCTTGTGTCATTTCTCTTGAATTGCTACATAAAATGCAACTGGCATTCGGCACACTGTCATTATATCAAATAAACACTTGGAATCAGAGCTTTTGTTATTCATTGGCATACGCATGGGCCCCAGCGTGACCTAGGCCTTTGAGTGGCTTGTTAATATTTCACAAGCCATTCCACGGCATCTCATTATCACCCAGTCCTGATGACCTAACTCATCTTGTGTATACACACTTCTCATAAATAATGAATCTGCTCCGGGAGCTCAAAGACAAACTTTTGGCCCTTTCTGTAAATTGTAGATTTAGTTTTAAAAGCATGAAAGGTATTGAGTGAATGCTTATATCCATCACACATTGGAATTATTAATATTTTTACAACAATTGGTTGTCTATTCCTATCCATCAATCGCCACAAATCGGAATTATTTATAATTTAATTGGAATTATTTATAATTTAGAGTTTTTTCAAGGCAAATATGTTTGAGGGTGGTCAGGATTTTCTGCTTCATCTCTGTGACCAAATGTGATCCTTCCTATATCCGATTGATGAGTTATTGCCCCTTTACAGACACTTATACCCCTGGCAGCTTATCTTATAATGTATATACATGATGCTAAAAGCGGAAAGAAAAACATTTAGAATATCTGGAATTTCAATTATTTCTACATGACGTAAACATTCTTCAGTTTTACTAAATAGGACCTAGGTCACCTTAGTTGGATTGGGAATATGGCATTATAAAATGTGCAAATATTACAGACAATTTTGTTTCCAGTATAAAATTGGTTTTATGTATCAACTAGACTAAATATTTAACATAAAACATTAACCAGGGATAAATGACAACTATATTAAAAATTTGCCTTTTGGTAGTCAAAGGTCCGTAATCCTTACTTAATTACCTAAATGTTGTTTTTTTTTGCCTTCCCCTGGATCAACACTGTAGGGGATTGTAGGGTTATAGGTTGGACTTGATGGACTGATGTCTTCATCCAACCTCACCTACTATCTAACTATGTAAACATGATGATAAAACATGATTTTTATTTTTGTATTTTGTCTAATTTAGCTAAACAAATGACTTATAATCCGTAGGTGCGACTACTCCGTTACTACTCTGGGGTGGCATGGTCTGATTTGGGAGCATGTTCCCATGTTTGGGAGCATGTTTTTTTATCTTCTAAATTTATTGCTTTTGGTACTTACATATAAAATGAATGCAATGTTCTTTAGGATAATATTGTTCAAGCTAAAACCAAGGAAAAACTCATGTTATGAATGAGATTTGATTTTTCTTAACTTCACACTGAGATCTGAATATACAGGGGAGTCTCTAAACAAGATTCATGCGCATACCAAATCAATCCTACCTTGTTAGAACCAATCTAATTATACATTTACCTTTTTCACCTGTTGGATGTCTTCACTTTAGTCTGTTTATGGGATTTTCATGCTTTACATATTTCAAAAGGAAACATTGCAACTTTGATTGAAGACTAGAAAATATATTAAAATGAACATAATTGAATAGCTACTTGATGCTTTCTGGCAGCCTTGAGGTTGGTCCAAGAGTCTGGAGAATTCACGATCCTCTTTCCTTGGCTTCTCATGAACTGGTCATATCTCCCTTGCTCTTTAACATTCCATCGATCCCCACCATTGTTTGTGTCTTCCTCCTTCTCCGTTTGATCTTATAGGCGATCTTCACTACACTCCTAAGTGAGGAACAGGCAGCCTCCATTTCCATCGAATGCATCCACAGGGCATTACACCCCATCCCACAGACTGGAGACCCACCACGGGATGTAATCTGAGATTTACTTTGCTACACAGACACAGCGGCCATATTCAAAGCTTCTAGGGCCTTCAAGGATTTAACACTGGACGGTGAACCCGTCTTCCTATTCCAAGACTTAGCTCCTTCTACTTTATATAAACGATGTCTGCTTAAACCATTTACTACCTACCTGGGAGAGAAGAAAATCCTGTTTCACTGGCTTTTTCCTTTCGGAATCCAGTTTCAATATGAGGGTAGGCGCTGTACCATCAGAGTCCCAGACGACCTACCTACCACGTGGGACGTACTCCATATTGAACCTATCCACATTTCATCTTGGCTGTCGGTTACAGATCAACACCTCAAATTTCTGAAACTTCCTTCCCTTGAACAATGGTCAAAGGTGACTTGGTATTTGTTTATTCTCTTACTTACCATCCTTATGGTTTCTCAGGTGGTACTGATGATCAGGTGATCATGTTCGGTACATGGTCTTATCCTACCTCCGTTCCCACCCTACCCCCCTCCCCCCAGAGATCAGCTAAACAATCTTCTTTTTGCCTAATTTTGATTTTTTTTTTGTATATGTTTGGTTATATTTGTTTTGTGTTACCATGGTCCAGAGATATTCAGCGATCTATTTTATGTTTAATGGAATCTCCTGATTGCTTAGTTCAACCTACCCCACAATGATTACTCATGGCGTCAATTAATGTTACATCTTGGAATGTTTGTGGGTTGAATACGCCGCAAAAAAAGTCCAAATTACTTACTTTACTGAAGAAATTTGGCTCAGAAATATACTTTCTACAAGAGACCTATTTTAAGGCCTCTTCTGTGCCAAAGTTACCCACTATTTACTATAAATACTGGTTTCACAGCTGTAATGTTAAAGCCTCAAGGGGCGTTTCAACAGTTCCCTTCGAATCCCTAGTAGTTTGCGCAGACCCAGAGGGACATTATCTCTTTGTAAAAGGTAGAATTGTTAACCAATTATTTTCTTTTTGTAACTTATATACACCCAATGTGAAACAAACCATATGGATCTCACAGACACTAGCCAAATTTAGAGACTTTGCAGAAAGTATACGAGTTGTAGGGGGTGATTTCAACATAACATTGAATCCTGGTTTAGATTCCTCCTCCCCTACCACTGTACACTCTCAAAGAGCTCTCTCTAATTTACAAAAAGCACTGCAGGAGACAGATGTTATAGATTCTTGGAGGGTATTTAATCCCTCTTCCAAGGATTATACTTACAAATCTCCAGTCCACTCCAGTCCACTCCAAATCTCCAGTCCACTCCTCCTCACATAGAATTTGTTGCTATCCAAATTGTATGTTAATATACTGACCACTGTCAATATTGGTTCTTTCACCACTTCAGATCACACGCCAGTCTCCATGTGTCTGACTCGCCAGGAGCAAGCACTAATGTGAACCGGCCCTTACCGCAGAACCAGCATTGATTGGCCGAATGCTATATACTGTATAGCATTTGGCAAATCAACGCTGGTTCTGCAGCAGGCTTGTCCTTGGTAGTCAGGAGAGCTGGCAGCTTGCGGTTATGTGGGAGCGGACTTTTTCTCATAGGAATGCATTGGCCAGTGTACAGCATTCGGTCAATCAACACTGGTTCTGCCGGAGGCTCGTCTGTGAGGAGGCGGAGTCTAATATTGGACTGCAGCAGTCTCCATTGTGGTCTGACCTTAGACTCTGCCTCCTCACAGACGAGCCTCCGGCAGAACCAGTGTTGATTGGCCGATTGCTGTACACTGTATAGGATTTGGCCAATCAACGCTGGTTCTGAATCGAATCTTTACTGCGAATAGCGATAGTATTAAAATGAGTACGAGTATTTTGAATACTGTAGTATTCGTTCGAATACCTACTCGATCGAATACTACTTGCTCATCTCTATTAATTCACAATGTTAAGTTTATGGACTGCACATGCAATAATGTCACCAGAACCATGGATCAAATGATTGAAGCTGAAGATAATTTTATTATTAATGGACAAGGGGTACAGGAGGGGGAATTTCACTGCTCATACAAGGCTGTCCCTTTGATTATGGAAAAACCACTTGCAGTATTTTAAGTACATGTAAATTTCTATTGGAAACACAGGCTGTTCCTAAGGGGCATACATTTGTTAAAGATGGCGAGGGATTTGTATAGCCATGTATCCCCTGGAGCTTCAGGCGGCCACCCAAGCAGACAAAGTTATAATCAGGCAGTGCCCAGAGCCATTATGTCATTCAGTGTTGAGTCAGCAACAGTAACTCTTCTAGTTATACAGAAAACTTAAGGATATTTATTAAATTCCTTCATATGTATTCCTTCTGTAATCCTTGAGCACCTGAAGTCTTATTGTTTGTAGTCTAATAGTACAATATTTCATTTCAGTACACTTTCTAATAGGGTTGAGCGATCGGGATTGGAAAAGATCGGATTCCGAGTACATTTCACAATCACGATCAGAATTCTGATCCTGATCTTTTCTGGCGGGATCGAGGTCGAGGCTATCTCAAAATCGGCTAAACTCTATTCATGTATATATCATTAATAGGGTTGAGGGATTGGGAAAGATTAGATCCCGATTGGCGATCGGGATCAGCTGGAAATTGATCAGAAATCAGATTTTAAATTCGATCCTGAAATCTCAAGTTCAGCTCAACCCTAATTACTAACCCAAAAAGAGGATATTATTAGGCTTCATTCCCCTTTTCTGTATGTAATGTACACAGTGCTCCAGATTTAATATTGTGGTTATATCTAGTCTTTTGGAGTAAATGTGGTTCATTCTGGCACATGTAGTTTGTAGTTTGTAGTTAAAAGCTGCTACATGTGAGGATGTGGCTTCTCAGGAAAAGTGGGCATTGCTATAGTGACAGAACAATTCAAAATGCACCAAAACTGTGTTGTAAAATTCTATTTCATGATAAGCTACCTTAATGGTGACATAATGGTGATATCCCTGACGTCACATAGGCCAGGGCTTGCGACCTTATGTGTTGTGACGCAAGCCCAGGGGTCAAGTGATGTCCCATACGTCATTAAAGATGACTGACATCTATGGGGAGTGCACTGAAGCCAGGGAGAGGTAAGTAACAGTGGGGTTTTTTTTGTTTGTATCCTCTCCTTGGTCTCAATTAATGTACTCAGGGGTCTGAAAATACCCCTGAGTATATTAATTGTTCATGGGTGTCCACAATGAGGCATCATACTGTGCGCAAGGGCCACTATGGGTCATCATACTGTGTGCAGGGGCCATTATGGGGCATAATACTGTTTACAGGGTCCACTATGGGGCCCCTGTAAACAGTATTATAAACAATACTGCATGCAGGAGTGCAGGAGGGGGTCGGTCAGTAGGGGTCTTTGGGGGGAACTCAGTCGGTCAGGGGGCTTCATGTCAAAAGTTCACCATAGGGCCCGGCCATTCCTAGTTATGCCACTGACTGCAGAGATGAAACACCATTCAGTGCAATGTATGGATGTCCTGAAAGCTGTGCATGGCCGCCAGACCCTTATACATTGCACAGAACCTGTAGGGGGTGGCCATGTATGGACTCTGTTGAGTGTGTGCCGTAAACCTCAATACTGCAGAGCCTGGGCTACATACAAAATAACACCTTTAGTTATCATATGTGTAACCAATTTACCAAATGACGTGTACTATTATTTATACTTCTACTTTATGTAAATGTATCAGTAAATTACTACAGAACATAATAAAGAAAAATGTTGAGTAAGTTATAACAGAAAACAATACCAACTGTCAGACTATTTATTACCAATGAAAACAAATTTACTTTTCTCAGTACATTAAGTATTTGGATTGATTTTTTTCCTCTGTTTTTGCCCCTTGGCCAATCATTCTATTTTTCATATGTCATTGTTTTCCAAGACATGGAAATGGATTTGCTATAGGCAGTGGATTTTTAATTAGCTATTTGCTTACTGTGTTTCATGCGCAATCTTAATGTCTGGTCTGTCACTCTGTTTATTCTGACAACACATTTTCCAATTACCCTTTCTGCACATATTAAATCACAATGAATATGCAATGATGTGGGTATATATTTTGTTGACTTTTAGGGTAGAACACCTAAATAATATTATTTGTGGAGGTGAAAAGTCTTTCATAATGTAAAGTCACCAGTGCAACAGCAGGGGTCTCACAAAGGCAGGACTGCTTATGCGAAGAGGATGGAAAACTCCGAAGACTCCTAGAACACGACCCACAGCTGCCAGAGGGCTTAGAATTTGAAAGAGTGTGCAGAGTCCTCCGCAACCAAAGACCTCCATCCTCCTAATGAAAAGAAACTCCTAAAGCCACTCCATCAAAGAGGAGGGTCGTAGTGCTATGCCAGTGCTGGGGAATAACCGTCCTGGTGGCCGTGAAGAAATGACGCAAGAAATCATCCTTAACTTTGGATGTCTTACCCGGGATCAAGGAGTTAGGGAGTGACCACTAACTTTTGCATACAGAGAACGGCCGGAGGACAAAAAGACCTAGATCTCCTGCGACTCCCACCAAATGTGGAAGAAAGAGCCCACAGTGGAACCACAGTGCCAACAAGCATCAGAGACAGTAGGGTAAAATTTATGAAGGAGGACTGGACAGTGGTACCAGTAGGTCAGAATCTTAAAATTCTTTTCCTGGTCACTGCAGGGCACAGGTAGCTTATGAACCAACAGAAAGGAATGGGTCCAATCAGCAGGAGAGAGACGCAAGCTGAGGTCTGTGTCCCAAGGTTTGGTATAGGGGAGTGGCCATCAGAAGGGTGTCGTAGAAGAGCGAGAGGGTGTGTGTTTTGTGGCCCTGGTCTGGAGGAAGATATTCTCCAATGCAGTGCAGGTAGAGGAGAGAAGGGGCTGCATGGAGAACTTTTAGAGAAAGGCAGTGAATTGGTTGTACTCCAGCCAGGAGAGGACTATGTTGGGAGTGGATACCCGTAGTTGGCTGAAGGAAGGAAAAGATGTCGACCCAGCAATCGTACCTAGTCTAACGTCATCGCTAGCAGACCAGCAAAGGAATCGACGGGCAGAGTGTTCTGAAAGAGAGGGCTTAGGGAACCAGGGACCCTAGCCAGTGAGGCAGTACTGAGCACACAATCCCAGACAGACAAGAAATGTGAGGCGAGGAGCGAAAGACGCGTCTTGGTCCGGCGATAATGGGAGGGGACCACACAGCAAGGAAGGAAGGTGGGCAGAGAGGAGGACTGCTTCCATGGGGACCCACTGATTATCCATACTTCAAAGAGGCACAGCAAGAAAGCTGATTTATACTACAGAAAGAGGGCTGGAAGACCGGACCCTGTTCTTGCGCCGGGAGAGGGCCTTAAATGTTGCACAATTTTTAGACACTGCTTTTTAGATTGGTGAACCATCTTAGTTTCTGAGAGACTCTGCCTCTCTAACATGCTTCTTGTATCCACAGTCTTTGGACTTAGCTGAATATGAACCCTCCAGATATTTTTCATGAGTACCACTTACTTTTTCAACCTTTTGTTAAACCTGTTCCGACTATTTTGAGATGTGTTGCTGCCGTTAATTTTTTTCAGATGTATTATCCAGAGCATAGCGCAACTATAAAAAAACATATCTGGATCTCATCTCAATGGCTGTTATTGATGGTATTGCAATTAATACAGGCTACTGAGTTATCTCACAGAGTACATCTACCTGCTGGTTGTCTTGTGTTCAGCTTATTCTCTTTGGCATTTTTTTTAAAAAAAAATTTAAGTAAAATTGGATTGTACAAAGTGGACAGCTATTTAAATCTTGCAAATTACCTTTTCTATATTGGTACTTTGTATAGAACACTATACATCAGAGTTATTTATTTGGATAAAAATATATTCCTGTAATGCTCTTTGAATTTCATGAAAATGATTGCATTTATTTATAAGGGAGACCTTGTGTGAATAGTCTGTGTGCTATAATTAGAATATATTCCTGGCTTTGAGCCCATTATACATCTTCAAGACATAAATCAATGTTTCTGGACGTCAATCCATCAGTCCATCAAAAGCTGTGAAAGAATTGAATTTAATAAAGTTGGTATAAAATATTAATTATAGAAGATAGTTTGCTGCATATAATACAATCAATTGGTAAACTTTTCGCATACGTTCTGGCTTTCTCAGAGGCTTTTTATGATAAAGCTCCAGTAACTAGGCTAGAATCATTATAGCTTGATTTACTTGGAGCAATCGTGATACCGTACATGCACTGCTGGCAGCCAATGATTTTATTGTCTACATAAAAGATGCACAAACAAGCATATACACATTTGTCAGCTGATCATGAACATGTTACATGGGGTAAGGATCTGGGACAAGTTTGCTCAGCCCATGTAAAAGGTTCTTAAAAGAACATTAGCCCAGAATATACACAGAAAAATAATGAAATCTCTCAACCATTCTTCCATCAATGTTCTTCTTTTTCTTGGTCCCACCACTAGTCCGAAATCTTAAGTCCTCTGCCAGGCTCAAGAGGAGACCTGGAACCCCCACCCAATGCTGTAGAAGTCCCGACCTGCCTCCCGAGACCACAGAGAGCACAGCGGGGAGAGGGCTGGCAGCCTCCGCGGCGCTATGCAGTCCTCCCCTTACCAGTGTGTTCATCACATGACCATGGACTGTATATCACATGACCAAGGACTATATATCACATGACCATGGACTATATATCACATGACCATGGACTGTATATCACATGACCAAGGACTATACAGTATATCACATGACCAAGGACTATATATCACATGACCATGGACTATATATCACATGACCATGGACTATATATCACATGACCAAGGACTATATATCACATGACCATGGACTATATATCACATGACCATGGACTGTACATCACATGACCATGGACTGATTTTTATCCACTGGGAGTAAACTGAATGAATGACAGCAAGCCGAGATCTAGAAAACTGTGAGGAATTGATACAGAAAGTATATTGGAAAATTGTATAACTTTGTATTATGCAAACAATAACATTTGTCTCGGAACACTGGTCTGAAAGTTACTAACCTCCTTAAGTTAGCTGCCTCTTTTTAGCTTCTTCCTTTGGTTGTAGGACATGATACACTTAGAGTATGATCTACAGATAGAGCTAGGAAGAAACTGGGAAGGGGGGGAGTGACCATTATGTTCAATGTCAGTGATTGCCTTCCATGCTGTTTTGACAAAGGTATAGGTTCTTTTCTTCAGGAGTAGGCACAATTGGCAGACTACACCATACCGAAAATTGCAGTAAAAAAAACTTGGAAAAAAAACTTGGAATGAATTAAAAAACAACTAATACCTCAAATACCTTACTAATTCCCTGCAGATTCCATATCTGTTTTTTTCCTGATTGTCTGTTACTATTATTTTTTTTGTATCACCATCTAAGTCCTTTATCAATTAATACAAGCAATATGTACAATTAGAGATGAGCGAGTAGTATTCGATCGAGTAGGTATTCGATTGAATACTACGGTATTCAAAATACTCGTACTCGATCGAGTACCACTCGCTATTCAAATGGAAAAGTTCAATGCAGGACCAGCATTGATTGGCCGAATGCTATACAGTCGGCCAATCAACGCTGGTTCTTCTCCTACCTTTAGAAGTCTTCTCTGTGCAGCTTCCCGCTCTGAATTCACTCTGAACGGCATCGGGCCTGGGCAGAGCCGACTGCACATGCCCGCTTGTAGTGCGGACATGCGCAGTCGGCTCTGCCCAAGCCCAATGCCTGGCAGATTGAATTCATAGCTGGAAGACGCCGCGGGGACACTGCACGGAGAAGACTTCTTGTAGGATCCAGCCCGACCCACACTCGTGGACTTGGTAAGTGTAATTTGATCGAACGTTGCCTACCCCTGAAACGAGCATTTTCCCCCCATAAACTATAATGGGGTTCAATATTTGATTCGAGTAGTCGAATATTGAGGGGCTACTCGAAACGAATATCAAATCTCAAACATTTTACTGTTCACTCATCTCTAGTTACAATGACTTGTTAATTGAATTGACTCCACACCTAAGATGTAACTTCTTTATTTGCTCTTTATTTGCTATCTTTCCCAGATTGTCTTAAGAACATAAAATACTGTATCTTGTAGACAGTTGAACTGATGTCTTTTCTTCTATCTTGAATGGCATTTCCTGCATGCTTTTTTTTTGTTTTAGGAAACCAAGCCTCTGCATGCACTAAACAAAGGTTATCATTTTCACGCTGTGCTTTCCTGTTTCAAAATTTTGTCACCTGACATCCCAATCTCCTCCGAGTGGTAGGGAGCCTAATAACAAAATACAGAACTCGTGTAAGACCAGACGTATCCATACTTGTTTTTAATCAGTTCTGGAATCATGGTAATAAGTGTTGATATTGCTGTAGCATTTGTGTGGATTTCTGCTGTTCTGTCTTACACAGAAAATGTTTCTTTTCTTATTCCCCCTTCTTTCTGTCTATATAGATAGAATTTGAGTTTCAGTGCCTATAAGCCTTAAAGAATTATCCAAATATTTGTATGATGTGAAGCGAATAAAATCAGGTTATGTAATATCAATGTAACATGTACTATGATGTGACAAACATATGATGTTTGTAATTGATGTTCTATATTCTACTATAGGTTATACTTAAAATACTGTAGTATTGATAAAGGTTAAATGGCCATCCGTCGTGTGCCATCCAACTATTGACCATCTGTTGGTCTTGTATCCTCTTAGGGCAAAACAAATGTAGGGTTATGGTTTATAGTCTCCATATTGCTTTTCTTAGGAAAATGAGAGAGCCCTGGACCCATCTATCGTTAATGGCCAAGATAAAACTGTTTAAAGTGACCTCAATTTGTAATGGCAATAGGGAAACAGGGGGAAGATTTAAAAAAAACAAAAAAAAACTCTGGAGTAGATTTCCATTCAAGGTGAGTTTCAGTAAGTAAGATGTTTTAAATATAACTTAATTCTAAGCCAACACAATATGCTGGGATACTGTCTTTACATGGACTTCTAAGACAATAACATATCTAGACATACATTTGGCAAGGAAAATGTCTGATCTTCATCATCTTAATTATACCTAGGGTTGAACCGATCTTGAGATTTTACAAGATTGCCGATTGGAATCCGATCTTTTCTGATCCCGGTCTAACCACTAGGCTTTAGCGATTGGGGTCAGAAAAGATCGGATTCCGATCAGCGATCGAGTAAATTTCACGATCGCGGTTGTAATTCCAATCCCAATCTTTTCTAGTGGGATCGAGGTCAGAAATTATTTCAAGATCGGCTCAACCCTATTCATGTTTATATCATTAATAGGGTTGAGCGATCGGGATCTGAAAAGATTGTATCCCTATTGGTGATCGAGCAAATTTCACAATCGCGATCGGGATATGCTGGAAAATGATCAGAAATCGGATTTTAAAATTGATCCTGAAATCTCAAGATTGGCTCAATCCTACTAACCACTTTCCCCACTGTTTCTCAGGTTTCTATATTACTGCTTTTACTTGTACACCTTCTTTTCCATACCAGTAGTATTCATATCCCCAGTCATAAGCATAAGCTAGGTGTTCACATACAGCTTGAATATTTGATTTAGTAAGTATGTATGTCTGCTTTTATGTAAATAGTAGGTACAGTGGCGTAACTAGGAACGGCGGGGCCCCGTGGCGAACTTTTGACATGGCCCCCCCCTGACCGACACCCGCCGAAGACCCCAACCGAACCCCTTCCCCTGCATTCCTGCACTCTCTAATATACCCCATAGTGGCCCCTGCACACAGTATTATGCCCCATAGTGGCCCCTGCACCCAGTATTATGTCCCATAGTGGCCCCTGCACACAGTATTATGCCCCATAGTGGCCCCTGCACCCAGTATTATGTCTCATAGTGGCCCCTGCACACAGTATTATGTCCTATAGTGGCCCCTGTACACAGTATTATGCCCCATAGTGGCCCCTGTACACAGTATTATGTCCCATAGTGGCCCCTGCACAGAGTATTATGCCCTATAGTGGCCCCTGCACAAACTATTATGCCCCATTGTGGACACCCATGAACAATTATTATACTCTGAGGTCTTTTCAGACCCCAGAGTATAATAATCGGAGACTGAGAAGGGATACCAACTAAAAAATACTGTTACTTACCTATCTCCTGCTCCGCTGCAGTCCTCGGTGGCATCAGCCTTCTTTAATGACGTCCGGGACATCACATGACCCTGCGTCTCGGGTCATGTGACATCAGAGAGCGTCCAGAAGTAGGCCCGAACCTGCCCGGATCATGGAAAGGTAAGTAACATGGTTTTTTATGTTATCTTACCTCCCCTAGACCTCCGATTATTATACTCGGGGGTCTGAAAAGACCCCCGAGTATAATAATGATGTCTGTGGGGCCCATGGCGTCACTTAACGATCTCAGCCACTGCCAGGATTGGTAAGTAAATTGGGCCCGTTACCGCATGGAGTAACGCCAGCCGGTAAAGGGGGAAAAAAAATGCAGCGGTAGCAGCTGTCGTCGGGCCCTCTAATGACCCGGGCCCTGTGGCAGACGTTACCCCTGCTACCCCGGTAGTTATGCCACTGAGTAGATGCATGTTGGTACCTACATCTCAAAGCTGGTTTGCCCTCATGGGCTGGGATCTCTTTCCCACTGTACCAGTTTTTTCATCTAGTTGGCTTTGTTTGTCATCGAATACGTCCTCAATAATCTTAGCCTGGAAAACCCTTTTAATAATTCAACCTCAAAGCTTCGATGTTATAGATTCCTAAATTCTATTACATATTATTGTATCGCTACTATAGTCAAATATGGCCCTGTACATCTATGATAAAATTATCAAAAGTATTTTTTTCAGTTAAATAAGATTTTAAAAAGTTTCATTCATTAGCAAGTGACTGCATTTGGCCTGTTCTTCACATTTGTAGATTTTTAGCCCTTGTGATGTCGTTTTGGAATGTCAGAAATTGACACAGAAATTAGAGGGCCAACACTGTGTTGTTATAATTAAAGGAAAACTACCAAAGGAGCCATATAACAGCTCCTTACACCTGCTCTTCAAGGATGAAATCACTTTGAAAACCCAGTAAGAAAGTTCCTTTGTGGAACCACCAGAAGCTTCAAAATAATTAAAGATAAAAAAAAGAAAAAAAAAGAAAAGAAAGATGACATTGAAAGAATACTAATTTTACATTATAGGGCACATTTTAAGTCAAAGTTGTAATGCTCACCCACTGTACACAGTGTAGCGGCTGGTTTAGGTACTGCAGTATTGTCTCATCGATTTCAATGGGACTGTACCACAGTAACTAAACCCACCGATGAATGGAATGGCAAGTGAGCAAGAAGTTCCCAGCATGTAAGCAGTACCGGGAGATGAGCTGTCCCAGATAATATATGGTGGGCTGTTGGACTCTCACCTAAGGGTAAGTTCACACTGGGTTTTTTGGTCAGGATTTTGAGGCCGTAATCCGCCTCAGAATCCTGATCAAAAAGACGGCTCCCATTGAAATCAATGGGAGCCGGTCAGTTCCTTTTTCCAGGAGCTGTTTGTTACGGCTCCCAGAAAAAGAAGCGAGATGCCCATTCTTTCAGGCAGATTCGCCTCGTGACATCCGCCTGAAGAAACTCCCTCCCGACCAGGCCTAATCCGGAGCGCAGTGCAGCGCATCCAGTCGCAGCTACCTGTATTTTGGTCTGGAACCTGAGGCGGCCTCCGCCTCTGGTTCTGGACCAAAGTACCCTGTGTGAACTTGCCTTAAGGATATGTCATCAATATTAGAAAATGGATGACTCCTTTAGGCTATAGCCCCACATATCGGGCCGCAGCAAAAAAGTGCTATGGGTAAAAAAAATGCATCCCAGTTTTTCCCATTGCGCTTTTCATATAAAGTCTGTGGAGATTTCCTATACTTCCATTATATCTATAAGTAAACTGTCAGCATTTCCATTGGTATAATTTACATGCTGTGACTTCCAAAACGTCAACGGTTTTGGAAATCGCAATATGCGTGTTTTTCTGCAATGTGTGGATGGGATTCGCTAAAATCCTGTCCACTTTTCAGGGGCTGTAAAACGACACCTTTTTTCCAGTGGGCTTCTGGCCTTAATCTCCCCCTGATCTATTCCATTTTTTGAGCTAAAGTTGAGTAGATTGAGTTGAGCTAACAGGGTGTGGATTAGTTTTTGTGCCATGCTGCCGCATTGGTCTTAGGGACAAGAAGTGACCAATGCCTGATTTCTGTACCTAGACTTAATAAAGTAAAACAAGACCAAGGGAAAGATTCCTAAAGGAATTTTTTGTATTGTTTATTTTGTGCGCCTTTTCTATGCTCAGATGCAGCATTTGCACCACAACTGCAGTACGTGAACAAAGATATATACTTGAGTATAAGTCAAATTTTTCAGCACAGTTTTTGTGCTGAAAAAGCCCCCCTCAGCTTATACTCGAGTCAGCAAAAAAAAAAAATTATTTCATTTTTTTTAGGGGGGAGGTCTATGACCACCAGCAATATCAATGTATAGAATCTCCCATAAAATAGTGGGGAAGAAAAAAAGCTTTAAAAAAAATAAAAGTTCTAAGTCACAAAAGTAGAAAATGACTGTGAAACACATACACACATTAGGTGTCCCTGTGTCTGAAAGTGCCCGGTCTACTGAATATAGGGGATCTGCAGTGCTCCTGTTCCGTCGGGAAGGGGTTAATAGGAGCACTGAAAATCCTCTATATTCAGCCAGGCTGAATTCCAAGTGGGGAAAAAAAAAAGCAGTCCTCAAGCTCAGGGAAGGGGCAGACAGACAACCAAAACACCCCCTCCCCTTCCCCAGCACCCAGCAACTACTGCACCCAAAAACTCCGACCATTTTAATTTTTGGAATTTTCCAGTAGCTGCTGCATTTCCCCTCTAGGCTTATACTCAAGTCAATAAGTTTTCCCAGTTTTTTGTGGTAAAATTAGGGGCCTCGGCTTATATTCGGGTCGGCTTATACTTGAGTATATATGGTACATGGCTAATGAATGAAATATTTATTTCCTCTTGTTGAAAGTATATGTATCCAATAGACTATTGTTACCAATCCCAATTATTAATATGGTATTACGGTATTTAGCAGGTAGTTCGTTCCATAAACAAGAATCCCGTAGGCACTTAGTGCACAATGTAAAGTACGCACTGTATACTTTCGATGTAATATCTCTAAAAAGTAGTAATATAAATACGGAGCAATAAATATTTCTTTTTCTCCCTTGTTCTTGTATATTTCACAATAAATCACAGCTTTCTAGAACTGCATCTTATAGAAAGAGTTAAAACAATGTTCTCTGATAGAACAAAATGTGCTTTTTGCTGTGGGTATTTGGCACAAAATGTCATCTATACAGCCTACAGCTTATTTTTTTTTCTCTTTTTTTTTTCCTAAAAAAGCACAAAAGTGCATGTCACCAGCAGGAGCCTGGAAATACAATAGGGTATATGGCAGCATTACTGTACAGCTCACAGTAAGGTACAGCAGTGATCAAGTAATGACTAGGCTTCTATTTAACCCATACTATGCATCTTAGAAGAGAACTAAAGGACTTCTTTTCAAAGTGTAACTGCAGTAATACAGGGCTGCTTAAAGGAAATAACTTTCTTGATTCACCAAACCTTTACAAAGTTATCCACATACAATGAGCATCCATCAAACTATTCGGATTACAGTTAACTTTTTGTTATTTCAGTAAATGCTATTAAAGATATTATTTATACACCTTATGGGACTTGGGACTCATAAAAGACATGATCTTGTATCTTTCCAGCAAACGTATGACAGGTCAGCTTACTGCAATAAATATCAGACATTATCCAGCTACAGTATTGCTTTAGCACATGTGACTTGAGAGTCTTCAGTAGTTGATACCTTTTTTTAATGGCTAACTAATAATGATTAGAGATGTCGGATTTTAAAAACTATCCTGAAACCTCAAGATCGGCTCAACCCTAGTCAGAATTTCCAGAAACTTAAATAAATCCCCATATACATTACTTGAAGTTCTTGATCCCTAATTCAGATCTGAGAAACTCCCTGCAAAAATATTCATACCTCTTGAACTTTTCCATATTTTGTCATCTTACCCCTCATTCACATCCGTATGGGGACCCCTCTGAACAGTATACAAATGCATTTACAAGCGGTATGCAGTGAAAGCACATGGACTCCATAGACTATAATGAGGTCCGTGTGCTTACCACATGAATCATGTGGACAGGAAAGTAGATTGTGAACTACTTTCCTGTCCCCATGTTCCCTGTGGAGATTTGGCGGCAAGAACACGGACCCCATTATAGTCTATGGAGTCCGTGTGCTTTCACTGCACACTGCTTGCAAATGCGTGTAGTATTCCGTTCGCGGGGGGTCCCGTTGCGGACTTCCCCGAACGGAATACCAACGTAGATGTAAACGAGGGGTTACTACCATTAACTTATATGTATTTTAATGAAATTTTAAGTGACACATAATTGTGAAGCGGACGGTAAATGGTACATGGTTTTCATCAAAATTTTAATTAAAAAAAAAATCTGAAAAGTGTTACATGGAAAAGTCTCCAGCCCTCCTAGATCAACACTTTGTACAGCCAACTTTCACAGCAATTACTGTTGCAAGTCTTTTGGGATATGTATCTACCAGCTTTACGCATCTAGAGACTGAGATTTTTGCCCATTCTTCTTTGTAAAATAGCTCAAGCTCATCCAGATTGGATGAACAAAAATTTTCATGTCTTGCCGCAGATGCACAATGGGATTTAGGTCTGGACTATGACTGGGCCATTCTAACACATGAATATTCTTTGATCTAAACCATTCAATTGTAGCTCTGGCTGTCTTGCTGGAAGGTGAATCTCCTTCCTAGTCTTGAGTCTTTTGCAGGCTCCAACAGGTTTTCTTTCAGGATTGCCCTGTATTTAGCTTCATCTATTTTCCCATCAACTCTGACCAGCTTTCCTTCCATCCCCACAGCATGATACTGCCACCACCATGTTTCACATTGGGATGGTGTGTTCAAGGTGATGAGCGGTGTTACTTTTCCACCACAACTAGAACTTTACATTTAGGCCAAAAAGTTCAACTTTGGTCTCTTCTGACCAAGGCACCTTCCTCCACATGTTCAATGTGTGTCCTCTATATGGCTCTTCCCTATATGGCTTGTGGCAAACTGCAAAAGGCACTTCTTATGTCTTTCATTCATCAATGGTTTTCTTCTTGCCACTCTAACATAAAGGCCAGTTTTTCGGAGTGCACAACTTATAGTTGTCCTGTGCACAGATTCTCCACAGTGACTATGGGCCTCTTGGCTGCTTCTCCAACCGGTGCTCTCTTTGCTCGATCTGTTAGTTTAGGTGGACACCATGTCTTTGTAGATTTGCAGTTGTAGAATACTTTTTCCATTTTGGATGATGGATTGAACAGTGGGATGCTCAAAGCTTGGGATATGTTTTTCTAACCTCTCTACTTTAAACTTCTACACAACGTGACTTTTTTGGCGAGTTCCTTGGTCTTACTGATGCTGTTTGTTCCCTAGTGTTCTCTAACAAACCACTGAGGCCTTCACAGAACAGGTTTATTTATTCTGAGACTAAATTACACATAGCTGTACTGTATTAACTAAGTGACTTCTGACGGCAATTATGTGCACTGGATTTTATTTAAGGGTAAGTTCACATGGAGTTTTTTGGTCAGGGTTTTGAGGTCGTATTCACCTCAACAACCCTGACCAAAAAGACGGCTCCCATTGAAATCAATGAGAGCCACTCAGGTCTTTTTTCTGGGTGCCGTTTCTTCTGGCTCCCAGAAAAAAAGAAGTGAGGTGCTCATTCTTCAGGCTGAGTTGCCTCGCAATTTGGCCTGAAGAAACTTTATCCTCCGGGCTAGGCCCATTCATTCGGCCTAATCTGGAGCAGAGTGCGCGGTTGGATGCCGGTGCAGTGTACATGCTTTCAGTCGCGGCTACCCGGTTTTTGGATCATAACCTGAGGTCGGCCTTCACCTCAGGTTCCGATCCAAAAAGCCCGGTGTGAACTTATCCTAAGAGTAGCAGAGTACAGGGGGCTAAATACTTTTGTATGCCACACTTTTCAGATTTGAATTTGATAACAATTTTGAAAACCATGTACCTTTGTCATTCTACTTCACAATTATCTGCTACCTTGTGTTGGCCTATCACGTAAAATCTGATATGGGAAAGAAAGATCCTTTTGAGCCCTCTTAGAACTTATGGACCATGTTCAATTGCAACCTCTATATCCTCTATAGCTATGAGGACACCACCTTTTTTACATGACCGGTGGAACATCAGCTGGCTTTTTGTAGAATGGTAAGTAGTCAATAATTTTTCATCATAGTTTTTAAAATCCTTAAAGGGTTTTTACTTGGGCTTAGGATAGCTCCTCATTATGTTATAAGTGGAGGTCTAGCACCCCCATGATCCCATATTCACAGCCATTAAGAAGTCCAAAGCAATTCCTACTTTCTAATTCCAATTGAAAAATCAGTTTTTACCTTTAATAAACTTATTTGAAATTTTGAAGGTTAATCATATTTTCTCTGACATACTTGGTTCTATTACTCCCACTTACAGCAGTTTGATCCCTCTGTTCTATGCATGGTACTGTAGGTAATGAGTTCATAAGGAAAATGGAAATGTCCTGTCTTTTTTTTATTTTCATTTCAGTAAAATGCTTTTAGATAAGGAGTTCATTTAGAGAATGTCACAGAAGATATTATCTTAAATAAGTGAATGCTTGACGGAATGGAAATAAATCATCTATACTTGAAGGGCTTTACAGGATTTATTAGTAAAATATAGATGCAAACAATTTTTCTGACACCTGTGTAAGCTTACTACTTCAAAGAGTTATTCTAGCGATATAAGGATAAAACCTGCACGGTCTATGTATAATCTCTTTGGTCTTCCTTAGGTTTCTAATACACATTCCACTTTTCCTTCATAGTTCAAAAACATATGTCAATTCAGCTTTAAACAAAAATAAGTCTGCTCTACTTGTTTCTTAATGATCAGCCAACTAGAAGAAGAACAGGAGTTTGCTTAAAGTCTCAAGTTCTTAAGGCCCGGTTTACATCTGCATTTGGTATTCTGTTCGGGGGATCCTCAAGAAGTACGTGCTGCTTGAATTACCCTTCTCTCCGCATGATTCCTGCATACACCACACATGGTATATGCAGGAATCATCGCACCGTGTGGTTTCTTTGCTAACCACTTTTTAATGAGTTTGGTATTCCATTCGGGAACTCCCCCAAGCAAACTCCGGAACGGAATACCGAACCCAAATGTGAACCGGGCCTTAAAAAAAAAATAATAATAATGTTGGAGCTCTGATGAAACCACATCACATCAGAGATTTCTGTTGGTGGTATACAGGTGTGTCCACCATTAACTTTCCATAAATATTGTTAGGGACTGGTTAGGAATTTGTCATCTTGTCTTGGTGTACGGCATGTTGAGAGATGATGAAAGGTAAGGAAAGGCACTTCTGTATGTCGGGAACAATTTCTGGGATATGTTGTCCACAAGGTCTTGTGCAAAAATGATACACCATACTGTATGCAATTTATTACAGGACAACAAAGACACAGAAAAATTGCAATCTGGCACCCATAGATAATGGTACAAGTCTTGTAGACCAATGTAGGTGGTAGTGGTATTAAGAAATGAGAAGGCAAAAACTGGCAAAATCTTAGAGTGCTTCTGTTCCAATGATGAGAAAAAACTTATTGATAACACAGGTTTATTGATTCCAAAGGGACAAGGATATGGGATATTCGTTTCAACACCGTTCTGACGTCTTCATCAGGACAGGAATGGGCGATATCCACAGGGCTTTGGAACCATCCATTATTACAGGATACCATTGTATAGGAGAGCATAAACGATTACAGTTCCAATAAAAAAAAAATAAAAAAAAATTATATATATATATATATATATATATATATATATATATATATATATATACACTCACCGGCCACTTTATTAGGTACACCATGCTAGTAACGGGTTGGACCCCCTTTTGCCTTCAGAACTGCCTCAATTCTTCGTGGCATAGATTCAACAAGGTGCTGGAAGCATTCCTCAGAGATTTTGGTCCATATTGACATGATGGCATCACACAGTTGCCGCAGATTTGTCGGCTGCACATCCATGATGCGAATCTCCCATTCCACCACATCCCAAAGATGCTCTATTGGATTGAGATCTGGTTACTGTGGAGGCCATTGGAGTACAGTGAACTCATTGTCATGTTCAAGAAACCAGTCTGAGATGATTCCAGCTTTATGACATGACGCATTATCCTGCTGAAAGTAGCCATCAGATGTTGGGTACATTGTGGTCATAAAGGGATGGACATGGTCAGCAACAATACTCAGGTAGGCTTTGGTGTTGCAGCGATCCTCAATTGGTACCAAGGGGCCCAAAGAGTGCCAAGAAAATATTCCCCACACCATGACACCACCACCACCAGCCTGAACCGTTGATACAAGGCAGGATGGATCCATGCTTTCATGTTGTTGACGCTAAATTCTGACCCTACCATCCGAATGTCGCAGCAGAAATCGAGACTCATCAGACCAGGCAACGTTTTTCCAATCTTCAATTGTCCAATTTCGATGAGCTTGTGCAAATTGTAGCCTCAGTTTCCTGTTCTTAGCTGAAAGGAGTGGCACCCGGTGTGGTCTTCTGCTGCTGTAGCCCATCTGCCTCAAAGTTCGACGTACTGTGCGTTCAGAGATGCTCTTCTGGCTACCTTGGTTGTAACCGGTGGCTATTTGAGTCACTGTTGCCTTTCTATCAGCTCGAACCAGTCTGGCCATTCTCCTCTGACCTCTGGCATCAACAACGCATTTCCGCCACAGAACTGCCGCTCACTGGATGTTTTTTCTTTTTCGGACCATTCTCTGTAAACCCTAGAGATGGTTGTGCGTGAAAATCCCAGTAGATCAGCAGTTTCTGAAATACTCAGACCAGCCCTTCTGGCACCAACAACCATGCCACATTCAAAGGCACTCAAATCACCTTTCTTCCCCATACTGATGCTCGGTTTGAACTGCAGGAGATTGTCTTGACCATGTCTACATGCCTAAATGCACTGAGTTGCCGCCATGTGATTGGCTGATTAGAAATTAAGTGTTAACAAGCAGTTGGACAGGTGTACCTAATAAAGTGGCCGGTGAGTGTGTGTATATATATATATATATATATATATATATATATATATGGATATGTTTTGCTTCCTTTGTACTAGCTACGGTAGCTGGGTTTCTTTATGCACCTACCAAGCATAGGGGATAAATGTCAGAGGTGACAGTGTCTTGTCTTGATAAGTAACCAATGGATATGAATGCAGAAACTTTCTATATTCTGTGACTTGTTAGAAACCCAGTCTTGATTTTCTTATTGTAGTAGGGTTTTCATGCAGGGACATTTCATGTATGAGAAGACAACCTGGCCACAATAGGGAAATTATGACTGGTTTGCCAAGTGCCAGACCACAGAAAGTACCAGCATTCATTGCCATATCCATTGGCAATCTATCAAGATTACAAAGATAGTCATGGTGATGGTTAGAGATTTATTTTCAAACTCTGCATAATGTTGACTTACTTATATTTGCTTATAATAGTCTACCAATACATTATTATTATGCTCGTGGGAAACCCCTTTCAGCACCGTGTCTCATCCTTTAAATTCTAGTTCATACTGAATGGCCTATCCATGGAATAAGTCATAAATATTAGATAAGTAGTAGTTCAACTCTCAGAACCCTTTAAACAGCTGAGTATCAGGGATGTTGGCAGTCAGACTGCCACTTACAGAGGACCTTTCACCACTTGGGGCACATGCTGTTTTATATACCACTAGAAAGCCGACAGTGCGCTGAAAAAGGGCTTCCAGCCAGAAACGCGTTGTGTGTGTCAATAAAGGAGTATCATCAATACCTACAGGCAAGTGCTGTTTATTTCTTGGCCAAAGCCCGTGAGGAGGCTGGTCCATTATTTTCCAGTATCTTTACGTCCCTGTGACGTTTACAGCTGCTGCCTTTGGCTCTCATCATCAGGCCACTACATGCTTCTAGGATGTTGTACCATCTGCACAACCCCATAAGGTGAGAAATAGGGTTGAGCCAATCTTGACTTTTCAAGATCGATTTTAAAATCCAATTTCCGATCATTTTTCATTCGAACCTGATCTCGATCCCAATTCCGATCTCAATTCAAGTCAATGGGATTTTTTTTTATTAATCGGAGATCAGATTTTAAAAGCAATCCTATTCACTATACAGCATGGAATCTAACAATTGCACACTTTAATTGTTAGAATCCACACTGTGTAGTGAATCACTAAGTAGCCAGAGGATTTTTTTTTAATCCTCTGGCTACTTAGTCCCCCCTGGTGTCAACTTACCTGCAGAGATGGCTGGTCCGCTGCCCGGTGTTCTTCTTCACCTCGCTGCCGCTCCACGCTGCTCTTGTCGCCTCGCTGCCCCCTGCCTCCCAGATTAGGAGAGTATGGGCGGGTTAGGAGAGTGTGGGTGGGTACTGGGAGGGAGACGTCATGTCTCCCCGCCCTGTACCCTCCCACACTCTCCTAAGCCACAAGCCCCGCCTTCCAAGCTCTTTAAACACTAACCTGGGAGGCGGCGGCAGCGAGGCGAGAAGAGCAGCGTGTAGCGGCAGCAAGGTGAAGAAGAAAACCAGGCACTGCAGACCAGCCATCTCTGGAGGTAAGTAGTTACTAGAGATGTTAATTTAGTCTTCCATTAGAATGAATGGAGGCAGCCGGCGCGCAGGGGGTTAAGGTGTGTGTCGGCTGCTTCCATTCATTCCTATGGAACCGCAGCAGAGCCTTCACACTGAGTATACACTCCACTCAGAATGAGCGGAGTGTATACTGTGTGAAGGCTAAGCAAAGCATTGTGGGAAATAGTACTGTTCTCGATCCCACCTAAAAAGATCGTGTTCAGAATTCCAATCGCAATCATGACATTTTCTCGATCGCCGATCGGAATCCGATCTTTTCCGAACACGATCGCCCAACCCTAGTGAGAAAGCATTTGTCCTATCCAAAATTGGCCCAGTGTTGTAGTTAATGTACAAAGATCCGCTCGGTGTGGTTCTCTCTTTTGTTTGCGTAATTGGCTGGGGGGTCACCTCTGAGGTCTGTGATCGGGACATCAACAGTTACATGGGCACCCTTAATATCATGTCGTTATGATGCTAGATGTGTCCATGTCATCGCTGAGGCCAGAGACGGTCATCTAGAATCCAGGGCTGGTGGAAGGGAAGCAGCATCATGGCGGCTTCCATAACTGTGTATACAGTGCTTATTGAGAGATGTATATACAGAGATTGGGAAGGCAGGAGACAGTAAAAAAAAACAAAAAAACAAAAAAACCCTGTCTTCTCTCTGGAATATCCGGCTGTTCTAACAACTGGCTTCCTACGTCTGCAGCTCAATCTCATACACATATATAGATAAATACCAATTTCCCATTGTCTATAGACTATACTGTATGTTTCCAAGTAGTCAGCATCTGGTTTACTTCACTTTTTCAATGACTTTTGTTGTGTGATGTGATAAAATATAATGCTTCAGCATCAGTTATCAGTGTCAAGTTAAACTTTGCTGCAACTACTTTTTGAATATCTTTGGGTACTATGAAAATAAGATGGCCTATGGTAAACGCATATAGACAATGCACACATGGTATACGTTGATCTGTAGAATGCACAGTGTTTGTACATTGCCATGTTCATTTATCTTTATATGTTAAAACATGTTGCTCCACTTTCCCTCGTGAAAACACAATTTCTCTTTATCTGCCTTTCCCCACGTCAATGAGTTCTTTTCCCGCAGCAATACTTTCTCACTGTACATAGAAGTTCATTCACTTTGATTCACAGCTAGCTTGACATCTCACCATTTATCAGACATGTCAGGCTGGTGGTGAATCAGAGTGAATGAACTGCATTCTGAATCGCTACTGGCCTGTCTCCCACAGACATTACCATGGTTGAATAGCTACAATAATATTTGTGTCCTTGTGTCCTATGTCGCCCTGTATCTGTGCTGGATGGTGTCTTTTCATCAGGTCAGACAATAGACCTCATAGGATTAAACATCTGAATTTATAAGGTGAAGAGATTTGTATCTGGAAGATGCATACATTAATACATGTCCATTTTCATAGCAGCTATCTAGTCAGGAGCTCAAAAACATGCAAGTCTTCAGAACATGATCATATGCTATTTATTTTCCTTTCTATCTCGGCTTCTTTAGGGCAGAACTATGATCTGTGACTACAGTTTGGCTACAGTCCATACAGAGACTCTAGGGTAGTCTGTCCATATATGTACACACCAGACAATGGACTCAATGATATATTTATGTTTACTAAGAGGGATAACATACACTGTCCAAGCTTCTATCAGCAAACTGCAATTAGCTGACCTGACTGCCCACACTACAGTGCAATGAGTTAAATCATCTGACCTGCCATTAGATACCATGCCTTGCCAACAATGTGTAAACAAAGGGAGGAATAATTTAACAGAGCAGGCAAACAAAGCAGCATTGCTGAAGCAATCTATGGAAAATCATATTTAAATAAACAAAGTATCCAGACACCCCCCAAAACATACGTTTTTCATATTAGGTGCATTGTGCTGCCACCTACTGCCAGCTACTCCATATCAGCAACCTCAGTAGACATTAGACATCGTGAGAGAGCAGAATGGGGCGCTCCGCGGAACTCACGGACTTCAATCATGGTCAGGTGATTGGGTGCAACACATCACACAGGTCAATGCCAAACGACGTCTCGCTTGGAGCATAAACATTGGACGATTGATCAGTGGAAAAACGTGTGGAGTGACGAATCACGGTACACAATGTGGCGATCCGATGGCAGGGTGTGGGTATGGCGAATGCCCGGTGAACGTCATCTGCCATCGTGTGTAGTGCCAACAAAAATTCGAAGATGGTGGTGTTATGGTGTGGTTGTGTTTTCATGGAGGGGGCTTGCACCCCTTGTTGTTTTGCGTGACACTATCACAGCACAGTGTCACGCAAAACCTTCTTTCTTCCCACTGTTGAGGAGTAACTCGGGGATGGCGATTGCATCTTTCAACACGATCGAGCACCTGTTCATACTGCACGGCCTGTGGCAGAGTGGTTACACGACAATAAAATCTTGCTGATTCTGGCACTATAACTCACGGCATAATCAGCGCTGAAAAAAATACTGCCATTGACTTCAATGGGTTCCATTTACTGTGCGGAAACCATTGAAATCAATGGGAGGCTTTTTGTCCCATTGATTTCAATAGGTTCCGTGCGGTAAACTGAATCCATTGAAGTCAATGGGAGTCTTTTTTCAGCGCTGATTCTGCCGTGAGCTATCGTGCCAGAATCAGCACCAACTTCCTACTTGTGAATGCCCCCTTAGCCAAGTTTTTTTTGTCTAAGGACATTTCTAACAAGGGCCTTATAACTTTGACCTACCAAGTCACAAGATAGACAGGGCATTCTGGGAAGAGAATATAGGAAATAACTAAATTGTGGCTTTTTATTAACATGTATTGCATATGAAAATGCAGTCGCAATAGGCTGAAATTTTGAGGTTTGAAGATATTTTCATCCATTGCAATTGTGTACTGTAAATCAATAATTTCTGACACATGACTGATGAGTCACAACTGAATATACTGTGGATTAAAAGCCCTCCAACACTTATGTATCTAGCTCACTAGTAGCATTTACTGATGAAAAAATCTGACTTAGGGCCATATTGCGGCTCCATATTGTATATAACCCATATATTGAATGCAGCCATAATATGACCTCCATAGATTTTTATGTAATTGTTACTTTATCTTCATATAATTTTATATGAAAACTGAAAAACAATATTACATTACTGCTAGAGAAAATATATTATGGCAGCATACAAAGGACACTATAGCACTAGTGGCTATAGTTATGTAGTATCTACAGTATGAGGGTATATTCTTATTCTCCTGCCAATATTGCCCTAGATTGGGTTGCAAAATCAGCAGCACGTGAGCATATTGCATCTCATGGAATTTTGGTCTACACGTGAATAGTGTTTTCATAAACCTATCCATACATATATTGTAGGAAACTCTACATCCTACTGGAAGAAGAGGAGACCACTGTGGAGATCGCTGCCCAATATGTGTCCTGCTGTCACCAAATAAGAGGAAGATGAGACCGCTTGCACTATCAGACCACCAAGCCCCCATGGACTATTAAACCCCCCACCCACCACCCAAAGACCGTAAACACCTCCCCATCACCTGCCTACCCCACACCCACCCTTACCCACATGTCCAAAACAAGAACGATGAGACACTCTCAAACCCAACCCACACATCCCACACCCCCCTCCCACCACCTCCCCAACCATTCTTTGCTTTGGCAACACCAAATGTTTTTTCTTCGGTGATGCTAATAAAGCACATTTGTATTTGTATTGTATTTGTATTCTATTGCAATTTGTTGAGGATTTGTAGTACAGCAAATTGACTCTTTGTGATCTAATTGCATGGTGGCATACAATATAAACTTGTAATGACCCGGGAACAGCAGGATGTAGATGGTACAGTTTGGACTAAGCCCAGCATGGTCGTCTCTGTGGTCACAATGGCTTTTGGGGTCACATCTTTTTATAGGTCCTAGGCCTGCACAATGATGAAGGGTTCACACAGATGTGATGGTGTTGGATCCCTGCCAGACGTGCCCATTTCACCACTGAGGCCCAATCACAGGTGGCGACCCTGGGCCAATGACATCACCAGGAGATTGCTGGACACTGCAAGGAGGTCCAAAAGAGGTAACAGAAGGTGAGATTGATTTTCTTTTTTTCTTTTTTTTTAAACCTCTCCTGAGCCTCCAACTATTATACTCAGGTGTCTGAAGAGATCCTCCAATATAATGTCAATTTCACATTGTCCTCATTTTGGCTGTTTGATTTAGAGAGGTAGAAATTAGATAGGTGGGTTCCTAGGGGTCCCGAGAGTGCCTTACACTATGTTTTAAGCCAATTTAAGGTATGGTTCATACCAAACTTGTTCGACCTGAAAGAAATCAGAGATCTGAGCCACTGGTCCTGAGAACACGACAAATCTTGATAGGTTAGACCATTTTTTAAAATAACCAAACATAACAGAACAAAGCAATTTTGTGTTGACTTTTTTAGCAGCAGAGTCAATGATGAAAAATTTAACCAGGAGGTGCTCTGTCTGCATCCTTATTCTGTCAACTTTTCAGTTCATTAGGGGCAACATGGTGGCTCAGTGGTTAGCGCTGCAGCCTTGCAGCACCTGTGTCCTGGGTTCGAATCCTGCGAGGAGCAACATCTGTAAGGAGTTTGTATGTTCTCCCCATGTTTGCATGGATTTCCTCCCATTCTACAAAGACATACTTAAATGAGAAAAAAAAAAAACATTGTGATCCAAATATGGGGCTCACAATCTACATGAAAAAAAAAACCAAAAAACTTTTCAGTCCATTGCACCTTGTAGGGCACCTTCTACACTTTCAAAGGTAACTTTCACATTCTGCATTGAAGCTCCATTAGCTGAAAAGGACATTTCTTCTGTTACCAGGGCTTCAGTCTTCACTCTGGATAACAGCCCCCATTAAGTGAAATCTTCCACTGCTGCAGTTAGCGGAGGTTATCTAGAGTTTCTAGAGCTACAATGCAGAATACGAAAGTTCTCTTTGGAAATTGTAGAAGCCGCTCTACAAGGTACTGTCATTAGTCTGATATTTTCTTGTTAACAATCTCCCTTTAAATATTCACGCAGACACAAACATTATCACTTTACATCAGTCATAGACGAAGGGTTTACTCTAATTGCTTCATACTTATTGCAGGAACAAAGCTTTTTTTGTTGCGTTTTTTTGAGCCAAAGTCGGGAATGGATTGAGCAGAAGGTCGACGTGTAAGAGTTCCTTATACATTTCCCATTCCTTATGTGGTCACTTCTAGGTTTGGCACAAAAAAAAAAAAAAAAAAAGAAGCTGCGTTAATGCAACTTGGGATTTCAGTCTAAAGGGTCCAAATGGATTATTATGTAACATCAGAGTGTGTTTATGATTTATCACTACCAAATACAATGTTTGCATAGTAGCTGCAATGCTCTTTCCAAGCGATGTCTGATAAGCAATGTAAAAAAGCATTGTCCGATAAGAAAAATTATGATAATACCTAATACTACGGTTGAGCCGATCTTCAGATTTCAGGATCGTTTTTAAAATCCAATTTCTGATCATTTTCCAACCGATCCCGATCGTGAAATTTGCTTGATCGCCGATCAGGAGCCAATCTTTCCCGATCCCGATCGCTCAACCCTACTTAATATTCATGGTCCTGTAGGAAAGCTTAGAATAAGGACTAATACCGTAGCACCATGCTTAAAGCCAACATGATTCAAGGCACATTTTCATTAAGCCTTATCGTCTATGTTAAAATTTTCTCACTGCTTGCATGTCAAATAGTAGGGCCCCTCAGTTTCTTGGTCCCACAGGAGATGCTATGCCTGCTCATTTGAAAGTTGTGACTATGCTTTAGATGCCTTTATCTCATGCAGTTGTTTGTTGTGTACTCCTATAATACTTCTATTTCCAATAATAATAACAGTTATAATATTAATATTATAGTATATACAGTCCTAAGAAAAAGTTTGGGCACCCCTATTAATCTTAATCATTTTTAGTTCTAAATATTTTGGTATTTGCAACAGCCATTTCAGTTTGATATATCTAATAACTGATGGACACAGTAATATTTCAGGATTGAAATGAGGTTTATTGTACTAACAGAAAATGTGCACTATGCAATAAACCAAAATTTGACCAGTGCAAAAGTATGGGCACCTCAACAGAAAAGTGACATTAATATTTAGTACATCCTCCTTTTGCAAAGATAACAGCCTCTAGTCGCTTCCTGTAGCTTTTAATCAGTTCCTGGATCCTGGATAAAGGTATTTTGGACAAACAATTCAAGTTCAGTTAAGTTAGATGGTCGCCGAGCATGGACAGCCCGCTTCAAATCATCCCACAGATGTTCAATGATATTCAGGTCTGGGGACTGGGATGGCCATTCCAGAACATTGTAATTGTTCCTCTGCATGAATGCCTGAGTTGATTTGGAGCAGTGTTTTGGATCATTGTCTTGCTGAAATATCCATCCCCGGCGTAACTTCAACTTCGTCACTGATTCTTGAACATTATTCTCAAGAATCTGCTGATACTGAGTGGAATCCATGCGACCCTCAACTTTAACAAGATTCCCGATGCCGGCATTGGCCACTCAGCCCCAAAGCATGATGGAACCTCCACCAAATTTTACAGTGGGTAGCAAGTGTTTTTCTTGGAATGCTGTTTCTTTTTGGACGCCATGCATAACGCCTTTTTTATAACCAAACAACTCAATCTTTGTTTCCAAAATGAAGTTGGATTCTCCAAATGTGCTTTTGCATACCTCAGGCAACTCTATTTGTGGCGTACGTGCAGAAACGGCTTCTTTCTCATCACTCTCCCATACAGCTTCTCCTTGTGCAAAGTGCGCTGTATAGTTGACTGATGCACAGTGACACCATCTGCAGCAAGATGATGCTGCAGTTCTTTGGAGGTGGTTTGTGGATTGTCCTTGACTGTTCTCACCATTCTTCTTCTCTGCCTTTCTGATATTTTTCTTGGCCTGCCACTTCTGGGCTTAACAAGAACTGTCCCTGTGGTCTTCCATTTCCTTACTATGTTCCTCACAGTGGAAACTGACAGGTTAAATCTCTGAGACAACGTTTTGTATCCTTCCCCTGAACAACTATGTTGAACAATCTTTGTTTTCAGATCATTTGAGAGCGGGCTGTCCATGTTCGGCGACCATCAAACTTAACTGAACTTGAATTGTTTTGTAGAAAGAAATGGTCCAAAATACCTTCATCCAGGATCCAGGAACTGATGAAAAGCTACAGGAAGTGACTAGAGGCTGTTATCTCTGCAAAAGGAGGATGTACTAAATATTAATGTCACTTTTCTGTTGAGGTGCCCATATTTTTGCACCGGTCAAATTTTGGTTTAATGCATATTGCGCATTTTCTGTTAGTACAATAAACCTCATTTCAATCCTGAAATATTACTGTGTTCATCAGTTATTAGATATATCAAACTGAAATGGCTGTTGCAAACACCAAAATATTTAGAACTAAAAATGATTAAGATTAATAGGGGTGCCCAAACTTTTTCATAGGACTGTAGTAATAATCCATAGGGTCAATGGTGCATTTGGACAATATGGTAGCGGGAGCCCCTTTTGGACATCAGGACAGTCCTAGATTTGCCGTCTTGCCATCCAGGGCAGTGGGTCCTTGCTGCACCCACTGGTAGAATCATATCAATGAAGGCAAACTCATTAATGATTTACCTACTGAAGTTTCATCTGACTTGTGAATAAATCTTTAGCTACAAGTTAGTTCACTTAGTAGTTTGATAACATATCCAGCAGTTTGTTGTTATGGTGCTATATAATCTGTAATAATTAATAATCGGTTCTGTAGGGTTTTTGTCATTAATTTACAGGACAAAATAGTTCACCCTCCAACACAGATCTAAACATGGCAGAACATGTGGAACTATTTATTTGCCCTGTGGTTATGGTGTGTGTGATACATCCTTACTAGAGATGAGTGAACAGTAAAATTGAATCCTATTATACTCTATGGGGGAAAAATACTCGTTTCAGGGGTAGGCAACATTCAATCAAATTGAACTTACCAAGTCCATGAGTGAGGGTCGGGCTGGATTCTCCAAGAAGTCTTCTTCGTGCAGCGTCCCTGCGGCATCTTCCGGCTCTGAATTCACTCTGCCAGGCATCGGGCCTGGGCAGAGTCGACTGCGCATGCCCACACTACAAGAAAATTACCTCTTACAGTCAAAGCGGCCATTTTCTTGTAGCACGGGCATGCACAGTCGGCTCTGCCCAGGCCCGATACCTGGCAGAGTGAATTCAGAGTCAGAAGACGCTGCGGGGATGCAGCGAGGAGAAGACTTCTAAAGGTAGGAGAAGAACCAGCATTGATTGGCTGACTGTATAGCATTCGGCCAATCAACGCTGGTTCTGCATCAAATTTTTCCATTCGAATAGCGAGTAGTATTCGATCGAGTACGAGTATTTCGAATACCGTAGTATTCGATCGAATACCTACTCGATCGAATACTACTCGCTCATCTCTAATCTTTACCAATACAATGTTTGCATAGTATTTGCAATATTCTTTCCAAGCTATAAACACAGTCTGTACTTATTTCATGTGAACAGGCATTGTCCAATAAGGATAAATATGATAAATATAGAAGTGTAACCAATTGTTCCATTACATTTTTTACTTTGTCCTAGAAATGATACCATCAACTTTGTAAATGAAATATTATTCAAACACTCATCTCCTCCAAAATCCTTTGAATTTAAAAATGTATTAATCTGTTTCTGAGAACATTAAAAAGTGGCAAATATATCATACCTAATTATTCTCCACTGGAGCAGGTTTAATTTAATATTAAGATTGGCTTGCCATCTATCTTACGGTAAGCTTGCAACCTCTCATTACTCTCTTTGTGATTTAATTTACTGTATGCTCCCGTAGAAAATTTCCATTCTCCAAGGAACGACGCAAGCTCTTTTTAATACTATACTAGTAAGCAATAACACCCTCCGATATGGATTTTGTCATTTTATTGCATTGATACCTTTATTAAGGTTTGAATACATTATAATTGAGAAAAGAAACCACACCAAAAACAAGTTTCTGTCCATATTTGTGATGTGGCTTATGTTTGTAGTGATGGACACGTATAATTCCAAATTTGCCGTATGGCAGACTCCATTGAATTAATAGGAAAAATATCTAGGTACCATCATGGTGTCAATTCTCTTTCTGGGAAGGGGAGTGCTACATGTACTACCTGACAAAATGGCTGACCAATAACTCCATTGTAAATGTGAGCATAGTCTAAGATAAACTAGACCATAGGAGTTAAAAATCTGTCCACTCTAAGGGTCCATTCACACAGAGTAAAGTGGCGCTGATTTTGACACAATAACTCGCGTAAGAATCAGCACTGAAAAAAAAACCTCCCATTGATTTCAATGTGTTCCACGCAGAAAACGGAACCCATTGAAGTTAATGGGAGTCTTTTTTTCAGCGCAGATTCTTACGCGAGTTATCATGCCATAATCAGCACCACTTTATCCTGTGTGAGCGGACCCTAACTTTAGGTTGATTTTAGATACAGACTCCAATTTCAATACAAAATCGCAACATCATAGCAAAACCACAAATAGACTGCAGCTCAACAGATACTTAGACATTAGAGATGAGCGAATAGTAAAATGTTCGAGATCCGATATTCGTTTCGAGTAGCCCCTCAATATTCAACTACTCGAATCGAATATCAAACCCTATTATAGTCTATGGGGGGAAAATGCTCGTTTCAGGAGTAGGCAACGTTCGATCAAATTATACTTACCAAGTCCACGAGTGAGGGTCGGGCTGGATCCTCCGAGAAGTCTTCTCCGTGCAGCGTCCCCGCGGCATCTTCCGGCTCTGAATTCACTCTGCCAGGCATTGGGTCTGGGCAGAGCCGACTGCGCATGCCTGCACTACAAGCGGGCATGCGCAGTCGGCTCTGCCCAGGCCCGATGCCTGGCAGAGTGAATTCTGAGCCGGAAGATGTCGCAGGGAAGCTGCACGGAGAAGACTTCTAAAGGTAGGAGAAGAACCAGCGTTGATTGGCCGACTGTATAGCATTCGGCCAATCAATGCTGGTTCTGCATCGAACTTTGCCATTTGAATAGCGAGTGGTACTCGATCGAGTACAAGTATTTCGAATACCGTAGTATTCGATCGAATACCTACTCGATCGAATACTACTCGCTCATCTCTAGTAGACATATATGATGCACAAGCACATAGACACATACAAAATAGATGTCTTGTCAAAGAATATTGCAAAACCACCTTGTCTCGAAGAGCTGTTAATCCCCTGACATACTCACTTGGACATGTCCCTCCAAAAGGAAAGGTGAACAAGGACACCTCTGTATTGTCCACAATATAAAATATGTAATAGGATCCTCAATTGTTCTGCTTCATTTATAGTACTGATTTACTTGTATAAGGCAAAAGGTCTCTTTAGCTAGCCTCTTACTTCCCAATAGGGTGCGAATTGTGCCCGCATATTACTTTGTACTTTATGTACAGGGAAATGTCACAGATTTTCACTCAGCATGGTCACATCAACTTGTTTTGAGTCTAATATTGGCATAACAGAATTTATTCAAATACCATACATCATGGATAGAAAAAGCTTCTAGTTAATGCTGACATTTCCCAGAATTAAATAATTCAAAAGATTTTGTCATTTGTAATATATCAAATAGAACCGCATACAAAATGTCGTTTCTTTCGGTAATTCCACATCGAAATGGCTTCATTGATGTTGTACACAGTCTATACCTGACAGTGGTTTCAAGTAATATAAACTCAATATCAACTATTGTGTAAAATAATGTTTTTTTTTTTTTTAAAAAAACCTCCCTATATTCCAATTGTTTTTGGAAACAGTCTTGCTTTTTACTGCACACCTATTGTAATTTAGGCAGCAGCCACATCAGGTAAAGTACTAGTTACAGGTCCTACAGTTCCAATGGTGGCTGCCCATTCAGGGCCCACAGTTAGAAAGGAAGAGTAAGTCACGATGAATTCAGGGGTTGCACTCCAGTTTTCTGCTATCCCCAGCTCAGACATTTTGATAGATAATGGAAGAGTGCCTGTGCCTCACCATCACCACCTAAAACAATCTGTCTTTTCTAGGGTTGAGCTGATCTTGAGATTTCAGGATTGATTTTAAAATCCGATTTCCGATCATTTTCCAGCCAATCCTGATTGCAATTGTGTAATTTGCTCGCTCGCCGATCGGGATATGATCTTTTCCAATCCTGATCGCTCAACCCTATCAATGATATATACATGAATAGGGTTGAGCCGATCTTGAGATAACCTCTGACCTCGATCCTGCCAGAAAAGATCGGGATCGGGTTTCCGATCGTGATCATGAAATCCACTCGATCGCCGATCGGAATCCGATCTTTTGTTACGTACCATTTCTCTTCCAGTTCCTTCTGCATCCGATCACTACACCAATGGCTGGTTACTGCTGACACTTGGTTCACACTAGCTTTCGGCTTTCAGTTCCTCTTGTCTGCTTAAGGACTCGAGAAACGGAAACCTAATCTGCTTAAAAAGCAGGGACCCTTGGAAATCCACATACCCCATAGACTATAATAAGGTCTGCCGAGTTTCTGTCTGGAAAATGTAGACAGAAAAGTTCAGTTTTAGGACATTTTGCTCCACATTATTCAAGTGGATTCAGGGACGAAATCTCCGTAAGCCAGGGGCATGAGCATGTGTGAACCTAGACTGATACCAGTTTTAGTCATATGCTGTTTATATACAGGTCACCGCTGATACCAGTGTTTGGCTCCAATAGGCACTTGAACAGGAATAGAATCCTTGTGGGCAATTTTATAAATCTGACTCCATGTACAACCCAAATGAGCTTTTGTAAGAAGTTCTTCTAGGAAGAAATACCTGTACAATATTTTATGTCATGGTTTTTGTTTTTTTTCTGTTAAATTAATAGCATCACGAGATTATACACAGTCCAGTTACATTAATGTGACCACCTGTCAAAATCCAGAGTAACCACCTTTGGCAGAGCGGACCGCTGCGAGACGTGCAGGCAGAGAGGGGATGTTGTGATGATGTCACTGGGATGTTGAGCCATGCCGACTCCAGTGCCGTGTCCAGTTGCGCTAGGTTACGTAGTTGAGCATCCATGGCACGAACAATACGATTGAGGTGGTCTCACAGATTTTCAATTAAGTTCAAGTCCAGGGAATTTGCTTGCCAAGGGAATATGGTAAACTCATCCTGCTGCTCCTTGAACCATGCACGTACATTGCGAGCTTTATGGCACGTCGCATTGTCCTGCTGGTAGATGCCATCATCCTGAGGAAAAACAATTCGCATGTAGGGGTGAAGATGGTCCGCAAGGATAGATGCATACTTGTGTTGATCCATCGTGCTTTCCACAATGATGAGTGCACCCAGATGGCGGCTGACACGTGCCTTCTGCGATTGGTTATTTAACGTTGATGTCAAAAGTAGGCGACGTAGGCAGTGGTTAAATTAATAGGACTGGACTGTGTATAAACCTAAAGTAGACCTGGAGTAAACAGGGTTCTTGCGTGAACCCCAAGCTTGACACTAGGTGTGGATACAACCACACACCTAATCTATGCATGCTTTTTGTTTTGTTTGGGGGGAGGGGGAAGCTTTGTTTCAGTTGTTTCGCCTAATCCTTAGAAGTTGATTTTGTTGTTCTAAATAAGCAGAAAAGAAACAGATTTCAAAGAGAAGGTTCACAATGTACAAGCCATTAATAAATAAATATGTATTCGATCCTTTTGTATTATGTGACTATGTAATGGAAGGCAAGCAATAATCCTGACAGCAAGTGTTTCTGAATTCTAGTTATCTTACAGACTGTGATTGTATTATTTTCTATAAATCTGATCTTAGCATTCTGTACCCAGTAAATGTGGACTTTGTTTCTCCTATAATGAGGGTCTGTCACTACTCATGACATGTTTGACTCTGTTTTAGTAGACACTTTTATTCTTATAAAAATTCTGAATTATCTGTTTTTCTTGGAACATTGTGTTGTCCTGTCCATTTGTTTATACTACTAGATACTTATGCAGTGGCGTAACTAGGAATGGCGGAAGTTCGCCACGGGGCCCCCCCGACACCGAAGATCTCAACCGAGTCCCTCCTACGCATTCCTGCGCGCTCTATTATGTCCCATAGTGGCCCCTGCACACAGTATTATACCCAATAGTGGCCCCTGCACACAGTATTATGTCCCTTAGTGGCCCCTGCACACAGTATTATGTCCCTTAGTGGCCCCTGCACACAGTATTATACCCAATAGTGGCCCCTGCACACAGTATTATGTCCCTTAGTGGCCCCTACAGGACTAAATACTGTCACCGCTGACCGCTATACCAGGACAAATTGTGGATAAAAAAAAATCTGGTCCTGTGCATTACAATTTAGTAACTCCATGTGCCTCATATTAATAACAGTTAACCCCATCATCTCCCTCACATTAACCCCTGTATGCCTCACCATTAGAGTTACTGATATGTGAGAGACATGGAGGTAATAATAAAGTATCTTCATTACTATTACCCCCATATGTCTCACATATCAGTAACTCTTATGGTGAGGCAAACAGGGGTTAATGTGAGGGAGATGATGGGGTTAACTGCTATTACTATGAGGCACATGGAGTTACTAAAACACAAGTAATCCCCCCAAATGCCTGATAGTAATAAGTATAGTAACCCCAGTACGTACCTGTGTATCTTCATTTTCCTAGAGCAGCTTCTTCCTCTTCTCTTCTGTGCAGGACGGCAGGGATAAGCCCCGCCTCCTCCTCTCATTGGTGGGCAGAGGACAGCAGAGAAAGGGAGGGGGGAGAGAGGGAGAGCGTCCTGCAGCGCTGACAGGAGCCAGAGCTGCAGCTCCTGTGTCTCAGCCGCTGCTGCAGCTTCGGGGCCCCCTGTTGGTGGGAAAGTATTCCACCAACAGGGGGCCCCGATCATTATACTCGGGGGTCCGAAAAGACCTCCGAGCATAATGATAGCAGCAGTAGCAGCTGTCACCGGGCCCCTAATGTCCCGGGCCCTGTGGCAGCTGCTACCGCTGCTATGGTGGTAGTTACGCCACTGTACTTATGAATACATTGAGCACTGGGCGTTACTAGTTGAGGTGGTTCCCTTTACAGTTTTTTAATGAAAATTGTGAGCCACATATAGGGATCACAATGTACATTTTCTATTCCTATCAGTATGTCTTTGTAGAATGGGAGGAAATCCACACAAACACGGGGAGAACATACAAACTCTTTGCAGATGTTGCTCCGAGAGGGATTTCGAACCCAGGGCTCCAGATTCCCTTTACAGTTTGATACTGTCCGATCGCTGCTGCAAGTACAAATCTGTAGTTGCAAATCTCTTTGACAAGACGGAACAGTAACCCCTGGGGATGGGTGAACCTTGCAAGATTAGTTTTATTTGGGAGTTTTGCTGGGAAGTTTCATTTTAGACTGAACTTGTTCAGTGCAAAGTACAAGTTAATTATCATATTAGGGAGTCTTTACAGGCCAAATAATTGGAGTGAAAAAAAAATTCTGCATCCTTTATAGCGTTCCAGTTTACTTCCTGGGCCATCTGCCATCCTCTTCAGCCCCTGAAGGTCACCACTGAGTCCTATGATTGGGGAGCATAATCATCATCATCGTCCTCATCGTCATAATACTTTGATGTTATAGCATAGGAAAGGTGAATACATGTTTTTTTTTGTTTTTGTTTTTTTTTGGGGGGGGGGGTTACGCACTTCTTCCTGCCTCCTATAATTATATTATGTTGATTGAAGAGACTCTAGAATATAATAATCAATTTTTCTGGATTTATACAAGGTAAACTCCAAAAATGCAGAATTTTGTCAGTTGACTCATTATGAATTGGTAGGGCCTCATTCTCATCTGCGTCAGTAATCCGTTCGAGGGAGTTTGCATGGGGATCCCCCGAATAGACTACTCAACACATTTGCAAGCGAAAAGCACATGAACCCCATAGACTATAATGGGGTCTGAGTGCTTGCTGCGTGATCTCCGCATGGAACATGCGGACGGGAAAGTACTTCACAATCTATTTTTCTATCCGTAAGACTTGTGCGGAGACCGTGCAGAAAGCACACAGACCCCATTATAGTCTATTGGGTCCGTGTGCTTTCACTGCACACCGCTTGTCATCTGTATTTGGCATTGCATTCAGCGGGTCCCCATGCGGACTCCCCAAACAGATTACCAAACGCAGATGTGAACTAAGAGTTACATCTCGTCCAGTTTTCAATTTATTCACAAATTTCTAGGAGTAACACGAGAATAACAAAACACAGAAATATAACAAAAATGTTCTAGTTATATCAAGAGGAACACAAATATTTATGAACATAGGCATGCCAGGAAATAATATATGACTTTTTGAGTCAACATACAATGCTTTAAATCTGCATATATCCAAATATGAGGAATAACGCGAAACTAAAGTATCATTAACGTTTTGTGAAACTCTTTTTAACGACAAATTTGATCCATAAATTACTAGAATATTCGAAACCTAATAAATTTCTTCATATCTGTACCTGAGTTAATACTGTGCTACTTAATGATGACAGGGTAATAAATCTATAAGACACATGTTCTTTAAGACATTGGTTTTTCGGAGAGGTCTTTCATGGTTGAGCAAGTTGACAATGTGAAGATTTACAGCACCTATGGCACGACTGTATTTACAGTTGGTACTGCCAAGACACTGCACATAAATATAGTGTGAATTAGCAATTGGACATACAACAGGCTTCTTCTTCTGAACTCAAACTATATACTTTTTATTGGAATCATCAAAAAGGACCGAGCATCAACTATATACAGTATATATATTATACGAGGGGGAGAGTATAATCAACAGTGTCAATTTAATGCTATAATACTTGCAGATACAACATATGATTGACAGAGTATATAATTTTATAGGCTGATGCTTATAATTAGAGATGAGCGAGTAGTATTCGATCGAGTAGGTATTCGATAGAGTACTACAATATTCGAAATACTCGTACGCAATCAAATACTACTCCTATTCGCAGTAAAGATTCGATTTAGAACCAGCGTGAGAGGCGGAGTCTAAGATTGGTCCACAATGGAGACTACTGTGGTCCAATCTTAGACTCCGCCTCCTCACAGACGAGCCTCCGGCAGAACCAGCGTTGATTGGCCGAATGCTGTACACTGCATAGCATTCGCACTCGTCCTTGCTAGTTGGGAGAGCTGGCAGCTTGCGGTTATGCGGGAGCTGACTTTTTCTCATAGGAATGCATTGACCAGCATTGATTGGCCGAATTCTATACAGTATACAGCATTCGGCCAATCAAGATGATTCTGCCGGAGGCTCGTCTGTGAGGAGGCAGAGTCTAAGATCAGACCACAGCAGTCTCCATTGTGGTCTGATCTTAGACTCCGCCTCCTCACAGACGAGCCTGCTGCAGAACCAGAGTTGATTTGCCGAATGCTATAAAACGCTGGTTCTGAATCGAAGCTTTACTGCAAATAGTGAGTAGTATTCGAACGAGTACGAGTATTTCGATTACCGTAGTACTCTTTTGAATACCTACTCGATCGAATACTACTTGCTCATCTCTATCTAATAACAATCACAACTCAGCTTTTATTTTGTATTTTTTCTTTAAAAAGTGAAAGCTATGCTTTTTTTATTTGAAAACCAAGGACAGTTTTTTGTTGTTATTTTTTAAGACATTATCAGAGTTAAACCCCAGTGTCTTAAAAGCTTATAACTTGACTTTTCAGCATCAAAAATGTTAGTGATGGGTAAGATAGGAAGGAAAAGGTCATCACTTTATGCTACATGTGTTGGGGCTAGTTTAGATGAGAAAAAAACACCTGACTGCTATTTTTAATACATCTTTCTTCTGGACAGTAATGTTGCACTTTTATTTCTTTTATCCTGGGAACTGTACAAGTCTTCCCTCTCATACATTGCTACTAAAAGACACTGTACAAATAACAATGGAACATACCAACTAACTGAATCCAGGTGTTTTATTTGAGTCGTTTTGCTACAGGTGTATAAAATCCCGGACCTGGCCATGCAGTTGCCTTCACAAACATTTGTACAAGAATGAGTCATTCTAAAGAGATTCCCAAATCTGAGCCTAGTACTGTACTAGGATATCACCACTATAACAGGCCATGACATTTCTCAATCAAGTGTTCAGAAACCACAAAAACTCAGATCAAAGACCACATAAAGTTATAGAGCTGGGTCGCAGACTGGTGAGGTACATAGCGAATAGAAGTCGTCATTGCTGACTCAATGGGGGAAATTCAAAATCCCATCTATTTTTTTTTTCTGGCGTAGTAGATGGCCTGAATCAAGTGCACCTTCCGTCTGACTGCCCCTTAACCCTCAGGAGACAAAACATGGGAGAGAACAGCGAGTATGCTATAGTGTAGATCTGTGATTGATTGCAAAATGTATGACAATGAAAACCGATATAAATGCACTAGTTGGTTCCTCATTTTCGGGTGTTGTGAGTCGGTCACAACACCAATAGGCAGCATCAAAGGTGGTGGTGGCAGAAGAATCCACAAACTGGTCTCAAAGGACCAGGCTATAGCAATTTGAAGGAAGCCAACGGATTGGAGTGGGGATCTGTGTTCACTGGTCTTTAGAATGGATTACCGATAAGATGGGTGCAATATGTAACATATTGATAGAATGTACTGCACAACGCGTTTCCAGCTGTGAAAAGCTCTTCCTCAGTTGCACAAATTTCTTGTCAGGTTGAGGCCAAATGTGCAGTAAGACCCTTCACAGATGGAAACGCGTTGTGCGGTACATTCTATCAATAAAAGTTATATATTGAATCCATCTTGTCAGTAATCCATTCTAAGGACCAGTGAGCGCATATCCCCACTCCCAGCCGTTGGCTTCCTTCACATTGCTTTAACCCTCAGGAGGCGCAGACATTTATAATAGAGATGAGCGAACAGATGAGCCTCTGGCAGAACCAGCGTTGATTGGCCGAATGCTGTACACTGGCCAATCAACGCTGATCAAATCATTCCTATGAGAAAAAGTCAGCTCCCTCGTAACAGCAAGCTGCCAGCTCTCCTGACTAGCAAGAACGAGCCTGCGGCAGAACCAGCGTTGATTTGCCGAATGCTATACAGTGTATAGCATTTGGCCAATCAACGCTGGTTCTGAATCAAATGTTTACTGCGAATAGCCAGTAGTATCGAGTATGAATATTTTGAATACCGTAGTATTTGATCGAATACCTACTCAATTGAATACTACTCGCTCATCTCTAATTTTTAATTTTTGTGTTTTCATTTTTTATTTATTATAGGCATTTATCTACTCTGCGTATGCCTGAGTTCACTATTATTGATTTCTTCCATAGATTCCAAAGATTGACCTAAAGTTAATTTAAAACTTTGAAAAATAATTATTTATGCTTAATAAAACTCTTTCAAACTGCTTCATTTCTTCTAGAATCAGACATAGCAGCCTTATCGAAATCATCTGTCAGAAAACTTCTACAAAATGCTAATATATGGAAGATCTCAGATAACTGTCTTCTCCAAAATTTCACAATTGATTTTAGCCTAATAGTCTGCTTCTAAAATATGTCTATGCCATATGACAGCACCATATGGAGGCACACAGAGTCCTTATTTTGTGGATTGATTGATTTACTGTATGTATGAAATTACATATGTTCTGGAATAAGGTTTGGTGTGATAGCACTTTGCCTTTTTTGTGTCTTTAAAAATTTAGATTTTCTCTAGCAGCCTTAACCATAAAAGAGACAGGCTTTTGTTGTACAAAATACTTCATACTTTAATATAAAATAATAGAAATAAAATAATAGAAAGTATACTTACTAGAGATGAGCAAACAGTAAAATATTCGATATTCATTATTCGTTTTGAATAGCCGCTCAATATTCGACTATTCGAACGAATATCGAACCCCATTATAGTCTATGGGGGAAAATGCTTTGTTTCAGGGGAACCCACAATCCGACTCAGGAGGGTCACCAAGTCCACTATGACACCCCAGGAAATGATGCCAACACCTCTGGAATGCAACTGGAACAGCGGGGGAAGCATGTCTGGGGGCATCTAACAAGCCCAAGTCCCTGTATTACCCCACCATCACAGCATATCTACTAGACACTTTCCACACTCCCAAAAATCCTCTATCAAAGTGGGAAAATACCTGGAAACCTTCTTTCCTCCCCAATTGGATGGACAGAAAGACAAATTTGATGCTAAAGAAACATTAACAAGCACCCCTTTAAATCACATTGCCCATGACAACCACAGATGGAATAGGCAAAGGGAAATCCAACAGTACCCACCCTTAACTGTCATTGTGGCTGTGTGTGTGTGTGTGTGTGGTGTAGTAAGACCTTCCCAAATTCACTTTTCTGGCCCCTAACATGAGCCTTTCCAAATTCAATTAGAGGCCCTTAAGCTGAGCTACCCGCAGAGATTGAGGCCCTTCAGGTGACTTCATCCTTTTACCTGCAGAGTTTTAGGCCCTTTAACTTAGTTCAGCCTTGCACCAGCAGAGATTTGTTGGTCCTTTGGGTGAGGTGAGCCTTTAAACAGCAGAGATTTAGTTTTTGGCCCTTTGGGTGAGTTGAGCCTTTTCACAGCAGTATTTTTGGCCCTTGGAGTGAGTAGAGCACTTAATAAGCAGTGCTTTTGGCTCTTGGAGTGAGTTGCCCTTGGAGTGAGTAGAGCCTTGCACCAGCAGAGTTTTTGGCCCTTGGACTGACTAGAGCCTTGCACCAGCAGTGTTTTGGCCCTTGGAGTGAGTAGAACATTTAAACAGCAGAGTTTTGTGGCCCTTAGAGTGAGTAGAGCCTTTCACCAGCAGTGTTTTTGGCCATTGGAGTGAGTAGAGCCTTGCACCAGCAGTGTTTTTGGCCCTTAGAGTGAGTAGAGCCTTTAAACAGCAGTGTTTTTGGCCCTTGGAGTGAGTAGAGCCTTTAAACAGCAGTGTTTTTGGCCCTTGGAGTGAGTAGAGACCTTAAAAAACAGTGTTTTTGGCCCTTGGAGTGAGTTTAGCCTTGCACCAGCAGTGTTTTTGGACCTTGGAGTGAGTATAGCCTTGCACCAGCAGTGTTTTTGGCCCTTGGAGTGTGTTGAGCCTTTAACCAGCAGAGTTTTGGGAATCAGGGTGGATTGAGACTTTAACCAGCAGAGTTGGGGGGAATCAGGGTTGTATCCTCTGTATCCCTATTAGGTGTTTGTAGGGACACTGCCTGGAAAGTTGGGTTGAGTGTATATAGCCACAACTAATTACTCTGAATTCCTGCTATTTTGTTGGGGGACACCCCTTGAAAAGTTGGGTTGAACATATATAGAAGACACTAATTGCTCTGTATTCCTGCTATTTTGAGATGGTAAAATCAATGGAACAGTTTTAAGAATTATAGTGATTTGCCTTTTGAAGTATTAGTGAAATGTAATGTTTAAAAACTCATTTCTATACATTATGTAGTATGTACTGGTTTGTGATTGGCATAATTGTCTTGTATTCTAGAACTTTCCTTAACTCCTTCCCGAAATCCACCTTAATAGTATTAGTATTATGCAGCACAAAACCTGGCGCTAATGTCTTTGATCAGTCACTACACTGATCAGGGGCATTTACCTCCCCGGCTGATCGAAGTATCATTTTGCCAAGATCAAGATCCGGGGCCAGCATCCCATTGGCATGACAGCTGGGAGTTTATTGAAATCTGCAATTTCCTTCTATTGCAGATTGCTCTATGCAGCCTGCAATAGAAGTGTCAATATTTTGCAATGCTTAGCAATACATTAGTGATCAGACCCACTGGGGTTCCAGACCCCTAAAAAATAAAAATAGGTAAAAAAAAAATCCTATACGAGCAATGAAATAATCTAACACAACTATACAGCTCAGGGAAGAGGGGATCAGCAAGGCAGTAGAGTTGCTTGGTGGCCTAGTGGTTAGTACTACAGCCTTGCATGTTGGTGTCCTGGGTTCTAATTCTGCCAAGAGTGGTCTCAAGGAGTTTACGTGTGATTCATGTGTTTGCATAGCTGTGACTGTTTCCTTGGAATGTAATATTTTTTTGTCCTAAAACTAGGCATTTTATACTGGTAGATATATTGTTGGCTTGTTGTGCACAGATGTTGCACAGATTTCCGTACAACCATATCAAAGTATTTATTCTATCCAGGTGTTCGCTGGGTTACCACTGTTCCTTAGCTTTTATTTTCTCTCTGGAACGCTCACATTAGGATCTATCTGCAAATAACACTATATAGATGGAAAGAAGTTGGAAATCTTCGTATCTTCGAAAATAATGTAGTGGTTGTTTGAATACTCTACACCTAAGGAGTAAGCATTCCTCCTTGAATTATCTTGGTCGCCCAGGTTTTCATACCTTGAAGGACTTACTCATTAGCACTTCTATTCAGAATTACATTATTCACCCACACTTCTCACCTCCACATTGAAGTACATAAAAGTATTCTATTCATAATTAAGGAACTACATTCTGAAGGAAAAATAATCTATCTTGGATAAGTTCATATAGCACTTCCTTATTTAGAATATCTTTAAAGGGCACAGACACAGACAGCCAAGATTACATACTGTACATATCTTCTGTGCAGATCTCAATGCAAAAGATCTGCTCCGTAATCCAACAGCATTAAAGTCAATGGGACATTTGTCATGCTAGATAACTGGTGTACAAAGCTTTAAAAAGCACAACATTTTTGCATGATTCATATTTTATGCGCCTTACACCATCATGTTAAGAGGCTATCATGGTGTACAGTAAGGTAAATCAGTATTTGAAAACTTCAAAAACCGTTTTTGACCAGTCCGGATTAAAACCCATTGATATAAATGGGTTTTAAATGTAATCCAGATATATCAGCTCGTGCCATTTCCATCTGGTTTCCACTTTTTTGTGCGGAGAGAAAAGTAGAACTTGCAGGACTTGGTTTCCCTACTAAAATGAAGGATTCCAGACGGACAACAACCAATCCGTTTTTTTTCTGGTTTTTTTGCCTTTTTTTTTGTTTTGTTTGTTTTTTTTTTATACTGAGGTCTATGGAAAATAGATTACAAAATGATAGCAATCAGTTTGTGTCAGTTTTGCAATCCATTCTTCCCTTTGAGCATGCTCAGAATGAAGAAGGAGGAAGAAAAAAAAAAAAAAAAACAGATTGGTCAAAAACTGACACAAATTAACCCAAAGTGATACAAATGCGGGCAGGTTCACATCTGTGCCAGGTCTCCGCTTTGTGGGTTTCTGTCTTCTGCCGACAGGAGACGGAAACCTGACAGTCAATGTACGCCTTTGAGCACCCGTCTTCTGGTCTCCATGGCCTGCATGTCCGACTTTGTGTCCGGTTGAAAGAAATGGTTTCGCCGTGGAGAGGCAGAAGACGCTCACGGGCGGACACTTTGCAAATTCATTCTAAATGAATGGGTTTGAAAACTGACTGCCGGCTTCCGTCTTCTGTCTAGTTTCTTGAGCAGAAGATGGAAACCTGAAAGTGGATACCGGGTGCAGGTGTGAACCCGCCCTGCTCAGTTTTTGGGTTTTTTTACGGACATCCATTGACTAATTGGTCTATATAAATTTGGGTATCCACTGTGTAACCATGTGGAATTCTTTTTGTACCAAACCATTTTTCTCTTAAAATGGTTTGCAAGCAGATAGATACCAAGATACCAAACGTAGATATGAACCCAGCCTTAGGGGGCATGCACACGGAGTAAAGTAGTGCTGATTCTGCCACGATAACTCGCGGCAAAATCAGCGCTGATAAAAAGTCTCCCATTGACTTCAATGGGTTCTGCGCGGATAATGGAACCCATTGAAGTCAATGGTAGTCTTTTTTATCAGCGCTGATTCTGCCGCAAGTTATTGTGGCAGAATCCGCACCACTTTACTCCGGGTTAGCACACCCTTAGGCACAAAATTCGGTTGAAAGGAAGCTGCTTCTTCAGCAACGAGTCCTGCTTTTGTCTTGGATACAATGATAGACATGGTATAGAGGCTTGCATTGTATCTGGACCTGTCTCCCTTTGAGCACATCTGGGATGTGATTGCTGAACAATTGTAAAGGGAGCTGTCAGCAGCCAATCTTGATGATTTGCTTGCCCAAGTGCCCAATGTGGCATAACATTCGTTAGACAACTATTAATAAACTATTGTGTAAGTGTGCGCATATCTGTGCGTGATGCTCAAATAAGATATTGAATAATTCAAGATCATTTGAATGTTTTGCTTTAATTTTTTTTTTCATTTGCATATCATTAACATGTCTATTGATCCTGGGATTTCTATAATTCCAAGACTTTTCCACTTTGTTATTGCAATTTCAATGTTAATGGAGTGTAGCTAAATACATACTCAAATAAGCAACGCCACACAACGATATCCACTGTTTCATTATTTATTCAACGAAAAGTAGCCAAAAAAGTAATGTCTTGTGTGAAAAAGGAAAAACACCCCATGAATCAATATGTTACATCCATTTTCTGTATGACTTTATCAGTCTTGCATGTAAAGAACAACGTTTCTGCAGTTTCAGATTTCAAGTAGGGTTGAGCAATCGGGATCAGGAAAGATCAGATCCCAATCGGCGATCAAGCAAATTTCACGATTGGGATCGGCTGGAAAATGATTGAAAATCAGATTTTAAAAATGATCCTGAAATCTCAAGATCGGCTCATCCCTACTCCATAAACATTAAGAAACTAGGGTTGAGCGATTGGGATCGGCGATCGAGCAAATTTCACAATCGCGATCGGCTGGAAAATGATCGGAAATTGGATTTTAAAAACGATCCTGAAATCTCAAGATCGGCTCAACCCTAATTTCTAGACATTCGTTTATATTTACTATTCTCTTAGGCTAAGATCCCATGTTGCAGAAACGCAGCATTTTTGTTTGTTCCAAATTTTGTTGTTTTTTTGTTTTTTTTTATCCAAAATCAGTAGTGATTTTAACAGAAGGAAAACATCTAAGAGCTTTTTTTTTTTACATTTTCAAGCCACTCCTGACCATGGATTGAAAAGCTGCAACAAGATCTGCAATTTCCACAATGTGGGGCTTTAGCCTTAAAGGGGTTTCCAAAACCCGATGTGTAGAAGTGGCACCAGAGAACTGGAGTCCTGTTCCTATTCGTTTCTGGCCATATACACTATTTACAGCTTTCTACAATCAGATCAGATGATTATTTTGAAGTGGGGTTGTCAGGCTCCCCCAACTATCTGACGCTGATAAACTATGTTGTGGAACATTCATAAACATATGTGTTCTTGCAAACTCCTTTCATGTCCACCACAACATTTCAATTGGGGCAAGCAACTTTCCAAATTTAAGTCATTCTGCCATGTTAGATAGACCCTCTATAGCACTGTAGATCTCCATTCTGGGCACTATATTATTACATAAGTGGAGACGTGTTTTCTAAAGAAAGACAAAGATAATCTGTAAATTTGTATACCGCACAACTGTATGCATGTCTAATGTATATTTAAAGGGAAAGGCATGCAATACAATACATTTTTGGGAAAATATTTAGAAAATGCATTTGTATCTGGGAATGGTCATCTTAACATGTTTAAGAGATTTTCAAGTAGGGATTTTTTTATTTTTTTTTTGGTGATCTCAGAGGTCACACTAAAATGCTTACTAGGTCCCTTCTAGACCCAAATTCCTACTCCCATCTCGACCAATGGAAAATGTCAATATGTTAACCAGGACTATAAAGTTGAAACCAACAGAGACCTAATAAGTATTGGATAGGGTTGAGCCGATCTTGAGATTTCAGGATTGATTTTAAAATCCGATTTCTGATCGTTTTCCAGCCAATCCCGATAACGATTGTGAAATTTGCTCGATTGCCTATAGAAATCCGATCTTTCTAGATCCCGATCGCTCAACCCTATTAATGATATATACATGAATAGGGTTGAGTAAATCTTGAGATAACCTCTGACCTTGATCCTGCCGGAAAAGATCGAGATCGGAATTCCAATCATGAAATTTACTCGATCACTGATCAGAATCCGATCTTTTCCGATCCCGATTGCTCAACCATAGTATTGGAACAAGAGCAGTGAGGTACTAATGAGAATTCCTTCTTTTCTTTTTTTTAACCCATACTGAGTCATTTTCAAAAACGTTGATGGAACTCCAGAGAGTGTGCAAACATTTAGCTTTAAGCAGCACCTAGAAGTTTTCCTAAGATTATTTCCTTCATTTGGGAGACCATTCACTGTATTCTACAAGACTGTAGCCTGCCCTGACAACAGTTCAACTTATTATTGTACAATTGTATAGGGAAGTGTTATGAACCAAATGCAGTGTAAGACAGATACCGTATTTTTCGGACTATAACACGCAGGTTTTAGAGGAGGAAAATAGGGAAAAAAAATTTTGAAGCAAAAACTGGTAAAATATTTAATATATGGGAGTTGTAGTTTTGCAACAGCTGCAAGGCCACATTGACAGGTGACCCTGCAGCTGTACGGGGATGTATAGGGCGTTTTTTTTTGCGGGGCCAGAAGTACTTTTTAGTTATACCATTTTGGGGAATGTCTATTTCTTAGATCACCTTGTATTGAAAAAAAAAAACAGGAGGTGATTTAGAACTTTTATTTATTTTATATTTTTATTATATATTTTTAAAGCTTTTTTTTTTTTTTTTTTTTTTTTTACTATTTTATTCCCCTCTGGGGGCTTGAGCCTGCGGTCGCTTGATTGCAAGTCCCATAGACGGCAATACAACTGTATTGCCGTCTATGGGACATTCTGTCTATTAGTATTACGGCTGATCATAGAGACCAGCTGCAATACTAATATAGCCGTGACAGGCCGGGGAGCCTCATTAGGCTCCCGGCTGTCACCCAAACAGGTCAGCTCCTGCGATATCGCCGTGCAGGAGCCGGCCTGCAACGTCACAGGTACGGGGCCGGTGGGGACCGGCCCCGGGGGAGAAGAGGCCACCGATACTGACCCGGCATCCGCTGTACTAGAGAGGCGGATGCCGGGGAGGGATAGAAGCCATCACAGGTGCCGGGGCCTGAGACATCGCTACGCTCCTCTGCCCTGCATGAAGCCAGCGGCGGGGGGACGGAGAAGCGGAATAGCATCACTCCTCCCGCTGCTGGCTTCATGCAGGACAGAGGAGCGCAGCGATGTCTCAGGCCCCGGCGTCTATCCCTTGCCGGCATCCGTCTCTCTATTACGGCGGGTGCCAGGCACCACATTCAGACTATAAGACGCACCCTTCTTTTCCCCCCAAATTTTGGGGAAAAAAAGTGCGTCTTATAGTCCCAGGAAACCAGACTCCCCTGAAAATTGAGGTAAAACAGTGCTGAGCACCCAACGCCCTCCTGGCTGTAGTGAAACCAGCCTCCACAGATCTTCACCAGAGCTACTGATGATTGAGATAGATTTGGCTACTACTTTCGTCCAGAACCGCAACCACCCAAAGAGCGGAAAACGCACAGCACACCACAAGTCATAGCAGAACCCAGAAACTCCAAAAACCGCTCACCTGAGCAAGTGTGGAGGCAGGTGGAGGCTTAAAGCAGAGAAGGATGCAGTAGCAGGAATTCTCGAGAGGATGGCAACAGTACCATAGAATAGTCGTACAAGTCGAGTTGGTATCAGGAGGTCATATAGTCACCAAAGGGTGAGACATTAGCAAAGTCAAAACGAGCCAGGTAGTTATTAGGAGGTCATGCACCACAGAATTGTTGACACACCCAGATCTAGACTAGGAAGTAAAGGAGTGTAAACCTTAGAGGACTGGGGCACAGCGCTGGCACAGACAAGGACCAGAGTGGCACCTCAGCACCACTCCTAAGGAGCCAGTTCCCGTCCTAACAGCAGCACCCATTTGAGACACTAAGAGGATACTATAAGCAACATTTCAACTAGCAATAATTAAAAAGATATCAAACATAAGTCATTTATAAGAACTTTGTTTTATTCTATAAGGATAACCATGAACCAAAGAACGTTCACACACCAACACAAAAAAAATCCATTCCCCTTTGATTTTGTTAGGAGGCGGTTGCTTCCTATTTCAGTAGCTTAAAATCATCAGGAATTAGCAGAGTCCTACCCAGTCTTTAAGAAGATTCTTCTCAAATCTCCCATTGGAGGGAATGGAAGTTGGAAACCTTTCTCCTGACTAGGGTTGAACCATCGGGATCGGAAAAAAAGATCGGATTCCGATCGGCGGCCGAGTAAATTTCACAATCGGGATCGGATGGATCGGAATGATCGGAAATTGGATTTTAAAATTGATTCTGAAATCTCAAGATCGGCTCAACCCTACTCCTGACAGTCGGAAAATTTCTACAGTGGGTATTGCGTGATGATCTGGCTACTCTAATAATTGTAAGATTACTACCTGACCTCAAAGACAGATTTACTTTTAATGAACGTCTTGGTATTACCTGGAAGGATCAGCACGTTCTTGGCGGTCTGAGGCTGTTCGTTTACAATTTGGGCACAATTTGATTTATCAGACAGAGTTAACTAAATTGTTACTTTATAAAGTGTGACATTTACTATGTCTTTTTTAGTTTTCTCGAGAGCCTGGACAAGTGATATCACGGCTAGTCCTGTATATGCAGATTTAGAATCGCAAGGCAGATCAAGGCGAAAAACAAATATAGTTTTCTTCTTGAATCTAATATGCGCTTCTTTGTTTCCTAGCAACTTCATCATCTCAGTATTGAACTTCCTATTGGTATAGTCTAGACACAGCTCCTCAAGTGTCACAATTGCCTCCATATATTCTCAAGCCGATGCTTGTCCATCTTATTATTGCAAATATATTTTCTAAATGAAGGAAGGGTGTTCGTCCAAGAATTCAATAAGACTAATGCATGAGCTTTGTAACAATGAAATGCTATTATGCCCATAGATGTGAATAGGCTTTAAACTGTATCATAGAGAAATGTACATATTTGATCTCATGTATTTGATTTATTTCTTGTAAGGTAAGGTGACGTTTTATCAGCGTGACACATTTATGTGTCACATTTTGTGTTATATAAGCTGGTAATTGAATATGTGTAAAATATTGATGTAACAAGTATTCTTTCCGAGCCTATATTTCATACCAAGAATATTAATTAGAAACAAATGTATTAAAAGAAAAATTCTCTTAGAGTCAGGTAGGTTTTTTTTTTTTTTTTTTTTTTTTAAATTTATTCTTATTTTCTACTATTGATTAAGTTTGGCATTCGCTTCCAAGGTGAATGTTGTGATCAAACCGTTATATAATAAGTCCCATTATGTTCTTGCCATCAGTTTAGCGCATCCATTTCACAGATCAGAAAAAAAAAAATGCAAACAGAGGGTTCAATATGTAAAAAAAAATAAAATAAATAAATTAGATTTTTTTTTTTATCCTGCTACAACCCCTTTAAGCTCAAGACTATGTACATATGCTTCTCTTGTGTCCTCATATCAGATTATTTTTTATTATCTTTATATACAGTCATTGATATTGTTAGCCAAACTTTCTATTTTTGCAATATTTTAGGGAGACCTACCACTTTCTTTAACTCTTTCATGACTTTTTAATCTCTGCCTTCCAAAATTCATCATTTTTTTTATTTCTGAGGGCTTATTCTTTGCACAAGTTGTACTTTATTTGGCACAATTTTTGGATACATATAATGATATGGTTAGTTGTTATTAGTATGTTTTACTATTTAATCACTTTGGGGGATGCCTTTGTGCATCGCAATGTTTACCATACAGGATAAGTCATTCTATTTTTCGATAGTGCAAACATATACATACATAGCAATAACTAATGTGTTTTTTTTTACTTTTATTTGTTTACTTTCTGCATTTTTTATGTTGGAGAGTTTTTTTAAAATTGTATTTGTCTTACTTTCATTAACAATTTGCATGTGTGTTTTTTTTCTATACCATAAGGTGACTCAACCCTAGGATTTCCTGATCCCCCTTGCCATGTCCAGAAATACATTGTATTGTAGTACATCATACATAGCATCACAATTAGGGTTGAGCCGATCCTGACTTTTCAGGATCGATTTTAAAATCCGATTTCCGATCATTTTTCATTCGAACCCGATCTCGATCCCAATTCCGATCCCAATGCAAGCCAATGGGATTTTTTTATTAATCAGAGATCAGATTTTAAAAGCAATCCTATTCACTATACAGCATGGAATCTAACAATTGTTAGAATCCATGCTGTGTAGTGAATCACTAAAGTAGGATTTTTTTTTTAATCCTCTGGCTAATTAGTCCCCCCTGGTGTCCACTTACCTCCAGAGATGGCTGCTCTGCTGCTCCACTGCTCTTTGCCTCGCTGCCGCTCCAGCTGCAGTCTTCTTCTCCCTTCGCTGCCCCCTCCCTGCCAGGTTAGGAGAGTGTGGGCGGGTTAGGAGAGTGTGGGTGGGTACTGGCGTCTCCCCGTACCCGCCCACACTCTCCTAACCCGCCCACACTCTCCTAACCTGGCAGGGAGGGGGCAGCGAAGGGAGAAGAAGACTGCAGCTGGAGCGGCAGCGAGGCAAAGAGCAGTGGAGCAGCCATCTCTGGAGATAAGTAGCTACTAGAGATGTTACTTTAGTCTCCCATTAGAATGAATGAGGCAGCCGACACACAGGGGGTTAAGGCTGTGTGCCAACTGCTTACATTCATTCCTATGGAACCGCAGCGGAGCCTTCACACTGAGTATACGCTATATACTCAGTGTGAAGGCATTGTGGGAAATAATACCGATCTCGATCCCACCTAAAAAGATTGTGTTCGGAATTCCGATCGTGAAATTTTCTCGATCGCCGATCAGAATCTGATTTTTTCCGAACACGATCGCTCAACCCCAATCACAATGTGCAAAAGGGAACGACAGTCAGGAGACTGTTGAGCTCGGGAATCTGAAGGACTGAAGAGGGGTCTTTTTGCAGCCACACAACCCAAATGCCATGAACTCTATTAATTATGGCATCTGAGGGGTTACACCGCTGGAGTCTGAGTATTTTCTGACTCAGTTGGCTAGTCCTGGGTCCTGACTGACACTTAGAAGTCATGCCGCAGATGAATCTCCTGTGTCAATGACATGAAAAGCTGTATGATTACAGTACTGAAAGTTAACTGTACTATACGCAGTACAACGTAATAGTATGGCACAGGGATTTAAGGGGATGAGCTTGACTGTTCATTAGGGTTGATCGATCGGGATCGGGAAAGATTGGATCCTGATCGGTGATTGAGCAAATTTCACGATCGGGATCAGCTGGAAAATGATTGAAAATCGGATTTTAAAAACGATCCTGAAATCTCAAGATTGGCTCAACCCTACTATCCATATTGATTGTGTATAATGAAAATAAATCTGAAATGAGGACATAAAATAACTTTGCTATGATCACTCACCTGTAGTGGTAAATCTTTCCTGTTGAAGAAGTCTTGGTATGTATTAACCCAGTTTATGTAGTTCAGGAAGACTATGACCCACACTCAACAAACATAAAACTAACTGCAAGAAGTTTGCAAAGTTGTATCTCTGAGCAGCTTTAGATTGCTGGGATGTGAATTGTCATCTTGGCATTGCTTTACAATATGTAGTCAGGATGTATCAGAAACAATTCCGTAACTTTTATGAATCGGCATCAGAATAGAATAAGAACAAGCCTGGGATCCAAAACAATTCCAAAATAGGAAAGAAAAAGATCCAGGAGAGAGAAGCAAGAGTTAGAACTGGCAGAGTGATCAAGTAATGATTACTAGAGATGAGCGAGTAGTATTCGATTGAGTAGGTATTTGATCAAATACTACGGTATTCTAAATACTCGTACTCGATCGAGTACCACTCGCTACTCGAATGGAAAAGTTTGATGCAGAACCAGCATTGATTGGCCGAATGCTATACAGTCGGCCAATCAATGCTGGTTCTTCTCCTACCTTTAGAAGTCTTCTCCATGCAGCTTCCCTGCGGCGTCTTCCGGCTCTGAATTCACTCTGCCAGGCATCGGGCCTGGGCAGAGCCGACTGCGCATGCCCGTGCTACAAGAAAATGGCCGCTTTGACTGTAAGCGGCCATTTCCTTGTAGTGCGGGCATGCGAAGTCGGCTCTGCCCAGGCCCGATGCCTAGCAGAGTGAATTCAGAGCTGGAAGATGCCGCGGGGACGCTGCACGGAGAAGACTTCTCGGAGGATCCAGCCCGACCCTCACTCTTGGACTTGGTAAGTATAATTTGATCGAACGTTGCCTACCCCTGAAACGAGCATTTCCCCCCCCCCCATAGACTATAATAGGATTCGATATTCGATTCGAGTAGTCGAATATTGAGCGGCTACTCGAAACGAATATCGAATATCGAAAATTTTACTGTTCGCTCATCTCTAAAGATTACATAACCAAGATCTAGAACTAATGAAAATAAACCTAAAGAGTGTAGACTATCACTAGACCACAGAGTATATTGCACCTGTAGTGTTCATGGGACTATAAGAATGGAATTGGGACATATTAGGTAAGACATCAAGCAGTGGGGTAAAAAGAAGACAAAAGCTCTATGCTTTAACATTAGTAGGGATTATTTCATGAAATCTTATAAATTGTCTTGCAAATTGTTCTAACACTAGTGGAGTCACTGGCGACTATTTATATTATTTAGGATTAATGAGAATATACGGATTCATAACCCTGTCACCTCTATAAGGAACATACTCTACATAATAGACAGTAACAGTATGCTGATATATCTGTATGATCTATATCTGTAACTGTGTATGCAGAGAGCACCAGCTTTCAGGAGCAGATTGGCAGACAGATATTATGGTAATTCTAACGTATTATAGCAATCTGACAAAATGACTGAGAAATTCGCCCCCATATTGACTCAATGGGAGCATCAAAGAATACTAGCTCAGTGAGTTTCCTCTTTGTGATATCCTGTATCCTGATTTACGGACCCTGCAGATTGTTAAATTGTTTCCAACTAAGAACATAGAAAATGGAAGGGGACTATGTGAAGATGTAATGGCTGCCTAATAACAACCTCACCCCATGTGCTGGATGTCTTCTACACAATACAAGAGCTGTTATTAAAGCCATTTCTGAACATCTACTTTTATAAACATTTGAAGATACTACATAATGTTAATAATTGCGAAAGTATTCCAAATAAGTAAAACTTTGAATTGAATTAAAAGGGTTTTCTGGTATTAAAATTATTGCAGTGTCCAGGAGCTAGCAGTGTGAAGATCATGTCAGGGAAGAGAGACAGCATAGTGGCAACTCACTGCTTTTTATGTCGTGGTAGTTTTGGTGCAAAACCTCTTACAGGCGTTGGGATGGCCCAGAGTTTAGAAGGTTGCGTCTTGGTGGATTGTGTTGGTGTTTCAGAGCACCCTTCATGGTGAGTATAACACTCAAGACATAGCTTACTGAGCTAGGGCGGGTTCACACCTGCACCCAGTCTTCGCTTTGTGGGTTTCAAAATGAATGGGTTTGAAAACTGACTGCCGGTTTTAATACCAGAAAACCCCTTTAATTCAATTCAAAGTTTTACTTATTTGGAATACTTTCACAATTATTAACATTACATAGTATCTTCAACATCTCTGATGCAGCAGAGCTGAGTATGCAGCAGGGTTCAGCGCACACTCAGCTCTGCTACATCTCCGGTGTAGCAGAGCACAGTACACGGCCAGCCATGCTTCATCTCCAGTGTAGCAGAGCTGGCCGTGCACTAAAGATCGGCTCAACCCTATATATGTATATATCATGAATAGGGCTGAGCAATTGGGATCGGGAAAGATCGGATGCCATTGAGCAAGTTTCTCGATCGGGATCGGCTGGAAAATGATTGAAAATCGGATTTTAAAAATGATCCTTGAATCCCAACATTGGCTCAATCCTAGTAAGAATGCTTTAAATATTGGGACTGGGATTGTCCACCACAGAATATCAGTGAGCTGGAGGCCGGTGTGCACAGAAGATATTCTCAGAGTAATGCAGGGATCTCAATGGTTCAGGGGCTAGCCTAATACTTACTACCAAGGCTGGAGCATTGTTATCATGGAAAACTTTAAGCCCCAAACTTTCATTCCCAATGGGAACGAGTGACATTGGGCGTACCTGTTTTTTGAAAGACTATGAACCTGGATAGTTTGGTCCTGAAATATTAGTGAAACAAAATGTGTTGTAGAAGGGATTGGTGCTGGGACAGGTTGGGATAGGGCTGGGTACTTCCTAGGAAGTCTATATGGTTAATGACAATGTAACATGTCTCATAATGAAGTGATTTTGTGTGAAGAAAGTTAAAATTGTATTCCAATATGTTTTTATTCCCGAGTGACCAGTAGTCATTTAGCTAGTGTCACCCAGAGTATGTTACAACCATCAAGCATATTGTGCCTTTGTATGTGAACTGTAACGCCTTAGTATACTGGTGAAGATTTACTAAGCAGAATACCCCAGAATTTTGGCATACGTTTAACAAAAGTTGTCCTAACTTGACTTATGCCATATTTATCTTTTTTTTTTTTTTTTTGTTTTAGAAGCTTTTCAGACATTTTTTATGATTTACACAAAAAGGCAGCGTGGCTTCACACAGAAGGTTATGGCTTCCGATCCAAAAGGAGTTGTAAAGTTAGACAATATTTGCATTTACCTATATAGTGCCCCCAGAAATTTATTGTCGGGTCCTAGGCACCCCAGTCTTACACTGTGCTATACCTTAAAAACCCTATCATTACATTTTAATCATAGATATTTATATAAAAAATGCAAAATGTAATATAACAAGTTTTTTTATTTAAAGAGGACCTTTCACCATATCCGGGCACAGGCAGTTCTATATACTGCCAGAAAGCTGACAGTGCGCTGAGTTCAGCGCACTGTCGGCTTTCCCGATCTGTGCCCGGTGTGAAGAGCTTACGGCCCGGTACCGTAGCTCTTCTATGGTCAGAAGGGCGTTTCTGACCATTAGCCAGAGACGTCCTTCTGCCTCGCGGCGCCAATCGCGCTGTGCTGTGGAGCCGGGAGGAACGCCCCCTTCCTCTGCTCACACAGCTTGTCCATAGACTAGCATTATCAGGAGAGGGAGGGGGCGTTCCTCCCCGCTCCACAGCACAGCGCGATTGGCGCCGCGAGCCAGAAGGACGTCTCTGGCTAATGGTCAGAAACGCCCTTCTGACTGTAAAGCGCTACGGTACCGGGACCGATAGCGCTTTACACCGGGCACGGATCGGGAAAGCCGACAGTGCGCTGAATTCAGCGCACTGTCAGCTTTCTGGCAGTATATAACACTGCATGTGCCCGGATATGGTGAAAGGTCCTCTTTAACAAAGTACTTTTGCCCCCCACTCTTTTTTTAGTTAATTGTCCAAAAATGGTGAAATTACGCATTTTAACAGTATTTATTACTATTATTTGTAATGACTTTCAAGATTCCAAAACAAAGCAACATATTGAAATGTATTTGTTAGGTTTAAATAACTTATCTTCATGACTTATAAGCATTTATAGGTCAATACAGATAAAACATACATATTGTATATGGTTGAGCCGATCTTGAGAGTTCAGGATCGATTTTAATATCTGATCATTTTCCAGCCGATCCCGATGGTGAAATTTACTGAATCGCCGCTCGGGATCCGATCTTTCGCGATCCCGATCGCTCAAACCTATTAATGATATATACGTAAATAGGGTTGAGCCGATCTTGAGATAACCTCCGACCTCAATCCCGCCAGAGAAGATTGGGATCGGAATACCGATTGTGATCGTGAAATTTACTCGATCGCCGATCGGAATCCGATATTTTCCTATCCCGATCGCTCAATCCTAATATTGTGCAATACAAATATAGTAAGCAATTGGTTTTCTCTAATTACAATGGCATATGTTTCTGTTAAGGGCCGGCAAAGAAAGACCCACAATCTCATCCGTACTTAATGGGTTTAATGGGAGATTTTCACCAGATTTTGATGATTTTTCTACAGCAATGACCAACATGTCCATTGCAGCCAACCACTGGCCTCAGAGGTGATGTTTGCAAGGACCACTGTTTTTCCTAAGCTATATAGGGGCATATCACCGATGTAGGAAAATCAAAAAAGTCCAGTGTAGCCCACCAATGGGGCATCACTGGAGAGGAAGGGGGATTTGTTTAGTAAGCATTGGGTATTGTTACCACCCACAGCCAATGTGAGTCTGTCAGAAGGAAAATGGGTATCAAAGTAATGACAGTATCTTGTAGAGTGCCTTCTACACTTTCCACTTTTGCCTTTCTTGTTCTACACTGCAGCTCCATTTTTATGAAAATCAGGATTCTATTCTTATGCAAATTAGCTGAGATGGGCTTCTTATCTTGCTAGGACTTCACTCTATAGTTTAGATAGCTGACCCTAATGGAAGGTAAACTGTGCCAAAGTGGAATATGTCACTCAAACAATGGGGAGAGCAGCTGCTTTGTATTTATCTATAGCAGAGAGTGAAGGCCCAACAGAAGAAGAAACTGCGAAACAAAGATTTTCAAGAAAATGGTGCTGCAATGCAGAATAAGAAAGATGTCTTTGGAAAATGTAGACGCATCCCTACATGGTGCGGTCATTGGGATACCCATTTTTCTGTTGACAGACTCCCTTTAACTCCAGAAAGAGAAGCAAATGAAATATTAAAGATCTTCAGAACTATAGTAGCTGTCCTGGGGTACTTCTGCTAAGTTTACCCTTTAAAGTGAATAACCTGCTAGATAGTGGAACAGTCACTAAACATTATGTGACGCTGATTATTTTTTTAAATCTCTGTACATTTTTCAGATGGGGCAGCTACAGTTGACGATTAGCGGGATGCCAGGACAAACCCCCACCATATCTATCTCTTGGACATCCCCTTTAAGCATTGGATCAAGATTGTAATGGCAGTCACCACAAATTAAATGAATGTAGCAGATGAACCCGTCTGACTAGGGTTGAGCCGATCTTGAGATTCAGGATTGTTTTTAAAATCAGATTTTCGATCATTTTCCTGCCGATCCCAATCGTGAAATTTGCTCAATCGCCGATCGGGATCCGATCTTTCCTGATCGCTCATCCCTACTGGTACATCATGTCCCAGATAGGGTTGAGTCGATTTTGAGATTTCAGGATCATTTTTAAAATTTGATTTTTGATCATTTTTCAGCCAATCCTGATATTTGCTCGATCGCTAATTGGGATCACTCAACGCTACGTGTGACCACACACTCTGTTCTGACGCAGCTCACCAGGAGAGGAGCAACTGCGACATGGAGGACTGGAGAGTATGCATTTTTTGCCAAATTTAATGAAGCCTGTGAAGGTCAGTATGGTCAGTCACCGAAAACATACTGCATTATTAAACCTTAAAATAAGCCTTGCCTTTTTTGTTACATAGAGAATTTAAGAATGCATTTAATTCTGTGAGAGTAGTTTCTTGTTATGCATTGTAATTTTATTTGTCTTCGTACTGCTGTTATGATATTTCTGCTGGCTATGAAGCTGTTTAAATTTTAGTTCAAGCAATTTTAAAATACGATACCATATGCCAAGGTCTTTCCTTGTTCCCACCTCCCTGGTTACTATGACATTGGAACAGCGGCAAATGTGCTGAACCATCTTGAACACTCGTCTTAAAAATAGGTCATTTAGCAATGAGTAGAAATTCTTATATCAATTACAACCACTAAAAGTGCTCAGAAATGGAAAAAGCATAGCATTTCAACATAAAAAGAATGACTTAGAGGCTATTTACATGGAGCGTGAAAAATGCATTCAGCCTTGAACTTGTCATAATTAGCTGTGCCAGTTCATCACGCCAGACCACTTCAGCATGTGCAAGTTGTTGAGGATCTGTGAAACATTTCACATTTATGATGGGGAAAACTTCAGCTAATGGGAATTTGCTTAAGTTAGTAGCGCATATTGAAAGAGTGATATGTCTCTGCAGATCAAACGCCATAGAAAATATCATTAAAACTGTAAAAATATGTTTCCAAATAGTCACATTTATTGCCGGCTAAAAACTCAAGGAATTTCCTTAATACTGTAAAACTAGCGGCACAATTTTTGGAAAAGCTTACTTAGAACTTCTGGGATCGGTAACATATGAGCAGTCAGAGATATAAAGACAGAAAAATCATTTCTTCAGTTTTCTTTGTGTCAACTGACTAGAAATGGAACTTCATCCGCAACTTCATCAGGAGCATGCTCAGGAGTTGTAGGGAGGTCATACAGGCATGTGGAGGCCACATGCACTACTCAGCCTCATTTTGACATGTTTTAAAGGGATCCTATCACTCACACATGATTTTTTCTAGGTACCACGTCAGAATAGCCTGCTGTTTGCCTACAATCCCGGTTTTTCTCGGTTAGCTCTTTCGCAGCACTGGGGGTTGGCCCCAGCACTCAAACAGCACTGGGGGTGCCCCCAGTGCTGCAAGAGAACTCTCTCCAGCGCCGCCTCCATCTTTGTCAGCAGCGTCCTATTCAGCCTCTTCTTCCCCCGGTGGCTTATAACTTCTAGGCCTCGGGCCTTGGGTAGAGCAGACTACGCATGCCCACAGGCCACGAGAAAATGGCCGCTTACAATACTGTGCAAGTGGCCATTTTCTCGTGGCCTGTGGGCATGCGCAGTCTGCTCTTCCCAAGGCCCGAGGCCTAGAAGTTACAAGCCACTGCCGGGAGAACAGCATGAAGAGGACGCTGCTGATGAAGATGGAGGCGGCACTGGAGAGAGTTCTCTTGCAGCATTGGGGACGCAGCATTGGGGATGCCCCCAGTTCTGTTTGAGCGCTGGGGCCTGCCCCCAGTGCTGCGAGGGATCTAATTTGCATACCGACAAGATTGCTGGCGAACGGCGGCGTGGAGAAGATGACAAAAGGTAGGAGACGAAGACAAATAGCCTTTCTAAAGGCTATTCCAATGTGGTACCTAGACAAAATTGTGTCTGAGTTATAGGATCCCTTTAAGTACATTACATCAAAGTTGGATCAGTCTGTAGTGTGTGTTTTTCCACTTTAATTTTGGCGGAGACTCCAAATTCAGGCCTCCATTGGTTAATAAATTTGATTTCCATTGATGACTTTAGTGTGATTTTGTTGTCATCACAATCAACTTTGTACAGAACAAAGTATTCAATGAGGAGATTTCATTCATTCAGATCTAGGAGGTGTTATTGGAGGGGTCCCTTTATTTTTTGAGCAGTGTATATTAGATGTCACTGGCAGCAGATGTGAGTGTTTGCAACGCCAAGACAATCCGGAAGCCAGCCTCCATCAACTGAATATGCACAAAACTGTGAAACACTGCAGGCTGTGCGCATGCATGGGAAAGAAAATGATCAGTTACAAACGGTGCGTGTGCATAATGGTTTGTATACAGGGAAATTAATAACTTGACCATACTAGGAGTATAAATAATAGCAATTACCACTATACTAACTGGCACAACCAATTGGAACAGTCATATATGCAATATAAAAAGGCTGTAAATCTGCAATACATACCATAAATAATAATCCATGGATAAATATATATACATTAAGATTTTTTTTTTTAAAATGACAAATTACATACATTAGTTGACATTAAATCTATCCATCTATCTCCCTTGTATTCCTCACCCGTATTTTTAGTACCATAGTTATCCTCCATTTCTTATTTTTTCCATTTATTTGTATTGTATGTCTTTTTTAATCGATACCTTTAACAAATATGAATTATTTTTCCCTAATTGTGGGAATAATTTTTTTGGATGGTGACTTTAAAAAACTGAACATGTGGTCAAAGGAACCTCTGACTTATTCCTGCAAATCTGAGACCTGGTTCAGTGCTGAAACTGTCAACACAATCACTGTCTTCGGAGCCTCTCCAGTGCCAAGTTTTTGAACAAATGTCAAGACCCCTTTCCATGATTCGTGTGTTTTTATATATTCCTGATTGCCATCGAGGTGCCGCAACGATATCTGCTCTATGTTTCTCTTGAACATGGTGAGAAGAATACTTATCATCGAGAGTCCTTGTTCTGTACTCTTTTGTTGCTATTTAGTTGTTAAACATTTTTGAAATCTGCAAAAACAAAATCATTAAAAAAACATACACTTGTTATCCTGCAATAAGAAAAAAGCGCAATAGAATGGTTAAAGTGATAAACCACAATTTTGCTCGGAAACAACTTCTGGTTGTGACATATTGTATTATAATTTACAGAATAGTTCACACTACATACACTATACAGCTATAAAAAACTGAGTCTTGTTGCAACAGCATGCTCCAGCTTAAGACTAAGACTCCACATTGCGGAAACTTAGATTTTTTTGTTGCAGGTTTTGTTTAGTTTTTTTTTTTTGAGCCAAAGCGAGGAGTGGATTGAGCATAAGTAAGAAGTATCCGAACATTCTATATATTTGTAGCCATTCTTGCTTTGGCTCCAAAAACCATAACAAATTCTGTAATAAAAAAAAAACTGTGTCTCTTCAACGTGGGGCCTTAGACTAAATGTTATGAAAGTAAAACATGTAGTATATTTGCTTCAAAAATAGACTTACACGTAGTAGTAGACATAACCATCATTTTTATATTACATCTGGCTTTCTTTTTATCAGTAAGTGGTAGTCATGTGCAAGATTCTAAAAAGTTTTAAAGGGATTCTACCATTAAAAACTTTTTTTTTTGCCGTTGACACTGTCAAGTCTGAGAACATGAATCAAGTTTCATATACTTTATATGTATGATGTGTTTTGGAAATACTAATTTTTCCTACAACTCTGAGACAAAGGATCTTAAAACCAAGATGGAGCTTGGTTGCTCTTTGACACACCCTGTAACAGAATTCCACAGACTGGAGCAAGGAGGTGTCTGGCTGGATATTGAAGTTTGGAGCCAATGGGAGATGGACAGCAGCTCAGGAATGTCATGGGGGCAGTAACCCCTCCTTTCTTTGTCTCTAAAGTGTGTGTACTTTCAATAAAGAGCCAGTGATGCTGAGGTGGGCGAAGAGCATGGCTGGTTTGATACGGAACTCTATGTCTGTCTCATTATTAGCGATTTGTGCACAAACATGCTCATTTAATTTGGACTGACTGATTGATCCAGGATATAGTCAATTCGACTATAACAATTCGTGCCGAGAAAACCCGGGAAAAACTGCTTTGACGGAAATCCAGAGAGGCCTTTAACCCGCGCGCGTCACCTCAATTGAACCCCGTCATTTTCCGATGAGAGTCCGGAATCTCAGTTGATCACGGTGAGTTTACTTATATTATATATATATATATGTATCCTCACTTGTGAATCGGGACATGGCGGCTAGTAAATACGGTGGTTATGATGGGTTATTTGTCTGCACCCCAGACGGGACAGGGTTCTAGACCTTTCCTCTGCAGTTTTATGAACCACGCATTACTGCTTTGTCCCCATGTGGCTCAATCAGTCAGGGTTCTCAGTAGATGGACTGAATCTGAAAGTTGAGAATGTATATGGTCCATGTTTAAGTCAAAAGAGCCTGTCCCTGAGGGACATGAATAACCCCCATGATTTAATTGTGAAGCGAGCAGGCAAGCAGCATGTTACAGGCAATGAAAAGGTTAACAGCACGTGAAGTAGTAGTCAGTCCCAGAGGCGTAGTGAGAGACAATGGAATGTTCACAGCATGGTATAGAGGCGTGTACTATAGCAAGAGAGGGATTTTTGGAAGTTGAATGTGAATCCTTGTAAAACCAGTGACAAGTTCAGCTATAAAAGACCTTTAAATTTTGGTTGGGATTTAGTAAAGAAAGTTGTAAATGTTTGGTAAATTATGGTAACTTCAAGTATAGTTTAAGAGGTTCTGAACATCTGTGGTGATTATAAAGTGGGGTTTGCTATGAAAATATTCAAAAAGTTGCATGGTGTTCAAAGGAACATGGTTGGGCATACAAAGGGTTAATCTTAGTCAAATGTACTGACTATGTGTATACAGGGATATATCCAAGTATATGATGGTTATGTTATATTCTGTTTGTCTGTTATTGTCATTTAAACTGTTACATCTGAATGCAAGGGAAACAAAAAGATGATAGTGAAAAGTTTTGAATCTCTATAGCATGGGTATGGGAGATCACGCAGGGGGAACTGGCCACTCCCCTTTCGTCGCCTCCGCAATCCACAAGTTGGGGTTTCATCCCAAGTTGAAATTTTTGTGCAAGAGTTCAGGGAACAAAGGATATTCTGATTTTGTTTATGTGTCTATGTTCAGTGGTTGTGTGTTCCACTTGTGTTGTAACTTTATATTGTGTCCTGTTCTGTTAATTATGCTAATCACACCTTTCTTTGTCTCAGCAGTATATATATATCCACACCTATACTGTGTAAATATTCACTATCTGCCATTAAGGATTTGGTGCCATTGTTCAACAATGGAATGCAGGAGGAGGGGTGTCGCCCTGGTGTTTCGACGCCATCTTTGATTTTAACACTGGACCCTCCCAGACGTCCACAGTATACTCTGCTCTGTTACCTTCTGTGTTATTTTGTGATGAACCATGCTCCTATTAATCAGGATTGTTCCCCATTGTAGGATAACGGTTATGAAAATTTAAAAAGGTGTCCCAAGTTTTGAAATTTAAAAAACAAAAAGCAACATGTGTGTGTGTGTGTATGCTGATTGATCAAAAGATGTAGCACAGATTATTTTTGTAATGATGTTTTGGTTTTAGGAAGTAAAAAGAGAGGAAACTTATTTTGTTCTATACTAGGTGAATTAGAAACCACCTCTATATCTGCTGTGTGATGTTCTTTGTGTGTACTTGTGTTATGTGACCTGGAGATTGCTGTGATCCTTTGTTCAGTGTTTCTGCCTTCTCTGCTAATGAGATTGTATGAATGTGTTTCTGTTCCTTTAAGAAGTGTGCCTGGAGCTTGCTGAATCCTGTAGTCCTACGCACACACAGAAGTCAGAGGGAGGGGGGCACAGCCAGCACAGGGGGTCGTAAATCTTGCATTGCAGACTGAGATAACAGTGGCTGGACAATCTTAGCTACAGTTTGTTTTCTTTATGGTTCCTACAAGTCCTTTCTAACTGGTTAACTATTAGGCCCTGAGTTGTTTCTAAAACGCCCCGTCCTGTTTATTGTTGTTTGTAGCTGTTAACAATAGGTTCAAGGGGGGAGTAACTAAAATATATAAGTATTTTCTGCTGACAATATAGAATAGAACAACATGATTATGTGTCACAAGAGACTGTTAGTTATTTGAATGATGAACCTATTGTTAACTTTGATTTTTTTGAGTTCTTTGCAGATTTGATGTTTCTTGATTTGGGAAAGATGGTGGATCCTGCATCAGATATGCCACAGTCCCTGTATATGAGGTAAACCAAGCACAAGTAGAACCATTATGGAACTGTATGGGTCTCAGCTCATGAAGTTGAACTAGAAGCCATCACTGAGACAGGGTACAATGTCTGAGGGTAGGTGTTTGATATGGTAGAATTATGGTCCAATCTGGAGGGCAAGAACATTTTGTGTGATGGAGATTCTGCCGCTGCTCATAGGTGGGTATAGTCAGAAGTCAGGCCACACACCAAGGCTGATAGGAAAGAAAGTAGGGTAACATGTGGGCAGACACTGCCATTAGCCCAGCTGCATAAGCCTAGGGGACATGTAACTACAGGGGTCACCCAAACCCGTTTTAGCTCTCTTTTCAGGTTTTACGACACTGATGCACCGAAAATGGTCCAGGAGACTTGGAAAGAGGAGGTACAAGTCCTGGTGTCTGGCGGTAAGAGAGTATGTACTGAGAACATTGTTCCCACTTATGACATAAGCAGCTTCTTATCAAGTGTACTGTTTAGGAGAAGCCATGTGTGACCTGGTGAGCGGAGGATGGGCAGCTGCAGGATCTAGCATTACTATAGTCAGATATATATGTAAGCCCATATGGCATGCGTTAGGCCAAAGAGTCAGGCCTGAAGCCCTTGTACCTGTTCCAGGGATTGCAGGTTAAGTATATGCTGTTGCTAAAGGTGAGATGGTATGAGTATGTGCTTGTGTGTAGTTGTCTCTCTTCAGGATGGTCTGGGGCATATCTGGTGAAGAAAACCACCATAGACGAGACTGCAGATAGACGGTTACTGAAAGATGTAGTGTGTAAATTCCCCGAGAGCATCAAAGTGCTAATGGAACTTACCATACGGGTAATAAGGAAAATACTATGCTATATTATGGGTATATAATAAGTGTTTCACACCCCTATGCAGTTCCCAGAGTATTGGAAAGTTTTTTTTCACATGTATTTGTTTTTTCTGTAAGGTACATTCTAGACAGGAGAAATTAGCCTTAGCCCTATATTTGGATTGTGTTTTTCAAAATTGTCTCAGATGTAATATCATGTGCTGACTGACTATGTGACGAATTATCAAAAACATATGATTAATTTATATTCTTGAGTTTTTCCCTTCCCTCCAGAGTTTGAGTCAGTGGGAGGAACTTACAAACTAAAACCCAAAGATTGGATGGAGATAAAGAGATGAGATATGAGATCCTGAGAGGAGAAATATCAAGGACTGTTGGATGAATCTGCCTTATGTTCCTGTTATGTTTTATGCAACGTAGAGACTGATCCTTTTAGTGATATCAATCTGTGTATTCCCGTGTCTAGAGGGGATGATAAACGAGGTTGTGGATTTAGACGATGAGACTTGAGGCTGATATGGAGACAATTAAGGTGTATGATGATGTAAGTGAGAAAGTTTAAGTGAAGTGAGATAGTTGGAAGCCGTCTGTTTATTTAGGAAAGGTGTTGCTTTTATGCCATAACGTGATTACGGGGACAGGGGCTGTCGAGTCCAAGAACGGAAAGAGGGCAGGCGTCCCGGTAGGACTCTTAAAGTCTTTCAAATCCGCTAGGGATTTGTAATAGTAGTTAAGTAGTAAGTCTCTTAAAGACTTGGAATAGGTCGCTCCCTGGTGGAGTAAGAGAGATAGGGCAGATAGTTTTACAGTCGTAGGCTGGGGACCTATTGGCAAGATTCTTTAGCCAGAAGGGGGATCTTGTGCGTGACTGTAAGCCCGACACAGTGAGCAGCTGCACTGGTGTCATATCTCTAGTTGGTGATTATGTTATGGTGTTTAAGCATAAACATACTTTGCCCAGTGAGGCACAGACGGCAGTAAAGTTGGTCGAAACTAGATAGATGGAAAGAAGCATGTTTATGGTCCAGTTTCCCCTCGAGAATACACGGAGTTGCTTTAGGGACAGCTAGGATCTGACCTTCCTATGTGAAAGTCCTTTAAGTAGGAGCTTATCTACTAGAGATAAGTTGTCATCTAAGAGGTGAAGTGGAACGGCGAAACACATTGGAACAGATCAGGGCGTTCACGAGCTCAGGGAAAAATTAGTATTTAGGGGGGAATGTCAAGTCTGAGAACATGAATCAAGTTTCATATACTTTATATGTATAATGTGTTTTGGAAATACTAATTTTTCCTACAACTCTGAGACAAAGGATCTTAAAACCAAGATGGAGCTTGGTTGCTCTTTGACACACCCTGTAACAGAATTCCACAGACTGGAGCAAGGAGGTGTCTGGCTGGACATTGAAGTTTGGAGCCAATGAGAGATGGACAGCAGCTCAGGAATGTCATGGGGGCAGTAACCCCTCCTTTCTTTGTCTCTAAAGTGTGTGTACTTTCAATAAAGAGCCAGTGATGCTGAGGTGGGCGAAGAACATGGCTGGTTTGATACGGAACTCTGTGTCTGTCTCATTATTAGCGATTTGTGCACAAACATGCTCATTTAATTTGGACTGACTGATTGATCCAGGATATAGTCAATTCGACTATAACAACACTAGAGATGAGCGAACGCCGTTTGATCGAATACAGATTCGATCGAATATCAGGCTGTTCGGGATATTCAATTACAATTACAAGGCCATAAACGCAGTAAAAATTCTTATCCCCTTCCACCTTCCCTGGTGCGTTTTTGCACCAATAACAGCGCAGGGGAGGTGGGACGGGAACTACAACACCGTAGGCAGTGAAAAAAAATCTGAAAAAGTAATTGGCGGCCGGAAACAGATAACCTCCAATTTAGACGAATGGTGGATTTACCATTTGACTAATTTGGGACTGTGAAGTATGTGACTGTGAGACAGGGACAGATCTACAGGCAGGGTTAGCTAGGGATAACCTTTATTAAGGGGGGAATGTCACTCACCCAGCTCTTTGGAGCTCCATCTCATCGGGATCCCTGTCAGCTTGCGATATGCGCGAGCTGACTTTTTCCCATAGGAGTGCATTGACCAGCATTGATTGGCCAAATGCCATACAGAAGTACGGCATTCGGCCAATCAACGCTGGTCAATGCATTCCCATGCCGAGATGAAGCAGAGCTGAACCTGCTACACACTCAGCTGTACCAATGTAGCAATCCGATGCAGTAGCGCTGAGTGTGTAGCAGGTCCAGCTCTGCTACATTGGACACTACTACATCGCCAGCACTTAGGGTTGAGCCAATATTGACATTTCAGGATCGTTTTTAATATCCAATTTCCGATCATTCAGAGATTGGATTTTAAAAATGATCCCATTCACTACACAGCATGTAGTCCAAAAATTGTTGGACCCCACGCTGTGTAGTGATTAAACCCCACCACCACCACCACTGTTGTCCACTTACCTACATAGCTGCAGCTCCCAGCTCTTCTTGATCCGGTCCTCTGTCCACTTGTTTTCAGAGCGCCCTGCCCCCACCTCCCGAGACTAGTATTATGGAGAACGCTGGGCTTAGGAGAGTGTGGGCGGGTACTGGAAGGGGAGACATGAGTGATGCACTCACGTCTCCCTGCCCACACTCTCCAGCCGCAATAAGGGGAGGGGAGACATTAAGGATGCCCCGCCTACTCCCTGCATCTCCACAATACTAGTCTAGGGAGGCGGGGTCCTCTGTCCTCTTCAGAGAGCCCTGCCTCCCTAGACTAGTATTGTAGAGATGCAGGGAGTAGGCGGGGCTTAGTAGGAAGGCATCACTAACGTCTCCCCTCCCAGTACCTGCCCAAACTCTCATAAGCCACGCCCCCTCTCCCCGACTAGTATTATAGAGAAGGTGGGGCTTAGGAGAGTGTGGGTCCTGAACTACTTTTCTTGCAACATTCTGACCATTTTTATAGGTTCATGTGACTACTTTTCTGTCCATCTTCTGTGTCGAGCTCCTATGTCCACGTTCCACTTCAGCTTGTGTCCATGCTCCAAACCAACGTCCTGTGCTGCTTCTGGTCCCATTCCTGTATCCACTTTCCAGTCTTGCTCTGGTGTCTGTTCTTGTTCTGCTCTAAGATCCATGTTCCTGTTTTCAGCTCTTGGTCCTCTCAAATCTAGGTTCAAATCTAGTTCAAAATCTTGATTTTTGGTTGTCCTTGGTATCCATCCTTCTGATTTGTCATATTATATATTGAAAGCTTAGCTGTACATGGATCCCTTGAAGAGTCACCCGTTGGCAGCTAAGACCACATCTTTGAAGGAAAATTCAAAATTAAATTTCCTAAATTCTGAACCCCATTTTAGCTAAAATAAAGGGAGTTACAACCATACGCACTCACTTTAATATCTTGCTTTAAACCACTCTCTTTACGACTGTACATTATGTCACAAAGTCTCATTTATCAACTAGGACATAAATACTTGTATTCTCCAGGAGTTAGCATAATTTCCCAATTTTTTGGACATCTTTTCTTAGACACCCTATACCAGGCAAATCTGAAGTGCCTGGAAATATCCTGGAATTATGAAGAGCATTTTAAACTACATTCAATTTTTTACAGATTAAATATTTTCCAATCTAAACCAATGTATAGTCTAAATGTAAAGGAATATTAGCCACTAGGGTTGAGCCGATCTTGACTTTTCAGGATCGATTTTAAAATCCGATTTCCAATCATTTTTCATTCAAACCCGATCTCGATCCCAATTCCAATCCCAATGCAAGTCAATGGGATTTTTTTTTATTAATCGGAGATCGGATTTTAAAAGCAATCCTATTCACTATACAGCATGGAATCTAACAATTGAACGATTTATTTGTTAAAATCCACACTGTTTAGTGAATCACTAAGTAGCCAGAGGATTGTTTTTTAATCCTCTGGCTACTTAGTTTCCCCTGATGTCCACTTACCTCCAGAGATGGCTGCTCCGGTGTCCTTCTTCGCCTCGCTGCGGCTCCACGCTGCTCTTCTCACTTCGCTGCCCCCTCCCTCCCACATTAGGAGAGTGTGGGTGGATTAGGAGAGTCTCCCCGCCCTGTATCCGCCCACACTCTCCTAAGCCACAAGCCCCGCCTTCCTAGCTCTTTAAACACTAACCTGGGAGGCGGGCAGTGAGGCGAGAAGACTGCAGCGTGGAGTGGCAGCGATGCGAAGAAGAACACCGGAGCAGAGGATCAGCGTCTCCTATTAGAATGAATGGAGGCAGCCGGCGCGCAGGGGGTTAAGGCTGTGTGCCGGCTGCTTCCATTCATTCCTATGGAACCACAGTGGAGTCTTCATACTGAGTATACACTATATACTCAGTGTGAAGGCTAAGCAAAGCGTTGTGGGAAATCGTACCAATCTCGATCCCACTGTGAAAGATCGTGTTCGGAATTCCGATCGCGATCGTGAAATTTTCTCCCGATCGAAATCCGATCTTCTCCGAACACAATCGCTCAACCCTATTAGCCACCTGCCGCCATTGCAATAGATTCTTCAATAAACACTGAAAAGTTCCTTTGCAAACATTTTGTAGTGTTAATATTTTAGGCCTGAAAATTGGGATTTTTTTTAAAACATGGTTTTTGATAAAGTCTTTACATTTGTCATTTCCGCCATTTAGAAGTGAGTGCAGCAGCATTCCCATTCACGCCTGAATTACGGCTTGCATAGAGTGATATCGAAATGAGCATCCATTTTCCTAATCGTTCTCTTTTTCCTTCTGACCGTGCAGTAATTTAAAAAGTTAGTTCTGTTGCATCTGACCAATACATTAGCCGAAGTCTAAGAAGGGGACAAAATTGCTTATTATTGTAGCAGGAAAAAGCTTGAGAGCGTAAAATACCATATAATAAGCCATGTATTTGTATTATAATCACTGAATTAACTAGATGGTTTGTTCAGCACAATAAAGAAGCTAAGTGCATTTGATCTTGCAGGAACCACTATAGAGTGTGTTCCAGCAATTGGAAAATTGCACTAGACTTTTGTATGTTTCAGGAGACAAAAATGTCAGCCCTAAAAGCACCAGCTCTGATTTAAGGGATTCATTTTCCTTCCTGAATAGAACTATGTCGAATTGTGTAGTAATAATGAAAATAATTTGTATCCACAAAGACATCCAATATCCTGCGAAGTCATGTCCTCTGCACGGGATGTTTTAGTTCCATTCATGCAAATGGAGACATTGGAGATGGCACATCTTTAAGGTACAGTACTGGCACGGGCCAGTGTATTTTTAACTTTCATATATACCGATGATATGAAAAACTGAGCAAGAATTTATCATAAATAAAAATTCAACAGAATCCGTCTGAAACAAATGGAAATTCTGCCGTTTTGTGTTTTTCAAAAAAGCGCTCCAAGCAAAAATGTAGAGTTGTGTCTGGTTGTAATGACTCCCTTTAAAGATTTAGTAGTGCTATTCCTAAAGTTTGACCAGTCATATTTGTCTTTAGAACTGTTTCCACCATAAATGAGTACTGGAAGACCAAACATCAAAGCAGCTCAACTTGGACATCAGAGACAGCAAAGATGTTTGAGGGTCACTAATATGGACAAACACAGAGCATTAAGGGTGCATTCGCATGGAGGAAAATGGTGAGGAATTTGGTGTGGAATTTCAGTGCTGAAAAAAAGCCTCCCATTGACTTCAATGGGTTCCTTTTTCTGCTAACTAGAGATGAGCAAGTAGTATTCGATTGAGTAGGTATTCGATAGAATACTACGGTATTCGAAATACTTGTAATCGTTTGAATACTAGTCCTATTTGCAGTAAAGATTCGATTCAGAACCAGCATTGATTGGCCGAATGCTATACAGTGTACAGCGTTCGGCCAATCAATGCTGGTTCTGCTGGAGGCTTGTTTGTGATGAGGCGGAGTCTAAGATTGGACCACAGCAGTCTCCATTGTGGTCCGATCTTAGACTCCGCCTCTTCACACATGAGCCTCCGGCAGAACCAGCGTTGATTGGCTGAAGGCTGTACACTGTATAGCATTTGGCCAATCAACGCTGGTCAATGCATTCCTATGAGAAAAAATCCGCTCCCGCATAACCAAAAGATGCCAGCTCTCCCAACTAGCAAAGAAGAGCCTGCTGCAGAATCAGCATTGATTTGTCGAATGCTATATACTGTATAGCATTCGGCCAATCAATTCTGGTTCTGCAGGATGAGTAAGTTCACATTAGTGCTTGCCTCCCATCTGGAAGGAGTCTGCAGGAGGACCCCCCCAAAACGGAATATCAGCTCAACTGAAAGCGTATGGACCCGTTATAGTATATGGGGTCCGTGCGCTCTAACTGCACAGCGCTCCTCCTAAACACTCTCCTCCTGCTACTCGTGGACTTGGTGACTCTCCCTTAGTGGAATAATGGTTTCCCCTGAAACGAGCTTTTTTTCCCATAGACTGTAATGGGATTTGATATTCAATTGAGTAGTCGAATATTGAGGCTCTACTCGAAACGAATATCGAATCTCGAATACTTCACTACTCGCTCATCTCTACTGCTAACCCATTAATGTCAATGGGAGGCTTATTTTTCAGCGCAGAAATTCCACACCAAATTCCTCACCATTTTCCTCCATGTGAATGCAGGAGTTTAGGATATACTATCAAAAGTAATTTTGGCATCTAGGGAAAGGATTATCAAGGGAATGCTTCATGCCTAGATGAAGATAATATCATAGAAAATATCCAATATTTTTAGTTTATTGCTGAAAGACTATAAGGTGTATAAGGTGGTGCAGGAGGGGGTTCAATCTATTTGCCAAAAATTTTGCTTAGACTTCCATGTCTATATTCAGTAAGGAGTTACAACTGTTACTAGTACAGACGTAAGGGTCTTTGCCCGGCTTAGGAAAAACAGCAACAAGTCATGAAGTGGCTTAAGGAGTGCGTTTTGGCACTCATCCCCCAGTAGATCCTTCACAATGAAGGACAGCTCAGGAAATGGGCTTCAGTATATCTTAATTTAGATAAAAAGAAATGAAAGTTGATCTTTCTTTTATTCCTTTTAGTTTTTAAGCAGTTAAAATGGTGATTACATTTCCTCCAACCGCTGGTGTCACAATATATCTCATCAGTACGTTCTAGAAATGAATTCCCACTGAGAACATGACACCAAATTACCCCCTGCTTGGCAATCACTTTATAAAACTACTCCCAGAATGCTTTGTTTTCAAGCTAGCATTCTCACTCCTGTTGAGAAATGAGAAGAAACAATCATAACAGCAAGGCTATGATTACTGGATTTTAGCATTTATCTACTTTCCTCAGTCACTTATTACCAGAATCTGTCCATCATAAAAATCTACAGTTATTACCAGAGAAAACCTTTGAGAGTGTGTTAGTTCACCTGTCGTATCGTTGTATTTCTAATCATAGACATAATAGTCTTATTTATTAAAATGTCTAATTGTAATTCATTCAGACCCAAAGCAGGCACACATCTTCTTCTTTGTAAATTGAAACCAAATGCAATCTGAGAAAAAAGCCAATAAAGAAGATAATACCACCTTAAATATGAATATTAATCCGCATCTCACGGTCTCTATGTCTGAAGCTACATGAACTTGGCTTCTACTGTTTGGGATAATTATCCTTAAAAGGGTTATCTGGGGAGTTAAAATTGACTTAATTGATCCAGTGGACTCTTGATGATGACCCCTGGGTCATGTCATCAGAACCAGTCGACAACCCCTTGGTCATTCTGCCCACTACCTAGTCCCCTGATCACACAGGGGGCTGGCTGGAATCAAGTAAAGAGGGAAACGCCATGGTTTGGTTACAATCAAGTGATGTGGACATCAGAATCACGCCGGAACCCCCATGGTCCATCATAAAGAGTCTGCTTGACCAAATAAGGTAATTTTAACTCTCCAGGCAACCCCTTTAAGGAATGAAACTACATGTTTAGCATAGTGATGCCACAATGAGGCTTCGAAGTGTCTAAGAAGCTCTCTAATCTCTACTATATCATGGCTACTGTTTAGGATTGAGCGATCGGGAAAGATCGGATCCTGATTGGCGATCGAGCAAATTTCATGATAGGGATTGGCTGGAAACTGAACAAATATCAGATTTTAAAAATGATCCTGAAATCTCAAGATCGGCTCAACCCCACTGCTGTTCTAATCACACTACCTGCGATACACAAGTGGGAACCTTAGACCTATGTCACCAGGACCAAGCTGTTGAGATCCAAGAAGTCAGTTCGATTATTAACAGATAAGGAATATGATTGTGTATATTCTCTATATTTTCATTAGTCTATTCTAGTCTATTCTACACTTAATGAGACTCTTCACCTGTATAGAGCTCTTTATTGGTTTACATTTGCTCGGTCACCTCCACAATTTGATGATTGTGTCTTACTTTGTGCCTTGACCTTGCCAATGACAGGCTAGTCTGATATTTAATGGTTTGCTGAGGACCTCAATTCAGTTTTATTATCTAGTGCTGTCCAGCTATTGGACACTGATCAACTAAAGCCTCATAAGGACACGACTACTAGATATCCTAATGGTTATAGGTAATCTTACCCTGGTTTTCAGATCTTGTCTAAGTTTGAGTCATAATGAATATATTAGTAGATATTTCTATGCTTATTTTTGACCACTCTAGGCTGTCAGCTTGTGTTACCACCCACATTTTGCCAGCTGGGGTAAGCCCTTACTTGCCTAAAGCAATATATTTAGGAAAATTCTTCACTTCTCCACTTCCAGGCAGAGACACTCCCTTCTCAGGGCTGTTTCTAGGTGAGCCTGGGTCAATGTTCTCTCCTCCTAGGAGTTGTATGGGTAGCTTTTGAGGTCCAGAGGTGGTGTCCTCCCTGTACAGTCCAGTATAGACTGCACAGGATCACTGCTACTACTGAACTGTACATACAGAACTGAGGCCTCAGTGAACACACAGAAGACCTAAGTCTCCTACAAACCCATGCAGTGGCCTGTGATTGACCATGGCTGAACCAAGGGTAAGGTTTGAACAACGAGGGGGAAAACAACAGGGAAAGATGCAAAAAATGACATATAATATAGAACACAGAGAACAGGACATACCAACACAACCCACAGGTATAAATTAGAAACACTTAAAGCGATAGCACTCTGGAATGCTGCACACACATGGCATTATCTGCTCTGTATTTATTGTTCTAACTTGAGGCGGTGTTCTATTTTGCTCATCTGAAGCAAATTATTTGTTTGTTTCATTAAAAAACAAATAATTTTAAATATTTGGGAAGAGCCAATTTGCCCACCTCTACCTGTCATACGTGGTACACAGATGAGCAGATTCTCCCCTGCTTTCTATCTCACTTGTTTTCTCTCTCACTCAGAAGCATCATATATTTAGTATATTATAGAGAAGTACTAACCTATATTGCTGTAAATAAAGCACTTGAAGTAGAATTCAATTTACTGTTATCTTTGTGTTGGTCTCTATGGGTCAAGGTTATAATTTCAATGCACAGCCGCTATGAAACAAATATGTATGCAATGTAAACAGTGAAGTGATCCTGACACTCGTATATGAATGCTGCAGATCTTTTAAATAGCTGATCAGCAGGGGACCCAGGTACCAGTCTTCCACTAATCTCTTATTAATAATCTATCATAAGGACAGGAACTGGGTCACCCCTTTAAAACAGTTAACAGTTTCCTTTTGTCTATCAGATTGCATATGAGTTATTGACTAACTTCAGGACTTTCAGGCACTGCTACATTATGAAGGTTCACCCAGGAATAAGGGAATTTTTTATTTTTTTTGAAAACCACCGATTTCAGCAGAAGCAGCTTCCTATCTTGTGTATAGGATCAGATGATGCCAAGGGAAGAAAGGATCAGGTATGCTAAATTTCAAGGACTGATCTTCGTGTTGTCAAGGAATCTGCATTACCACCTTTAGCACTACATAAATGAGTGTTCTGTGATGTACAAAAAGGATCATTTTCCGTCATTGTTCTTACATTGCAGCTCCCTGATGCCTGTGTTTGTGCCTGTGGCTTACTATATTATTCTTAAAGGGGTTGTCCCATCTCAAGAGTAGAGATGAGCGAACACTAAAATGTCCAAGGTTCGAAATCCGATTCGAACAGCCGCACACTGTTCGACTGTTCGAACGGATTTTGAACCCCATTATAGTCTAAGGGGGGAAATGCTCATTTCAGGGGTACGCAAAATTCGATAAAATCATACTTACCAAGTCCATGAGTGATGGTTGGGCTGTATTCTGCTTGAACTCTTCTCCATGCATGCGCAGTCGGCTCTGCCTAGGCCGGATGCCTGAGCAGAGCCGACTGTGTATGCGCGTGCATGCCCGCGCAAGCGCAGTCGGCTCTGCCTAGGCCGGATGCCTAGGCAGAGTGAATTCCACACGGAAGAAGACGCGGGGACGCAGCGCGGAGAACACTTTGGAAAAGTAAGAGAAGAACCAGCGTTGATTGGCAGAATGTATAGCATTCTGCCAATCAACACTGCTTCTGCATCGAACCTTAAACTTCGAATAGCTAGTAGTGTTCGATCGAGTACGAGTATTTCGAATACCGTAGTATTCGATCGAACACCTACTCGATCGAACACTACTCGCTCATCTCTACTCAAGAGTCCTATTTATACTGGTAGCTTATATAAATTGAAGACTTTTCCTAAATATATTGCTTTAAAAATTCTGCTTTGTTTGCCTGCTATGTGACCTTATTCCTACACACAGATAACACTGAGTCCATTCTGTACAAGCATGCACATATTATCTGATCTGCATAAGTGTTGCATGTCAGCCAGAGCGAGAAGGGAGAAGAGAAATACAGGAAGTGAGCAAAAGACACTGCAGGTAGCATGCTGAGACACTGAGATGGGAAAACCCCGTATTGTTTCAAGCCCCATCACATAAATCGGAGTAAACTTTAACACTGTATTCTTTTTAGGTATAAAATGTGTCCATTAATGAAACTTTTTACTTTTTAGTTATATTATGTATTACTATGGATAGTCAAACCATTAATTTTCATGTAGCAAGTTGTGGCTGTTCGGTTTACGGTAGATGTGTAAAACAATACATATATTGCATAGAGGAAAATGAGAAACGGCAATGGTCTAAAAGAAGAAATTTAATGACAGAGGCATTTTACCAGGGAACCTGCAATTTAAGCGCTACTGTATGCTTGCAATTTAAGCTGAATAACAAGACACAGCAGGAGTAAAAGTACATTAATTAAAAGTGCAAGCCAAGAAAGCCACATAAAAGCGGATTCAGTAGAATTGTTGGAAATAATAGCACTGTTTGTTTTGAGAGTAATATGTGTTATTATGTTGAAATATGCAATGCGTTAATGTGGTGAAGCATAATATGATTTTTTTTATTTTGGTTCAAAATCATTGGCTCTCATTGACAAGCAGCTTATGCCAGGTTTGGTGTAAACTGTGCTACTTAAATGTTACAAATAAAGACATACAACACTTTAAGTGCAATACTTGCAATTGGAAAGTTATAAATAGCGACGGTCGTCTTCAAGGAGATTTAGTTTAGACGTATCAAACAAAAAATGGTAATGGTAGGAAATGCCATACGATAATAAAAGCGCCATCAGTTACCTATTAGATTCAGCCGCTTTGCCTAGGCTTAAGCATCATGTCAACCAACATGTGACCTCTGCAATAAGTGACATCAGTAGTGTATCTGTAACATGTGCTTATTCACGACGTGTGTGACAATACATTGTAGTCAACAACCAATATGTCTTAAGGGTGGGTTATTGTCTTTAGAAGTAATACTTTGAATATTCTGCTCTTGTTCTCAATATTCTATAGTAAACGCTATCGAAAAGTAATATATTTATTGGTATGCTAGCAAATATAGCGGAACTCTTTAAAGGATTGGTTACATGGAAACAATTTAAACTCGCCTTTCCATATGCTCCTCCAGTAGAGCTCCACTGGTCTTTAAGGTTGAACCGATCTTGAGATTTCAGGATCGTTTTTAAAATCAGATTTTCAATCATTTTCCAGCCGATCCTGATCCCGATCGCGATCGTGAAATTTGCTCGATCGCGATCCGATCTTTTCTGATCCCGATCACTCAACCCTAGTTACTTTATGTTTATGGAGTAGGGTTGAGCAGATCTTGAGATTTCAGGATCTTTTTTAAAATCTAATTTTCAATCATTTTCCAGCCGATCCCGATCGCTGAACCCTACTGGTCTGGTTCATGGAACTTGTAGATCAGCCAGGCCAAATGTAATGATGATATGACCACTCAGCCTACACAGAGACTCTGCTGTGTGATTCCCTGAATATTCATAGTACACTGCAATACTAATTTACTGCAGTGTATTATTGCTGTCGGCATATATTCTGACATCCAGACTATTTGGTTATCAGTAGCAGTGCTGGAGGCCCCTGACTGCCAGGACAATGCAATTGTTAAGGACTAGAGATGAGCGAACAGTAAAATGTTCGAGATTCGATATTTGTTTCGAGTAGCCCCTCAATATTCGACTACTCGAATCGAATATCGAACCCTATTATAGTCTATGGGGGGGAAATGCTCGTTTCAGGGGTAGGCAACGTTTGATCAAATTATACTTACCAAGTCCACGAGTGAGGGTCAGGCTGGATCCTCCGAGAAGTCTTCTCTGTGCAGCGTCTCGCGGCATCTTCCGGTTCTGAACTCACTCTGCCAGGCATCGGGCCTGGGCAGAGCCGACTGCGCATGTCCGCACTACAAGTGGGCATGCGCAGTCGTCTCTGCCCAGGCCCAATGTCTGGCAGAGTGAATTCAGAGCCGGAAGATGCCGCGGGGAAGCTGCACGGAGAAGACTTCTAAAGGTAGGAGAAGAACCAGCGTTGATTGGCCGACTGTATAGCATTCAGCCAATCAATGCTGGTTCTGCATCAAACTTTTCCATTCGAATAGCGAGTGGTACTCGATCGAGTACGAGTATTTCGAATACCGTAGTATTTGATCGAATACCTACTTGATCGAATACTACTCGCTCATCTCTATTAAGGACCCTATAGGTTCTGTAGCTATTATTGACCACTGCAACTAAGGGTTAAGTGTCTAGGAATGGAGTAATTTTCTATTTTACAAACAACAGTAAGGTTTCAGCTGTATGTTACTGTATCTCTGGGAGTCCGAGTGATAAGGCATAGATCATCAATATCAGATTGGCAGAGATCCAACACCCGAACCCCCACTGATAAGTTACTCTCATCAGCCATGGTACAGAGAACAGAGCTATCTGCTTCCAGATGTAGAGGCTCTGCTCAATTGTTGCAGCTCAATTCCCCTCAATGGAAGCTGAGCTGCAGTAAGAGCTGATCGGTGGGGGTCCTGGATTTCACATCCCCGCAGACCTCATCCTAGGGATGGGTCATAGATATAACTTGTTGAGAAAAAACCCTTCAATGCATTTTATTTGTGCTGGGGTTACTTGGCCTAGATATTATGGACTTTATAGGAATTGAAAGCTTAACTCAATCCTTTTATGTAAAGAGTGTACATGTAGTTTCATAGACAATGGACTTTGTAGTCCAATGACTATGTAGTATGTAACAAAATGGTTTAGAATATTATCTTTATTTGGAAAGAATTCATGCATAAAAAGGTTTATTTGTAACTATGACTTTTCCATATACTTGCTTAAATGTTCTTCTGCAAAGATTTATTTGAGAAATAAAGGAGACCTTTTACGTCTGATTCTGGAAGCTCAAATCTAATATTTCTTGTGTTTCTTTTTGCTATATTAAAAATGGCTTTAAAAGTTTGCATTGGATGAACAATATCTAATGCTATATATGTGAAAGGAGATGCAAATTGCTGAAAACATTCTAGACAATTCTTTGATATGTGTCTTCTAATGGAAACACCTCTGTTATTAATGGGATCAATCCAAAAAGTGGAATTTCTGATTCTAGTCGCATCTTAGGCAGTCAGGCTGAGAGAGATAGGAATACATATATATAATATACTGCAGTATGGGCAAGTTAGTGTGTTAAGAATGGAGAAGACAACTTGTAGCTACTTAATAGAGAGGTAGAGTTAAGCCACAAGCTGTGTATATCAATGTGCTACTGTGCTGCATCAATCTCAATTCAATTCAATTCATGGAAATACACTCTGTACTGTGTCCAATACTAAGAATGCAACATGGTGCTCTTATATGTATGTATAATACGTAATTTTTTATACTGTATATTGACACTACATTAGTATTGTACTTTTATATCAAAGTGGTGCATTCATATGTGGTCTGTTTTTACCTTAGCAAACACCAAAATCCATTGAAGTTATATACTGTCTACCAATAAGTATTTGGACACCTGCAGTAGAATAGAAAAACAACATTTATTCCTATCCAATAGTTGGTAGAATCCAGCATATTCTTCCTTACGGATGGGATTGATCAACAATACTCCCGGATGCCTGGTGACACTCCTGGTGTATGTGAGCCATCGGTTGGGTTTCTCTGGCCAACACTCGTCGCTCTCTATCTCCAAGTTTCGGGGGTCTGCCGACTCGGGGCACGTTCCGACAATCACCTTTCACCTTCCAGTAATAACATAGGACACTGTCGATTTTGGGTAATTCAGTTCGCTTGCTATGTCCCTTAAGGATCGACCATTTCTGTGGTACCCGACAATTACCCCTTTCTCGAAATCGGACAACTCTTCACTTCGTGGCATCTTGCATGCAACTAATGCCAATGCACTACAGTTTGTAAGTTAGAAGACCCTTAGAACCTTGTATGGGCTTGCCATAGGTGACCCCATAAGCAAAAGGATTTGGCATGTTATGCGCACTAGTTTTTCTAGTTCCTACATGATATCGAGAACAGGATCTATCACATGATGGACACACATTGCCTATTGGGGTACTCGGTTAGAATTATTTTCATTCAGGTTAACAAACAATACACTATCTATATATAACCAACAAAGGCACCTGCCTTCAAATTGCTCATTTTTGACCCTTTTTGTATTTTAAAAAACAAGTTCTACAAATGTATAGTATAGACATATTTCTTTAGGGGCCTTGTTACTGCTAATTAGAGATGAGTGAGTAGTAATCGATCGAGTAGCTATTCGATTGAATACTACGGTATTCGAAATACTCGTACTCGATCGAGTACCACTCGCTATTCGAATGGAAAAGTTTGATGCAGAACCAGAATTAATTGGCCGAATGCTATACAGTCGGCCAATCAATGCTGGTTCTTCTCCTACCTTTAGAAGTCTTCTCCGTGCAACTTCCCCGCGGTGTCTTCTGGCTCTTCATTCACTCTGCCAGGCATTGGGCCTGGGCAGAGCCGACTGCGCATGTCCGCTTGTAGTGCGGGCATGCGCATTCACTCTGCCCAGGCCCGATGCCTGGCAGAGTGAATGAAGAGCCGGAAGATGCCGCGGGGACGCTGCAAGGAGAAGACTTCTCGGAGGATCCAGCCCGACCCTCACTCGTGGACTTGGTAAGTATAATTTGATTGAATGTTGCCTACCCCTGAAACGAGCATTTTCCCCCCATAGACTATAATAGGGTTCGATATTCGATTCGAGTAGTCGAATATTGAGGGGCTACTCGAAACGAATATCGAACCTCAAACATTTTACTGTTCGCTCATCTCTACTGCTAATAGTAAAGAGTAATAATGTGATTATGTACAGGGGACCTGAGGATGATATTTAAGAAATGTAATATTGCCAGACTTCTAATTTTTTTGCCATAGTTGTGTTTTTTTTCAGTTGACTTTTCTCATTATAAACACATTATCATGACAAATAGTCTGTGTGAATTTTTGATTCTTCATCAATAGCATATTATTGGAAAATCTCACTATTATTTACCAACATATTTCTGTTGCACACGTGGCTGCCCTTGTAATTTAAGCAATGGAATTGGTTATAGGTAAAGTATAGATTTTCATTACTAATGAGGACATTGATACACATTGTAATAGTATGTCTATTGTGCATGGGTAAGCCTGTTTCTTCTCCAGAAAGAGAGTATTATGAGAAGGGTTAACACATTTCTTCCTACCTGGATTATAATTAAGGGAGTGTGCAATCCGCCAGGTTTCCATCTTCAGCCCTGGCGAAACTGAACAGGGGATGGAAACCTGGCGGTCAGCTTTAAAATCCATTCACTTGAATGGGTTTGTAAAGGTGACCATCCATGTCCGCGTTTTTTTTAGCCAGACACAAAATCCTACATGTTCGACTTTTAATTTTTTATGAAATAGATTAGTGTTGGGTGAACTAAAATGGCCACCCCATTATGCATAGTAAGTCAAAGTCTAGAGAAGGTGACAAAATGACAATAACATTCATTCTCAAGTTCCCTTACCTCTTTTGGACTTCCACATGGCAGACAGTGCTGTACTAGTGATGTCTTGGACCCTGGGTCACAGTTGAGGCCTGTGATTGGGTCACCAGCGGTAACATGGGCACACTGAGTTTCATGAAGCTCAGTTTGACCATGTCACTGTTGAGGCCCAACACATGATGCCACCAAGGATGCAGAAAATAAATCATGGAAGGTAAATATAAAGCCGGGTTCACATGGGGTTTTTTGGTCGGGATTTTGACACAAAATCTGTGTTTTAAAAAACCCCGCTCAAAAAAAACAGCCTCTCATTGAATTCAATGGGTTAATTTTTTTTGCGCGTGGGAACAAACCGCTTGCGGAAAAAAAAGAATCGACATGCCCTTTCTTGAGGCAGATTCCGCGGTGCGACACCTCCTTCCTGACTAGGTCCATTAATTTGGGCCTAATTCAGAGCAAAATACCGCGACTAGATGCCAGTGCACTGCACCGGCATCCAGTCGCGGCTAGCCGTTTTTTTTGGACCGGATTCTAAGGTGGCCACTGTCAAAATTCAATCCAAAAATCCCCCATGTGAACCCGGCTTTAGTGTTTTTCTTTATACTCACTCTGACATAACTTTAGTAGTGTTTGCTTTAGAGATCTAGAGATAGGATATATAGATTTATAGTAGCCCTGAGCATGTTATACACTTTGTTCTAAGCCATTTTAAGTTGTGGTTGGTACGGAACTTTCTTGACCTGTACCCAATCCAGACAGGGTCACTTGTCTCTTTTAACAACCCATGTATCTGTAATTCCAATGACACACCCAACTTTACAAAGAGTTGTCCGTCCCGCCCTGTTTCCCAGGGTGTCATACATACTTTTTGTATTTCTAGTGGCATAAACATTCTAGTAGTCATACTGCCACAATATCTACATGTGAAAATACACTCCAAAACCTAAAAAGGTGGTAACTAGAGATGAGCAAGTAGTATTTGATCGAATACCTCGCCGCCATAGGAATGCATGTAAGCGGCCAAACACCAAGGGGTTAAGCGCATCGAATATTCGATACACTTAACCCCTTGGTGTTCAGCCGCTTACACGCATTCCTATGGCGGCGAGGTATTCGATCAAATACTACTTGCTCATCTCTAGTGGTAACCATGGAAAAGGTAAGTGGGCACCGAGCTAAATCTTTGCATTTAATAGCTCATAAATATTGGTGTAACTATTGACTATGGAGAGATATAGAGGGCCGAAGTCTAATAATGAGACCAAGGAACTATACTCGTATAATAATCGAACCTCTGCTGTCTACATATCCTGAATCCTTGAGTTCACAAGATTGATGATTGACATGTAGAGTACAGAATAAAGAAGGTAAAAGCTGGGTATATTTATTCTCGGGTATATTTATACCTCTGTGAAGTTTGGGTGACTGTGTGACAACAGTTCAGCTTCTTTGATTGAAAGTTCCTTTCCTCCTTTTAATAAAGAAAGAGCAACTCCGCAGCACAAACTATTATTCCGCCACATCATATTTCGACTTGAATACTGAACAAAAACATTCATTATTATGTGTTCTATAAGATTTTTGTGCTCTATGGATTTTTTTCTCCAAAATGTAGCCCAGAATCCACTTTCTCATCTTTTATATTATTTGAAGTATGTAACGTTGCGACTTTATCACATGTTATATAAATAACATTTTTCTAATATGGCATTTTTATTCCCTATTGTATTATTATTGAGATTATCTGTACTAAGAAATAAACCGTGGCTGGTAACAATAATGTGCTTTTATTCAACGGCTTATTTTTCAGTAGGACCTTTGCTTCTTATTGTATTGTATTATCATCTCTAAGTGGGATTTTCTCACTTGTGTATTGTGCGGTGACTAGATTGCATAGAGCTTTCATTTATGTGGAGTGCCGAGGCAAAATACTAGTAAAAGGATTAGATGACAAGCAGATATGATACTGGACTCCTTTCAGATACTGTATTCTTGCTCCTAAGAAGAGCTAATGTGGGTAGTGAAGTTGAATGATAAGAAATGTTTGAGAGCAAACTATGGCCTAGCGGTCATTTTTTCCCCTGAATGAATTGCGAGTTCATTTCTCCAGTTCTAACATTGTCCCGACTATTGCTCTTATATGCTTCTAAGGGCTCGTTCACACGGGGCAAGAGGGGGCGGATTTTGGCGCTGAATCCACATCATAATCCGCCCCCTCACCATAGAGGTCTATGTAGACCACTAGCTTACTTTTTTCCGTGAGCGGCAACATGGGAAAAGAAGCGAGCTGCCCTTTCCTCAGGTGGATTCCATGGCTGATTCAGCCCCAGTGTCTGCCTCGCGGCAGCACCCTCCAGACTAGGCCCGTTCATTTGGGCCTACTTTGGAACGGAAAGCCGCGACTGTCGGAAGCTTCAACAGTCGCATTTTGGTCCTATTCTGACTCAGCTTCCCACGTCAGAATCAGGACAAAAATCTGCCATTCCGTGCCCCGTGTGAACTAGCCCTAATATAAAATTCAGTGGTTGTATTTTTGGAAATAGACAAGTTCCCTGAGCTATGCTGCCAAGTTCAGTTAGTGGATTGTCAATGCTGTTTAATTTATTTTTTATCCCAGTAGGACCTGGCACCTGCCCACACTGCCAGAAGTACCAATACCTGGTAGAATACCCACTGTATTACTGGGATTTATTGGCCAGGAAACTCATCAGACCTGGAAGAGATAGATGAGATACTCCAGACCCAACATTGCAGACGAGCTAGAGGCCACTATAAGGATGGGTGCCCCATATAGCATAAACGCCGTGGAATAAACATAGTAGTTACATAGCTGATGAGGTTGGATAAAGACTTTAGTCCATCAAGTCCAACCTATGACCCTACAATCCCTACAGTGTTGATCCAGGGGAAGGCAAAAAAACCCATGAGGCTCATGCCAATTGCCCTATTTCAGGGGAAAAAATTCCTTCCCGACTCCAAATCTGTCAGTGAGTATAAAAACCCTGGATCAATGTGTCCTTAACCCTAGAATGCATACCTGGGGCCTCGCAGGCCCGCTCTGTTAATTGTTTTCTATTTACTGCAAGATTACTTTAGTTAGAATTCTGAAACTCTAGGTATTCCTCAGGTATATAGTTGTTAGTCATTTCCAGTTGTTCATATATTTTTATGCTACAGGCATTTCGGAATAACAACTCTTTTTTGTGAATACCCCATATTTACATACCTGGGGCCTTTTAGGCCCGTACTAGGTTTACATGTGATCCAACTTTATGATAGTGTATTTGGCTTCTGCAATCAAGCGACAATGGTGTCTTATAAAGCGAAGAAAGAAAAATCGGTCATATTACTGAGTACAATGCACCATGATGGAAGTATAGACACCAATAACAGGAAACTGAAACCCGAAATAATCTTGCATTATAATAAAACCAAAGGAGGAATTGACAAGATGGACGAAATGATTGGAGAGTATACATGCAAAAGGCAGACAAAACGTTGGCCTATAGTTCTTTTTTATAATATGCTAGATGTGTCAGCCCTCAATACCTATATTGTTTATAGTGAGACTCATCCAGAATTCCATGCCAACAGAAAGGACAAGAGACGTCTATACTTGACGGAACTTTGCTATGAACTTTTAATGCCTACCATGATGGAGAGAAGCAGCACAAAATGCTTGCCAAGACAAACAACAGAAGCTATGATCAGATGTGGTATATGTTTTCAGGAACATCCAGAACCAAGAGATAAAAAAAGAAAGCAATGTTACATTTGTCCAGCAAAGAAGGACAGGAAATCAGAGCGTGTTTGTACTACTTGTGGACAAAATGTCTGCAAGGATCATTCTTCTGAACAGATAACGTGTGAAAGTTGTTGCGGTCATTAGTAAATTTGAAAAGGAAACTTTGAAAAGAGATATTCCTGCAGCAGGTTTACTGCAACTTTTATATAAAAAAAACTTTGACAAAAAAACGTGATTATAAAGAGTTATATCGAATGCGTATATTAGGCGTTTTAAGACCGTTCAGTTACTTTTTTGTTGTTTTTTGCACATAATGTTTTGAATTATTCACATCTTAGGATGCATTCCCACTAGCACTGGTGTCTGCCTGGAGGTGATCTGTAATGGATCTGATCTCTTGGTAACTCCAGTTAAGGCTGCCGGAATGCCCGGATTCTACCAGCCTTAGCTGGGTTCACCAGGAGAACAGATCCATTACAGATCCCCTCCTGGCAGACACCAGCACTAGTGGGAATGCATCCTTACTTTGCAATTTTCAAATAAGTTTTGAAAAGTATTTTTATTTGAGTTATTCCATGTTATTTGCACACGGGCCTAAAAGGCTCCAGGTATGTAAAAGTGTAGATTTTTATGGTCATGCATTCATTTTACCTGTTATATTTTTCTCTTCAAGAAGGCATCCAGGCCCTCTTTGAACTTAGAACTTAGAACTTATAACCATGGGGTTATACAGTACCTGCAAAGTGGATGGGATTTTTGGCTAATCCCATCCACACATTGCAGAAAAATATCTGCAGCGGACATGCTGCAATTTCAAAAACAGTCACATTTTTGTATGTAGTACGTTATATCATGTAGGTCTTGTTGGAAAAGAAAATCTGCTGGCCAAAACTCTGTGGAATTTCCATGAAAAGCATTTTGGGTGTGTTTTCACCACTGTTTTTCTTGCAGCACTTTTTGGCTGCGGCCTAATATGAGGGGCTTTACCGTGAAGGAACCTAGGCTTCCATAACACCTCAATAGTGCCACAGGCTGATTGTTTACAAGCCACGAAGCATTCATACAGTAATTCATGCAAAAAGGAGCCCAGAACAAGTATTGCATGTAGGGTTGAGCTGATCTTAAGATTTCAGGATCGATTTTAAAATCCGATTTCCAATCATTTTTCATCCGATACTGATCCCGATCGTGATCGTGAAATTTACTCAATCGCCAATCGGAATCCAATCTTTTCCGCTCCTGATCGGAAAATCTGCTTAAAGAATGTATATTCTTCTGAATTTCTAGGGGTATTCTCCCATACTCTAAATATGTACGGATAAGAAGTTCTGATTGTGAGCCCTACTTGGGACAGCAAGTAATGACATTGGGAGGAACTCAAGATGGACATTTCCTCGGCCAGTCTTAATAAAGTCTTCAATTGGAACATGATGTCACTGAATTATTAAAATGCTCAAGCCACTTGACAACTAAGGCCCATTCCTGTATGCCAAAATTGAAATCTAAGTCAGGAACTAACATAAATTTCCAATATCACACATGACAGTTTTCTGGCATTACCAAAAATTCCAAAGTCCATAATTTCAGCACTCCAAGAGGAATATTGGAATGAATGATCTTAATATTAGATCACATGGATTACAAGCCAAACAGTTCAATTGTTGCAATGATTCTAAGAAAGGTTCTTCCTTATCACATAGCATTCTCAGGAAAGGCTCCTAGTTATGTCCCTCGCAAAACCTTCACAGCAGGCTACATAAACACATGCAATAAAGCCAACAGAGACGAAATACAAGAACTAGACGTATCCCGGCAAGATGGAGATGGATCCTGCACAAACACAACTAAAACAATTTATAGAAAACATATAAACTCAGCAATGTAAGGGGTAAATACCCACATGTATGTTAACTCTTGACACGAGCACATAAGGACTACACATCACTCAGTTTTCCAAGATAGTATGTCATATATGAATTCATCTACACAACATGGATCTATTCATGTCTTCCCATAACAATATGCTACTAATGATATACCAAGTCATATCTATGGTTAAAACCCATAGGGACTCTATTCTGTAGCTATAAGATCTAATAGACTCAGCTCAGCAATTGTCTTGTATGATATCACAGTGAAGGATCAAGGTCCCTATTATGATGCTGCAATACATCTTGGCCACTGCTGAAGGGTTACTGGTCTTGTGTTTTGGGCTGTCGGGCAAATACTTAACCATATTCATCTTCAATTTGTAGGTGGCACAGCTGAAGTATTGCACATGGTGAACAAATGTAGCGCAATGTCATCCACTTTCTATACTGTGCATGCTTGATAAACCATATCTCCTATTTGTAGCATCCTATAGTTTGAAGACATATTTATATTCTTTTTTCATCTTCACATAAGCTTTTTAGTGTGAGTTGCAATAAATTTGTGATCCCCAAGTGCCTTAGTCCACCTTAGGTAGGGTTCACACTACCATTGGTGTCCGTTCAGAAGTTGTCCGATCAAAAAAAAACAAAAAAAAACGGACACCTATCCTAACGGACACAGATGGACAGTAACAGATGGCTATGAGTTGCTGTCCATTATATGTCTGTTGCCCATAGACCTCAATGTTAAAAACCCCCACCAAAAACAAAATAAAAAAACAGACACTTACTGTCCGTTTTTTCAAACAGACAGAAAAGTCCTGCATGTAGGATTTTTTTGTCCGACTGAAAAAACGGACATGGCTGTAAATGGACACTAAAGGACACAAGATAAAAACCCATTAAAATGAATTGAAATTGGAAACAGACCAGCTAGTGTCTGTAACTAAAATCTTGTACGGACAATAGCCATGAACACTGCTGACAGGGCACCAGAGCTAGTGTGAACGCCCCTTAGTCTTGCCTTCTATCACTCACTTTCACAAAACGCAACAAGCAAGGCACAGAGCAAACAATATTTGGCACACAAAAAGGTTATGCGGATGTGCCACATCCATCTGGGCTTGATACATTTCTCTAAATGTTTGCAAAGGTGTTGTAGAATTTGTAGAATATGAGAAATATGTAAATATACAGAACATCGTGTTGTATACCAATTCGGGTTGAGTGATCGGGATCAAAAAGATCGGATCCCAATCGGAGATCGAGTAAATTTCACGATCTCGTTCGGGTTCCGATCCCACCTAAAAAGATTCTGATCGCTCAACCCCAGTTAACTGCACAGAACCGTTGCTGCTCCCCGGAGCTCCCGGCCATTGTTCTCTGTCCTCTTCTCTCTCATTTACACGCTGTCAGAGTGCCATGCGCGCCCCCACCTCCCTAGGCTAGTGTTGCTGATGCTAGGAGTAGGTGGGGTTTGTTGTGTCTTAGGAGAATGTGGGCGGGTACAGGGGACGGGGAGACGTGAGTGATTTTTTTAATCACTACACAGCATGGAGTCCAAAAACTGAAGCCTTCAATTTTTGGACTCCACGCTGTGTAGTGAATAGGATCGTTTTTAGAATCCAATTTTTGATCATAAAAAATCCCATCGGCTTGCATTAGGATCGGAACTGGGATCGGGATCGGGTTTGGATGGAAAATGATCGGAAATCGGATTTTAAAAACGATCCTGAAATCTCAAGATTGGCTCAACCGTAATACCAATATGACCCTATAACCATAAAGACACAATTGTTTAAATTTATTGAGGACTTTGTGTCAAACATTTTTGTGCCAGAAATTGCAACTTTTTGCCCTTTAATACCTCTCACCACTATCTAAAAATCGGGAGAAAACTGGGTGAGGTTTAGTGAGAGGGTGTGGGGCAATCCAATGACCAGAACGATTTACTATATACTGAATTTGCTGTAAATTTTATGTGCAAATCCAGTCTGGGGTACATTTTATGTTGCACATGCACAGCCATCGATGCACCCATATTTTTGTGGACTATTGCAGAAGACATATGAAATGCCAGTCTTCGTCAATTCTTCCTTGGTGCCCCCTTATCATATCATGTGCGTAAACCTAAGAGTTTGAAAGCAACTTGGGGACTAAGAACTACTTTGAATAGTCGTGGCATATTCCAGCCTTGCCGAATGTTAGCATAGGCTTTAATTAACCGGTCAGATTCTCCTCTCTTGTACTTGTTAATGTAACTGATGTTAAAGATGTTTTACTAGAGAACCTGAAAGACAGTCGTGCCATTTCTTTTACACTCAGATTATCTCTCTCGGAAGAACATGAATTAAAGTCTTTCTCGCTACCTTAATTTAAAAACTGTCAAAACCAAACATTACTTTGTCACATTCACCAATCAATTCAGATTTCTGCAAGGAATTGCAAGTTTGCCTTAATAAAAGAAACAAGTATTTCCGAGAGTTGATTTTTATAGCTGAATACTTGTACGATGGAACATAAATCTCTCAAACTTGAATGATTAACAGAAAATAGCTCTGATCTCTGCACTTATTAACCATTGATTCCCGAACCATTGTTATGTGAGTGTACGGGACTGAAGAGAGAGGCCAAAGAAAGTCGTTCCAATCAGGCTCCGTGCAGAAGCTTCTTTATATACGGCAATTCTTCAGCATGACAATATATAGAAAGTAAAATTATTTCAACCAATGATTGATGCTGGACACGGGTGTAACAACCAGAGGAGCAGACATGACAGATGCTACGGGGTCCAAAAACTATAATAATAATAATAATAATAATAATAATAATAATAATAATAATAATAATAATAATGTGCCCACATTACTTTACTGAGGTATCATTATAATTAATTGATTCACATGCTGTACATGCATTGTACAAGGTGATCTTGTGCTATGATGTGATAGTGGACATAATACCTGTACTGTGACATCACTGTGTGTATCATCCTGTACTGTGACATCACTGTGTGTACTATCTCTGTACTGTGACATCACTGTGTGTATTATCCCTGTACTGTGACATCACTGTGTGTATCATCCTGTACTGTGACATCACTGTGTGTATCATCCTGTACTGTGACATCACTGTGTGTATCATCCTGTACTGTGACATCACTGTGTGTATCATCCTGTACTGTGACATCACTGTGTGTATCATCCTGTACTGTGACATCACTGTGTGTATCATCCTGTACTGTGACATCACTGTGTGTATCATCCTGTACTGTGACATCACTGTGTGTATTATCCCTGTACTGTGACATCACTGTGTGTATTATCCCTGTACTGTGACATCACTGTGTGTATCATCCTGTACTGTGACATCACTGTGTGTATCATCCTGTACTGTGACATCACTGTGTGTATCATCCTGTACTGTGACATCACTGTGTGTATCATCCTGTACTGTGATATCACTGTGTGTATTATCCCTGTACTGTGACATCACTGTGTGTATTATCCCTGTACTGTGACATCACTGTGTGTATCATCCTGTACTGTGACATCACTGTGTGTATTATCCCTGTACTGTGACATCATTGTGTGTATTATCCCTGTACTGTGACATCACTGTGTGTATCATCCTGTACTGTGACATCACTGTGTGTATCATCCTGTACTGTGATATCACTGTGTGTATTATCCCTGTACTGTGACATCACTGTGTGTATCATCCTGTACTGTGACATCACTGTGTGTATCATCCTGTACTGTGACATCACTGTGTGTATCATCCTGTACTGTGACATCACTGTGTGTATTATCTCTGTACTGTGACATCACTGTGTGTATTATCTCTGTACTGTGACATCACTGTGTGTATTATCTCTGTACTGTGACATCATTGTGTGTATTATCCCTGTACTGTGACATCATTGTGTGTATTATCCCTGTACTGTGACATCACTGTGTGTATTATCCCTGTACTGTGACATCACTGTGTGTATTATCCCTGTACTGTGACATCATTGTGTGTATTATCCCTGTACTGTGACATCACTGTGTGTATTATCTCTGTACTGTGACATCACTGTGTGTATTATCCCTGTACTGTGACATCACTGTGTGTATTATCCCTGTACTGTGACATCACTGTGTGTATTATCCCTGTACTGTGACATCACTGTGTGTATTATCTCTGTACTGTGACTTCACTGTGTGTATTATCCCTGTACTGTGACATCACTGTGTGTATTATCTCTGTACTGTGACATCACTGTGTGTATTATCCCTGTACTGTGACATCACTGTGTGTATTATCTCTGTACTGTGATATCACTATGTGCATTATCCATTATTGGAAATAATGAGGGCTCGTACAGGCGAAGCAGTGCTACTCCGAAAAATGATATGATTAGCTATCCTGACAAATACTGTTTAGCATCCCCTGTTGAGCTGTAGGTGTCACGTAAGAATGAATACACCTGGTACCATTCTGTTGAGTTTTATTTGTTACAATTGTGTTGATTTTTTTCAGTAAAAGCATCAAAGAACTGCCTATAGATTAACTGTAGTAATGGCTAACACATTACTAATTTGGTGATAAATTGCACATTTCTACTCTGCCAGTAGAGTTGGATTGGGTTTTTCTTTGCAGTAATAAGTAGCACATGTTACTCTGCACTCCAGCTGCATGGTATTGGCGAGTAAACCAAAGGCTACCAATGTAATATCTGTTAGCGTACAGGTGAAACGTATAGCAATGGGTGTTATTCATTACTGAAATGATAAACCTCACACAGTTTTTCAGCAAAAAGTGCTATGTAAACCACCCTGAGGATAAGGACACAATGAGGAAGATTTATCAATCTCTCTACGGTGGTTCTCTGGTGTGTGAGATTGCGGTGCTAGCCATGTGAACTAGCCCTTATAGCTCACACCAGTTTTTTGACAAGAGTTATAATGTAAATCTACACCAGTTCCTAGGTTGGAGCCTCCTCATAAATAACTCATTCCTTGCACCAGTTGGAGCCTTTATTAACATTGGCATACAATATACCAGCCTTAATAAATCTGCTCCACTATGGACCTGGACACAGTTATATTTTGGGGTCTCATGTGCTTTCCCTTATAAGGAAGTGAAGAACTGTGAATTTACACTGCTAATGAGTAGAGATGAGAGAACACTAAAATGTTCGAGGTTCGAAATTCGATTCGAACAGCCCCTCATTGTTCGAGTGTTCGAATGGGTTTCGAACCCCATTATAGTCTATGGGGAACATATACTCGTTAAGGGGGAAACCCAAATCCGTGTCTGGAGGGTCACCAAGTCCACTATGACACCCCAGGAAATGATACCAACACCCTGGAATGACACTGGGACAGCAGGGGAAGCATGTCTGGGGGCATAAAAGTCACTTTATTTCATGGAAATCCCTGTCAGTTTGCGATTTTCGCAAGCTAACTTTTCCCCATAGAAATGCATTGGCCAGTGCTGATTGGCCAGAGTACGGAACTCGACCAATCAGCGCTGGCTCTGCTGGAGGAGGCGGAGTCTAAGATCGCTCCACACCAGTCTCCATTCAGGTCTGACCTTAGACTCCGCCTCCTCCGGCAGAGCCAGCGCTGATTGGCCAAAGGCTGGCCAATGCATTCCTATGCGAATGCAGAGACTTAGCAGTGCTGAGCCAGTTCTGCTCAACTACACATCTGATGCACACTCGGCACTGCTACATCAGATGTAGCAATCTGATGTAGCAGAGCCGAGGGTGCACTAGAACCCCTGTGCAAACTCAGTTCACGCTAATAGAATGCATTGGCCAGCGTTGATTGGCCAATGCATTCTATTAGCCCGATGAAGTAGAGCTGAATGTGTGTGCTAAGCACACACATTCAGCTCTACTTCATCGGGCTAATAGAATGCATTGGCCAGCGCTGATTGGCCAGAGTACGGAATTCGGCCAATCAGCGCTGGCTCTGATGTAGCAGAGCCGAGGGTGCACTTGAACCCTTGTGCACCCTCGGCTCTGCTACATCAGAGCCGAGGGTGCGCTTGAACCCTTGTGCAGCCTCAGCTCTGCTACATCAGAGCCGAGGGTGCGCTTGAACCCTTGTGCACACTCTGCTTCATCAAGCTAATAGAATGCATGCATGGTGTGGAGCAATCTTAGACTCTGCCTCCTCCAGCAGAGCCAGCGCTGATTGGCCGAATTCCGTACTCTGGCCAATCAGCGCTGGCCAGTGCATTCTATTGGCGTGATGAAGCAGTGCTGAATGTGTGTGTTTAGCTCAACTACGCCGGTGGAGTAGTTGAGCTAAACACACACATTCAGCACTGCTTCATCACGCCAATAGAATGCATTGGCCAGTGCTGATTGAAGCAGAGCTAAATCTGTGTGCTTAGCTCAACTACTCCACCGGCGTAGTTGAGCTAAACACACATTCAGCACTGCTTCATCACGCCAATAGAATGCACTGGCCAGCGCTGATTGGCCAGAGTACGGAATTCGGCCAATCAGCGCTGGCTCTGCTGGAGGAGACGGAGTCTAAGATTGCTCCACACCAGTCTCCATTCTGGTCCGACCTTAGACTCCGCCTCCTCCAGCAGAGCCAGCGCTGATTGGCCGAATTCCGTACTCTGGCCAATCAGCACTGGCTAATGCATTGTATTGGCGTGATGAAGCAGTGCTGAATGTGTGTGTTTAGCTCAACTAAACCGGTGGAGTAGTTGAGCTAAGCACACAGATTCAGCTCTGCTTCAATCAGCGCTGGCCAATGCATTCTATTAGCTTGATGAAGCAGAGTGTGCACAAGGGTTCAAGCGCACCCTCGGCTCTGATGTAGCAGAGCTGAGGGTGCACAAGGGTTCAAGTGCACCCTCGGCTCTGCTACATCAGAGCCGAGGGTGCGCTTGAACCCTTGTGCAGCCTCGGCTCTGCTACATCAGAGCCGAGGGTGCGCTTGAACCCTTGTGCAGCCTTGGCTCTGCTACATCAGAGCCGAGGGTGCGCTTGAACCCTTGTGCACACTCTGCTTCATCAAGCTAATAGAATGCATTGGCCAGCGCTGATTGAAGCAGAGCTGAATCTGTGTGCTTAACTCAACTACTCCACCGGTGTAGTTGAGCTAAACACACACATTCAGCACTGCTTCATCACGCCAATAGAATGCATTGGCCAGCACTGATTGGCCAGAGTACGGAATTCGGCCAATCAGCGCTGGCTCTGCTGGAGGAGGCGGAGTCTAAGGTCGGACCAGAATGGAGACTGGTGTGGAGCGATCTTAGACTCCGCCTCCTCCAGCAGAGCCAGCGCTGATTGGCCAAAGTACGGAATTCGGCCAATCAGCGCTGGCCAATGCATCCCTATGGGAAAAAGTTTATCTCACAAAAATCACAATTACACACCCGATAGAGCCCCAAAAAGTTATTTTTAATAACATTCCCCCCTAAATAAAGGTTATCCCTAGCTATCCCTGCCTGTACAGCTATCCCTGTCTCATAGTCACAAAGTTCACATTCTCATATGACCCGGATTTGAAATCCACTATTCATCTAAAATGGAGGTCACCTGATTTCGGCAGCCAATGACTTTTTCCAATTTTTTTCAATGCCCCCGGTGTCGTAGTTTCTGTCCCACCTCCCCTGCGCTGTTATTGGTGCAAAAAAGGCGCCAGGGAAGGTGGGAGGGGAATCGAATTATATAGAGTGTGGGAAAAAATATTTGAAGATCTATCTACATGATCTACCATATCTTGGTCATGTATGAAGTGTTAGAGAACCTTTCACGTCCTCATCAATGTGCGGTATTACATACCGCTATAAAGCCGACAGTGCGTTGAATTCAGGTCCTTTAAACTTGCATTTGCAATATTTATGTAACCCTTCTCTTTTTCACCAGATGGGCAGTAAGGAGAGGGCTCAGGATCTAAGACAACAGATACCTGCGGCTAGAAGCATTGATCTGTTTCTATGACAGCAGGCCTGTCAATAGTATAAGTCTATTGCACATTATTACAAATTCCCCTTTTTCCTTAGATCACTTTGGAATACAGAGAGATCCAAACATCACATAGCCCTAAAAAATATGAATAAAAACTATTAACTTATCCCACAAAAAACAAGAGCCTACACAGCTCCATCTTTGCAAATATATAAAACTTTATCTGCATTTGTTTTGTAAATAAACAAAAACTTATATAAACTTTCTGTGATCTTACAGACCAATGGAAAATATTTCACATTTTTACCGCATAGTGAATGCTGTGAAATAAAAAAAAAAAAAAAAAAACTATGAGAAATTGGAACAGATAAAAAGATATTGCACTTGGAATGCTTGAAAGAAAAGGTAAAAAAAAGAGGAGATGATAAATTGACCCAGTCATGAAGGGGTTCCAATTGATTATGGAGCTTCATATCCAGATACTGTTACCATTGATGGATCTCCATCAGGATCCATCCTAGCTACTATGTTACTCAAACATTTTGTAATCAGACACTAGGGAAGATTTACTACTGCACTATTGGTGGTAGGTGTAGCATGGAGTGAGGTTCTGAGTGCTGGTATTAGCAATAAGCACAAGGGTCAACTGTCATTAAAACAGTGGTTACACATGGACAATGGTGGACCGCAAAAGGGAACCCTGCTTTACAGTGACAAAATAGACTGCCCTTGTACCTCCTCCTCTTCTGTGACATAACAGCTTGCTAGAATTCCACATTACAACTGCTGGACCGATTGTATGAGCAGCAAAAGGCAATGAATGAGCAATGCATGTAAGAGAATGTGTTATTTTTTGAGATGAGCGAGTAGTATTCGATCGAATACCTCGCTCCCATAGGAATGCGTGTAAGCGGCCGAACACCATGGGGTTAAGCGCATCGAATATTCACTGCGCTTAACCCCTTGGTGTTCGGCCGCTTACACGCATTCCTATGGGAGCAAGGTATTTGATCGAATACTACTCGCTCAACACTAGTTATTTTCTAATATGCCATCATAAGAGAAGTGTGTCTCTCATTGATACCTTCTGAAGAAGCCACCAAATTCTTCAGTAGGGACAACTCCAGCATACAGACTCATCTATTAATCTAAATGCTACACTGATGCCTCTCGTCTGTGCCAGTCACTGCATTAGCCGTCTATTCAATACAAAATACAACATAAACTTATTACCTTCATCCACAAGGCTCTCCATAATGCTGCACCTCCCTACATTTCCTCCCTCATCTCTGTCTATCGCCCAACCCGTGCTCTCCATTCACTGAATGACCTAAGACTAACATCCCTTATTATCAGAACCTTCCACACGTATACAAGACTTCTCCCGAGTTGCACCACTTCTCTGGAATGCTCTACCCTAGACAATCAGATTAGCTTCCAAATTCTACAGCTTCTAACACATCCTAAAGACATATCTTTTCAGACAGACCTATCACAATTCCTAATCTAAACCCTTCCACAGTTAGGGCTCGTTCACACAGGGAAAGAGGGGGCGGATTTTGGCGCTGAATCCACGTCATAATCCACCCCCTCACAATAGAGGTCTATGTAGACCGCTAGCTTACTTTTTTCCGTGAGCAGCATGTTGCCGCTTATGGAAAAAAGAAGCAATCTGCCCTTTCTTCAGGCGGATTCTGCGGCTTTCAGCGTCCTCCTCGTGGCAGCACCCTCTGGACTAGTCCCAAATAAATGGGCCTACTCCGGAGTGGGAAGCCGCGAATGTCGGAATCTGCAATAGTCGTGGCAGGCGCGTTTTGGCCCTATTCTGATGCGGCTGCCCATGGCAGAATCAGGACCAAAATCCACCCTAAATCCCTAAAACAAACCCTCCTCTAGTCATGTTCCTGCATTATTATCCCATAAGATATGATGCCATATCAGACTGTAATCTTATATATCACAATGGTAACATCTTATGTGGCAGCAATGGAGCGGAGTGTAATCCCATAATCCCAACTTTCTAATTCTAGACTAGTTTTCTGCGTTAACTAGGTGTTTGGGATCTTTTTCTTCTCTCCATACAGTCCATAGGGAATACGGTATTATTTTCCTAAGTAAAAAAAAGAATAATAGCCTAAAATAAATCCCGGTATTGGAGTTCCATTATCTGTTTTCTCTTTGCTCTTGTTCTCCAAAAACATGATCTCTGAAGAGCAGGCCAAGAAACACTTGGAAGAATGAACCTGACTTGAATCAAACCCTGTGTACTTTTTCTTCTGGCTTCATGTTGTTCTCTCTGTATCATAAAATCTGCAGTTTTTTTTTTCTTTTTTGCTGTTATGTTTTCTAATATGTAGGTGAGAATGAAAATAAAAGATAAAAACTAGACCCAGCAATATGCTACATTGTCGAATGATGATTTAGAACAAGCAGAGTTGTTTTGTAAAAAAAAAAACACACACCTTGTGATTGAAATTGAGCAAATTCTCTCTACTTGCAAAAAGATGTGCCAGCAATGTTTAAGAAAAGTGTCTTCACTCCATGAATTTAGAGGAACCGTGTTCCATAATTTATTGGACTTTGAGAGTGCCCTCATGCATTGCTTTTTCCCTCTGGCACTAGGTAGTGTTGTCATGTTCTGGGCACTGAAAGTGTCTGATGTAAAGTTATTCTGATGTAACCAGTGTTCTGTACTTTCCAGAGCTATGACATATCCTGCTTTACGGAACACCTATATTGTTGGTACAAATATTGTGCATGTTTTATCGCTACAATTGTGTTTCTGCATTAACTTTGAATTAGCTTTGAATTCTTGACATCCTTTGGAATCTGAACTCTGTATTTTTGTGTATTTTATTGTGTTTTATTAAACTAAATCTTTTTATTTAATAAGCATAGCAAAAATGGAAAGGAGACATCTCATCGGACACACAAATAATACTAATTCATTGGCGCTTAAAGGGATTATATCATTAAGAAAGGCTATTCTTCTCCTACCTTTAGATGTCTTCTCTGCACCGCCGACCGGTAGAAATCCAGGTTTTCGTCTGTATACAAATGAGTTCTCTCGCAGCACTGGGGGTGGGCCCCTGTGCTTAAACAGCACTGGGGTGTCCCCAATGCTGCGAGAGAAATCTCCAGTGCCGCCTCCATCTTCTTCAGGAACGGCCTCTCCGCGCGTCTTCTTCCGGTCTGGGTTTCAAACGCAGACAGGCCACAAGAAAATGGCCGCTTACACAGCTGTGTAAGCGGCCATGAGCAGTTGGCTCTGCCCGAGGCCCGAGGCTTAGAAGTTTGAAACCCAGGCCGGAAGAAGACACAAGGAGAGGCCGTTTTTGAAAAAGATGGAGGCGGCACTGGAGATTTCTCTCGCAGCATTGGGGACGCAGAAAAGACATCTAAAGGTAGGAGAATAGCTGTTCTTAAGGCTATTCCTACTTGTGATAGACAAAAAAAATGTTATTTTAATGATGGAATCCCTTTAAAATACTGTATTTTTAATTGTATTAATACTGTAAGTTTAATTGAATCAGCATTAAAAAAATAAATTCAAGCTCTCATACAGTGCTGCATCATTGCATCTTAGCTTACATCTTCACCTACCGACCCATTTGTACGCTTTGCTTAACCATGACCTATGACTTATATCATTCCTTATTAAATGGGCAAATAATATTGATGAGCTATTATGAAGATAGGTCATATTAATATTAGATCTGTGGTGTTCAGAGCCGGAAGATGCCGCGGGGACGCTGCACGGAGAAGACTTCTCGGAGGATCCAGCCCGACCCTTACTCATGGACTTGGTAAGTATAATTTGATCGAATGTTGCCTACCCCTGAAACAAGCATTTTCCCCTCATAGACGATAATAGGGTTCGATGTTCTATTCGAGTAGTCGAATATTGAGCGGCTACTCGAAACGAATATCGAACATTTTACTGTTCGCTCATCTCTAATAATAATAACTGTTATTTTGTTTTAATGGTTTCTTACTAGTGTTTTTATGCTCCTTGGTAGATAATCAGATGCTGATGCAGTTCTAAAGATCTGTGGATTGTAAAGGGAGAGAAACTATAAAGAAAAGTTTTTTTTTTTTTTTTTATTTATTTATTTTTTTTAATTTACTGGAAACTGCCTGAAAAACCTGATAAAAACCTAAAAGTAGAAGAGCACCTTAACTGTACCACTTGTAAACTAATTGAAAATTTTAGAATCCAAAATGCGCTTGATAATTTAGTTAATTACTCGGTTAATCATTTTCTCATTATTTAATCAATGTCTTCTATAGCAGAGAAAGTCATGGTTCAAATCATAACCAGCATGTACTTGAGCCAAACAGTAATAATTTCCACCCCATTTATGCAAAATAACAAAGCTTACAATTGTATTTTAACGTATTTATTCATCGAAAATAACAACATGTATTTTCAATGAAAATGAAAACCATCATTACCATGTGTACATTGTGCAAGGTTCTTCTTTTGTTAGATTAAAATGTATCCCAGTAAGAACCTGTTAAGAGGCAAATTAACTCATTAAAAATAAAGTGATTACTAATTCCTACTGTTTCTAATTGTAAAGCAGGGCTACAAGTTCACAATTACAGACTGTTAGAAACTATGATAAAGAATGAAATCTAACAAATTATTCATCATATTAATTAATCACTTTAATTTTTCACAACAGTAAAGCCGGCGTTCTTTTATGACCCCCCTTTTTTACCGGTTTAGAACTTTTAGATTATTAAATTGTATGAACAGTTTCCCACTGTTAGCCAGGTCTCTTGAGTTCTGGAGGTTGACCTAAAGTACCAGTAACTATACACAGAAATGTTGAAATGTTGAAAAACTGACAGCCATTCCTGTTACGGAAGTTTGCAGAATAATAATTGGTAACTTTAAAGGACTTTTAAAGGGGTTTTCCTAACATAAAACATTTTTTTAAAACTTGACCCTCCATGAAGATAACCCATCTACATTGTATCTTTGACTTCACCCACCTCCTATGTGTCCTCTCTTTTAAGATCTGCACTAGGATTGATCGATCGGGATCGGGAAAGATCAGATCCCGATTGGCGATCGAGCAAATTTCAAGATCGGGATCGGCTGGAAAATGATCGAAAATCAGATTTTAAAAACGATCTTGAAATCTCAAGATCGGCTCAACCCTACTCTATAAACATAAAGTAACTAGGGTTTAATGATCGGGATCCGGAAAGATCGGATCCCAATAAGCAATCAAGCAAATTTCAAAATTGCGATCGGGATCGGCTGGAAAATAAGATAAGATAAGATAATCCTTTAATAGTCCCACATTGGGGAAATTTCAGCATGTTACAGCAGCAATAGTAATACAGATACAGGATAATACACAGTAATATATTACAGACGTAGACACACATAAGCTGAGAAGAGAAAATATACTAGGAGTCCATAGCAGCTAAGGAAAAAATGGAAGAGAAAGAGGAAGACTTCATGGTCATCGTCATAATCATTAGTTCTCTGTGCGGAGTGATCTTCGCTTAGTCTGATGTAGATTATACAGCCTGGTCGCGGTTGGAAGGAAGGACCTGTGATAGCGCTCCTTCTCACACTTGGGGTGAAGCAGACGGTCACTTACAGTGCTGCCAAGTCCCATCAGGGTCCCATACATGGGGTGGGATTTGTTCTCCCGCATGGAGGTTACCACAGACAGTATCCTTCTGTCACCCACCACCTGTACTGGGTCCAAGGGGCTCCCCAGGACAGAGCTGGCCCTCCTGATCAGCCTGTCAAGTCTATTTCTGTCCCTGGTTGATATACTGCTCCCCCAGCAGGCTACACCGAAAAATATGGCTGAGGCAACCACAGAGTTGAAGAAGGCCCTAAGAAAATCGGATTTTAAAATTGACCCTGAAATCTCAAGATCAGCTCAACCCTAACTATTATAAATGTCATGTAGGGTTGAGCGATCGGAATTGGGAAAGATCGGATCCCAATTGGCGATCGAGCAAATTTCAAGATCGGGATTGGCTGGAAAATGATCAAAAATCAGATTTTAAAAACGATCCTGAAATCTCAAGATCGGCTCAACCCTAATCTGCACCCCAATAGCACCATTAGGGTTTCAGATACAATGGCCAGAGTGGGCGGTCCTTAGTTGATCACATGGATCATGTGACTGTCTATTTAATAGTAATGGCTTAATAGTACTTAATAGTAATGTCTTAATAGTAATGTCTACTTAATAGTAAAAACTATATTTTGCAGCAATGCCATGCTCTGTGCTTTCTAACACTGGCTATTAGTCCTAACATAGATCATTTATTTAGTATGGCGCATGCATGGTTATTATAAAGTGAGGACTTTTCACCACCTTCACCAACTCCAACTCTCTTCATACTTCAACAGGTTCCGCTTTAATGACTCTGACCTTGGCTTATTTCTCTAGCCCCCACCATTCACAAGCAATTATTAGTGTTAGTTTTAGCACTGTATATTCTAATAAGGTTCTCTACTGTCAGGTGGATGGTCCTGGGCTATCGAAGACAGATAGTGACCACCCACATGACATTAGGAACAGTTTTTCATAAAGAGCCTGGATTATACCATCATACAAGGCACCATCCTATAGAATGTTCTTACAGTTACCTTACCTTTTAAGTATCAAAGCTATTGACAAGTTGTGGCTCTTTACTATCTGCTCTACCCCCGTTTAGGCCATTGCTACTGCTACTCTAATTTCCTGACCCAACTTTTTCTTAGCAACCGGCTGAGTAGGCTAATATTTTTTAGATGAAAAAAGCATTGACTTACATTTTTCCCTATATACTGTAAGTGGAGAAGAGTCAAAGAACATTATGTGACTAGAAATCTAGCATTGCTGAACAAGAATTGAGAAATCCACACCAGCAAACACTTCAAACACCTTCAACCTCTATGTAGATAGCATTATAGAAAATTGTACTGTAAAACAAGCCGTAGTGCACTGACACTGAATTGGTGAACAGAACTATCCTCAGGTCCCTCTGTAACATGAATGGTTCTGTAATAATTGTTATAGGGGATATTCATCATACCCGTATTACATTACCATTCAGTTTTACAATTTGCCTAGACTGAATCTATAAAGGATGAAACATGCTAACACTGCAGAATCATCTAATGCAGACTTACTCTTTAAGGGTGAGTGAAACTGCTTGACCCATAAGTGTTATTCATACATCTGCATATCACATATGTGCAGCCTCTTCATTTTTGTTCCTGTTCTATGAATACATCACCTACAAATGAGCAGCGGGGTGCTGTCTGTGAAGGTTAACTTCACCATGGTGCTCACTTGTTAGCCATATGTAAAGGAGGCTCACGGAGGGAAAACAAATTCCTTTGGGTAACCAAAAAGACAAAACTCAATGATAAAACTTTACTTTTATTGTTTTATTAAAAACATGAAACAACAGGAGACTGTCTCGTTTAAGACCAAACAGCGGTCAGTTACATATGCAACTAGCAATAGCCCATCTAGTTGTCCGGCACAACACTCATTGACGGGAGCTCCCAGCAGGGAATCAATATCTTATCCTCAGTTATACTTTCCCTTACCCACACAAAGAAAGATGCCTCACTCCCTATAATATCAAGTGTTGGCAGAGCTTCCAAGGCTGTAGATGTGTCATCTTCAAAAACCCTCTAAACCACAGAAGATAACTGACCCTCCTCCCTGAGGAAACTGGCCTTGTGCCACACCAACAGGGTAATAGGCTTCTCATAGATGTAAAACCATAAAGGAGCTCAAGCACAACCAACCGTACATCTATAGAGGAAGTATTAGGTGTATACTGCTCAAGAGCAGGGCTATGGATAGCGGTATCAAGTACCACATAAAGTAGGAACATGAGCCCATAGAAATACACTCAATAAGACAGCATCCAAAGGTCAGCGGTATTCACTGCCCATCGGACACGTAATCTGGCATGCCTACCAAGTAAACACTCGCCAATAACTTCTACCAAACAGATCAAATATTATTATTTCCATATAATGATGGATCCATAAAGTTACACAACAGAGTTAGGGGAATCCCAATAATTCCAAATATCCATGGAAAAATAACAGACAGAAACACTATAGCAGACGACCACAGACAGGGGGGATTCTTCATTTACAGGATCACAAAAATTTAACCCAAATACAAATGAACCTTAAAGGAGGACAAAGGGAGCCACAATAGATCTACAAGAGAATTCAGGTAAGACCACCCAGAAAAGAAGTTTCAGCTCTACTGGGGTTCACCACGCATGGAAATGGCACAGTAATATAACGATCACAACCTGCCACCATATCCAACATATTCATGGTAAAGACCAGGCATTTGGGATGATGAAATAATACAACTCAAACATTTGAAATGATGAGATGGTATGTCATCACCACTTTACCACCATCCCTCCGACCGCCCCCAGGTGAACCAAAATGGCCTCTGGGACAATCATCCAAGAGAACAGATAAAGTCTAGCTGTTTTTTTCAGGCCTTTTGGGGCCACCGTATCCAATCTGAATATCCACTGCATCTCCTTCCTTAGAATCACGTTGTCACAGTCTCCCCTTCCCAATGGTGGCTTAACCACTTCTATCACCTAAAAAGAGAGAGCTGTCACCATGCCCAAGTGGTACATGGCAAAATGCCTGGCCACTGGCATATCTCTATCGTCTGGAATGTCAGAAATATGGTCTCTAATTCTTCTCCTCAGCTGCCTCTACCTCTCCTGCTGTGGTACAATTCCCAAATTCTCTGGGGCTATATGAAAGCCCAGTGGAGACACTTTGAAACATTTTTGCCCTATCTATAAATGAGCAGGCAGTACACTTTCCACATCTTAACATCCCAACCGTTTTGCTTCTAGATAGCCAGGTAGATGCTTGTGATTGTTGGGGCAAACAACTATGGACTAGCCGTTCTTTGAAGCTCCTCCTTCTCCTGTAAGTGACATTGTATAAATTCACCATAGGACGAGCAGTTACACCGGGCTCTTAAGAACTGCCTGAGGGGAATCCCACACTTCAAAGGTTCCAGATGACAGCTTCCCCAACTTCAAAAGCTGTTTGTAGCTGTTGGTTTCCTGTAAATAGTGGAGTAAATACTCCCATCACCCATCTTGGTGAGCCTGAGGTCCAGGGAGGTCAGAGTATCTTTGTTATACTCCAATATGAATCTGAGACCGAGTTCATTGCATTGTGGGGTTTGCGGGCCTGCAACCTTACCAATTCCTGCTCCTTATCACAGCCACCTCCTTGGAGGCCATGAGCGGGAGCGAGGATCGGTAAGTATATAGGGCCCGTTACCTCCTGCAGGTAACGGCCTTGTAAAAAATGAAAAAATAAAAAATAACATCTGGGGCCTATCGGGTCCCCTGATGTCCCAGGCCCTGTGGCAGCCGCCATTGCTGCTACCCCGGTAGTTACCCCCGTGTATTCTAATAATAATAATAATTTTCATATAATGCCAGTATTTTCTTTATCACTTATACTCAATAGCTTTTGCTTCTACAGCAGGGGTGCCCAATACGTCGATCGCGATTTAACGGTCGATCGCAATGGATGTATGGGTCGATCGTGGGATGGAGCCAGGGATCCCCGGTGTCTGCTTGTTTACAGTGCAGGCTGAGAGTCAACTCTCAGCCTGCGCTGTGAACAAGCACTCCGGACACTTGCAGGCCACTCTTAGGGATGGAGGGAGCCGGGGTGCTGCTTGCTCACAGCGCAGGCTGAGAGTCATCTCCGGACACTGGCAGGCAGGGCTGCCGCAGCCCCAGCCTGCTAGTGTTCAGAGATAACTCTCAGCCTGCGCTGTGAAGAAGCAGACAGCGGGGATCCCTGGGCGGCCACAGAACATCGCTGTCTCCTGCACTCACGATCCGCCTGGCCACGCCCACATGCCCAGCCCCGCCAAAGACACGCCCCGCCCACAAGAAGTGGGTAGTAGATCTTAGGGCTTGGTCATGTTATGACGTAGCTCACATGCTGACAAAGTGTGAGCACCCCTGTTCTACAGTATAGCAAGCACTTAGACCCAACTATAAGATATTTCTGGGTTATAGTGTGTCATTTATGGCATTTACTAATACTCTATACATCAGTAAAGAAAACAAGCGGATTGTTTTTAGGGATTTACTGGACGTGTTTGCCCCCATATTTTGCATTAATTTAAGTTGCATTTTTCAATCTATTTTTACAGTGTATTTCCTTCTGCAGTCATTTCTAATTCTATGGAGGTTATTTTAGAATATCACCGCAGCTAGTATAATTATCTTTCAACCCACTGGGCATGACTGGAAGAAATTATGCATAATATAAAGATAAGACAAGAGGTTCATAAGGTGTAATCCTCATCCCTGACTGCCAGTTGACAGATGATTATCCCGTAACGCGGGCCATGTAAAAGATGTAGACGATGTCTTGCCTTAATAAAACAAGCACTGCACAAAGAAACCACCTGGTGTTTATGAACTTGGAATAAAACGGGTATTTATGACATCTTTCCAGCATGATCCTGGTTAAGTTTTGCTGGTCAGTAATTTCCTGTAATAAAAGTGACACCACAGTCCTGTGCCTCACATCTCAATGGCCTTTCTCGCCAATCAATGTCGTAAACGGTGGCCAAAAACTAGTGTAAGTATATAATTTTTGGAGCAATCAAATACAACCGCTTCTAGTCGGAGCTTAGCTAATATCTTTAAGGCAGGAAAAAGTCTAAATCGTAAGTTCTTGTGCCTTTAAAGAAATAATACCTACTGTCAATTTTAATCAGGATAAGGATCCTTAATACAGGCTTTTAACTGTCTTTGCAGTATATGGGAACTGATATTACCTGTCATCATTCACATCACAGATGGCACATGTCTAGACAGCTAAATTGTATACTACTGTATAGCTAGAGCATTAAGATCAAGTAACTGTATTCAGTTATATACATATTTGCCATGGAGGAAAGAGCAGGGAACAGCGATGGAACGTCTTGATATTTTGTGTACAAGTAATTAAAAGTATCAATTTCTATTAAAGCCAACTAGGAACAATAACAAAACATAACATAGTTTGGATTTAATTAATTGATCTAACCTTACTATTAGAGATGAGCGAACAGTAAAATGTTCGAGGTTCGATATTCGTTTCGAGTAGCCCCTCAATATTCGACTACTCGAATCAAATATCGAACCCTATTATAGTCTATGGGGGGGAAATGCTCGTTTCAGGGGTAGGCAACGTTCGATCAAATTATACTTACCAAGTCCACGAGTGAGGGTCGGGCTGGATCCTCCGAGAAGTCTTCTCCGTGCAGCGTCCCCGCGGCATCTTCCGGCTCTGAATTCACTCTGCCAGGCATCGGGCCTGGGCAGAGCCGACTGCGCATGCCAGCACTACAACTAGGAGGGTGCAAGACTAAGGCTGAGTTCTCCACATGGAGACCCCCCATAATGGAATACAAACACAATTGAAAGCACTGTAAAAGCACAAGGACCCTATAGACTATAATGGGTCCGTGTGCTTGCCGCGCACTGCCCGCACAGTTTCTTTATAGGTATCATTGAAGCAGGAAGTCCGCAGAGGAAAACTTTGTGGATTTTATGTGAAAAGAGATGAATTTCCACCATGGTTTTTCCCGCAACGCTTTTTCACTGTGGCCTGCCATATGGGGCCATAGCCTAAAGGGATTATCCAGGACTATACACCGAGCTCCACTTCATCTTCTCGTGTGTATTGGTCATGCGGCCATGCCAAAACTCGGCCCCATTAATCTAAATGGCACTGAGCTGCAGCATGGCCATGTGACCAATAGATGTGATGTTATTTCCTGAGAAGAGGAAGAGGAGCCTAGTATCTAAAGTTCTTGGAAATCCCTTTAACCTTTAATGACAAGAATATTTGACCCTAAAGTGTACAGAACCTTTTTACAGAATTTAAAGTCTCTGTATATGGACTAACTTTTCATTTGCTGGAATAGATGACTAAGGCATCGTTCACATCTGTGTCGGTAATCCGTTTGGGGGAGTCCGCATGGGGATTCTCCCCCGAACAGACTACTGAACGCATTGGAAAGTGGTGTACAGTGAAAGCACATGGACCCCATAGACTATAATGGGTCCGTGTGCTTTCCGCATGGTCTCTGCACGGAACATGCGGACAGAAAAGTACTTCACAATCTACTTTCCTGAACGTATGGCTCATGTGGAGACCATGCAGAAAACTTTGGACCCCATTATAGTCTATGGGGTACATGTGCTTTCACTGCACACCACTTGCCAATGTGTTTGGTATTTGGTTCGGGGGGTGCCCATGCAGACTTCCCAAATGGATTACTGACGCAAATGTGAACGAGGCCTTACTCTGACTGCAGGGGCTTAAATTCTGCACCATACAATAACTGGGGCACAAAGACTATCTTTATAAGGGCTCGTTCATACGGGGGGGGGGGGGCAAATTTTGGCACTGAGAGTGACGTGGGGAGCCGCTTCACTCTCGGGTCAAAGCCCGCCTACCATAACCATCGCGGATTCCCCCTCCGGAGTCGGTTCAAATGAATGGGCTGACTCCAGAGGTTGCTGCTGCCAGGCGCCTAAATCCGCCTAAAGAAAGGGCAGCTCGCTTCTTTTTTCCGCTAGCGGCAACATGCTGCTAGCGGAAAAAGGAAGCCTGGCAGTCTCCATAGACAACCATTGTATAGAGGCGGATTTTAAGGCGAAATCCGCTGTCAAAATCCACCTCCTTGTCCCCGTGTGAACTAGCCCTAAGTTTTTTATGGACCTGACATAAAAAAAGAACAATAATAAGAAAAAATAGAAGACCTATTACAGCGGCACACAGGGTTTCTACAACAATGTAATATTTTGGTCCTAAGGTTTTCCTAAAGAGTCAATTATGGTTTTATCTTATTTAGACTCTTTATTGACATGTAAAAATGTTATAATTCATTGTTCAATTGGACATACCGTATGTACTCAAGTATAAGCCGACCCGAATATAAGCCGAGGCCCCTAATTTTACCACAAAAAACTGGGAAAACATTGACTTGAGTATAAGCCGAGGGGGGGGGGGGGGGGGAGGGATGTAGCAGCTACTGGAAAATTTCAAAATTTAAAATGGTCGGAGTTTTTGGGTGCAGTACATGCTGGGGAAGAGGAAGGGGAGGGGGTGTTTTGGTTGTCTGTCTGCCCCTTCCCTGAGCTTGAGGACTGGGTTTTTTCCCCCCACTTGGAGTTCAGCCTGGCTGAATATAGGGTATCTGCACTGCTCCTATTAACCCCTTCCCAACAGAACAGGAGCACTGCAGATACCCTATATTCAGTATACCGGGCACTTTCTACTTTTATATGTATTCTAGGGAAAGGGATGATTTAGAACTTTTATTTACTTTATTTTTTCATTATATTTTTTAAAGCTTTTTATTTCACTATTTTATGGGAGATTCTATACATTACTATTGCGGCTGCCCCCCCCCCCCAATAAATAAATACATAAATAAATAAATAAATAAATATAAAAATAAAAAATAAGTTGTTTTTTTGTTTTTTTTTGCTTGACTCAAGTATGAGCCGAGGGGGTCTTTTTCAGCACAAAAACTGTGCTGAAAAATTTGCTTATACTCGAGTATATATATAATGTTTTGATCTGTCAATGCTACATAGCTCTCATACTTTTTTAAAAAATAAATATGAACTAAAAAGTTGCCCCTAAATTAAGAAAAAAAAAAAAAATCAGTCCAGATTTTTGTTTGTTTGTTTCTATGTGTTGCAACATGGGAGTTTATTGCAGTTTTTTTTTTTTTTTTTTAACACTCCCTTTAATGCTACAATGTTTCTGAAGTTTCAGCGAAATAAATGAAACCCCAAAATGAACTTGATGGTAAATTTATTTTAGCCATACATGTAACTGATTCACTCCAGCAGCTCCAGAGAGAAAGTTGACTCTACAAATCATTTTAAAATTAATCTAATCCTTTTGTCTTGCCATTTAACATAAAGCAAGATAGCGAGACAATCCATATATATTATGCATATTAACATCACAAAAGTGGGGGAAAAAAATATCTCCAACAAAATCATTTAATTAAGTTTATTACTACGCTGCCTTCCGTTGTTCTGATAAAAATCTAACTTGTAGAAGCGGTAATATAAAACAATGGCATATGCTGAAAGTCAAGAGCAATAAATACACTAATAAATAAAGACACAATCATTAATGAGCTCCGTTCTTGCCGTCTGTGACAGTAAACCAAAAACAGTGGGAAAGCCATTTTAATGCATTTAACATAGAGCCGGGAATGATGTACATTGTAGTAACTGAGGATAAATTATACCAGCCGAATAACTTAAAAAGGGCCAAACTTAATGGTGGAAAGCACTTACAGTATCCTCAGCATTGCGACGGCTGGTTTTTGTTAAAAAAAAAAAAAAAATATCCACTTTTTTTTTGCTAGGGTGGATTCTCACATGTTGGGCCTTTTTGGAAATGGGTCACTAAGGGGAGTCTGTCAGCAGTGGGAAAAGGCTTTGCTTGGGAATCTAGAACAGAGACTGAAACATCAGTAAGGTAAGCCACTCCCCCAAAGCACGTCTTCATTTACATGAAAATGCAAATCGAAGGAGAAGAGAATGGCAGTAATGACGGCGCTCTCAGACCAAATGGTGAATATAAAAATTGAATTTTATTGAGAATACCGCACAACCTAAAGACTTTTTAAGGTCCTAGCTCTTCGAAACGTAAAGCTTGGTTTAGTCGGGAGGACTCTACTTAAAAAATTGTTACGAAGAACCGGCCAGGGTTTGGTGACTACATCTCTTATGTACTGGTGAGATGAACTAAAAGCCGTTATGAAATGCAGGTCATAATTCCTAGATGGGGTATTTTGTCTGGGAATTAGGCAGTCAGTTGGGCTCACAGTATTCGCCTTGAATCGAGCAGCTGCAACCACATGCCAAAATCTGGCACCAAACCCTAGCACCCAGTGACATCATAGCCCAGAGGTGATGCTAGACTGTAAGGCTTTCCTTCTGATAGTGGGGTGTTATAGTCAGCAGGATTTATTTAAAAAAACTAAACAACTGAAAAACCCTGCGGAGCCCTCTGGGCTACTGACTGCTAAAAACCTGGTGTGAACAGTGTCTGACAGTTGATGTCACTGCCAGCTAAATTAAACAACCAGGTTTGCTCTGTTACCAATCACAGAGCCCTGTGCAGTCAGAGCAGCCGCACAAATAAACAAAATGGCTACCCTGAACTCCAGGACAAGCCAGAGACCAAGTAAACCCTGTGTGTAGTTGTTCCAGCCACCCAACCCCCAATGCAGCTTACTGCCAAACAAACTCCCAGTGTGAACACTGACTGAGGGGAGAAGCTAGCTAAGGTCAACTGAGATTCTACCACACACCATACAAGGCAGCATGCTGCCCAACTACAAATGGCATTGCTGTCTCTGGGGATATTTTACTAACTAGATCCAACTAATAACACTCTGGCTGGAACCCAAGCACACACACAAACAACCAGACCAGTCCAGTCCTTTATATAGGCAAGGGGCGGTCACCAGCAAATAGCCCAGCTGCCCAATCCGAGCGTCTATTGGTCGACACACCAGTCCATAAAAGACTTGACCACACCCGGCTGTTGCAAGGCAGATTAACCCCTGCAACCCTGTACTGTACAGAAGAACAGGCAGCGACGCCCATCTCATGGGCGCAGCTTCTGCACAATCCTAACATGGGGACAGCAATGGAGCACATTAAAGTGCACTGTAGGCTTTCTAGGATCAAGGGATAATCATACTCATTAGGGAGAGTGTGCACCTACGCAGGCATATGGAGACTTACAAGCCATTTCTGTTCCGCTGTGGATTATGGGTAAAATATGCAAATCTAGTAAGTAGTAATTAGGAGAACAGTAATTAGGAGAACAGTGCCTCTGTTTGCTGCCCTCTAGGGGCAGCCCCCTTAACATCATGCATGACTTGTTTAATGAGCCTAATAACATAATGTGGGGATTATTGCCAAACTAGTATTTCTATTCCAAAAGGAACAGATTCCCAGCTATGGACAGCGCTGTTTCGATCTGTTGGATCTCCTCAGCATAGCATAGGGATACTAGTTTGGCAGAGTGAGATACTATAGACCAGGATCAGGGGATAATCATACTCATTAGGGAGAGTGTGCACCTACACAGGCATACGGAGACTTACAAGCCATTTCTGCTCTGCTGGGGCTTATGGGTAAAATATGTAAATCTATTCTCCAGGATGTAATTAGGAGAACAGTGCCTCTGTTTGCTGCCCTCTAGGGGCAGCCCCCTTAACATCATGCATGACTCGTTTAATGAGCCTAATAACATAATGCGGGGATTATTGCCAAACTTGTAGGCTTTCTAGCAATATATATTATCACATATCTATGGGGATGTGAATAGTCTTCTTTAAAGCACAGATACAATGTTACCTATTGCAGTCAGTATAGTAAGGTCTAGCTCTTCTATTTACAATATTATTCTTAGCAAAATCTCAGCATTATTTCTGAATGTTTCGGTGGTGTTCATGTCAAGAAGCATTGGTCATTCTTGCCGCTGACTCTCATGCATGTTGTTCCTTGACTCAAACCATTTCTCAGAGCTGAAAGGGAGCTCAGATTTGCAATTCAGGTTTCTATTCTTGGTTTGCTGGATGAATTCCCAGTTATAGGCAAAAAAAAAAAAAAGTGGAGAAAATAAAACTGCTCAAACACGCTTTTTTCCCCGTCTATGCAGGTGCTCTAAGCACAAACTCTGCTTGTCCTGCAAAATACGTACGGATCATTAAAATGCACGCATTATCAAACAATACTTAGATTGACCCCCTGTCTCCGGCTCACTTTGAATATACTTACAGATTCATGGACTACAATGGGCGATTGTCAGCGTATTGTAGAAAGTTGTGATTGTAAAAATAGAGCCTTTTGTAAATGTCACCATTGATTTGCTTTGTCTGAAAGGGATTTGGTGCTAATTATAAATGCTGCTCAATAGTGTGAGAACATTTAGCGTTCACACTTCTCAATGCCCTTTCTGCAAAAATTTAGAGATGAAATTTGAGAAGGATAAAGAAAAAGCAGCTGAGACCTTTTACAGTTGTGCCGATGCTTTTAACACTCCGGTTAGAACAGTTTACAGTGTAAAACTACACAATGGGGGTGCAAATGTTCCAAAATAGAAACTAGTTGCACTTAGCATAGGAGAATTCTATTATGTGTCACTAGATGTCTAAACACCATATGGCTGAGTGGAGTTGCAGAATGCACTAGAATTACTTTGGCTTGCTCCATTATATTGCACAAATATTAAAGTAAATTAAGCTTGCCAGGAGGTGCCTGAAAAAAGTGTCTGACAAGATGTACCAAGTCTACAACATAACATGCACAATAATGCACTTAGTGTAGTTTCTGCCCATCTAAGGCCTCATTCATATCTGCATTGGTAATCTGTTCGGGAGAGTCCGCATAAGACCAGCCTGAACGGAATACTGAACGCATTGGCAAGCGGTGTGCAGTGAAAGCACATGGACCCCATAGACTATAATGGGGTCTGTGTGCTTTCTGCATGGCCTCCGCATGGAACATGTGGACGGAAAAGTACTTCACGATCTACTTTCCTGTCCGAATGACTTGTGTGGAGACCGTGCCGAGTGCTTTCACTGCACAACGCTTGCCAATGCATTCGGTAGTCCATTCAGGGGGTCCCCATGCACACTCCCCCGAACGGATTACCAACGCAGATGTGAACAAGGCTTATCTGCTTTTAAAGATAGTGGAAGGCTGCTGACAGAGCTAGATGTTGTAAGAAGTGAAAGCCATGAGGCAGATTAGATATTCAAAATGTGTCAAAAAAGTGTCATTTTTTAGTGTTATCGACACTTCTGTGCCTCACTTGAAACAGGTGTTGGTTATTGAAAAGGGTGTATCGCTTCAAGGGGTTTTGTGACCCAAGTGGAATTTTCATCCTAATGACCTACTGTATTTACTGGATAGGCCGTCAGTATCTGACCTGTTGGGATCTGATGCCTGGAGACTACACAGATCTGCTGTTTTGACAGCCTATGGGTGCATTCACACGGAAGAAAATGGCGCTGAATTTGGTGTGGAATCAGCGTCAGATTCAGTGCTGAACAAAAATCCTCCCATTGACTTCAATGGGTTCCTTTTTTTGCTAGCAGAAAAAGGAACCCATTGAAGTCAATGGCTCAATGGGTCAAGTCAATGCTAGTAGAAATAGGAACCCATTGAAGTCAATGGGAAGATTTTTTTTCAGCGCTGAATCTGATGCGGATTCCACACCAAATTCAGTGCCATTTTCCTCTGTGTTAATGCACCCTTCAATGGGTTCCTTTTTCCATTAGCGAACCCAATTAGTAGCCTCCTCTTGGTCACAAGTAGTCAAATGCCTGTTGCCATTATTTACGGGGCTACCTGTTCTTACCTTAATGTTTTTGCATTTATGTGTTTCCATATTATATGGGACTCAGTATCAAAAACATCTTTGGAATTCAGTAATCTTCTACCTTTAATACTAAATTACCGCCAAGTGTCACAGTTTATATGGCAAAAAATAAAGAAGGGAAGTTTTGATCACATTAAGAATGAACCTGACTTTAAGATTACATAATTTGAAAATGGATTTCTAAAGTAACTTCTACTTCTTTGTGTAATGCCGTCATATCGTCAAACACAGTAGTATTCTACCAAATCATTCTTACATGACATCTCTACAGTAGGTTGTCCAACACATCCATTTAATAAGTGACAAGCAAATTACACAGTTTTTATTGCTGATTAAAATCAGTTAACATGAAAATCTAAGAAATTAGATTTTTTTTGCTGCTCTTCTGAGGAACGGAGATGAGAACTTTCTTCTAAACCTGCCTTGAAGTACTTTCTATACTTTAGTTTATATGCTTCATTTAAAGGGATTCTTTTATTGGGAAATTTCATTTTTAACTAAGGCTATTCCAGACATACCTTTAATTTGTTAATCCTCTCAGCCATTTATGAATTAGCCCACTTTTATTGATATGCTAATTAGCCATCTCGGAGCACCAGAAGTTCACTGAGCACTGTGTGATATGTGTAAAAAGGGGGAGGTGAAAGCAGGGAAGGTTGATGAGTCTTATGATCAACATCAACAGCAGCAGCCTTCCTTGCTCTCACCTCCCCCTGTTTACACACAGGAGACAGTGCTCGGTGAACTTCCAGTGCTCCAAGATGGCTAATTAGCATATCAATAAAAGTGGGCTAATTCGAAAAAGGCTGAGAGGATTACTAAACAAAAGGTATGTCTGGATTCGTCTTTCTAAAGTCTATGCAAATACATGCTTAGTTAAAAATGAGTTTTCCCAATGATTGAATCCGTTTAATTGTACTTCAACTACATGAGACAATATTCTCAAGTGGGTAGTTGACATTTTACTATAGGTTCACATGTGCACTTGGTTGTCTGTTCTTTGGGTTGGATCCCCGTGCAGATCTTTACACATGGATATTTTTCATTCAATCTTTTTATTCGATTCTGTTCTCACTTACCTTATATACTTGAGTATAAGCCAAGTTTTTCAGCACAGTTTTTGTGCTGAAAAAGCCCCCCTCGGCTTATATGCGAGTCAAGTGCAGTGCAGAGAACACCCTGCCCCCTCCACTGCTCCATCACACACCGGGTGATGTGGCCACGTAAGCTCAGGCCCATACCCGACATGTGTCTGCATTCCTGGCCTGCTAGCACAAGTACCATAAGTACACTTCTGCAGTTTGAAATAAATAGTAACTCTAGAAGCTCTGTATTGTTTGCACAGTGTAGATTTTCTTCAGGTTGGACTTACATTCTGCTGCGGTTGTTCCAGGGAGAGACCTGTCCAGCCAGAAGGTCCACGAGGACTGCAGCGGGATGCCCTCACTGTCCGGCTCCTGCGGCAGCTCCAGACCGGTGAGCTCAGTCTGGTGATAGTTCAGGTGCAGCTGCTCGTCACTCTCTGCCTTCAGCTGCCGCTGGTCCGAACCCACGGAGCGCCATCTTCCTGTGGACTCCCCGCCAAAACGCCGCCCCCGAAAGCATTGTCACTAACAGCACAGCCGCTGACTTTCTGCGAAGTTAGTGACAATTCTGGTGGGGGCGGCATTTCAACAGACACTCCACAGGAAGTTGGCATTCTCCGTGGGTCCAGACCAGAGGCAGCTGAAGGCGCAGAACGACGATAAGCTGCACCTGAACCATCACCGGACCGAGCTCACCGGCCTTGAGCTGCTGCAGGAGCCGGACAGTGAGGGCATCCCGCTGTACTCCCTGTGGACCTTGAGGCTGGACAGGTCTTTCCCTGGAACAACTGCATTAGAATGTGAGTCCAACCTGAAGAAAATCTACATTGTGCAAACAATACTGAGTTTCTGAAGTGTATATAACAATATCCCCCCTGTTGAAATGAATAGTAAGAGTGATTTTCAAGTATTTATCCCGTATCCATGGGATAGGATATAAATACTAGATTACTGTTTCATGATAACTAAACTGCACCACACATAATATATAGAGATGAGCGAACAGTGTTCTATCGAACTCATGTTCGATCGGATATTAGACTGTTCGGCATGTTCGAATCGAATCGAACACCGCGTGGTAAAGTGCGCCATTACTCGATTCCCCTCCCACCGTCCCTGGCGCCTTTTTTGCTCCAATAACAGCGCAGGGTAGGTGGGACAGGAACTACGACACCGGTGACGTTGAAAAAAGTAGGCAAAACCCATTGGCTGCCGAAAACATGTGACCTCTAATTTAAAAGAACAGCGACGCCCAGGTTCGCGTCATTCTGAGCTTGCAATTCACCGGGGACGGAGGTTTCCGTCCAGTTAGCTAGGGGTTAGATTCTGGGTAGGCAGGGACAGGCTAGGATAGGAAGGAGAAGACAACCAACAGCTCTTATAAGAGCTAAATTCCAGGGAGAAGCTTGTCAGTGTAACATGGCACTGACGGGCTCAATCGCCGCAACCCAGCTTTCCCAGGATCCTGAATGGAATACACTATCAGTGTATTCCCGTATACCCGATATATACCCCCGATACCCGTTCCAACGGTGTGCCCCCCCACCTTCACCCCAGAAATACCCTGCAAGTCCCCTAGCAATAGGATTGGGGCTATATACACCCACTATTTTTGCTACTGCCATATAGTGCCATTGTCTGACTGGGAATTCAAAGAATATATTGGGAATACAAATACCCTCATTTCTTGCTACTGCCATATAGTGCCATTGTCTGACTGGGAATTCAAAGAATATATTGGGGTTACGTGAACCCACAATTTTTGCTACTGGTATATAGTGCCATTGTCTGACTGGGAATTCAAAGAATTTATTGGGGTTACAAATACCCTCATTTCTTGCTACTGCCATATAGTGCCAGTTTCTGACTGGGAATTCAAAGAATATATTGGGTTTACAAATACCCTCATTTCTTGCTACTGCCAATAGTGCCAGTTTCTGACTGGGAATTCAAAGAATATATTGGGTTTACAAATACCCTCATTTCTTGCTACTGCCAATAGTGCCAGTTTCTGACTGGGAATTCAAAGAATATATTGGGTTTACAAATACCCTCATTTCTTGCTACTGCCATATAGTGCCAGTTTCTGACTGGGAATTCAAAGAATATATTGGGGTTACGTGCACCCACAATTTTTGCTACTGGTATATAGTGTCATTGTCTGCCTGGGAATTCAAAGAATATATTGGGTTTACAAATACCCTCATTTCTTGCTACTGCTATATAGTGCCAGTTTCTGACTGGGAATTCAAAATGCGCAAGGCTCCCAGAAAGGGACGTTGACGAGGCCGTGGGCGAGGTCGGGGGAGTGGTTCTGGGAAGCAAGGTAGCAGTGAAGCCACAGGGCGTCCCGTGCCTACTCCTGTGGGGCAGCAAGCATTGCGCCACTCCACAGTGCCAGGGTTGCTTGCCACATTAACTAAACTGCAGGGTACAAACCTTAGTAGGCCCGAGAACCAGGAACAGGTCTTGCAATGGCTGTCGGAGAACGCTTACAGCACATTGTCCAGCAGCCAGTCAGACTCTGCCTCCTCTCCTCCTATTACCCAACAGTCTTGTCCTCCTTCCTCCCAAAATTCCCAAGCTTCACAGAACAATAACCCCAACTGTCCCTGCTCCCCAGAGCTGTTCTCCGCTCCTTTCATTGTCCCTCAACCTGCCCCTCCACGTCGCGATTCCACGAACCTAACAGAGGAGCATCTGTGTCCAGATGCTCAAACACTAGAGTCTCCTCCATCTCCGTTCGATTTGGTGGTGGATGACCAGCAACCCACCCTCATCGACGATGATGTGACGCAGTTGCCATCAGGGCATCCAGTTGACCTGCGCATTGTGCGGGAGGAGGAGATGAGACAGGAGTTGGAAGAGGAAGTGGTGGATGATGAGGACACTGACCCGACCTGGACAGGGGGGATGTCAAGCGGAGAAAGTAGTGTGGATGTTGAGGCAGGTGCAGCACCAAAAAGGGTAGCTAGAGGCAGAGGTCAGCAGCTTAGGCGAAGCCAGGCCACACCCGGAATCTCCCAAGATGTTCCAGTTCGTACCCAGCCCCGAAAAACTCCCACCTCGAGGGCATGTTTCTCGAAGGTGTGGAGTTTTTTCAAGGAATGCGCCGAGGACAGATATAGTGTTGTCTGCACAATTTGCCTCTCGAAATTGATTAGGGGCTCTGAGAAGAGCAACCTGTCCACCACTTCAATGCGCTGTCATTTGGAATCCAAGCACTGGAATCAGTGGTAGGCAGCAACGGCAGGACAAAGGCCGCCTACCGTTCACGCCACTGCCACTGCCTCTGCCTCTGCCACTGCTGACTGTGCTGGCGATGCACTCCAGAGGACGAGCCAGGACACCACTTCATCTGCCTCCGCCACTTTGTTGACTTCTTCCTCATCCTCCCCTGTTCCTGTCTTATCTCCTTCTCCTGCATCATCAAAGGCACCATCAGGCGCTTCTTTACAACAACCCACCATCTCTCAGACATTGGAGCGGTGGCAGAAATACACTGCTAACCACCCACACGTGCAAGCCTTGAACGCCAACATCGCTAAACTGCTGGCCCAGGAGATGTTGGCGTTCTGGCTTGTTGAAACTCCCTCCTTCCTGGACCTGATGGCAACTGCGGCACCTCGCTATGCCGTCCCTAGCCGTCACTACTTCTCCCGGTGTGCCGTCCCCGCCTTGCACCAGCACATGTCACTCAACATCAGGCGGGCCCTTAGTTCCGCGCTTTGCACAAAGGTCCACTTGACCACCGACGCGTGGACAAGTGCATGCGGACAGGGACGCTACATTTCACTGACGGCACACTGGGTGAATGTAGTTGAGGCTGGGACTGCTTCCCAAACTGGCCCGGTGTACCTCGTCTCCCCGCCTAACATTCCTGGCAGGGACACGAGAAGAACACCCCCCTCCTCCTCCTCCTCCACCGCCTCCTCCTCCGCCACCGCCTCCTCCTCCGCCACCGCCTCCTCCTCCGCTGTTAGATTGACCCCAGCTACGAGTTGGAAACGTTGCAGCACTGGCGTTGGTAGACGTCAGCAGGCCGTGCTGAAGCTGATCAGCTTGGGGGACAGACAGCACACTGCCTCCGAGGTGAGGGATGCCCTCCTCGATGAGACGGCAATATGGTTTGAGCCGCTGCACCTGGGCCCAGGCATGGTCGTTTGTGATAACGGCCGGAACCTGGTAGCAGCTCTGGAGCTTGCCGGACTCCAACATGTTCCATGCCTGGCCCACGTCTTCAACCTAGTGGTGCAACGTTTCCTAAAGAGCTACCCCAATGTTCCAGAGCTACTGGTGAAAGTGCGGCGCATGTGCGCCCACTTTCGCAAGTCGACAGTAGCCGCTGCTAGCTTAAAATCTCTCCAGCAACGCCTGCATGTGCCACAACACCGGCTTTTGTGCGACGTCCCCACACGCTGGAACTCAACGTTTCAGATGTTGAATAGAGTGGTTGAGCAGCAGAGATCTTTGATGGAATACCAGCTACAAAACCCTAGGGTGCCACAAAGTCAGCTGCCTCAGTTTCTCATCCATGAGTGGCCATGGATGAGAGACCTTTGTGACATCCTACGGGTGTTTGAGGAGTCCAAAAGGAGGGTGAGCTCTGAGGATGCGATGGTGAGCCTTACAATCCCGCTCTTGTGTGTTCTGAGAGAATCCCTGATTGACATCAGGGATAACTCAGATCACACAGAGGAGTCAGGGATAGCATCCGATCCGTCACAGCTGGAGAGTAGGTCCACACATCTGTCTGCTTCATCGCGTTTAATGGAGGAGGAGGAGGAGGAGGAGGAAGAAGAGTTGTCCGATGATGTGATGGTGATACAGGAGGCTTCCGGGCAACTTCGAATCGTCCCATTGTTGCAGCGCGGATGGGTAGACATGGAGGATGAGGAGGAAATGGAGATTGAACTTTCCGGTGGGGCCAGAGGAGTCATGCCAACTAACACTGTGGCAGACATGGCTGAGTTCATGTTGGGGTGCTTTACAACCGACAAGCGTATTGTCAAAATCATGGAGGACAACCAGTACTGGATCTTTGCTATCCTTGACCCCCGGTATAAAAACAACATCTCCTCTTTTATTCCGGTAGAGGGGAGGGCCAATCGCATCAATGCTTGCCACAAGCAATTGGTGCAGAATATGATGGAGATGTTTCCAGCCTGTGACGTTGGCGGCAGGGAGGGCAGTTCCTCCAGTAGGCGACCAAGTTCTCACCGGTCCACACAAACAAGGGGCACACTGTCTAAGGTCTGGGACACCTTGATGGCACCCCCTCGCCAAAGTGCCGCCACGGAGGGTCCTAGTGTCACCAGGCGTGAGAAGTATAGGCGCATGTTGCGGGAATACCTTTCCGACCACAGCCCTGTCCTCTCCGACCCCTCTGCGCCCTACACGTATTGGGTGTCGAAGTTGGACCTGTGGCTTGAACTTGCCCTATATGCCTTGGAGGTGCTGTCCTGTCCTGCCGCCAGCGTCCTATCTGAGAGGGTGTTCAGTGCAGCCGGTGGCATCATCACTGACAAGTGCACCCGTCTGTCAGCTGAGAGTGCCGACCGGCTCACTTTGATAAAAATGAACCACCACTGGATAGAGCCTTCATTTTTGTGCCCACCTGTGTAAAGCACCCCAACATGAAACTCCATGTCTGTGCTCAACCTCTCCAATTCCTCTGCATCCTCATACTCATCCACCATAAGCGTTGCACAATTCTGCTAATACTAGGCTCCCTCCACCATGATTTCCCCCAACTCTGCTGGTTAGAGGCTCCCTCCACCCTGATTTCCCACAACTCTGCTGGTTAGAGGCTCCCTCCACCCTGCTTTCCTACAACTCTGCTGGTTAGAGTCTCCCTCCACCCTGATTTCCCACAACTCTGCTGGTTAGAGGCTCCCTCCACCCTGATTTCCCCCAACTCTGCTGGTTAGAAGCTCCCTCCACCCTGATTCCCCCCATCTATGCTGGTTAGAGACTCCCTCCACCCTGATTTCCCCCAACTCTGCTGGTTAGAGGCTCCCTCCACCATGAATTGGTCCAAACTGGGGTTTTTAGAGGCTCCCTCCACCATGAATTGGTCCAAACTGGGCTGGTTAGAGGCTCCCTCCACCATGAATTGGTCCAAACTGGGGTTTTTAGAGGCTCCCTCCACCATGAATTTGCCCAAACTGGGCTGGTTAGAGACTCCCTCCACCATGAATTGGTCCAAACTGGGGTTTTTAGAGGCTCCCTCCACCATGAATTGGTCCAAACTGGGGTTTTTAGAGGCTCCCTCCACCATGAATTGGTCCAAACTGGGCTGGTTAGAGGCTCCCTCCACCATGAATTGGTCCAAACTGGGGTTTTTAGAGGCTCCCTCCACCATGAATTGGTCCAAACTGGGCTGGTTAGAGGCTCCCTCCACCATGAATTGGTCCAAACTGGGGTTTTTAGAGGCTCCCTCCACCATGAATTGGTCCAAACTGGGGTTTTTAGAGGCTCCCTCCACCATGAAATGGTCCAAACTGGGCTGGTTAGAGGCTCCCTCCACCATGAATTGGTCCAAACTGGGGTTTTTAGAGGCTCCCTCCACCATGAATTGGTCCAAACTGGGCTGGTTAGAGGCTCCCTCCACCATGAATTGGTCCAAACTGGGGTTTTTAGAGGCTCCCTCCACCATGAAATGGTCCAAACTGGGCTGGTTAGAGGCTCCCTCCACCATGAATTGGTCCAAACTGGGGTTTTTAGAGGCTCCCTCCACCATGAATTGGTCCAAACTGGGCTGGTTAGAGGCTCCCTCCACCATGAATTGGTCCAAACTGGGGTTTTTAGAGGCTCCCTCCACCATGAATTTGCCCAAACTCTCCTGGTTAGAGGCTCAATCCACCCTGATTTTCAAAACAAATGTTGGTGCCAACCTCAACTTACTACAAGGGCCAAATTCACTGCTGGTGACAAGCTCTCCTCACTCCAAGTGCCAAATACACATGTTTCAAGGTGTTTTCCTACTGTCTGAGAGGTGGTATTGAGTGTGTAAAGTGTGTAGTTGTTAGGCTGTGATGTTGGGGTAATAGAGGGTCTTTGGTGTGTTAGATGCCCCCAGACATGCTTCCCCTGCTGTCCCAGTGTCATTCCAGAGGTGTTGGCATCATTTCCTGGGGTGTCATAGTGGACTTGGTGACCCTCCAGACACGGATTTGGGTTTCCCCCTTAACGAGTATATGTTCCCCATAGACTATAATGGGGTTCGAAACCCGTTCGAACACACGAACAGTGAGCGGCTGTTCGAATCGAATTTCGAACCTCGAACATTTTAGTGTTCGCTCATCTCTAATAATATATAATAAATGGCAGTGATCACCGGAAGCACATTTAGGCACATGTATTCTAAGAAATTCTAAGTTTTAAAGAACAAATTGTATAAAGAAGGACATATGCGTGAGCTAAGGAAAGATGTGCAGCGACTGTTTAGAAATAAAAATCAGAAGCCGGGACAGTGATGTGTCAGGGAGCAGGAATGTGGAAAAGCCTTACAAGATCTCTCCAGCAGTGAAGACGTGTCTCTTAATTAAGTGCCAGTTATCGTTTGTGCAGTTGTAAATTGCACCAGCCGTAGATACCTTGACTTTTTTTAATCAATTTTAAGCTGTCAGAAGGTCTATTTTGTTATTCATTTAAATTATATAAAGTTCTTTAAATAAAATATAACATATTCAGCATTGAAACCACACTATGACTAGGTTCACATGGCAGAGAATAAAAAGAAATTCCTCTTTATTTCCCGTTGTGTGGAACCCCTGGCAGAATTGGCCTCAGAATCTGCAGAAGGATCAAGCAGGATGCTGATTGTGAAGCCATTAGCCACTGGGGTTCTTGGCCAAATGTGGTTGCCACATTAATGGCTTCAAAATTTGCTTTTGCTTGTAACACTTTTTGTTTAATGTTGTGGCAATCACTTTCATATACTCGTATATATATTGTGAGAAAGTGAAGGGTGTGGTGTGGGAGGACAGGTTCCAGCCAGGCAGCTAAAGGGTGTTTGGTAAAGATCCACACCAGAGAGGTTACCTGACTAATCAAGGTCTTATATTAGGTTGTGTGTAGTGCTAGGAGCTGTGGGACCACACTGACAGAGCTGACCTGTCCAAACAGAACCTACAAACCAGGCACTGTGCCACCCATTGTTACCAGAGCGAGAGTCTGGCAGCCAGGCTCCTGTATAGTCAGGGAACAGTTTCTTGTGTTTAGTTAGTTCTCAGCCAAGAAGGCTTTTGGTTTGTTTTTGCCTTTTGCAAAGGCAGTTTATGACCCTCAAGTGAAATAAACGCTGAACTTGAGTGTAACCTAGTCTCTGTGTCCCTGTTTCCTGCACTGCTACCGAGCATCTACCTGAGTGATCCTCCACTATATATATATATATATATATATATATATATATATATATATATATATATATATATGCTTTGTGGCAATGTAGCTTCCTTAGAAGTGAATTTGTCTCATTTCAAGTGGAATGTCTTTAGTTGTCATACAGACTGTTTAACCCTTTAACGACCCATGCTGCAAAAGTACGTCGCTGCCCTCAAGGCGTTAGGCCAAACTGCCATACTATTACTGTAACTTACAGCCACCATTTTGTCACACAATAAGGCACTACTATTATAAATACATTTGCTCTGGTGTCCACGAGCTTTACGTTGCTCCTGTTGGTGACATATTATAGCCCATCTGTGTTCCTGTCAAAAATCATTTAAGTTTAGGTCAGGTTATTGTACATAAAAGTCTTCAAGACATCATTTAAAGTTTTCTTTGTTATCTGATAATAGATATAAAGTACCAGCATTTAATATTCAATATACCCTTTATAGCGCACATTGACATGGAGCACTGAAAACTTTTATAGTAAGCAAATTATTGCAAAGAATAGGACACAGTTCACCATGGTGATGATCAGTAACTACTCGTAGCTCAGTCAATTTGGAAAAACCCAATGTCTAGTTCTTAAGCAAACTAAATGACATCAATTATTAGTGCACTGTCGTCCCCAGTATGTCCCGTTGTTTGGGCTTAATAGGTCTGCTAGTACTCATAACTAGCGCCTCTATTTGCTAAATTAAGTGTCTAAATGAAGTTGTTCCTCATTATTACTGTCATACCATAGCATTGTCATTCAGAGAGATTCTTAAAGGTAGGTGTCTTGGCCACTTTTTTGGTTTTACCATTACTATTGTGCCTGCCTGCCAAGTGTTATTACGCTAGCGCCATGTGCTGCTCAAAGCATGTGGTGTATCAAATGAGCATCAAAGAACAGTTACAGCAATAGGTGTGCTTGCTGCATAAAGTCATATTTCATATAGTTCTGCTTTACAAAGTCTCTAAGCCTGCTTTGAATTGAGGTTCTAGACAATTCCGGCATCACCCTGCGGTGCCATCTTTTGTGCGAAACTTATAGGAACAAGCTGCAGAGCTATCAAGCCGTTCCAATCAATAGCACATAGACCCTGCAAAGCAGATGGAGCGTACATTAGATTTTACAACATTCTACAGGTACACGCACACTTATGAATTTCTAAAATATATTTTGCATGTTAAAAGTGCTATTAGATATTTAAGGGGAATCATTAGCAAGTAGAGATGAGTGAATAGTGAAATATTCGAGATTCAATATTTGTTTCGAGTTGAGCCTCAATATTCGACTACTCGATCGAATATCGAATCCCATTATAGTCTATCGGAAAAAATGCTCGTTTCAGGGGAAACCACTATTTGACAAAAGGAGAGTCACCAAGTCCACGAGTAGCAGGAAGAGAGTGTTTAGGAGGAGCGCTGTGCAGTTAAAGCGCACTAACCCCATTATAGTCTATAGGGTCCGTGCGCTTTAACTGCACAGCGCTTGCAGTTGCACTGATAAAAAGTAAGCTCCCTCGTAACCACAAGCTGCCAGCTCTCCTGACTAGCAAAGACGAGCCTGCGGCAAATCAACGCTGGTTCTGCAGCAGGCTCGTCCTGTGGTCCTGTCATAGGAATGCATTGACCAGCGTTGATTGGCCAGTGTATAGCATTCAGCCAATCAACACTGGTTCTGCCGGAGGCTCATCTGTGAGGAGGCGGAATCTAAGATCGGACCACAATGGAGACTGCTGTGGTCCGATCTTAGACTCCGCCTCCTCACGGACGAGCCTCCGGCAAAACCAGCGTTAATTGACCGAATGCTGTACACTGGTCAATCAACGCTGGAAAAAGCATTCCTATGAGTAAAAGTAAGCTCCCTCGTAACAGCAAGCTGCCAGCTTTCCTGACTAGCAAGGACAACCCTGCTGCAGAACCAGCATTGATTTGCCGCAGGCTCATCTTTGTTAGATGGGTTAATGGGTTCAGTGTGTAAAGAAAGAATAAATAATTGATTTATCAGCTGCTAAAATGTGTATACATTTTTTGGGGACACCCTGTATATATATATATATATATATATATATATATATATATATATATATATATATATATATTCTCAGCTGGTCATAATCATGGCGGCACCTCATTTCGGGAAATCCTAATTGGCACCACCTGCGCATAACTGAATGGACACTGGTGGCAGACAATTGAGCACAATGCAGCTACACTTCTTTCCGAAGATGATATTCCACTTTCAATGCCAAAATATACACTATATATATATATATATATATATATATATATATATATATATATATATATATATATATTGCTGATAGACTCACTTTCAAGGTCTCAAAATAGGGGAAGTGACATCTAGATGCATGTTTTGCCTAAGACGTATTGTCCGCACTGAAAATGTTCAAATGTCAAATTTAAAAATTCAGAAATTTTAACTATTACAGCTCCAGAAGTTCAATAAATAAACTTACATAAAAATAATTTTAGGATCCTGAATGTAGGTATAAGTAAATTTTCTCATCCATGTTATCCAAATATCATCTTCAGGTTACCACTTGGAAAGGAAGAAAGAATATTACCATTCTTTCTAGGGAGAAAATATATTACCATTCTTTCTTCATGCATTTGAATAGTATCGATTGTACTTGCCAAAGAATTCTTCCAAACCATCAAAAAAGTGCTCAGGGCTCAGACAATGGTAGAACGTGTTGCAATTTTCTTAGCGCTCACTGATAGTCCTTGAAGAAAGACTGACATGTGACTATACATATTCACTTGAATGTGTCAACGTTGAAGGCAAGTTCTGTCTATTGTAAACTCGAACTTCAAAAGCACTTGTGTTAAAAACCTCTAACTTTCCCTGGAAGAAGAGTAAAGCTGCTTCACACACCAGTGTGTGGTCAGTGATTGTGAACCAAAATTAGGAGTGGAGACAATACATAGATCAGGTATAATAGAAATATTTGTACCTGTAATGTGTTTTTAACCCATTCCTAGTTCTGGCTCACAATCATTGGTGAAAATCACTGACCAAACTCTGACCATGTGAAAGTAGACTTAGACCTCGTTCACATCTGCGTCGGTAATATACTTATCGAGTCCGCATGGGGACAACCCCAAAAGGACTACCGAACGCATTGACAAGTGGTGTGAAGTGAAAGCACACGGACCCCATAGACTATAATGGGGTCCGTGTGCTTTTCGCACGAGTCATGCGGACAGGAAAGTAGATCGTGAAGTACTTTTTTGTCCCCATGTTCCATGTGGAGACCATGCGGAAAGCACCCAGGCCCTATTATAGTCTATAGGGTCTGTGTGCTTTCACTGTACACCACTTGCCAATGCATTCAGTAGTCCATACGGGGAGGTACCCATGCGGACTCCCCCAAATGGATTACCAACGCAGATGTGAATGAGACCTAAGCCAGATTTAATCCACTTTTCTTGGTATTTCAGATTTTGGTATCCACAACCCATGTTTGCATGATTAGTACTAACAACTTTTGTATAACATAAATGAAGGTGAATTGTTTGCTACACATTGTGTAATTGTGTAAAAAGACAATATTCTGTAGCCAAATGTAAACTGTACAGATATGAATGATTTGTTTGTTATCACACAGGTGAAATGTATAGTAACATGTCCTCCATATCACTGCAACTCATAACTACTTGTAGTTATATTCAGTAAAAAATGTAATTTAACCTCCCCATACTTGTTCCCAATACTTGTGCAATGTCCCTCCAAGGACCACTACTAGGGTTGAGCTGATCTTGACTTTTCAGGATCGATTTTAAAATCCGATTTCCGATCATTTTTCATTTGAACCCAATCTCGATCCCAATTCCGATCCCAATGCAAGTCAATGGGATTTTTTTATTAATCGGATTGGATCGGATCGGATTTTAAAAGCAATCCTATTCACTATACAGCATGGAATCTAACAATTGAACGGTTTAATTGTTAGAATCCACGCTGTAGTGAATCACTAAGTAGCCAGAGGATTTATTTTTAATCCTCTGGCTACTTATTCCCCCCTGGTGTCCACTTACCTGCAGAGATGGCTGCTCCGGTGCCCGGTGTTCTTCTTCGCCTCACTGCTGCTCCACGCTGCTCTTCTCGCCTCGCTGCCCCCTGCCTCCCAGATTAGGAGAGTGCGGGTGGGTTAGGAGAGTGTCGGCGGGTACTAGGAGGGGAGACATTATGTATCCCCACTCTGCACCCGCCCACACTCTCCTAAGCCCAAGCCCCGCCTTCCTAGCTCTTTAAACATTAACCTGGGAGGCGGCGGCAGCGAGGCGAGAAGAGCAGCATGGAGCGGCAGCGAGGCGAAGAAGAACACCAGGCACTGCAGACCAGCCATGTCTGGAGGTAAGTAGCTACTAGAGATGTTAGTTTAGTCTCCCATTAGAATAAATGGAGGCAGCCGGTGCGCAGGTGGTTAAGGGTGTGTGCCGGCTGCTTCCATTCATTTCTATGGAACCGTAGCGGAGCCTTCACACTAAGTATACACTCCACTCAGAATGAGCGGAGCGTGTACTCATTGTGAAGGCTAAGCAAAGCATTGTGGGAACTAGTACCGATCTCGATCCCACCTAAAAAGATCGCTCAAGAACACGATCGCTCAACCCTAACCACTACTAACTACTTTTGTAGTAGTGTTAATGCATGATATGTTTATTTTTTATACTGTTTTATAATGTTTGTGCCGTTATAAATGGATATTTGTACTTTTCCAGTTTTGCACTGGATTGTAAGGATTAACTTGCTCCTTTTGTATTACTGGGAAATCAGAAATGACTTATGGGTTTCCTAAAAAGTGTGAGGTGCTTTGTTGTGACTAGAAGCCCTTAGTCTTATATGCTCCAGTCTTATATCTATCAGTCTTAAAACCAGTAGAACATCCTGCTCAGTTTAGTTAAATCAAAGGCTAGCATTATAGAGGACTGTATTAGCTTCTCATAGAGGACCTTCAGCTGTGTAGGTTATGTAGGGATAGTTAGAGATAAAGCCAGTCCCATGTCATCAGACTCCTTGACTTACAGAATCGAGTACTGTTGTTTATCAAACATCTTCATGGCTGATCAAGGCAGAAACTTAAGTATCGATGACTACATTACCCCAATAGTGGTTGTAAAGGAGGACTAGGTTCCTTAGGTAGTGATGAGTAAATCAATAAAGAACATAGATTCGACACACATTTTCAAACAGTTTTGGGGTTCACCACCTACAAAATACTTTTTTACTATGACTCTTCATACCCCAGAGTATAATAATTGAAGACCCAGCGAAGGTGAGTAAAAATAACTACTCATCTTGTCTCACCAATCCTGGCCATCCAACGTTAGTCTCTTCTGACATCTCTTGCCTTGGGGTCACTGCTAAGGTCTGTGATTAGGCCTCAGTGGACAAGTGGGTCAGTGATTTTGAAGCAGAATCAACCTCAAAATCGGCATCAAATTTTACCATTGAGGCTAAGACGTCACGGTTTTTCATGCATCTATTTTCACAGAAAGTTTGCAGAGGTTTCCTCTGTGGACTTTTTGCTTCTATTATACTTCTAGGGAACCACCAGCATCTCCTTAGGTATTGACATGTTGTGATTTCCAAAGCCACAACGCTTTTAGAAATAGCATGTACGCTGCGTGTATATTTCCACAATGTATGGGTGGAACTTCCACCTTGCTGTGACTGTAAAACGCCGTGTTTTTTCTCCATTTTTACACCATGTTGGGTACTGGACTGAAACAGATCCTAAACTGGAAATCTCTGGCTTTTTTGCTGGTAGAATTGTGACGAGATGTGTAATAACATATAATATAATAAATATAATTTCATGAATCTGCCCAGTAGAGTTTGTGTTGTTTTTTTTTTTCATGTAGATTTGTCTTTTTCTTGCTGAGCCAAAGCCCGGAGTGGACAAAGCAGGAAGAATACGAATAATCCTTCCATGTTATTTCCCAATTTCTTTGAATCCTTGCTTTGGCTCAAAAAAAATGCAGCAAAATTTGCACTAAGAAAAGCAACAAAATTCAGGGAATATAATAAGAAGGGTAAATAAGACTGTGAGCCAAGATTACTGATACCAAGAACCATTGGTAGATGGTGAGGACGGCATGTTTGTTTGTTTGTTTTTCTACATGCCAAAAAAGATCTGTCATGTTGGAAATTTTTAGCTGTCAGTCATGGTCATATTTTGCAAATCATTTGCCAATTTGGCCAAGTAGAGAATGTTACTTATTGCCTATTTTAGGCTGGGGCCCCACGTGTCGGAAACGCCCCGATTTGCCTGCGGAGGAAACACCATGGGAAAAATCACGGCATTTTACACTAATTGCAAAGTGGATGGGATTTTCGATATTGCAGCATGTCAATTAAATCTACAGAAATGCTGGCGGCTTCTTAGTAGATATAATGGTAACGGAAAGTCCGTGGAGGAAAACTTTCTGTTCAAAGCGCTGCAGTAAGAACTGCGATGCGTTCCCGCCAGTTTTTCCCACAGCACTTTAGCACTGCATATTGACCTGTGGGGCCTTAGCCTTACAGCGAGGCCCCACGTGGCAAAAACTCTGCAATTTGGCCATGGCAGCAAAAACCACTGTGTTTTACAGTACCTGCAAAGTGGATGGGATTCGGGCTAGTCCCATACACACATTGCAGGAAAATATCCGCAGTGGAAATGCTGTCATTTCTAAAACTACATGCTACATGCTACAGCCTTGAATGGTGTTTTATAAAATTCTATGAAATACTCTATAATATCTGGCGTCTGTAGTAATTTACTGTAGAGGCAAAAATGTTGCAAATTTTGGTTTATAGTAATATATTGCATTTCACGATGATGTTTAGTTGTATAAATGCTATGTACCTTGTTAAATTATATTTCTATGGATCTCCTATCATAATTGTATGAAATTGTTTATGGTAATAGGAAAATCATAGCATAGCTAAACATTGCCGTCTAGAGCATTGCCGGCTAATCATCTGTCAAGCAAGACGATGGTTGCTATTTTGAAAGGATGGTATTTTTGGTGCGAAGTTGAAGATGAATTCAATGTTTACTGCACAGACTCTGATGGGTTTATTAAGCCTATTATTGTATACTGTGATGTGAAAGAGAAGAGGAGGGCTCATTTTAGGTTCTTCACTTCATTCTATCTCACTGGAAATAAAACCTACATTGTGTCTTGTAATTTTAGAAGCTATTTCTTCAATGTTCTTTCACCAAGGACACCTGTAGTTGTCTATCAAGCTTGTAAAGCTGTAGCTGTCCATATACGTAAAGATTAAAGTAAAAGAGACAATTTTGACTAGTCGCAGCTAGATGTTTTTTGGACCGGATTCTGAAGCGGCCTCCGCGTCAAACCGGATCAAAAAATCCCGTGTGAACTCACCCTTGAGCTGTCCCTTTTCCCCAGTTCTGAGAGTATACTTGTTAATATTGATAGTGGGATTGTTCATGCAGCACAGATAATTTGTATCTTCTTTTCATGGCCAGCCTATGTACTAAATTAGTGTTTTGTTGTGGTGTCTTTGGCACAGTGTAGCAAGGAGCAATACAATCATTAAAGGGTTTGTTATTTATTAAGAGGTTTTCCCCTCTCCCTCCCTCAGCAGTTTGCCTCTCTTCTCCTGACTTCCTGCTTTCTTCAGCCAGCTGGGGAAAGTGCTTTGTATGTTAAATGAACAGGACACTATGAATCCCCTGACTTGATCTAAACATCACTTTTATCAGGAGCGATTATTTATTATAACTGCTAGTAATCTAATATGCATGCAGAGCAAATAAATCTGCACAGTAAATGTATATTACATTACACAAGTTTAGATAGAAAAAAAAAAAATTACATGCCCCAGGATGGAGAGTCAGCTTGCAGTAAACTCACTGTAAGGTAAGTGTTCACATAGGGAGATAATAGATAATGAACAAACCCTTATCTGCAAAATGCAGTTGGCTGACCTGATAACTAGAAGAGCATTAGATAAACACTCGGAAATATAAACTTGCTTCTGATAACTGAGATCCCTTTCTCCCTTTTTGGGAGCAATAAGATACACATCACCTGTCCTGTACTGAGATATAAAATAAGCTACAGGTTGTGCACCAAGGAAACAATGTGTAAATAATGAGGTGAATAATCTCACCTAGTCGGCAAACAAAGTAGTATTGATAAATCAATGTGCTAGAAAAAGTTTTGCAGTTACATAAACTAGCAGAATATATAGGATACTTATGATGGGAATATCCCTTTAAGTTCCCCTCTATACTTTTGTCTATCCTTTTGTACTTGTATCCTGCGTCCATTTTTGTAAGATATATTATACCATAACAGGATAATGCATCAATATCAGATTTAGGGAGGTAATACACCTGACACCCCCACTACTTTGACTGGTCCCCAAATCAAATGAATCTAATGAAGTGAAAGCAAACAGCTCTGTATACTGTGTATTGGCTGTGTTGCCCTGTTTCCAGCTCAATAAAGTGCAGATTTTCCAAAAGTTAATTGGTGGTGTCCTGAAATTGGCCATACACATGAGTTAGAGTATTTGAGTTTTTACTGAGCAGTTTAAACCCTTTCAGGATCTTTCTGAGCAGTCTGTTCTATGACTGTATAAGTCTTCATGCATGGTGTTCTATGAGTTTTTCTGCTGCTAATCCCCATTATGGCTAAATTTGTTTCTGTGATTGTAAATATGTACAGTAAAGAGCAGTCTGACCCCTCTCTGATCCATTATAACTATTATGGTTTATTTACATGTAATTCTGTCAGGAGTAACTGTACAATAGCAATCAAGTAGCTAAGAAAATCCCGACTGAGCATAATGGCTAATACTTGTGTGCAAGCATTATTATTGGAATACTTTCCCCCTCCTACTATAACTATAATAGGGTTCTAATAGTGCCCACTACAGGTGATAGTTTTCCCCTACAGAAGTAATATTATTAACTGTTGGGGATACTGTTACAGTAAGAATGCCCTAACAGTTTCCTCCTACACAGGTGATAATAACATCTGTGGGGGGTGGGGGGTGCTATTACTATAATATGTTCCCCTCCCACATACAGTGGAGCAAAAAAGTATTTAGTCAGTAACCAATAATGCAAGTTCCACCACTTAAAAAGATGAGAGGCGTCTGTAATTTACATCATAGGTAGACCTCAACTATGAGAGACAAAATGAGAAAACAAATCCAGAAAATCACATTGTCTGATTTTGTAAGAATTTATTTGCAAATTATGGTGGAAAATAAGTATTTGGTCACCTACAACCAATCAAGATTTCTGGCTCTCACAGACCTGTAACTTCTTCTTTAAGAGTCTCCTCTTTCCTCCACTCATTACCTGTAGTAATGGCACCTGTTTAAACTTGTTATCAGTATAAAAAGACACCTGTGCACACCCTCAAACAGTCAGACTCCAAACTCCACTATGGTGAAGACCAAAGAGCTGTCAAAGGTTACCAGAAACAAAATTGTAGCCCTGCACCAGGCTGGGAAGACTGAATCTGCAATAGGCAACCAGCTTGGATTGAAGAAATCAACTGTGGGAGCAATAATTAGAAAATGGAAGACATACAAGACCACTGATAACTTCCCTCGATCTGGGTCTCCACGCAAAATCTCACCCCGTGGGGTCAAAATGATCACAAGAACGGTGAGCAAAAATCCCAGAACAACGCGGGGGGACCTAGTGAATGAACTGCAGAGAGCTGGGACCAATGTAACAAAGCCTACCATCAGTAACACACTACGCCGCCAGGGACTCAGATCCTGCAGTGCCAGACGTGTCCCACTGCTTAAGCCAGTACATGTCCGGGCCCGTCTGAAGTTTGCTAGAGAGCATTTGGATGATCCAGAAGAGTATTGGGAGAATGTCCTATGGTCTGATGAAACCAAACTGGAACTGTTTGGTAGAAACACAACTTTTCGTGTTTGGAGGAAAAAGAATACTGAGTTGCATCCATCAAACACCATACCTACTGTAAAGCATGGGGGTGGAAACATCATGCTTTGGGGCTGTTTCTCTGCAAAGGGGCCAGGACGACTGATCCGGGTACATGAAAGAATGAATGGGGCCATGTATCGTGAGATTTTGAGTGCAAACCTCCTTCCATCAGCAAGGGCATTGAAGATGAAACATGGCTGGGTCTTTCAACATGACAATGATCCAAAGCACACCGCCAGGGCAACGAAAGAGTGGCTTTGTAAGAAGCATTTCAAGGTCCTGGAGTGGCCTAGCCAGTCTCCAGATCTCAACCCTATAGAAAACCTTTGGAGGGAGTTGAAAGTCTGTGTTGTCAAGCGACAGCCCCAAAACATCACTGCTCTAGAGGAGATCTGCATGGAGGAATGGGCCAACATACCAACAACAGTGTGTGCCAACCTTGTGAAGACTTACAGAAAACATTTGACCTCTGTCATTGCCAACAAAGGATATATAACAAAGTATTGAGATGAAATTTTGTTACTGACCAAATACTTATTTTCCACCATAATTTGCAAATAAATTCTTACAAAATCAGACAATGTGATTTTCTGGATTTGTTTTCTCATTTTGTCTCTCATAGTTGAGGTCTACCTATGATGTAAATTACAGACGCCTCTCATCTTTTTAAGTGGTGGAACTTGCACTATTGGTGACTGACTAAATACTTTTTTGCCCCACTGTAATTATTGTTGTTAACTGGGGGAAATCACGTTTGCAGTAATAGTGCTCTCCCAACATAAGTGATGCTATTAGCTGGGGGGCACTATTACAGTAATATTGCCCTAATAGTGCTCCCCACAGATAATAATTCCTCCCTCACCCCCCCCCCCACATTGTTCAGTATGCTTGGATCTATAATTATATGGTACTTACAGATCACTTACGTATCTCCTGGGGCTTATTTTGGCAAAGAGGATTTTCCCAAAACTACGGTTCCAGCTCTATCGGACCTGGGAGCAAATAGAAGATACACATATATGCTATGTGCCTGAACCTTTCCAGGGTGCCAGATGAGTACCACATAACTGTAGTTCTTAGCATAGGGGAGGGGTGTCTAAAGTGCTTCTAGGCAGGGGAAATATGCAGTTCTCAGAGGCAGACAATGGTGCATGTTTGGCATGCACTGAATGCAATTCACTTGTCGCCTCCCCTAAGAGACTCTTAGTCTCTCAGTACTTACATACTATACTGTGAGATGCGCCAAATGTCTGTGAAGAGAATCAGTCACTCCCCTGTCCATTCACTGTTTGAGGACAGAACTGAGCACCCCTTCTCCACTAACTCTGAAGCCGTCATGCACCTATGGATGGAAGTTCCTTAGTAACAATGACTCACATTAGCTAGGAGGAGACACCTAGTGGAAGGAACGTTTGAGCGGTTTATCTGGGAGCAAAATTTTTGATTACACTACTAAACATTTTAGTCCAGAATCACATACTTCATGAAATGAAACAAAGTTTTCAGAAAAAATAGTTAAAAGTTAATGCCAATCAATTGATGGGGAGATTGTTTATATGAATGATCCCACCATCAATATAATCAACTCAGCCTAGGTTCACATTATTTTTTTTCTATACAGTTCATGCTTTTTAAAGGGATCCTATCATTAAGTAAATTTTTTATCCCTAACACGTAGGAATAGCCTTAAGAAAGGCTATGCTTCTCCTACCTTTAGATGTCTTCTCTGGGCCGCTGAAGAAGATGGAGGTGGTGCTGGAGAGTTCTCTGGCAGCATTGGGGATGCCCCCCAGTGCTGTTTGAGCGCTGGGGCCCGCCCCCAGTGCTGCAAGAGAACTCATTTGTATACCATCGAAAACCGGATTATATACCAAACGGCAGCGCAGAGAAGACATCTAAAGGTAGGAGAAGAATAGTCTTTCTTAAGGCTATTCCTACATGGTAGGGACAAAAAAAAAAAGACTTTTTATTAAGTTCCTCAACTTAATTAAATAATATAATCTGAGTTTTCACAAAATGCAAATGATGAGCCAAATTGAACCAATCATGCCATATCGTTAATTTTTTGGTCCAACCTCTGGCTAAAAATTCCCAACACATCGGAATTTTTTTTAAACACACATCTGCAGTCGACCATCTTGAGTGGTCCTTTGCATTACATTTTGCAATATACACTAGCAGCAATGCTTAGATGTTTGCCAAGTTTGTTGGGATCTGACCCATGACGATCATCTCAACACTGCGGTATATCTGATCCGAAAGATGTTGCCTACGCTGCAATATCTCGTTTTATTCACCTTGATATATTGATCTTTATAATGAACTGATGAATCATTGTTATTTTTTTTATAGAAAGAGCTAGTGTTTGAAGTTACCATGTTTGATGAGAATGTATGCATATATGAAGTATAACTTACCCATTATGAAATCTTAGAAACCGCATCCTCAAAGTCTCAATGTAGTGTGACATTACTTTATTAATGGGCTGTGTTATTCGAGTACAGCATATTCTGAAAGGGTTTTCATGCTACTGTAGTTGCATGTAGACTTTGGTGAGCAGATAGTTCTGAAAGAGATGCATGGGAAGCCATTCATCCATACCAGCATCGGTTACATAATATAAGCGAAACAGCTCTGAGTGGTTTCAATAATTCTATTATTCTCACTCATTTTACTTCCAACAGCAGTCCTCTCATTTTACAAACTAGATGGACCGTTCTATAAGTGATATAACTTTATTCCCACGTGGGATTCATGGTCTTGTATTACGAGCACAAAGCAAATCTACCTTGGCTCTTAATGAGCGGTAATGAGGATGTTCAGCTTGAAAGCTCTAATAACACATGGAGGAAATGTTTAAGGTCAAGGTTGTAGCTGAACCCATTCATGTTGTTAAAATTTGTAGCCTTTATTTTGATAGCCTGGTAAAATGTGACAGTAAACCACCACAACCCATTCTAGGCTGGTGACCCAGGTCAATGGTTTTACAATTGTTGTTGAGCTAATGTAACAATTAGGAATCAATTCTGATTCTATAACCTCTGGATGCGATGACTAGTAATTAAATATAATATGTGTTTGCCTAGACGTGTGTATTGTAAATGTTGGTGATGGATATTTCTTTAATAGATATAATACATTGCAATTAATTGAGTCACTATACTTTGTTCTCTTGTTTGGCTAGTATAGATAGTATTCATAGAATTTCAAAAATTTGATTCTAGTAAGAAGACCAAAAAATGTTCATTTATGGAAGTTTGGGGGGTTAGAAGAATTAGAGTTGTAGAAAACACACAAGGGTTGTTCCAGGGTTTTCATGTTGATGCAGGGTTTTATACTCACTGCCAGATTGTAGTCGGGAAGGAATTTTTTCCCTGAAGTGGAGCAATTGGCATGAGCCTAATTGGGTTTTTTGCCTTCCCCTGGATCCACACTGTAGGGGACTGTAGGGTTATAGGTTGGACTTGATGGACTGATGTCTTCATCCAACCTCATCTACTATGTAACTATGTAAGGACTACATTCTCTCCCCCCACCCTTTTGATTTTGATCATTTCAACACTACTTCAAGCAATGTTTTGGAATCGCAGTCAAAATCTCTAGGGGACCCTTTTGAGGATTGGGGTTCTGCCCAGTTTGCCTTCTCCTAACAATAGCCCGGGTATCGCATATAAGAAGTGGCCATCAAGCCTCTGATCGCTTCCTGATCGGTTCAGCAAAACTGTTTCCTCAGACAGTCTCAGGTTCCCTCATTGACTATTTAAACTTTTGGAATGTCTTACACAGTCTTCCCATTAGGCTTCTATTTAAGAACCGTAAACTGCTTGAGAAACCTTCTTTACAAAAGCACATATCAAAATTAATTGTAGATAATGGAAAAGATAATTGCGATAAATAGTCTAATGTATATAAATATATCCAGTATATTCTAGCCAATTAGGAATAATAATAATAATAATAATAATAATAATAATAATAATAATAATAACAAATAATGTTACTTAAGCTCAAAGTAATATTCTATGTATAGTTAAAAAAATGACAATGACAACTGCAGAATTTGAAAAAAAAATTGTGGCAGGCTAGCATTGTATCTGATGGATAAGGGAAAAATTGGTGTTGGTATTAGAAGAAGCAATGGGTTTTTGTTTTGTTTTTGGCACCAACAGTATGACTTAGAACAAGATGAACCAGGAGAAAGGGAGATGTCTGCCTTGTGTTGGTGGACGTACAGGATGCAGTGGAAGATGATGGATCGACAGCTGCAGTCTAATATAATCCGGATGGGAAGGTTCAAGAATAGTGAACTCCCTCCACCCTAAAATAGCTTATTGCTAGTCAACATCAATCAATGATATTAGATTTTCTGCTTTCGATGCTATTCAGTTATTCCTGAAATGGGGGATAGGGGAATAAGCTTAGTATCAGCCTGGGGTAACCAAATTATACATGTTACTCACAATAAGCACAAACAGTATTAAGATAATGTGTCTTTATTACTAATGCTGAAAAAAGTAGTAGTAAAAATAATAGTATTAAAAATAAAAACTCACTTATAAATCATTTTTTTTGAATACATAAAAGAAAAATTTCTATAAAGCTCCAACATAGTCCAAGAATCCGGCATAGGGCTAGGAAAACCTGTAACACGGCAAACAAAAGATAACAATTACACAGTTGGAAGTAAAGTTTAAATTTACATTACAAAGCTTGTAGATTACGTGTCAATGATGCTATGTAAGGGCTCGTTCACACGGGGCAAGAGGGGGTGGATCTTGATGCCGAATACACCTCAGAATCCGCCCCCTCACAATAGAGGTCTATGTAGACCGCTAGCTTCCGCTCACGGAAAAAAAGAAGCGAGCTGCCCTTTCCTTAGGTGGATTCCGCAGCTGATTCAGTCCCGGTGTCCACCTAGCGACAGCACCCTCCGGACTAGGCCCATTCATTTGGGTCTACTCCAGAGCAGGAAGCCGCGACTGTCGGAAGCCGCAAAAGTTGCGGCAGGTCCATTTTGGTCCTATTATGATGTGGCTTCCAATGTCAAAATCAGGACCAAAATACGCGATCACAACCCCCTTGTGAACTAACACTTAAGATGCACCTTCAGCATATATAAAGTATAGTGTATTTCTTATTGAAATCCAGAGGCTTGGTTTAAAGTCCGCCAATCCAGCACTACGTTGTACATTACACCCATAAAAAAGTAAAATTAGCGCTCCAAAGTGCAAATGGTGGTCCTTCTTGCCTTTAGAGTTCTGCACTTCGCCCAAACTGTTTGGATCCATGAAAACCATTTTAATTTATTTATTAGATTATGCACATTTGAAACGAGGCTTAAACCGAAACGTGTTGTGTGTTTTATCCACTTGGAATAAAGACAATACTTTATCTGGACCAGCGCTCTTCTGCCTCCTTTTTGCCTTCATTTGGAACTATCTTGACATGTGTTTGCCAGCAGGTTCCTGAGCCCAGCAGCTACTCTGTGAGGTCCTACAGAATCCTATCTGATTCTACATTCCTAATAAGTGATGGTGAACTGATCACAACCTGCCAAGGTGAGTGTCCAGAATCCTGGTGTGTTTTGCTAATTGACCACCAGTGGCCGCTGTTTCTCTCACTCTCACTTGACTATTGTGTTGCACTTCCACTCCTCACCACTGGAGACTACTGTGTTCATCCTAGGAATTGTCTTTAACAAAGATGACTGTTCTGTACTAATGTGAAGACATCTTGTTTTCTGTTTAGGTTTATACTCATGAGGCAATTCAGCCTTTTTCTTGAGTATTGTGACTTTTTCCAGTGACTTGGGCATAATAATTGGGGTTTATAAGGTGGTAAGTATTGACTCCCTTTGTAAAACCCATTTGTTTTGAGTGAATCAATTTGTGGAAGAATAGCTGTTGATATCTGTGCGATTCATCATTAGGTGAATTGGAGAGAATTGATTAATATTAATAAATATTGTAGATTATTGAATGGGGGCCTTGAAATTTGGTTCATTTTATTTTGATACATGGATTATTTGCAGGTATAGATCTAACCATTGCACCCCCATTGTGATAAAAGTCAGCCACATAATGTATATCTTGATTAACATTTCTCTGTGTGCAGTATTATGGCCCTGTATAATTTTGTGGGTATATTTTATTTTATGCGATTCTAAATTACTGTATAACTACTGTATAATACTAGGGTTGAGCCGATCTTGAAATTTCAGGATCATTTTTAAAATCCGATTTTCGACCATTTTCCAGCTGATCCCGATCGTGAAATTTGCTTGATCGCCGATTGGGATCTGATCTTTCCGGACTCTATTAACCCCTTCCCGACATGCGCCGTAATAGTACGGCGCGTGTCGGGTCTGTAACTATGGCGATCGCCCGGGACCCGGGCGGCCGTCATAGCCGCCGGGTGTCTACTGCTTTAAGCAGTAGACAACCGGCTCTAATGCCTCCGATCGGTCCCCGGACCGATCGGAGGCATTAACCCCTCCGGCGCTGCTGTCAAAGGCGCCGGAGGTGCCATTTTCCCGGTGGCGCATGGGCGCCGCCATTTTGGCAAGGATCGCCGGCTCCTGGAGCATGCTCCAGGGCCGACGTCATGTTGCAGTGACAGCCGGGAGCCTTGTTAAAGTCTCCCAGCCGGTCTGCAAATTCTCTCTTTTGCAGGCTGGTGTATACAGCCTGCAAAAGAGATGATGCTTTTTTGCAATGCATTGCAATGCATTAGCATTGTAATGCATTGCATTAGTGATCAGACCCCCTGGGGTTCAACACCCCTAGGGGGTCTAATAAATGCAAAAAAAAATTTTAAAAAAAAGTTTAAAAAAATATAGAAAAATATAAAAAGTATTAAAAGTTCAAATCACCCCCCTTTCCCTAGAACAAATATAAAAGTAGTTAAAAACTGTGAAACATATACATGTTAGGTATCCCCGCGTCCGAAATCGCCCGCTCTAAAAATCTATAAAAATATTTTTCCTGTTCGGTAAACGCCGTAGCAGGAAAAATAGTCAAAAGTGCCAAACCGCCGTTTTTTCACTGTTTTAATTCTGATAAAAATTTGAATAAAAAGTGATCAAAGCAATAACATTTCCCGAAAATGGTAGAACTAAAAAGTACACCCGGCCCCGCAAAAAAAGACGCCCTATGCATCCCCGTACACCTATGTATAAAAAAGTTACGGCCGTCGGAATATGGCGACTTTTAGAAAAAAATTTTTTAACACCGTTTTGGATTTTTTTTTAGGGGTCAAAATGTAAATAAAACCATATAAATTTGGTATCCCTGGAACCGTACCGAAACACAGAATACAGGGGACATGTCATTTTGGCTGCACAGTGAATGCCGTAAAACCAAAGCCCGTAAGAAAGTCGCAGAAATGCATTTTTTCTTCAAATCCACCCCATTCTGAATTTTTTTCCTGCTTCCCAGTACATTATATAGAATAATTAATGGTGGCATCATGAAGAAAAAATTGTCCCGCAAAAATTAAGACCTCATATGACTCTGGGAGCGGAGAAATAAAAAAGTTATGGGGTTTAGAAGGAGGGGAGTCAAAAACGAAAAACGAAAATCAAAAAATGCCATCGGCGGGAAGGGGTTAATGATATATACATGGATAGGGTTGAGCTGATCTTAAGATAAACTCTGACCTCAATTCCACTGGAAACGATCGGGATCGAAATTCCGATCCCGATCGTGAACTTTACTCGATCACTGATCGGAATCCAATCTTTTCTGATCCCGATCGTTCAACCCTATATATTACTAATAATGAAAATTTTCTAATAAACCATGTGTATTAAATATCCCACATTTGCGTTCTCCCACCTGATCAGATCATGTGATCACGGCTGCAATTCACAACGTTACATTCACCATGGTGGGCCCTGCCGAGGGGATGTTAAAGGGGCTCATATTTAATACATAAGGTTTGCTGTGAAGATTGTAATCTTACTATTGTAGCTGTAAATTTCTGAAAAAGAATTAGTAATTTATTATTACAGTATACCTTTTAAGATAATGCATTGTGTTGCGCATGTTTCTATACTGAAGATACTAAAACGGTTTATAATGTGTCAGGCATTAGACAGCTATTCTTCAGAGAGCGATGAGACGGAGTGAAGGAATTTTCAATCACCGCAACATTGACTCGAGCATTAATACGTTACAACCTGTTGACTATATCGCAAATGCAAACATACATACCGATACAGGTAAAATAGATTAATATTCTTGCAATTTGTTGATACTTTAGAGGAATACAGATCTTCCTTCTTTCCTAGTTGTTCTTGTGACAGCATATATTTATTTTCTGCTTGTTTGTGAATTCTTGCTGTAGGGGATTCATTTGTCTTGTTGTTTAGACACTTAGCCATGACTTCATGCCACATAGAAAACGCAGCAGTGAAGCCGAAACCAGAAACAGCCGGAACATATTTGTCAATTTCTCAACTTATTTCTATCATGTTTAACTGAAAGATTGGATCATGATGACAAAGCCTTACATTACTACCGAGCTTGTTAAGTTATTGCATTTCTGTTTATTAATTATACCATTGCCTTAATGTCTGGTTAAGATGATAGAAACATCTGCGGATAAGCTTTTATCATATAGATCATTTCCATGGCCATTGGACTGCCAGTGCTTTCCTTGCCCAGAGAGAAATGTGTCCTGGCGGCCTCTGAAAAGCAACAAAGGAAAAGATAAAAAGTGCAGGAGCAAAGGATGGGATTAGAGCAAAGCACAGGTTAGAACGAGTGCCAGAGGATTTGTCAACCTGTTCATACAAATGTCAGTTCCCTACTAGAAAAACTGACATGGTTGAAGCCACCAACAAATTTACACGTGAAGGTGTTTACAGTATAAAAATAGTCTTCTGTTCTTGCTGGGTGCTCAACATCTGTTCATTACTAAACTACACAGTCCAGTCATATTAATGTGACCGCCGCCCACTTTTGACGTCAACGTTAAATAACCAATCACAGACAACACGTGTCATCAGCCACTCATCATTGTGGAAGGCATGATGGATCAACACAAGTATGCATCTATCCTTGCGGACCATGTTCACCCCTACATGCAAATTGTTTTTCCTCAGGATGATGACATCTACCAGCAGGACAATGCGATGAGTCATAAAGCTCGCAGTGTACGTGCGTGGTTCAAGGAGCACTAGGATGAGTTTACCGTACTCCCTTGGCCAGCAAATTCCCCAGACTTGAGCCCAATCAAGAATCTGTGGAATCACCTTGATCGGGTTGTTCGCGCCATGGATGCTTAACCACTGTGAGAGAGTGAAGGGTGTGGTCTGGGAAGACAGGTACATTCTAGCCAGGCACCTAAAGGGTGGATGGTAAAGGTTCACACTAAAGGTTCACACCAGGGGGGGGGGGGGGGTCAGCTGACTAATCAGGCCCTAATAACAGTCTGAGTGTGAAGACTAGCAGTGTGGCACCACACTGACAGAGTTGAACTGTCCAGACCGGACCTCTAAAGCAGGTACTGTGCCACCCGTTGTTGTTGTTGCCATTTTCTTGTGGACACTTACACAGTATGCTGGGGTAAGCGGCCACAAGAAAAGTCTGCGGGCATGCGCAGTCGGCTCTGGCCGAATCCTGATGGCAGAGCCAACTGCGCATGTGTAGAAGTTTGAACCCTACTCCAGAAGAAGATGCGCAGAGAGATCGTTCCTCAAGAAGATGGAGGCGGCGCTGGACATTTCCCTTGCAGCATTGGGGACGACCCCAGTGCTGCGAGAGCACTCATTCGCATACAGACGAAAACCGGGATTTCTACCGAACGGCAGCACGGAGAAGATGTCTAAAGGTAGGAGAAGAATAATCTTTCTTAAGGCTATTCCTACATGTGATCGAGAAAAAAATTTGATTGTAATGGTAGAATCCCTTTAAGATGTTTAATCAAATGCTGATCTCAGCACTCACATACAGTGTTGGCCAAAAGTATTGGCCCCCTGCAATTCTGTCAGATAATACTCAGTTTCTTCCCAAACATGATTGCAAGCACAAACTCTTTGGTATTAATATCTTCATTTATTTTGCTTGCAATGAAAAAACACAAAAGAAAAGAAAAAATCATTGCTCATTTTACACAAAACTCCAAAAACTACAAAAGTATTGGCACCCTCAGCCTAATACTTGGTAGCATAACCTTTAGACAAAATAACTGCGAACAACCGCTTCCGGTAACCATCAATTAGTTTCTTACAATGCTCTGCTGGAATTTTACCATTTTGACCATTCTTCTTTGGCAAACTGCTCCAGGTCCCTGAGATGTGAAGGGGGCCTTCTCCAAGCTGCCATTTTGAGATCTCTCCACAGGTGTTCTATGGGATTCAGGTCTGGACTCATTGCTAGCCACTTTAGAAGTCTCCAGTGCTTTCTCTCAAACCATTTTCTAGTGCTTTTTGAAGTGTGTTTTGGGTAATTGTCCTGCTGGAAGACCCATGACCTCTTAGGGAGACCCAGCTTTCTCATACTGGGCCCTACATTATGCTGCAAAATTTTTTGGTAGTCTTCAGACTTCATAATTCCATGCACATGGTCAAGCAGTTCAGTGCCAAAGGCAGCGAAGCAACCCCAAAACATCAGGGAACCTCCGCCATGTTTGACTGTAGGGACCGTGTTCTTTTCTTTGAAGTCCTCTCTTTTTTTTTCTGTAAACTCTATGTTGATGCCTTTTCCCAAAAAGCTCTACTTTTGTCTCATCTGACCAGAGAACATTCTTCCAAAACGTTCTTGGCTTTCTCAGGTAAGTTTTGGCAAACTCCAGCCTGGCTTTTTTATGTCTCTGGGTAAGAAGTAGGGTCTTCCTGGGTCTCCTACCATACAGTCCCTTTTCATTCAGATGTAGACGGATAGTACTGGTTGACACTGTTGTACCCTCGGACTGCAGGGCAGCTTGAACTTGTTTGGATGTTAGTCGAGGTTCTTTATCCGCCATCCGCACAATCTTGCGTTGAAATCTCTGGTCAATTTTTCTTTTCTGTCCACATCTAGGGAGGTTAGCCACAGTGCCATGGGCTTTAAACACAGACACAGGAACATTCAGGTCTTTGGAGATGGACTTGTAGCCTTGAGATTGCTCATGCTTCCTCACAATTTTGCTTCTCAAGTCCTCAGACAGTTCTTTGGTCTTCTTTCTTTTCTTCATGCTTAATATGGTACACACAAGGACACAGGACAGAGGTTGAGTCAACCTTTATCCATTTCAAATGACTGCAAGTGTGATTTAGTTATTGCCACCACCTGTTAGGTGCCTCAGGTAAGTAACAGGTGCTTTTAATTACACAAATTAGAGAAGCATCACATGATTTTTCAAACAGTGCCAATACTTTTGTCCACCCCCTTTTTTATGTTTGCTGTGGAATTATATCCAATTTGGCTTTTTGACCATTCTTTTTGTGGTTTTCCATTGAAGACAAATTAAATGAAGATAATAATACCAAAGAATTTATGATTTGACAGAATTGCAGGGATGCCAATACTTTTGGCCAACACTATATGGTGATCTTCGCACCCACAATAAGCATATATTCAGCTCTTGCACCTGATGACTTTTGGAACAATTTTCATAAACCTGTGCAAGAACACCCCATAAGAATACTAGCTGTTATGTCAGGCCATATGTTGTATGTTTTATAAACCAGAAATACAGGTCATCGATAATAAGATGAAAAGCATAATTGTTTGCCATAGTTTTTATACTGTCTAGCAATATCCTGGCTGTTTACCAATCAGTTACAGTCGGCTACGGTGAATATATTTTACGGACTTACCACTGGAACTAAAAGGTAAGGCTGATTACCTGCACGCTTCTGAAATACTGTAGCGAAAGTCACCCAGCCTGCAAAATCCTTTCTTCAAAGAGGAACCATAAAATAGGGCTTAATTTGCATGCACAAACCAAGCTTTCCATCAATAAGCTATCACGCTAGACATCCACCTGAAAGCTGACAGGTTCATTACTTATCAGAAGTAACATTTCCAGAGCATGCATCCAGCATCCTGGGTCTCATTTACTTGATTATCTTTTATTGCACAAGTCAACTAAGTAATTATTCTCACCAGGTTGGCCAACTGGGCATATCAACCTGTGCAAAATAATTGTATTCCTTCACTTTATCTGGGCTCCAAACATTTCACAAACACCATTAGGGCGGATTTTAGGAATCCTTCATGCAAATGCTCGAACACCCGGCAGATGAGACACACACATTTTGTGAGCCTGCAGCCTAAAATGATTGAATCCCAGACAAACATCTGTATCATTCTGGCATGCCAGCTTCATTGATTCTTTGTGATACAGAATGAGCACAGGGTGACAAGAAGATTTTTATTACCTATGAAGAAAAATGAGGCAGAGGAAGTTTTTCTTTAACTCCTACAAGCAAATATTCCTATTTCATTTCATAATAACATGATATCCTAATATAGGATACAGACGTATATTTACTAGGGTTGAGCCGATCTTGAGAGTTCAAGATCGATTTTAAAATCCGATTTCCAACCGATCCCAATCGTGAAATTTACTCGATCGCCGATCGGAATCCGATCTTTTCCGAAACCGATCGCTCAAGCCTAATATTTACCTATCTTTCTTTGAGTGAACCATTGACATGCCCAGATATGTGCAGTGTGGGATAGTTAGATTTTCAAGACAATAGTGTTTTGTGATCCCCTAAACATTTTATATATGGCTACTTTTGCTAATTGAAACCTGTCAAGGATATTAATAGCATATTCATCACTGGCATAGTTATGGAGGTCGCAGTGGTCACAGTTGTGACTGTGTATGGTAAAGCCATGTGGCCTACAGCAGGCTCTCCATTCACCACACTCTATGCTACAGCAGTTTTAGCAGTATTCTGTGGCTCCATCAATAGGTTGAGCCTCACATTCAGCTTATTCATGTGTCTGCTTTCAGTACATATGTGATGTCTATTGAAATCACAGTCTCAATACGCTTGCATTGATTTTAATGGATATCTATTAGGGTTGAGCCGATCTTGAGATTTCAGGATCGTTTTTAAAATCCGAGTTTTGATCATTTTCCAACTGATCCCGATCGTGAAGTTTGCTCGATCACCGATCGGATTTGATCATTCCCGATCGCTCAACCCTAGTATCTATGCAACATCACAGTGGACACTGTTTTATCCACATATTGCATTATATTTCCTGAACAGCTTTGTAAAGTGCCACATGCATAGAGTTATCTTATTGCTATGTAATTATCCCATGTATTTGGGCTGTTCCACTGGGTCTGGCCCCTTTTGGCATAGCCAATGGGTTAGCTCAGCCAGTGCATTGCTCCACTGGGCTACTTCTGAGTAATCATATCTGTCCGCATATCTGTGTTGCGATGAAGAAGGAGACTGAATGCTTTACTTTCATTGTATTTGTTGTTTTTATGTATTTATTTATTTATCTTTTGTCTCTATTTTTTGGATCTGCTTGGGGGCCTGAAAAAAGAAACCCAATCTGCTTACAAAGCGGTTGAAAGTAAAAACTTGTGAACCCCATAGACTACAATGGGGACCACTGGGTTTCCGCCCGAAAAATGCAGGGAAAAAAGTCCTGTTTGCAGAACTCTTCTCTCTACATTTTGAAGCGAATTCAGGGATGGAATCCTCAAATGGAAATGAAGCATTGGTGTGAACCCAGCCTCAGCCTCACTATGTAACTTAAACAAGCATCACATGGGCAAATGGAGAGGCAAAAAAAGGCATTCTAATGATAGAATCCCTTTAAGCTCTCCGGCTTACTTTTTTTTCTTTTTTTTTTCTTTTTTTTTTTGATCAAAAACACTTTGTATAAATAGAAATTCTTTAGCACATTCCTTCGCTTACCTACAAAGTATCACCCATTGCATGTGTGGTTTATTAAATCTGTTGGCTTTTGCTCGGAACTATAAAAGGTGCTAATAACTTTGGTGTTGATTGTAATTATTTACCAACTTTTTATTTAGTATTCTTCAGGAGTTTATAAAGGTTCATGAGATGGCCGGAGACAGGCTAATAATAGCACGCTAGTAGTGCTGAGAACAGGAACATTAAATCAAATTGTTGTGGCATTAAGATGACAGCACTGATTTGTGTTTGCCTTACTCGTGTCTTGAAAACCTGAGTATTTGTGAGCACAATTTAATTACACTGTATGATCACAGTAAACATGGTATCATAGCACACTAAAAGCATCTTTTCTACCTTAATGCTATCAAAATAAACTAACCTCGGTTATATAATGTTGGTTATTCAATAGAAGTGAACAGAATTATGTATAATACCCTATCTATCTATCTATCTATCTATCTATCTATCTATCTATCTAACTATCTCATATCTATCTATCTATCTATCTATCTATCTATCTATCTATCTAACTATCTCATATCTATCTATCTATCTATCTATCTATCTATCTATCTATCTCATATCTATCTATCTATCTATCTATCTATCTATCTATCTCATATCTATCTATCTATCTATCTATCTATCTATCTATCATCTATCTATCTATCTATCTATCTATCTCATATCTATCTATCTATCTATCTATCTATCTATCTATCTATCTATCTATCATCTATCTATCTATCTATCTATCTATCTATCTATCTATCTCTATCTATATGCAAACCCATATGTATTTCTATGGACTTGGCTAAGTCAAGGTCACCACCCATGCAACCTCACATGTATTCTTAAGTGCAATGATCGCAACACTAACTTGTACCTCGTTGTGTTGACCAGTTACAACCAGTGAAACATTTAGATTATCTAGCCATGTGGGGATGTATCGTGCCAATGAACATAAAAAAACAGCATATAACTTGATCTGGTTGAAAATGGCCATGAACAGTGGCGTAACAAGTGTCTTGTGGGCCCGGGTGCAAATTAAGCCAATTAAGAAAGCCTAAATCCAGCTCTGTTACCCCTGGCTCATATTACCGTTTGGATTCCGTCCGGGGGAGTCCGCATGAGGACCCCCCTGAACGGAATACCAACGCAACTGCAAGCGATGTGCAGTTTCAGTATACGGATCCCATAGACTATAATGGGGTCCGTGTGCTTGCCATGTGCTGCCCGCACAAATGATTTGCGCGCAGCAAGCACGCGGACCCCATTATAGTCTATGGGATCTGTGTGCTGTAACTGCAAAGCACTTGAAGTTGCAATTGTATTCCGCCTGGGGGGGTCTCCATGTGGACTCTAAGCAGACGGAATACATACAGAAATGTGAACCGACCCTTACTGATTCTGTGACAATGGACAATGTTAAATGTCTACTTGTACATTAAACAAAAATATAGGGCAATTCCGGGTAGTACTATCAAAACAACCACATTAGCCAAAACCAGGCCAACTACCACACAAGAGACAACATTATTCTAAAAATGTATAAATTTATTGAAAAATATATTAATAAATAGTGAACATGAATTCAGAGATAAGTGGTGCACCACTTATCTCTGAATTCATGTTCACTATTTATTAATATATTTTTCAATAAATTTATACATTTTTAGAATAATGTTGTCTCTTGTGTGGTAGTTGGCCTGGTTTTGGCTAATGTGGTTGTCTACTTGTACATGTTGTTTGAAGATCTCTCATAATGTCCAACAGGTTGTGAGTACTTCCACAGGTGAGTTCCCCCCAATCACACCTCACTTGTCCTGTTCTACTAGCTATGTCATATAGGTTTTACAATGCCCATGCAGTCTATAATATATAGTCCGCACCATCCGCACTATGAGAAAGATTAAATAAACATTGCTTGAATGTGAATAATACATTTTTGAAACCTAGCGTGCAGCCACTACCCATAATGGACCATTCGATGGCTTCATTTTAACTCTGCTGGACCATATACCAACTTTCTCTACCGAGAGATTTAACCTGCTACGTAAAAAAGAAATGTACTGGATATTGAAACTAAATACACTGTTTATGTTTTTATTGGGAAGACACACCCACTTGCTAGTCAGGTGGGCGTGTCTTCAAGGCAGTGTTCATTTATATGTTAGTCTATGTGTATACATGGTTTAGCGCTTGTCATTTACACTTGATAAAGGGGTTCTCACCCCGAAACGTACGTCGTGTGATGTGACATTAGCCCATTTATGCCGGAGGTTGAAATTTTTGAGTTGTGTGCAATGAGGTTGCCATTCCAATTATGGCACTCTAGGCATAAACGGGTTAATGAAGAAGAGTTTTATTCAATACTGCAGAGTGAGTGAAGCGCGGTCCTTCTGGAAATTTTCGGGTGGATCTTCCATGGTCCTTCTTTGGCTTTATTTTATTTATGTCATGCATTTTGGGATGCACAAAAGAAGATCCCCCTTCTTCAGAACAAACCGAAATATCAATGTCTAGGGAGACTACGAATAAGTGACCTCAAGGGCTCCCCATTCCCCAGCTTGGCTTGATTGACAAGGGGAGAACTGGGTTAAGGGGATATTGTCACTCCTTGGGGAGAGACCACCATACAGGTGTGTGGAGACTTATTAAGCCTTTAGCACTCCACTTCACAAAGGACCATGGGAAGAATATGCAAATCTGTCTTCCATTATGTAATTAGGAAGTCAGCTGCTGCCTCAGTGTTGCAAACCAATAGAGGGCGCTCACTGGAATATGCAAGCCTGTCTTCCCTGATGTAGTTAGGAAGACAAAATTCCAGTGAAATAACCCAATAAAGGCTGCTCCCATTTGCATCATGCTCGACCTTCCAAGAGGCCTTTGTTTTGCAATGACGCTGGGATTATTACCAGGTATAGTCTCTTAATCGAGGACGGCCATTTCGATGTACTTGCATCTCATTAGCTCGATGTAGAGAGGACTATAACCTGGTAGAGGTGAGAGGCTTAGACTGGGTTAAGGGGATATTGTCACTCCTTGGGGAGAGACCACCATATAGGTGTGTGGAGACTTATTAATCCTTTAACACTCCACTTTGCAAAGGACCATGGGACGAATATGCAAATCTGTCTTCCATGATGTAATTAGGAAGTCAGCTGCTGCCTCAGTGTTGCAAACCAATAGAGGGCGCTCACCTGGAATGTGCAAGCCTGTCTTCCCTGATGTAGTTAGGAAGACAGAATTCCAGTGAAATAACCCAATAAAGGCTGCTCCCTTTCGCATCATGCTCGACCTTCCAAGAGGCCATTGTTTTGCAATGACGCTGGGATTATTACCAGGTATAGTCTCTTAATCAAGGACGGCCGTTTCGATGTACTTGCATCTCATCAGCTCGATGTAGAGAGGACTATAACCTGGTAGAGGTGAGAGGCAAGGGGAGAACTGTCAGTCAAGCCAAGCCAGGTGGGTCCCGACCCACAGAATTCTTTGGGTACATTTCGATAGGATAGACCATGTACCTAAAAAAATTGTTCAGAAAAATGTAACAATCAATTGCACTGGCGATCTTAGAATATTTTAATCACGATCGTGATCAGTTTTGTGAATAATTGCAATGCACCATTGACTTTGTTTCTCGGAAAGAAAAGCTATTATCCTTGCAGAAACATCATCCAAATTTATGAACTTGTACAGTACCTGACATTAATAAAATGAATGTCATCTCAACAGAGGTGCAGTAGAGTTTTCACTTGAACATAGTTGTTTTACAACCAGAAACATTGTTTATTATGACATTTTATGTTGTAATAAATTTGTGTATGCTTGGTCAACTTCTGTGATTTACTTTGATATACAATTTTTTTCTCAGTTTAGAAGCTGCAAATACAAAAAAAAAAAAAAAAAAACTACAAGAATATGATCAAGGACGGAGCAAAAGTGAAGGATTTAACACAGAATTGAAGAGCTGAATAAAGAAAACTCATTAGCTTTATGTTTAAGATCTACAATGGCTTTCGACTATTAATAGAAAGGTAAGATGATATCTGAAAACATCAAACCATTTTCAGCTTGAACATCATAGTCTCTTTATTGTACTTTTCCAAGAAATCTTTAACTGCTGTGTTACTCAACTACGACTTAACGATAGACCAGGTCAGGTCATAATCTGTTCTTAAAATGACTAGGCCTAGCATCCATAAATTTAGAAAATTGTATAAAATATAGTTGCATGTAACTTGTTTATTAGATAGAAGTATTAAGTAGGGTTGCGCGATCAGGATCGGAAAAGGTCGGATCCCGATCGGCGATTGAATAAATTTTACGATCGCGATCGGCTTCTGATCCCACCGATTGGGAACAGAATTACGATCCTGATCATTTAACCCTAGTTACCTGCACAGAACCGCTACGGCTCCCCGGAGCTCTGGGCCGATGTTCTCTGTCCTCTTTCATTCACATGCCTGCAGAGTGCCGTGCGCGCCCCTACTCCCTAGGCTAGTGTTACTGAGGCTGGAAGTATATAAAACAAAACAAAGACACCGAGCGCACTAAGTGTAGTATTTGAGAGTACACAAATGATTAAAAACTGGGTAAGTATTAACGTGGACCAGATGGCCTCTCACCTTATGAGGTTGTGAACAGTCACAACACTTGAAATCGTATTAGGGTGAGAGTGGCAGCAGTTCAATCCGTCACCGGAGAACCGGAGGAAATACTGAAGAGGAAAAGGGGACCAAAGGTCCGTTGAGGGAGAACCGCGCACACAGGTATGTTTAGGAAGATGGTAAACCAGGGTCCAATCACACAGGGTTTATTGGGTAGTTAAAAATACAGCATATAGCACGACACGTTTCTGGCCTTACACTGGCCGTTTCTCAAGTGCAAAAAACGAGAGCTGTAGGATGATACAATAAAACATACTAAATAAAAACATAAAATAATGTAAGGGGACCATCAAGGTATAATCAAATGAACAAGAGGGCATCTGACCCATTAGAATGCATCAACATATATTGAAAGATACATATGTATACATTTAAAAGAAAATATAAATTGGTTATGACATTCTGTAAAAAATTAATTAGATGACAAGTGTCAAGCTCGAAGGATGTAACTATAATAGGTGTGACATTAAGTATATAGTAGATTAAAAATTATATCGCAAACAACAATATAGATATAGCTACAAGTGTGCCATATCTTGTAATGATCAAAATAGTGATCCAACTGGTGGATAGTGCGCACCCACAGTCAGTATTATGAATGAATAGAATGCAAATAAATATAAAACAGTAGTGGTAAACATGTAACACAATAGCAGATTGTGCTCTGAATGGATACAAATTGATACAAATGACATTGGTGTTCGCCAGATACAAAAAAGTTGAAGATTGAAATTCCCCACAACCCAGTGGTTGATGAAGGGTCAATGACAGAGAGAAATGGAAGGCGAGAAAATTTATAGCCACATGCATAGATAATAAAATATGGATAACTGAATATATGGGGAATTGAAAATAAGGTCTTAGTGGGGACCACTTGTAAATCACATTTAGAGGAGGGAAGGGGACGGGGTGAGGCTGGAAGTAGGCGGGGCTTGTTGTGGCTAAGGGGAGTGTGGGAAGGTACAGGGAGGGGAGATGTGAGTGATTCACTAGGGAGGCGGGGGCACGTATGGTGCTCTGCCAGCATCTGAATGAGAGAGGAGAGAAACGGACAGAGAATAACGACCCAGAGCTCCAGGGAGCAGCGTACACACTGGGAGGGGTTCTGTGCAGGTAACTGGACAGCAGGGGGGACTAAGTAGCTGGCAGATTTTTTAATCACTACACAGCGTGGAGTCCAAAAATTGAAGCCTTCAATTTTTGGTCTCCATGCCGTGTTGTAAATGGGTACGTTTTTAAAATACGATTTTCGATCATTAAAGTATCCCGTTGACTTGCATTAGGATTGGGTTCGGATGGAAAATGATCAGAAATTGGATTTTAAAAACGATCCTGAAATCTCAAGATCGGCTCAATTCTGGTATTAAGTTGTAAGTTATGGGCTTTGGTTGGACAGTGTTAATTTTGGATGATGGTGACAATTCTTATAAAGTTTTTGTATCTCTCTGAGGCAGTGCAATTATCCCAAGGCAGGTTCTTAGCAAGAAATGTGAAAATAAGAATATGTTCATGTAGAAGGCGACTTATTTCCACTTTCACTTGGATATCAAACCCGGAAAATTGCTGATTTGCTGGAGTGAGAAGAAAAGAGTAGATTCCACTCAATCTACCAAAGTGGTACAAGGTTTGGACTTCTTATGTGAAGGTTGTAAATATATGATCACAAAAACATTGTTATCCTTAAAATTAAATGCAGTATAATTACTTGAGTTTGAAACTGAATACATTACATTACAAGATAGCCTTTATTGTACAGGACGACCATGTGGACACAAGGAGTTTACAGGGTCTCCCATGCTCTCATGGGAGGACCTGGAACTCCCACAAGAAACCACATGGCAGGAAGCCACTTCCATAGGAAATAACATCACAAGAAACCACATGGCAGGCAGGAAGCCACATCACAGGAAGGGGCGTCGCAGAAGGTCTCTGACTTCCTGGAGGTAGTGCCCTGGAGCTGATGTCACAGGAGGCGGATACCCCGACCAACCAATCAGACTCATGATAGAGCTTGCTGTTGTTTACTTCCTGTATTTGGATATAAAAACCTGCACGTGTGTAATAAAGGTCTATTTGTGTGCACTGCTGTGGCTAAGAGAGAAGGTCTTATATCAACTCTTTTTGTGTGGTGTGGAATCTTCATTATTGCTAGCAAATTAGTCTTTGAATTTGGCCAGCCATAGTCACTCACAGTTACTGAACAGGTGACCACAAAGGCCCCTGTGACTGTGGGGATTTACCGTATTACCAACATACATTCCCCCTTCCCTGTTAAAGTAAACACCCCGGCGATAAATAACATACGGACAACATTTAACCATTTGTGTGGGTGAAAGTCGGCCACAGCTTATTTATTTATAAAACAGTAGATAAGAACAAAGTTGGGTTGCCATGGAAACCAACCCCATGGTAACCACAAATGTAAACATCATTTATAACATGAGGTAAGAACAACGTTGGGTTGCCATAGCAACCATCACCATGGCAACCAAAATGTAAACATAACCCATTGATCAACATAGACAGGTCAGGAAACAGGTGACCCGGCCCCCTCCCGCGGAGGGGCATCATCTCGCCGTCACCCTACTTCCTGTTCATCACCGCCACGGAGGTACCCGCGTGGCTACACCGGGTGCCGACCCCCACCCAGCAAAAATAGAGCCTGCTCGATGCCATCCTGGAGGCCCGACAGGAATATGTCAAGGCCAATATCATTGGGGTGAACCCCATCCTCCCTGAGGAGCCGAGCATTGTCACCCTCAAGCTGCCGATGCCTTATAACAACACCCCCCCTTGAACGAACAAATCGCGCCATACGGGAATTCACTGATCGCCGACACCGTTCGGCGGACTCGGCATCCCTGGAACCATGCCAACGGACTCGAGGAACAATCTCGGACCAAACTAAGACGAGGTCCGAGAAAAACCCGGGTAACCGCTCCAAGTCTGTCCGCATAACCGCAAGCAATTCGGCCATGCGAACAAAGCAAAGATTGTTCCCGCCGGCATGTATAACCAGGATCACCGAGCCGTCGACACCACGACTGAACTCCACTGCCTCGGGAAGAACTTGGGACCACCTCATGCCGCGAATGCCCCTCCAAACAACCTGTATACGCTGGAAGCCAAGGCTGCTACCACCCGGACGAGATGAAGCCCTCTGCTCAGCCCAATAAAAGAAGGAATGTCCCAATAAGAACACGACAGGATCCCGCTGATCTGAAAAAGAAGGAGAAAGAATTAAAGAACCAATTCGGGCCTGATGTACCGGGCATAACACCCAGATCTCCAACGCCCAATGCGCTTAAGCTCCTTCTCAGACAGACCGGCGCGAGCTGCCTCAGTGGCGGCCCCAATCCGGAACGAATGAGTGCCGTAATCAGAGGACGGCAAACCAATGTACACCAAGCCCCGTTTCAAAAGCGTTTCAAATTGAAATCTAGACAAGGGGGAACCATCACTATGCGCAAGAAAAACAGTGGACGCCGGGCGGACCCGTGCATAAGCCGCAACGGTCTGCACCGGGCAAACCGAGCCTGTAACTGCCTGAAGCAGCAACCACTCCCCCTTACCCAAAACGTCCGTCTTGGATCGACGTACCCGAACCCGAATCGAGCTGTGGGACAAAATCACATCGCCCTCTAACAAACCCCCCGACCGTTTTAGGGAAGGGGACACCAGTTCGCCCACCCACAAAGCCCCGAAAAACGCCAAGCAACACGCCGCCGAAAATAGGCTGGACTCATAAGGCTCACCGCAGAAAAAGGGGGAAGCCGACACCAAACGCGTGAGGACCTCGTACGTGATCGGACGCCTGCTATCCCTACTCACGTGCTCCCTCTTCCAACCCTTTAAGGCTTGTCTAATGCAAAAACATCCCGTAACATCTTCCACACCTGACAATTTGAGGAAAAAACCCACACCCGCTAAGCGACGCTGAGCCACGCACGCAGAAACCCCATCCTGACGCAAACTGAGCAGATAATCAATGGTCAAACGTAACAAAAACGTGCGATCACCCCACCGAATCTCACCCTGGGCCATGGCACATCATTCACCCCAGGCCTTACCGTGTCCACGCCAAGTGACCGGAGCAACAGAGGACTGTATCAGCGGCAGGAGTCTTTCACCACCAAATCCCCACAAGTGGGAGGGACACGGCACACCCTCCTGCGCAGCCTGCGGAAGCGCCTCCCGGAACTCCTGCCAACGAAAGCGTGAGAGAGGATCAGCCACTACATTCTCAACACCGGGGACATGACGTGCCCTGAACCAAATATTCAGCTCAAGACACCTCAGCACCAGGTGCCGCAGCAGAGAGAGAACGGGAAGAGAGGAAGAAGTTAACCGGTTAACACAATGGACCACAGACAAGTTATTTGTCCAAAAGCGAACCCTACGATTCCGGAGCTCAGTTCCCCACACCTCGATAGCCACCACAATGGGGAAAAGCTCCAGAAGCGTAAGATTGGTACACAAGCCGGCATCCCGCCAGGAATCCGGCCACGGCTCCGCGCACCACTGTGTACCGAGGACCGCCCCAAAACCCAGACTGCCGGCAGCATCGGTAAAGAGCGAAATATCAGAATTGGACACCTCAGGCATTTGCCAACACGTGTGACCATTATAGTTCTCTAAGAAGGACAACCACGTGGACAAATCAGCCTTCATCGGCTTGGTAACACGAATGTGATGCCCAGGGGAAGAAACCCCCCTAGTAGCCAAGGAAAGGCGCCTAGAGAAGACCCGACCCATAGGCATGACCCTGCAAGCAAAAACTAACAGGCCTAGAAGAGATTGTAGCTGCTTCAGCGTAACTTTTTGAACCGACAGGAAACCTAACAGCAGGTCCCGAAGCTTTGCAAGCTTATCCTCTGGGAGACGAAACACCATAACCTCGGTATCGAACTCGATACCGAGGAAGGAAAGACGGGAACAAGGGCCCTCCGTCTTTTCGGCGGAAAGCGGGACACCAAAATCCTGCATCAGGGACCGGAAAGTATTCAGGAGCCGATCACAAAGCCCAGAACCCGGAGGACCAACAAAAAGGAAGTCGTCCAGGTAATGAGTGATGGAAACGGACCCTGATTCGACACGCACCACCCATTCCAAAAAGGAGCTGAACATCTCGAAATAATGACACGAGATAGAACAGCCCATGGGGAGGCAGGTATCATAAAAATACCTGCCATCCACCATACACCCCAGCAAATGATAGCAATCCGGATGGACGGGGAGGAGGCGAAAAGCCGACTCAATGTCCGACTTCGCCAACATGGCCCCTCGGCCAGCGCGGCGAACTACGTCCACCGCCCTGTCGAAGGAAACATATGAAACAGACGCCTCGTCCTTAGGAATGCCATCATTCACGGAGGAGCCCTTAGGGAATGAGAGATACTGAATCAATCGAAACTTCCCTGGTTCCTTCTTTGGAACCACCCCCAGAGGGGAAACCCAGAGGTTCGGAAAAGGAGGAGAATCAAAAGGACCGACCATACGCCCCAATGAAACCTCCTTCCAAACCTTATCCCTAAGGGCATCCGGGTAATCCCGAGCAGATTTTAAATTTGGAGCTATAACCGGGGATCTAGAAAAAACAAAGGGAATAAAAAACCCAAACGAAAAACCAAATCTCAACTGAGCGGCAGCCTGAGTGTCAGGGTAGTGGTCTAGCCACGGTAGCATCTTTACTACGTTCACCGGAGTCCTTGGATTCCGCTGAACCTTTGGTCGACGGCTTAGGGGGTCTTGAGCACCTGGCTGCTGCATGAGGTCCCCCGCAAGAGGAACATTCATGCTTAAATTTACAGAGTCCGAAGAAACGGCAATGGCCTTCATTGAAGAGCCAGCACGTTCCCGGCCTACGGACGGCCACCGGACCAGGGGCAGAGGCTCCCGATCCGGCGGCCCCGGACTGAAAGGGCGAAGGCCTTTGCGACATCATTAAACGCAGCCAGACCGAAGTAGCCTGAACGGCCCAACCCAGCTCAGGTTGCATGGACAAGCGCCTCCGGAACTCCTCGTCATAGCGCCACCAGGCGCTGCCGCCATGCGACTTGTACGCACCATAGATCGTGTCCATATAGATGAACAATTCCGAGCAACGTTCCGGATGGCGCTGGCCCATAACACAACCTAAGACCGCAAAAGCCTGGATCCAGTTGTTTATGGTCTTTGCAACTCGGGGGCGCCTATCGACCGCCCGCTCCGTGGCTACCCGCCTCTCTTTGTCCACTGTATGCTGGTCAACAGACAAGAGAGACCAAATATCAACATACTGATTACCGTATATTTTCAATCTGGTCTCCTCATCCAGGTGGGCCCCTAAAGGGCTAACACCGCAAAACAGTGATTCCTTAAATAAACTAGCAGGGGGAGGTTTAGACTCAACCCCCCGCTTCTTTTCTAGCTGCGAAACCAAAGCTCTCAAGGTAGGAAGCATGTCACCCCCCTCCCCCGCCCCCCAAGCCCCAGCAAAGTCACACTCACCACTCGGAGGCACAGCAGGTAAGTCCACTGCCGGAACCGATCGTGGTGCCGTGCCGGCCCGACTGGCCTCACGTGAATCCCGCTCCCGCGGGGCATCAGGCACCTGCCTCTGGCTGCGACGACGAGACGAACGGGAGGAACCACGGGGGCTGGAAGACGAACCGGAAGAAGAGGACGGGGACCGGCGGCGAGATGACTTGGACCGCTTGGAACGAGTGGAACGCCTGGAGGATCTGGAACCCTTCCTGCCGCGGGCATGTCTACGCTTCTCCCTACGGCGCCTACGCCGTGACCGATCCCGAGAAGAATCAGAGGAAGAGGAAGACTGGGATCTATCCCTCTTATGGGACCTGCGATGCTGAGAGCCACTCGCAGACAACTGCTCCAAGGCCACCGGGGCACTGTATAGGGATAACACCTGGGATGGAGGAGACATAGGAGGGTGAATAAATTGAGCAGCCTGGCCAGAAGTCCCCGCCTGCGGGGCTGGCCCCTCCATGATAGGTTCAGCAGGCTCGCTCCTCTCAACACGCTGTGTGGGCGGTGGAGTCAAGGGGGGGCCGGGGGGGCTGCTGCAGACTCTCGGCTGCCCATATCTGCTGCACCTGATGTGATCTGTGCAGGGCCTGAGGGGAAAATGGCCGCCGACAACGCTGGGCCGGAAGGGGAGGGGCCAACAACGGGCGGGAGAGGAGAGGACGCAGGCCGTGCCGAAGGCACCGCCCACCCCTCCGCACGCTCCCCGCCACGTCTCCTAAGGGGCGGGGAATAACTAGGACTGAGACGCTCCGGAGGTCGGGAGCGTCTCACAGTACGCCGACGGGACTCGCCAGCAGGCGGCACAGAACCAGGGGCAGAATCATCCCTGACACCCGCTATCAAGCGAGTCAGGAATGAGTCCCCTTCCAACCGTACTCCCTCCCGGAGCGCTTCCAGGAGGGAGCGCTCGCTCGGCCTACCTCCAGCAGACATGAAAATCCTAGGTCCGTCCTGTGCTGAGGCAACCGGGAAAGAGACAGAAGGGGCGGAGCAACACACATACAAACAGGGGGACTGCACCAACAGCCAGGACACGAGGAGGGGAAGTGGAGCATACCAAAACTTCTACAAACAGGTAAGTACACATCCTGAAAAAGGGAAAGAAAAGGGGAGGGGGAACAGGGTACATATATATTTTATAACTCACCCCACAGTCATAGGTTTGCTCCTACCGTCCGCAACCTTCCATTCTAACACTTATGGAACCTCAGTAGGTGTCGGCTAAGAAGTCTCCTGAAGAAAGGAGTTCATAACTCAGACATGTCTCAGCCTGGAGGAAGAGGAAAGGACACATTTCCCTGAGGAGACAATGCTGAAATCTTGGGCAAGTGCAAATATTTGCCATTCACACTAGGTTTGTGCCTGAGATAAAGTCACTTTGATCCAATTTGTCTGGGACTATTATCAGTTTAGTTAGTGCCTGAATAAGGCTAGGATTTTGCCTATATGGTTCATTTTCTGTATGCAACCTGTGGAATGAACTGGCTGAGGACAGTTTAAAACAGAAAATTCTGTTGATTGGACTGAAATTATTGTTGTGCCATTCAGTGTAAACCAGGAAAGACGGTGATGCTGTGAGCTAGTCTTGAAAATTTCACACTCCGTAGTCTTATAGGTCCACCTTAGTCAGTCTGCATTGCTTAAGACTGAAGGGGCATCAAAAATAAATAAATAAATATAAATAAAATTGCATCTTATCCTTAAGCATTGACTATAATAGTCAGTATCAATGTTTCCAGACACCTTCAGTAGCTGATGCCTAGCGGGAGAGTACACCACTGAGCTCACAGATACCATTGGTGCTGTGAGAATACAAAGATTGAGTGTTGAAATTTAACTTTGTCACATTGCTTTAAATTCCCACTGCTATAAGTCCCATGATGGCTCTGCAAAGCTAAACATGGATAGCTAGCGCTGGACCCATCACTGTCTGTAATTTCTCTACTGTGGATATTTTCCTAAATAATCTAACATACCATATGTAGAGATGGGCAAACTTCTGAAGATTCCTTTTGGCTTTGGCTCAAAGATTCGTTTGGCGTTGAATAAGTTAGTCATAAACAGCAAGTGAAATTATTATACTCAAGGATCTCTTCAGACAAGAACCAGTATAAGAAATCCACGATAGGGGCCACACGGTGGCTTAGTGGTTAGCACTGCAGCCTTGCAGTGCTGGAGTCCTGGTGTTCAAATCCCACCAAGGGCAAAAAACCATCTGCAAGGAGTTTGTATGTTCTCCCCGTGTTTGCATGGATTTCCATCCCATATTCCAAAAAAAAAAGACATACTGATAGGGAAAAATGTACATTGTGAGCTCTATGTGGGGCTCACAATTTACATTTAAAAAAAAAAAAAAAGAAAAGAAATCCACGACACACACTTATAGTAGACTAGCCTGTGCCCGTGACTTTGTCTGCATGTTGTTGGCGTTGATGATCCACCTATATTCAGCAAATTTCTGCTGTCGATGGTTTGCCTGATCCAGCGTTTCAGCAGCTCCTAAGTTGTCCTGCTGCTGAACTTGTTCCTTGCGCCGTGCCTGTGATTGTTCTGGCATCTCAGCAGCTCACTGGGATGCCGTATAATGAGTGTATTGTTGGCGTTGATGATTTGCCTGCTCCGGTGTTTCAGTAGCTGTCGAGCTGGCCTGCCGCTGAACTCAATCCTCACACTGTGCCCGTGATTGTTCTGGCATCTCAGCAGCTTGCTGGGACGCCATATAATGAGTGTGTTGTTGTGTCCCTTTTAACTGGACACATAGTTGGACATGCAGGACTTTGTGTCCAGTTAAAAAAAAATGGTTTCGCCCTGGAGACTAGAAGACGCTCACAGGCGGACACTGAATGCCGGGTTTCCATCTCCTGTCGGCAGAAGATGGAAACCCACGAAGCAGAGACCGAGCGCAGGTGTGAACCCGCCCTTAAAGTGTAGAACACTCTCGGGCTATGAGAAACCTATCCAATTTCTAGCTCTGTAAGGCAAGTGTAGCCAAAGTTATATTTCTGGAGTGATTTTTTAAAATTGATGTGCAATTTATGCCTGATGTGTATTACAGTGCAGACATTGAAATTCCCCATACGTGATCTCGGGGTCAGTCAGGATACCCCTATACACATTAGTCAGCCAGTCGTGTGACTTTTCTTTAATGTGTATGAGGGACTTGAGCTACAAAATTAGTAACACATAACTCCTTCTAAACGGTGGAAGGAAGCCTGACATACTTTCATAACATTATTTTTAATGAAAAGAAGAGTCAAAACCAAGATTAAATCAGTAAACAAAACTTCTATTAAAATTTCAGTACTCGGATAATATTTCACGAGTAGAAGCAATAGGTTTATAAAAAGTGACAAGCTAGATTATATTATTAGACAAAAACAGTTTTGTTCTGCCGTTATGTAAAAAATGACACAAAAGTGACACTAGGTAGTTACCTTATACACACACACACACACGTACACACTCTTACACACTTTGGATAATGGTGATGAGTTTGCTAATGAAAGTGGATAGAAGCCATTCCATCATAATTACTGAATGTAGATTTCGGTAGCAGAAGACATTTGCAATCTGAAAGCATCCTCATTATGAAAACATTCACATAATTTTTAGTTCAGCAAGTGCCGCCGAAGACACAGAAAAGACAGGCAATTTAGTTATGACTGGGATGCATTTTATCTTACTCTTTATTATAGTCACTAACATTATGCTAAAAATCAGTCAAATATTCACTGCATTTTGCAAACTCTGAGACTTTACAAGTAAAGAACAGCTGCAAGTAAATCTTGCATACAAACTCCTGACACTTTTAGCACCAAACATTCAAAATTCAAAAGCTCCTTTTCCAAACCAAATCCCTTCTTTAATTCTGTTCAGTTTATTTTCTCCAAGAGTCTCATGGCATGGTAATGAACCACTCCTGTCTAGGGTACACAGGGATGCATCCGAAAATTAGTTTTTAGTCGGTCCAAAAACCATAGAGGGGGACATGAGAGCAAAATGCTTTTCTATGTTACACAAATTATTTATGAGAAAAATATTCAAATATGTTCCCAAGATGTAAATAGGGAAGCAGCACTGTCCACGGCTGGGATACTGACTTGGCAAAATCCCACATCATTGCAGCAAAGGGTTGTTGGAAAATCGGGCATGACCTCTAGGGGAAGCTCCCTTGAACATCATGCCCGATTTTCCAACAAGCGTTTGCTGCAATGATGCAGGATTTTGCCAAGTCAGTATCCCAGCCGTGGACAGTGCTGTTTCGATCTGGTTGGATCTCTTCAGCACAGCCTAGGGAAAACTGACTTGGCAGAGGTGAGAGACTTATAGACCAGGTTATGGGGATAATGTCACTAACTAAGGAGAGACGTCCTTCTCAGGCATGTGGAGTCTTTGCCTACGCTGTGCTGAAAAGATCCAACCGGATCAAAACAGTGCTTTCCACAGCTGGGATACTGACTTGGCAAAATCCTGCATCATTTGAGTAAAGGCTTGTTGGAAAGTCAGGCATGATGTTCAAGGGAGCTACCCCTAGAGGGCAGCAAACAGAGGCACTGTTTCTCTATTTACATCTTGGGAAATACATTTGCATATTTTTCCCATAATCCGCACAGTGGAGCTAAAATGGCTTTTTTTTGTAAGACTCCACACGCCTATGAAGGTGGTCTCTCCTTAGTGCAGGGGTGCTCACACTTTTTCAGCGTGTGAGCTACTTTTTAGCTGACCAAGGCAGAAGATCTACCAGGGCGGGGGGGATCCTGTGGGCGGGGCCGGGGCGGGCCTTGGGTGGGGCGGGCATGTCTGTGGGCGTGACCTGGTAAGTGGGCGGGGCCAGTTGGATCGTGACAGCGGAGTTCTGTGGCTGCCCAGGGATCCCCGCTGTCTGCTTGTTCACAGCGCAGGCTGAGAGTTATCTGGGGCTGGGGCTGCTCAGACCTGCCTGCCAGTGTCCGGAGATGACTCTCAGCCTGCACTGTGAACAAGCAGACATCGGGGATCCCTACATCCCGCGATTGACCCATACGTCCTTTGTGATCTACCAGTAGATCGCGATCAACGTATTAGTGAGTGACATTATCCCCACAAATTATTAAGTGTAGGGTTGATGGGCTTATTTTCGCTGAGGACCACATGGTTGTTTTCAAAGGGCTGTTAGTAATTCTGTGACCGTATAAATGTAGTTATGCCAATTAGGTGGAGTTACATTTATAGCCCATGGCCGGTAACCGTAAGGGTGATGTCAACCATAATATTCCCCCCCATAATGCTTTTACCTGTGTAGAGACAATATTACTGTAATAGTGCCCTAATAGTTCCACTCCCCCATACCATTACTCAATACTCTGTAGCACTTTACTCAATTATGTTATACTTACAGCGCAATGATCTGGCGGGCAGGATTCGCAGTCACTGCCTGCTCCCAAACCACTTGCCAGTGCCACAACCTCAAGGACTCTCCTCATAGTAGATGCTTCCCTGCCTGATGGGCCACAGGTGGACCCCATTGACTGTAATGGGGTCTGTTGGGTATTCTCAGTGCATGACTTTTTCCTCCGCCGAATTTTAGGCATATACTGTGATAGTGCGACCACCCCGGGAGAACCATGCAGGAGGCTGGACTGTCACGGTGACCTTATAGGCACCAGAACTCCCAGGAGAGGTGCACAGGGTAATAGGCAGAGTCAGTTAGATGTGACGCCAGTTGGAGTATTGAGACACCCGCTGGTCCCTGGGCTGAGATGGTGATGTGAGTGCCAGTGCTCTACTCCAACAAAGAGCTTTAGCCCAGGGCTTAGCTGTAAGGAAGGCAATGTCCAGGCCAGGATCAGTAGAAGTGCTCACTGCTTTATTGTAACAGGCATCTGCTGGTCACTTGTCCTGTAGCAGTGAGCTGTGGCACAGTGGCTCGTAGCTGGCTGACACCTTCCCATGTATTAGCAGAGAGTCTAAGATGGCTGCAGATCCAGCTTCTGGCTTACTGCAGGGGCTCAGTTACCTTGTAGAGGTAGGTGCAGGCTGCCAGGGTTATAGCTCTGCTTAGCTTGATATAAGCCTGTCCTCTTACTGATAGTGATGGGGGCGCTGTCACAGCTTCTCTGTCCTGCTACTGCTATGGGAATCCTCACAGCACAGTGTCTGAAACACAAGATGGCCACTGCCACACTTCTCCTTCCCTGGCTCTTACAGAATACTACTTCCTCTCCCTGCTATGACTATTTCCTGTTCCAGCTACAGATCCACTCACTATAGTGTATGGTGCTATGGAGACCACAGCTCACTAGGACAAGTGAAACCAGAGAACAATAGCTTAACAATATTACACAAATGAATACAGAATGAACATGGCAACATATACAATCCATCATAACATGTAAGGCACTTCTATGGCCAAATAACCATTAGTAACTCCTGTGAGGGGGTTACAATAGTCTCCTCTCCAGCATTTACAGCAGCTTCAAGGACAATAGTAGCTACTGTGTAACCGACATTGGTATACTAACCACAGCTTTAATTGTATACTAACCACAGCTTTAATTACTTCTCTGAGCCATAGAGTAGTCCCTAGGGAATTGAGTGAATTCAACATATTATAGTTGGTCGGTGAGGGGTGTTTAATATCTACATTGTCCCCACTTTCTTTTCATCTAGGGATAGTTATGCTCGAGGGGGTTGAGGTGGTGTAATCTAACTCCTGGGCATAGGGTCATTTTTGACACACCATTATTTGGCAAAAGTTGATATCGCACTGTGTGAGTACTAGTCATTGCGATATGTGAGATATATGCCCCTGTAATCATTTTGAATACGTGATAACGCAAGTTGGCAGGTCCTTTTTAGGGTTGGGCCGATCTTGAGATTTCAGGATTGTTTTTAAAATCCGATTTCAATCCGAACCTGATCCCGAACCCAATTCCGATCCTAATGAAAGTCAATGGGATTTTTTAATGATTGAAAATCGGATTTTAAAAATGATCCTATTCACTACACAACGTGGAGTCCAAAAATTGAAGGCTTCAATTTTTGGACTCCACGCTGTGTAATGATTAAAAAATCTACTGACTACTTAGTCCCCCCTGCTGTCCGGTTACCTGCACAGAACCGCTGCCGGTGTGTACGCCGCTCCCTAGAGATCCGGGCCGTTGTTCTCTGTCTGTTTCTCTCCTCTCTCATTCAGATGCTGGCAGAGCGCCATACACGCCCCCACCTCCCTAGTGCATAACTCACGTCTCCCCTGTGCCAGAGCAGTTGCGGTTCTGTGCACGTAACTAGGGTTGAGTGACCGGGATCGTAATTCTGTTCCCAATCTTTTTTAGGCTGGATTGGAACCCGATCGCGATCGTGAAATTTACTTGATCGCCGATCGAATCCGATCTTCTCCATTCCCGATCGCTCAACCCTAGTCCTTTTACTAAAAGTTGAAATTATTCTTTTAACTTGAGGGTGGTAGTCTATTGCATAATATTTTATATCCACTCTTCTTGTGATTGTTTTGGGAGTTTGGTTTTTAATGAGTTCTTAATAAAGAAGTGCTTTGAATTAGAGATGAGCGAACACTGTTTGGATCAGCCGATCCGAACAGCACGCTCCCATAGAAATGAATGGAAGCACCTGTGATGCTGACTTTGCCAGCGGCCGGCCGGCGTCACAGGTGCTTCCATTCATTTCTATGGGAGTGTGCTGTTCGGATCGGCTGATCCGAACAGTGTTCGCTTCTCTACTTTTAATGCGTCCAGTCTATAGGGTAACTCACCTACTTATTTTCAGACTAATATTTGAGCACGCCATACCTACCATCTATTATAATTATTTCCTGCAAGTTTCCTATTTAGCCAGTTCCTAGATTCCTTGCTTGCAACTGTTTCTGTGTCTTTTGAGAAAGATTTTGTCCAAAGATTCCTAATGCCTATGGGGGGACATGAAATGAGGCCAACATTTGCTGAGATTTCCCTTTCAATGGACTCCATATCAATTTGCTGGGGTTGTCTCTATGGTATATATCTTCATGTACAAATGTTTTCTTTCTGCTTGAAACGTAGAATGATTGGAACAGATTCAAATGCCGTATTGTAATGCTTTTTTGTTTTGGGAAATTAAAATTAAATTACAATTTGCGGTACTATTCCGTTATCGGGCCAGCAGCAGCGCATTTCAGCACCAGCTTTCGGGACAGCAGTTCAGTTCAGCAGCGGGAATTACAATGACATCCGAGGACTGCTGGCCCGATGCTTGTGCCCAGTAGCCAGTACATCAATGACCCCCCCTCCATCTCCTCCTCCTTCCAGTGCTGCCCCCCAGCTCTCCTTACATCTACCCCGTACCCTCTCCCCGCCACATGACTAAGCCGATGCTGGCCCGATGATAGAGGCCGTGCTTGTGTGTAGTAGGCAGTACATCGATCGATGCCCTCATCCTCCTCTTCCTTCCAGTGCTGCCCCCCAGCTCTTCTTACATCTGCCCCGTACCCTCTCCCTGTAATAGGCCTCACCGTAAATCTTGAGCAATGAATGCTACTAGATAGCCGCCGGACGCTGCAGAAAGTTTGTCCCTCCGGCTCGCTGTAGCTCACCGTTCCTATAGTCGGCGTGTTTCTTGTCAGGGCCTGGATTGAGCCCCGGTGTCTTTCCTTTCGGTCTCGGTACTAGCGCTGAGGTGAGGCCTAGTCGTGTGGCGGGGAGAGGGTACGGGGAAGATGTAAGGAGAGCTGGGGGGCAGCACTGGCAGGAGGAGAAGGATGGGGGAGGGGGGTCATCGATGTACTGGTTACTGGGCACAAGCATCGGGCCAGCAGTCCTCGGATGTCATTGTAATTCCCGCTGCTGAACTGCTGTCCCGAAAGCTGCTGCTGAACTGCGCTGCTGCTGGCCCGATAACGGAATAGTACCCAATTTGCATTAAAAATGTGATGTGCGAACGTACCCTTAGGCTGGCCATGCTACTTTCAGTCAATTCCTTTGAGACCAGAAATTGCTATTCTTTTTAGATTGATCGCAGAAATATTTATATCAGGATGAAAAAAAAATGTTTCATGTTAAAAAAGCTGAATATATGAAATCAAAATGTTCATTTTAAATTATAAAAAAAATAATATATTTTTTAGCATCACTGACCATTTTAATGTAGATAGCGACCAATGTTTCGAAAGTTATGGAAGTGTGAAAATATAATTTATAATTTTATAATTTTATTTTATTTTTAATTTTATTAGAGAAGTCTAAAATATGATGTTCACACAAGAAGATTGATGTGATAAGGTTAAATGGCATTATACATGGGCACCAGTACCTATTGTATGCAGTGCTTAAATTGGGAAATTTTTACGTCCTAGACATCACATGGGCTGGGGCTTGCGTCCTTATGCATCACAACATAAGCCCCTGCACACGTAACATTTGGTGTTCCGTACATCAAGGTAATGGCTTACATCTGCGGGAGTGCACCAGAGCTAGGTAGAGGTAAGTAACAGTGTTTTTTGTATCCTCCCCGGGCCCATAGGTGTCCATAATGGGGCATAATACTATGTGCAGTGGCCACTACCAATAATATGCAAAGGGGCCACTATGGGGTACAAATTATGCCCCATAGTGGCCCCTACACAAAGTTGGGCCATAACTATGGATACACCCAGATAAAATGGAAGTGGTTGCTGATATCACCTTACCATTTGTGGCATATCAGTACATGGGAAGGGGGAAACATTTGAGGTTGGGTGATGACCATGGCGATCTTCTGCAAAGCTGCCATTTTGGATTCAACTTTACTTTTTTCAATAGGAAGGAGGTCATGTGACACATCAAACACATGGAAAAATGCACAAGGAAAACAATTGTGTGCTCATTTTTAACATAGCTTTATTCATTATCGAGTTATTGACACATTTCTTATTGTTACAGCCATTGACATATTGCAGAGGTTAACCGACGAGGACCGGACATTCATTGTGTTGATATCTGGTGAATGCAGTAGCCGGGTCATTGCAGCAGACTTCAATGCAAGAAACCCTACGAGACCACCCATCTGCCAGGTCACAATTAGCAAACTGCTTGCCAAATTTCATGCAACTGGTTCGGTGTTGGATAAGCCCAAATCTGGACGTATGAAAACTGTCACCAGTGATGAAACATTAGTGGCTGTCTTGACAGAATTTACCACGAGACCACAGCATAGCACTCACCGTATGTCCCTTGAGTTTGGCATCAGTCGAATGTCCATTCGACAGATACTGGCTACAAACAGATGGCGCCCTTAGAAGATCCAGCTACTTTCTCTCAGTGTGTCGAGAGTAGGATAAGAGAATCAAATTGACAATTCAACACAGTGAGATGCACTTTGAGCACATCTTTTAATGGGTTACTGCCATTGCTCCATGTCACAAACGTATCAATAATTCGATAATATATAAAGCTACGTTACAAATGAGCACAACATTGTTTTTATTGTGCAATTCTCCATGTGTTTGATGTGTCAGATGACCCCCTTCCCATTGAAAAAAGTAACGTTGAATTAAAAATGGCGGCTCTGCAGAGGACCGCCATGGACGTCACCAGGCCTCAAATATTTACCCGCTCCCATGTACTAATATGCCACAAACAGTAAGGTGATATCAGCAACCACTTCCATTTTATTTGGGTGTATCCATACTTTTTCCCCACCCTGAACTTTGTGTAGGGGCTACTATGGGGCATAAGTTGCACCCCATAGTGGCCCTTGCACACAGTATTATGCCCAGAGCCCAGGGATGATACAAAAAACACACTTACTTACCTCTCCCTAGCTTCAGCGCACTCCCACAGATGTCAGCCATTTTCATTGATGTACGGAACATCCAATGCTACATGTGCAGGGGTTTGTGTTGTAACGCATAAGGACACAAGCTCCAGCCCTTATGATGTCTGGGACATCACCAAGTAGGCCTGATGCCTTCTGGAGCCATGAGAGGTAAGTATCTGTGTTTTTTATGTTCCACATTAAGCACATTCCAATCCAATTTAACCACTGATTGTATGACCTCAGTCTGAACCATACTTTAAACTTAAAGGGTATATCTGATTTTTTTGAAATGTAAATAAATAAATAGCATCCCAAAAAACTAAAAATTCGCTAATCATATCTTCCATATTTGAGTAGACGCTTCGGGAGTTCCTGACCGTCTTTGTTTACAAGCTGCCAATCAGTGGCCTTGGTTGTCATGTGCCATACTGGCATCACTGCTCAGTGCAAGACCATTATGCAACTTAATATGACATGTGATTGTGAAGGCCAGTGGCTGTAGAGGTCACAGGCTACTAGGGTACATCATTCATTCAAATTCTATTTTATTAAATTTGCTCTTTCTTTTTCTTCTTCTCATTTTCCTTTTTTTATGGATAGCCCCTTTAAATCAAATTTGATATTCTGGTTTCCTAACCAGCAGGGCCTTAACTTGAGTGGATGCAGAGGGTGCAGTTACACCAAGGGCCCAGGAGCCTTAGGGGGCCCATAAGCACTGGCATCAGTATTGAGATTGTGGGTCTCCTTGGCCCATAAGGCAAGGAGACCCACAGACTACCCTAACCTAACTTTTAGCACCCGTAACCATGACTATCAAGAATTCGCTGTAGGACTGAGGTAACCAGAAAAGCTGCAGGACTGTGACAACAGAGATAGAGCTACCGATAGTAAAGAGGTTGAAATTGCAAGTCAAAAATCTGCTCTGATGTCTGATGCATATTATTTTTGTAAAATATCATTTATTCCAATGAACCTTTCAACTGACAAATTTAATAAGCCTTGTTTACAAAAAATTCTAATTTTAAGAGATCACCTATTGGACTCATTGATCTAGTGTAGAGTACCGTAACTGTGCCAAATAATTCTTTTAGACAGCTCACAAGTTTATGTATAAAAAATTTAAAATTAATAACTTGTTATCCCCATGGCGGATTGAAAAAGACAAACCATACTTAAGCGAAACCGGAAAATGTGACCTCTCAAATCTTCTTAGTCTGCTTACTTTGACCTGGTCTGGTTTGATTACTTTTACATTCAATTAAATAGGTTTTCTGATTGATGAGAGTCCGGATCATCAGAACCAAAGGGCCATGAATGGTTTGCACTACCAGGTCATAAGGGTCTTCTTCTGGGTCCTGACCGGTATAGACATGATAAAGGAGATAAAGTGTATTTCTTTATATGTTACTAAAAGCAAAGTTATCCACCTGGGGTGTAGAAACAAGTTTTACAATTCTGTATTGGATAATAAAATGCTCAATAAATCTGCTACTGAAAATCTCGGAGAAGTTCATTGTAGTATCGTTGTTGGAAATCCAATGGTAAATCCCCTTAACACAGGTATTAAGTACTCATGCTATTGGAAACCTATCGAGACAGCTGCTGCGAAGGCAAAAATAATCATGGAATGTATTGAAAGAAGAATAGATGTCCTTGTTAAGGATACAGTTTTGCTTATATACAAAGCACTAGTCAGGCTACAGATAGAATACTGTGCACAATTTTGGGCATCGGTTTATAAAAAAGACAGCTGAATTGGAGCAGTGCAAAGATTGTTGACCAATGTCCAAAAGGGGATTATTGGATTACAGTAGAAAGATACATAATGAAACTTGAAGTTGCTCCATTAGAGATAACAATAGTCCAGGGGTGACCTATTGCAATGCACAAATAAATGGATGGTATGGTAAAGAGATTTTTCCAATGTTCAATAGAGATGAGCGAACAGTAAAATGTTCGAGGTTCGATATTCGTTTCGAGTAGCCCCTCAATATTCAACTACTTGAATCGAATATCGAACCCTATTATAGTCTATGGGGGGTAGGCAACATAGACTATACAGACTAAAAAACAGAACTGAGTATCACACATGATAAAAAACCCCTACCAAAAAAAATTCCAAACCTCCAAACAGAAAAAATACCTAGGGCTCGCTGCGCCCGGAACACTATCTCGGGATAGGAGCTCAATACTTAACGAACCAGTCCTGTGTGAACAGGAGCAAGAAAATGGATGGGCCGGGATGCAGATGGTAGCAGCTTCAGACAACAGACCATTACTGGAGCACAGGTACAGAAGTTTAAGACCGGCATCAGATAGCATGTGCAACAGCCTTATATAGTAAGAGAAGGCCTCGCCCATGGCCTGTAAAGTATTCAGCACTGCAGAGAACTTAACCCCTTCAGAGGCCAAGACACACCAGGCACTGATCCACCAGGCAACTCACCATGTGATCCACGCCCGAGTGCCAGAGCAGAAACAGCATGTCTGGTGTGAACATTCCCCTGCCGTGCATCAGGTGGTTCATGCGCTGAATGCCGTCCGGACACTCTGCGCCTGAACCTAACAGGCCGAGACTGCTGAGACCGGGTCATAACAGTATCCCTCTATAACATGAGATGAGATGTTATCTCACGTTACAATATGTGTGATGGAAGAAAATATTCAATAAACTCCTGACAAAATTAAAATGTTTCCTTCAGTCCAAAATTTATATTTATTGTATTTTCTATGTTTTTGCTAATTATAATAATTAGATATGACCCGATGACCTGAAATAATTTTTCTAAAATGTTGAGACCATCAGGCACAGTAGAAATTTGAGCCTCCTATTCTTACATGACTATGAGCTTATTGTTCCGCCAATGGTATTCACATCAAATCAGCCATTCCTGATTGAGTACCTTTTTGTATCTCTTTTGTGCTGGGAAATTGTTTAGCTTTATAGTTCAGTATTTGAAAGCTTTTGATGGGTATAAGAAGATTTGAGCTACAAATCGGTTGTGAGATTAGTGCAATCTTAAGGGGGCATGATACTAAGCTTAATATTTACTTCTTACTTTGCTTCAACTTGTGGTGCTCACAATACACTTTACTGAAACACTGTAATTTTTTGCCACTCGTCTACCATCTAATACTGTACTTTGAAATGAATATAATCTTTATCATAAGCAGCAGTATGTTTCTATTTTAACAACTACTCTTCGATGTTAAAATTGCTTTAGAAGGCCTTTACAGACTTTTACGTGCTGCCTATATACCAATAATAGTCAGACTTACCAGATTTTTTTTTTATTAATAAGGACATCCTGTCTGATATGCCTTCCATCCAGAAACATAAAGTGATTGCTCAGGATTCACATACTACTATATACTGTTACTGTACTATTAATGCCTGGGGCTGAGAAGTACCTCTATTATACTGGAGTTTCCACTGACTTTTGATTTTTTTTTTCCAAAACAAGGCCAGATGAGGTGAATCAATCTGAAAATATACCTTGCTACATTTAGCATCCATATACCTCTTAACTACTGCATTTTCTTGGACTAAGGCCAAGTTCACATCTACGTTCTGGCCATTCCATTCCCCTATCTCCAAGCAGCACTTCTTTCTCCGCAGGTTTTGTGCGGAAACCACATGTATCAGATTATGGTCTATGGGGTCCGTCGGTTTCTCAAGGTAACTTCTTTTTTATATGGATAGGTTTCCATTTGGGGGGTCCCCAAGCGGACTTCCTGAATGGAAATCCGAACGCAGATGTGAACCAGCCCTAACATAAGTTATTTCTTCTTTACTGGACAAATATGTATGCAATGAGACGAACAGCTTTTCAAAACCATATAATATTGTCACATAAGGCAGCCAGAATCTTCAGGACTCCCGGAAGAGTTTTCAAATCTCCTTCAGCTGCCAAAATCTCCCAGAAGGTAAAAGCCTTCAGGTTCTCACCTCAAGTGAAATCTTCACCAGCCTCTTTGTTGGCATAGACTGGCCAACAGAATTATTAGAACACAGATAACAGAAAATGCAATGTCTATAATGTCCAATTTTAAGTAGAATGCACCTCTGTAGTGGTGAACATGCGTATAAGTTGGGGTCCCCTCAGATCTTGAATGTGTTTTTATTGCCATCACTCACCCAGCTGTATTTTGGTATTACAGAAAATACCTATGACATCAGGGCTCACACTTTGTTTTGGTAGGCAACCCACGACTTAAATATTTATTTATTCATTTATTTATTTATTTTAAATGGACAAAAAGTATGGTGAAATTAATTTTTATAATTGAGACCAAAGCCGACTGGGCATGCCTAGAAGTTTGAAGCCAGCACCAGAAGAAGAAGAAGCTGTTCCAGGCGAAGATAGAGGACGCCCCCAGTACTGTTTGAGTGTTGGGGACCGCCCCCAGTGCTGCAAGAGAACTCATTTGCATACCGAAGAAAACCAGGATTTCTACCGAACGGTGGCGTGGAGAAGACATCAAAAGGTAGGAGATGAATAGCCTTTCCTAAGGCTATTCCTACATGTTAGGGACAAAAAAAAAAAAAAAAACAATTAAATTATAGAATCCCTTTAAATCATGATCAATACATTTATACCAATACATATTGGTAAAACAAAGGGGAAAAAAACCATCAAACTAGAAGTTATAGGTGACGCTCCAAAATGCAGACTGTTGAAATTGAAATACTTGAATGAGGGATATACAATACCAAACAGACTATACAAGTTATTTTGTATTTTTTCTATTGCTACGCAAGCCAGAAAACTACTATGGAGGAAGTTTTATCCATGTAGGTCAACGATGTATGTAAAAAAATGATGGCAAGGTTTTTAGTATATTTTGAAACCTACCAAAGTACTACTCATAAAAGCATGGACAGACCGGCCGAAGACAAGTCTAGGGATTACCACATACATTGGAATAAAGTCACTATAAAGGATCACTTTAAAGCATTATTCTCACCAAATACTCAGCTGTGAGGGCCAAGGACTCTCTGCCCACGTCCCAAACTTCACATCAGCAGACGAGAAGAGGAAACTCTACATCCTACTGGGAGAAGAAGAGGCCACTGTGGGAATCACTGCCCAATACGTGTCCAGATGCAACCAAATGGAGGGAAGAAGAAACCCCATGGACTGTTATAAACCCATTACCTCCCCCTCTAATCACCCATTCACCCCTGGATGTCCCATTTCTGCCCCCTCTAATTACCCCCCTCCCCCTCACCATTCCAACCATTCCCTCTGACACCAATAAAACTCTTCTGACTTGTTTGATTTGATTGGATGAGAAGAGGAAATTCTACATCCTACCGGGAGAAGACAAGTCGACTGTGGAGATCGCTGCCCAATACATGTCAACCTACCACCAACTAAGGGGAAGATGAGACCCCAAAGACTATTATACCCACCAATACTTACCATCCTCCCCCCGAACCCCAGCTCTTCCCACCCACTTTACTTTGCTTTGGCAATGCCAAATATCTATTTGAACTTGCCAATAACGCTTTTTTGATTCCTGATTCTCATGTATGATTGTGCATTATTATTATCGAAACGCACATCTCTTTGCATAGCAAAGATTTACACTGTGTATCAAGCAGGATTTTAATTGTATATAACGCACATACTTTCTTTGACAGCACAATAACATTAGCATATTCTATGTAGAGCAAGGCATAGTAAACAGGAATTGCTCATTATACAAGCATAAGGAGTTCATGTGAAAAATAATATTGATTGAATCTTTTCCCTTAATCCTCGTCAGCACGGTGGCTTTACTGTTTTTTGCCTTCAATGAAGGTTCTTGGAGAGATCGAGCATTTCCCCGTTTCTTTGCAAATTAAATTGTTAAAGCAGAAAGAGGAAACTGCATCTGGTGTAAACTTTCCATACATAATTAATGTTCGGCGTGATTTCATTATATATTATGCATATCTTGTCTCGAATCTGTTAAAATAATATTTTGAAGATGTTGCATTAATGCGAAATCCGCAGTTCATGTTGCCTTATTTAACTGGATAAAGACAAGATCTGTGTCTATTAAATAGCTTAACAGGGGCAGATTTATATGCATTATTAATACAGAACATGCTCTTTTACACCCCAAAGTAGCCGGAAAAAGAAAATGGCTTACTAGAATTTATTGAAATAGACCTTTTTTTTTTATATTGACCAATTTTTGACTAATTTGATTTGTACTCTAGGACAGCTGCTCCTTTATTAACAAATCTTTTCCATTCTAATCAATAATTGCTTTTTTAAGCAAATTTCTCCATTGGAATCCATTTGTAATGGCCACGCCGCAGACTTTCACTTGTTGTGAGTCCAATGTGTATGTGGGTATACATCTGACAAGGGACATTGGGAGGAGAAAATTTCAGCATTGAGCCAAATTATTGGAGCAGAGACAGCGGGAGGAGGATTAATGCCGGCACCATTGACAATCCAGGAAGGAGGAGGGGAGGGGTGCATTTTGTGGCATGTTGTTCTGTACAGCCCAGAGAATCTGCAAACTACTACTGAAATACTAAGCATTAGAGATGAGCGAGTAGTATTTGATCGAATAACTCCCCCTGCATAGTTAATGGACGGTGTAAAAAGAAGTGCCAAGGAAGGTGGGAGGGGCATCGAATATTCCCTGCGTTTACCGTGTGGTATTCGACCGAGTACACCAATAACTATGCAGGGAAGGCATTCGATCGAATACTACTCGCTCATCTCTACTGAGCATGCATTCCTATTATCCCAATTTTTCCTAGACAATACTAGGAAATGGGCAAAATTTATGTCCACCAAAAAAATTGATGTTACTAGAGATGAGCGAACAGTAAAATGTTCGAGGTTCAATATTCGTTTTGAGTAGCCCCTCAATATTTGACTACTCAAATCGAATATCGAACCCTATTATAGTCTATGGGGGGAAAATGCTCGTTTCAAGGGTAGGCAAAGTTTGATCAAATTATACTTACCAAGTCCACGAGTGAGGGTCGGGCTGGATCCTCCAAGCAGTCTTCTCCTTGCAGCGTCCCCCCGGCGTCTTCCAGCTCTTCATTCACTCTGCCAGGCATCTGGCCTGGGCAGAGCCGACTGCGCATGCCCGCACTACAAGCGCCGCTGGGAAGCTGCACGGAGAAGACTTCTAAAGGTAGGAGAAGAACTTGTGTTGATTGGCCGACTGTATAGCATTCGGCCAATCAATGCTGGTTCTGCATCAAACTTTTCCATTCGAATAGCGAGTGGTACTCGATCGAGTATGAGTATTTCGAATACTGTAGTATTCGATCGAATACCTACTCGATCGAGTACTACTCGCTCACCTCTAGATATTACCATTGGTTGGGTTGAAATGTCCTGATTTTAGTCAGCAACTATAGTTAAAGTAAGTAGCGAAAGAGGAAAACTGAGAAATGTGTCATAGGAATGATAAGGGGAGTCCTGCTAGGAATGAAAGGTGGGCATTCTGGTGATTAGAAACATGAGAGGCCATGTTAGAGGCCAGGACTAAAAGTGAAGTCATTCTTAAGACCAAAATTGAACTGGAAAGATCATAGGGATTAAGACAGAGGAAGGACCATTTTTGATTATGTATATGGGCCATAGGGCTAGTTAACACGGAGTAAAATGGTCCGGATTTTGAAGCCACGTCAGAATCCGGACCAAAATGCGCCTGCCACGGTTTCCAACAGTTGCTACTTTCCGCTCCAGTTTAGGCCCAAATGAATGGGCCTAGTCGGAAACCGCCTGAAGAAAGGGTACCTCGCTTATTTTTTCCATGAGAAGATGTCAGGAGCTCCCACAGACACCCAGAGATCACTCAAAACACTGCTAAAAGTATATGGGTGTACTTTTAACCCATTAAAAGCACTAACAGAAAAAATTGCCTGGAAATTCCTTTAGGGTATGTTCACACAGAGGAAAGGTCGCGGAAACCTTAAAATTTTCCGCGCGGCTAGCCGTGATGGGATGCCGATGAAGTATAGGCATTGTATCGCGGCATCCTGATTAGGCCTGAATGAATGTCTTAAGCTGCGGACGCCGCGGCTGAATCAACCTCGGAATCCGCGGCAAGATAGGCCATCTCACTTCTTTTTTTGCAAGGGATTCTGCGTCAAAATCCGCCTGCAAAAAACTCTGTGTGAACTAGCCCTTAAGGTGCTTAAAACTTAAGAGAATAGAATTACTTACCTTTCTGGGCTCTATCCTTGAATTCATATACTCCAGTCCTCTTCTGGAACTGTCCTCCATCTTGAGAATGTCATTCCACCTCATGATATTGATTGTGCATGAACTTTTTATGCAGGGGCAAAGTTCAGGGGTCGTACTTTAATGAGAGGCAAAGCATGGGGCCATATGTTAATTAAAGGGTGCCGTGTGGGGGTCATTTTGTAATGGGTGGGCAATTTTTAATCAATGAGAACATGGTAAGTACACTCTAGGATAACCGAATGAAGAATCTACACTATTTGTGTTGTGGTCCTGTATGTATTATTGATGAGTCACGTTATGGACTAAATCAATAGGCCCGTTTACAATTGCGACATGGAGTATACACATAGTAATTGTTTGGTTTTTTTTTTACCCAGATTTCACTTTACATTTTCATTCCTTCCTCTGAGGATGTGAAAAAAGTGTAAAAATGACATTTCCTATTCATTCGCAGCGGTAGACAGGACAAGGCCAAAAGAACATACGTCAGCAAGTACGTGAAGTTGCATTCCTGACAGTATAATTATATAACATATGATGTGTGATGATCTGCATGTAAAGTAAATGATGGGTTACTCTTCATCATGGTATCCACAAACATTTTAATGTATTCACCCTTTCCCGCCGCATCCTATTCCTGCAGAATTTAGCACCTCTATTAATACACAGACAAATCACATGGTGGAATAAAAAGATGTAGTATTCATTTACTGATTCTATAGCACTATAGATATTATTGGAATTTCAGATAAACAGATATTTAGCCCCTTTCACAACCAGCCCACTTAAGGTGATGGGTTGAAGACATAAAAACCAGGACTACATCCTGTAAATGGAAGCGTTCTCATAAGAGTGCACGTAGAACAACTATTATACCCCGCGTTACCTAGTACTGGCTGCAACTATTAGTCTTAGTACTGCGGGAAGATATCGGGACTAGAAATGAGCAAACAGTGAAATATTCGAGATTCGATATTCGTTTCGAGTAGAGCCTCAATATTTGACTACTTGATCGAATATCGAATCCCATTATAGTCTAAGGGAAAAAATGCTAGTTTCAGGGGAAACCACTATTCGACTAAAGGAGAATCTCCAAGTCCATGAGCAGGAGCAGAGTGTTTAGGAGGAGCGATGTGCAGTTAAAGCACACGGACCCCATTATAGTCTATGGGATCCGTGCGCTTTAACTGCACAGTGCTTGCAGTTGCGCTGATAAAAAGTAAGCTCCCTTGTAACAGCAAGGTGCCAACTGTCCTGACTAGCAAAGACGACCCTGCTACAGAACCAGCGTCGATTTGCCGCAGGCTCGTTCTTGCTAGTCAGGAGAGCTGGCAGCTTGCTGTTACGAGGGAGCTGACTTTTTCTCATAGGAATAAATTGACCAGCGTTGATTGGCCAGTGTACAGCAAGATCGGACCACAATGGAGACTCCTCAGATGAGTCTCCAACAGAACCAGCGTTGATTGGCCGAATGCTGTACACTGGCCAATCAACGCTGGTCAATTCATTCCTATGAGAAAAAGTCAGCTCCCTCATATCCGCAAGCCGCCAGCTCTCCTGACTAGCAAGGACGAGCCTGCTGCAGAACCAGCGTTGATTTGCCGAATGCTATATACTGTATAGCATTCGGCCAATCAACGCTGGCTCTGAATTGAATATTTACTGCAAATAGCTAGTAGTATTCGATCAAGTACGAATATTTCAAATACCATAGTATTTGATCAAATACCTACTCGATCGAATACTACTCGCTCATCTGAAAAGACCCCAGAGTATAATAATTGTTTATGGGTGTCCACAGTGTTGCATAATACTGTGTGTAGGGGCCACAATGGGACATAATACTGTGTGTAGGGGCCACTAAGGGACATAATACTGTGTGTAGGGGCCACTAAGTGACATAATACTGTGTTCAGGGGCCACTAAGGGACATAATACTGTGTGCAGGGGCCACTGAGGGATATAATGCTGTGTGCAGGGGCCACTGAGAGACATAATACTGTGTGCAGGGGCCACTAAGGGACTTAATACTGTGTGCAGGGGCCACTATGGGGTATAATACTGTGTGCAAGGGCCACTATGGGGAATAATAGAGCGTGCAGGAATGCGGAGGAGGAGGGGGGGATGTCAAAAGTTTGCCACGGGGCCCCACCATTCCTAGTTACGCCACTGGTTGTACTATTGTGGACCTTGCACCTGCTCTGTATTTGTTTGGGGAACTTTTCCACTTGCAGTGTATGGCCTTAGCCTTAGGGTAAGTTCACATGGAGTTTTTTGTCAGGATTTTGAGGCCATATCCACCTCAAAATCCTGACCATTAAGATGGCTCCTACTGAAATCACTTTTTTTTTTCCGGGACCTGGTTTGTTCCAGCTACCAGAAAAAGAAGCGAGATGCTCTTTCTTCAGGCCATTTCGCCTCTGGACTAGGCCCATTCATTAGGCCTAATCCAAAGTGGAAGGTGCGACTGGATGCTGGTGCAGTGCACCGGCCTTCAGTCACGGCTACCCGGTTTTTGGTCTGGAATCTGAGGCGGCCTCCGCCTCAGATTCCGGACCGAAAAAACCCATATGAACTTACCCTTAGAGGTTGCTCTTGCTCCATGCTACTTATTAGGAAGAACTTAGCCATGTACTCTGCCCACCCCTTCATTAATCCACCCTCCACTATGTATCTCATGGGCACATATGTGTTCATATACTGAATATTCATGTATCCTGTGGCCAGTTGCAATGGCGTTCTTGTAAAAACAGTAATTTCTCCAATATTGGACGGTCCCTGTAATAATTTTACACTGATAATACAACTGCCAGTGCTGCATTTTAAGTAGATTTTATGGGAAAAATAAAATAAGTATTGTATTTTCGTGTGAAGATTATAATAACATTTTTATTAAAAGCCGTCTGTGTATTGACCCTTAACCCTGACCCCGCAGATGAATATTAAGACAAAAATCTTTCCTTCAAAAGTCATCGATTTAGGTTATTTATTGTAATTCTAAAAGCTGAGGCGTACATTTTTCTTATTGACTAAATTCCTTTTTCGCTGACTTTTCAAGGTTAAAGTAGCTTTGAGTTTCTCCTAGATAACCGCTGTATTTCATTCGGTTTGAGTTTTTCTTTTGAAAATCTTGATGCTTTTTCTTAATGTTAGAAATTACTTTCATCACTTTCTTCCTATTTTTCCATATAGCGAGTTCAGATTAGATCCTATTTGTCAGTCTAGATGGTATGACTTGTCATATTATACTAAACAGCTTTTCTAATGATAGCAAACATTTCAATACTGTCAGTTCCTTAAAACATTTTACTATAGAGAACAGGGAATGTGCAATACTCGGGTGCAATACTCATTTTCTTACTCTATTTCTTTTGGTAGAATGCTAGCAAAATATTGTAATGAGTAATTTTCTATGGTTGGAGTTGGAAGGAAAATTGTAAACAAGAGATTTTTGGCATCAAATATCCAAGAACATTTGCTTCTTAACTTTCTCATTCTCATTAGCGCAAGTGTCTACATAAGAAAAAAGTTTTATAATGAAAGCATGATCCATAATTTGTTACAATAACGGTTGTCCACCTGTCTGGTTTTATGGTTCTCGGATTCCCAGTTGGTGCATCATCTAACCTATTTTTCTGGTCCATCGTAGAACCAGAATAATAATAAAAGGGGTTGTCCAGGATAAAGTGAGAATGAACCCCTAAACTAAACTCTTCCCCACCTAACTTCTAATTTACCTCAATAAAAAAATATGTATAATCACTAGAGATGAGCGAGTAGTGAAATATTCCAGATTCGAGATTCGTTTCGAGTAGAGCCTCAATATTCGACTACTCGATCGAATATCAAATCCCATTATAGTCTATGGGAAAAAATGCTTGTTTCAGGGGAAACCACTATTCGAGTAAAGGAGAGTCACCAAGTCCACGAAGAGCAGGAGGAGAGTGTTTAGGAGGAGTGCTGTGCAGATAAAGTGCACGGACCCCATTATAGTCTATGGTGTCCATGCGCTATAACTGCACAGCGCTTGCAGTTGCGCTGATATTATGTTCGGGAAGGGGGAGGGGTCCACCTGCGGACTCCTTCCGGACTTTAGGCAAGCACTAATGTGAACTGGCCCTTACTTGTCCTGCAGAACCAGCATTGATTGGCCGAATGCTATACACTGTATAGCATTCGGCAAATCAATGCTGGTTCTGCAGCAGGCTCGTCCTTGCTAGTCGGGAGAGATGGCAGCTTGTGGTTATGCAGGAGCTGACTTTTTCTCATAGGAATGCATTGACCAGCGTTGATTGGCCAAATGCTATACAGTGTACAGCATTTGGCCAATCAACGCTAGTTCTGCCGGAGGCTCGTTTGTGACGAAGCGGAGTCTAAGATCGGACCCCAATGGAGACTTCTGTGGTCCAACTTAGACTCCTTCTCCTCACAGACAAGCCTCTGGCAGAACCAGCGTTGATAGGCCGAATGCTGTACACTGTATAACATTCGGCTAATCAACGCTGGTCAATGCATTCCTATGAGAAAAAGTCAGCTCCCACATTACTGTAAGCTGCCAGCTCTGCACACTCAGCTCTGCACTGAACCTTGCTGCACACTCAGCTCTGCTGCATCAGATGCAGCAGAGCTGAGTGTGCAGCAGGGTTCAGCGCACACTCAGCTCTGCTACATCTCTGATGCAGCAGAGCTGAGCGTGCAGCAAGGTTCAGCGCATCTCTGATGCAGCAGAGCTGAGTGTGCAGCAGGGTTCAGTGATTCTCCACTGTAGCAGTGCTGGCCGTGTGCTCAGTTTGGCTGCATCTCCGGAGTAGCCGAGTTGAGTGCATGGCCAGCACTGCTACATCTCGGCATAGGAATGCATTGACCAGTGTTGATTGGCCGAATGCTGGTTCTGCTGGAGGAGGCAGAGCCTAAGATCGGTCCACAGCAGTCTCCTTTCTGGTCCGATATTAGACACTGCCTCCTCACAGACGAGCCTCCATCAGAACCAGCATTGATTGGCTGAATGCTGTACTCTGTATGGCATTCGGCCAATCAATGCTGGTCAATGCATTCCTATGGGAAAAAGTCAGCTCACGCATATCGCAAGCTGACAGGGATCCCGACCAGATAGAGCCCCAAAGAGCTGGGTGAGTAACATTCCCACCTAAATAAAGGTAATCCCTAGCTAACCCTGCCTGTACATCTGTCCCTTTTTCACAGTCACATAGTTCACAGTCTCAAATTAACCGAATGTTAAATCCACCATTCGTATAAATTGGAGGTCACCTGATTTAGCAAGCCAAATACTTTTTCTGATTTTTTTCTTCAATGCCTCCGTTGTCGTAGTCCCTGTCCCATCTTCCCTATGCATTTATTGGTGCAAAAAAAGCGCCAGGAAAGGTGGGAGGGGATACAAATTTTTAGTGCGTTTGCCTCGTGGTATTCGATTGGAATCGAATACCTCAAATGGCCTGATATTTGATCGAATATCTATTCGATCGAACAGCGTTTGCTCATCTCTATTTATAACCCCTGGGGGGCAGGGAATACTCTAGGTGATGAGAGCATTGTGGGGTGTTCCAAAAGGATGTGTTACTTTGTGTTAGAGTGGGAGTGGACTGAAAATTTTCATGGTGAACTGCCCTTTCTGTACTTAAAAGGAGGAGGTTTGTCCCTCCTCCCTTCCACCCTTCAAAAGTCTGTGTGGCATGCCCTCTACGGCTATCTCTGCTTGTAGTGTAATTGTGTGGGGTTTATTTTCTAGCAGCTTCTACCTATCCCTCCTGTCTCCATAAGCTTCTATGTAGAAAGTAGCAACCTATTAAAATATAAGAAAGCACAATTCTTTAATAAGATATATTGTAACGTTTCTTATGGAGGTACTGTTTAAGCATAGATCATTAATAGAGATGAGCGAACAGTAAAACCCTATTATACTTTATGGGGGGAAAATGGTCATTTCAGGGGTAGGCAACGTTCGATCAAATTATACTTACCAAGTCCACGAGTGAGGGTCGGGTTGGATCCTCCAAGCAGTCTTCTCCTTGCAGCGTTCCCGCGGCGTCTTCCGGCTCCGAATTCACTCTGCCAGGCATCAGGCCTGGGAAGAGCCGACTGCGCATGCCCGCACTACAAGCCCGATGCCTGGCAGAGTGAATGAAGAGCCGGTAGATGCCGCGGGGAAGCTGCACGGAGAAGACTTCTAAAGGTAGGAGAAGAACCAGCGTTGATTGGCCGACTGTATAGCATTCGGCCAATCAATGCTGGTTCTGCATCAAACTTTTCCATTCGAATAGTGAGTGGTACTCGATCGAGTATGAGTATTTCGAATACCGTAGTATTCGATCGAATACCTATTCGATCGAATACTACTTGCTCATCTCTAATCATTAACCTTTAATACAGCTTTATTGAAAAGGATCGGTTGCTTCTCCATAAGGTTGGGATTAATGTATAGGCTTCTGTTGAAGTAATCATTAACAACTTGTTGGTTTTCTTCATTACATTTTCCATTGGCAGCCTTGTCTATTTTCATACTGCTCACATTTGTCGCCCTGTTGCATTCACTGTTGGCAACATACTGGACCCCATTATTAATGAGATGCCTTAAATGCAGCATGAAGGTTACTTTTAGTCGCTGGAGAAAAACAGTGGAGTATGGAGACTTACTATTCATACAATGCCCCATGGGGAAAAAAAAATATTCAAATTATGAAGCCATGTTGTGTTTAGAAGAGCAGTCTTACCCGTGATCGATATATTTGGATATGTCTGGCTAAGAGTATAGTTAAAGGAGCGCTCTTATCCCCAGAATCATGTTAATACTTGTAGCTTTACTGGACAATACTGAGACTGGATGTCAGCCCTCATACAGATCACATAGGAATTGCCTATCTTGATCATAAACCATGAAAAGCTATAATTTTTGTTGCAGATTTTTTGCTCTTATACATCTCCCTTTTGCTAAATCCACTCCTAGATTTCATTCTAAAAAAGCTTTTCTGCAACAAAAACCTCATTGTTTCTAGAATGTGTGTCCTCATCTTTAAGCAAAGTAAAGTGATGCCCTGATAGGATACACAAAGACATACTAACTATCCTACTGAGTGTTTGTGTGTCTTCTCTTTCATTTTCAGCCTTTCAATGGATTTTTTTTAACATGTTGTGAAATTGCATTAGTTAACTAAACTGAAGATCTTCTTAGTGCGGTCAGAAACACATGGGCAGATTTCTTTATTGCATGTTTGTATAACCTAACCCTGCTATAAAATTCTCCACCACTTTATATCTCACCTGTCTGGTGAGTTCCTTGGTCTTCACGATGCTATTTGTTCACTAGTGTTCTCTAACAAACCACTGAGGTTATCACAGAACAGGTGTATTTATATGGAGACTAAATTAAACACAGCCGGACTCTATTAACTAATTAAGTGACTGCTGAAGGCAATTGTGCACATGGGATTGTATTTAGGGGTATCAGAGTACAGGGGGCTGAATACTTTTGCACATGACACTTTTCAGATTTTTAGTCAATTCAAATTTTGAAAACCATGTATCATTTTCATTCCTTTCCTTCCTTTCTCAGTTGATTTACATTCTGGTAAGGGATTTAACAATTTGAGTGATTAGAAAGGTTTCATCTTTTTAATGAATTACTTATTCAGAGCAAAACTTTGGAAACTGTTTTGTCAGACCTGTATTTCCTCTTGCCCTCTGTTATTGTGTCTGTTTGCATATCAAAATTACTGATGCAAAGACTGGCTAAAAAATACTGATGATATGTCAGTGTATTAGAATTAATTTGGATGGTGTTCTGCAATTAAATAAGATTACACTGTCTGGATATCACAAAATATGACAGAAATAATTAGAATCAGGTAAGGTTGTAACTCATCTGTTCATTGTCTGCTTTATATTATATGTTGTCTGCACAGACAAGTTTTCGACAGATTTTTTTAGGACTATCCTCACCTCCATCAAGTCCAGCTCTTTACATCAATGAATAGCTGCTGTTCCACTGATACTAGCACACTTGGATTTTTTTCTCTAGCCCCCACCATTCCCAAGCAATCAATGCTGTTTGTTGTGGTACCTGATATGCTGCTTAGGTTCTGTACTTTCAGTAGGGCGATATTGGGCAAGATGCGTGATTCTGAACTCTGACACTGAATTAGTTAAAAGATAGAGTTGCCGTATTTTTCGGACTATAAGACGCACTTTTTTCCCCCAAATTTGGGGGGAAAAGAAGGGTGCGTCTTATAGTCCGAATGTGGCGCCTGGCACCCGCCGTAATAGAGAGGCGAATGCCGGCAAGGGATAGACGCTGGGGCCTGAGACATCGCTGCGCTCCTCTGCCCTGCATGAAGCCAGCAGCGGCGATGCTATTCCACTCCTCCGTCCCCCCGCCGCTGGCTTCATGCAGGGCAGAGGAGCGCAGCGATGTCTCAGGCCCCGGCACCTGTGCTGGCGTCTATCCCTCGCTGGCATCCGCCTCTGTAGTACAGCGGATGCCGGATCAGTATCGGTGGCCCCTTCTCCCCCGGGGCCGGTCCCCATAGGCCCCGTACCTGTGAAGTTGCAGGCCGGCTCCTGCGCGGCGATATCGCAGGAGCCGACCTGTTCGGGTGAGAGCCGGGAGCCTAATGAGGCTCCCAGGCCTGTCACTGCTATATATTAGTATTGCGGCTGGGTCTATGACCAGCCGTAATACTAATATACAGAATGTCCCATAGATGGCAATACAGTCGTATTCAAGCCTCGTACAGTCAGGTTCAAGCCCCGCAGGTTCAAGGGGGGAATAAAATAGTAAAAAAAAAAAAAAAAAAAAAAGCTTTAAAAATATGAAATAAATAAAAGTTCTAAATCACCTCCTGTCCCTAGAATATATATATATATATATATATATATATATATATATATATATATATATATATGTAGAAAATCACATGTCATAAACCACCGAGTTTTTTTTCAATACAAGGTGATCTAAGCAATAGATATTCCCCAAAATGGTATAACTAAAAAGTACATCTGGCCCCGCAAAAAAAAAACACTCTATGCGTCCCCGTACAGCTGCAGGGTCACCTGTCAATGTAGCCTTGCAGCTGTTGCAAAACTACAACTCCCATATATTAAATATTTTACCATTTTTTGCTTCAAAATTTTTTTTCCCTATTTTCCTCCTCTAAAACCTGCGTCTTATAGTCCAGTGCGTCTTATAGTCCGAAAAATATGGTAACTCTCTTGGGTGTGGTCATGGATACTATATATGTGAAGTCTGATGTTTGATTCAGTATGCTATGAGTAAGGGACTGAATACCATGTCCAGAAACGCGTCAACTCTTTATATCTTCTTTGCTGTTCGTGGAACCATATGTAAGATGTTTCATTTTTATATGATATGAAATGAAGTAAAAGTTATATTTTATGAAAATTGGATTGCTGGACACATTTTTGTATATACTGAATTAGTGGGGCTCTTCTTAGAATTCCAAGGGATACCAGTAGTGCCATGTGAATGTGTCATTAATGACAGCATTATCGGTGTCCTCTTCCTGACTCTGTTTTCTCTTTTGTACTAGAGGTATAGAGATAACAGCTTCAGGTGCCACAAAGGCTATTAGAGCAATGAAAGTGACTTGATGTTGTGAAAAGTCACAATAAAACTGGATGAGCTTCCAGTACCTGGATATGTGATGGCGGCATTTTTTAAATTGGCTGCTACTAGGGTTGAGCGATCGTGTTCGGAAAAAATTGGATTCCGATCGGCGATCGAGAAAATTTCACGATCGCGGTCGGAATTCCGAACACAATCTTTTTAGGTGGGATCGGGATCAGTAGTATTTCCCACAATGCCTTCACACTGAGTATATAGTGTATACTCAGTGTGAAGGCTCCGCTGCGGTTCCATAGGAATGAATGGAAGCAGCCGACACACAGCTTTAACCCCCTGCACGCCGGCTGCCTCCATTCATTCTAATGGGAGGCTAAACTAACATGTCTCGTAGCTACATACCTACAGAGATGGCTGCTCCGCTGCTTCTCCTTCTTCTTGTCCTCGCTGCTGCTCTAGCTGCAGTCTTCCTTGCCTCGCGGCCCCCTCCCTGCCAGGTTAGGAGAGTGTGGGCGGGTTAGGAGAGTATGGGCGGGTACAGGGCGGGGAGACTTCATGTCTCCCCTCCCAGTACCCGCCCACACTCTCCTAACCCGCCCACACTCTCCTAACCTGGCAGGGAGGGGGCAGCGAAGGGAGAAGAAGACTGCAGCTGGAGCAGCAGCGAGGACAAGAAGAAGGAGAAGCAGCAGAGCAGCCATCTCTAGAGGTAAGTGGACACCAGGGGGGACTAAGTAGCCAGAGGATTTTAAAAAAATCCTCTGGCTACTTAGTCATTCACTACACAGCGTGGATTCTAACAATTCTTAGATTTTTAAAATCCGATCTCCAATTAATAAAAAAATCCAATTGACTTGCATTGGGATCGGAATTGGGATCGAAATCAGGTTTGAATGAAAAATGATCGGAAATCGGATTTTAAAATCGATCCTGAAAAGTCAGGATCGTCTCAACCCTAGCTGCTACCTATTGGTTTAGTGATATAGATATACTAACATAACAGAGTGTGTGTGTGTGTGTGTGTGTGTGTGTGCGTGCGTGCGCGCGCGCGCGCGTGCGTGCGTGCGTGCGTGTAGCAATATGCTGTGTGGGGACCTTAAAGAGACTGTGTGGGAGACAGTAAAGGTTATAGATTACTGTAAGCTGGCTAATAAAGGGGCCTTATACCGTGAGGGGACCAGTATAAGGGACAATACACTGTGAAGGGGTAATGTACTGTGTTAGGGTTAGTAAAGGGAGCAATATACTGTATGAGGATAAGTAAATGGGCAATATACTGTTTGAGGGCCAATAGGGGGTAATATACTGTGGGGACAGGTAAAGGGGACATTCTACTACGTGTTGTCCAAATAAGGGGATTTTTTTTAATTTGCATATGGAAGGTGTGGCCTACAATTTTAACTAGAAGGGCCCCATCACAAAACCAAAGACCGAGTTGAGTGCCATTCTATAGGTTCAGGCAGCAGAGAGGCTAGGTTCACCTTGGCAGGTTCACTCCTCATCACTACTCTGTATTGGAAAAGAAAACACTTAAAATAATACATTTTACTATATAATCTATAAATTTATTGTTTGTCAAAGATAGAATGCAAAAAATAAATGTCTGTATGCTTCAGATATATTCCACATCATCTACACAGAAGAGTGTACAGCTTGTTATTTTTTTTTTTCATAACAATTTGTATCATCTTCATACCAGATTCTGTCCTTAGTCAAAAAAAATCCTTAAACGAAATTCTGGTAAAGATGTCTTACATCTCAAAATGCTGTTACAGAGGCATCAATTTTGTAAATGTTGACCCTACTGCTCGATGTAGGTAGCTATGTCTTGTGAAGAGGAAGCTTTCTCAGCAGGGCTCCTTTTTTCATACTTCATATAACTCCTCTAATGATGAGCAGAGATACACAGAACACTCCGAGACAGACAGCAAAAATAGAATACTTCAGTATCAGGGAAAAGGCATCTAGGAAAAGGGGAAGGAACTGTATTGTGAGAGCATCTGTTCTCCAGAAGTACATGATCCATAATAAAACAAAAATACAAATTGTACTCAGTAGTTAGAAATAAATGGTGTATTAGATTTATTGGCAGTATTTTCAGAGGTATAGCCAAGTTTTCCTTTACCCCAGGGGAAATATTCATTTTCTCTAGCCCTTTAAAGGATCCTATCAATCAGACAAAATTTTTTCTAGGTACCACGTCGGAATAGCCTTAAGAAAGGCTATTCGTCTCCTACCTTTCGTCGTCTTCTCCAAGCTCCCATTTGCCTACAATCCCGGTTCTTCTCGGTATGCAAATTAGCTCTCTTGCAGCACTGGGGGCGGGCCTCAGCGCTCAAACAGCACTGGAGGCATCCCCAATGCTGCGAGAGAACTCTCTCCAGTGCTGCCTCCATCTTCATCAGCAGCGTCCTCTTCAGCCTCTTCTTCTGGCCTCAGGTCTTGGGCAGAGCAGACTACGCATGCCCACAGACCACGAGAAAATGGCCGCTTGCACAGTATTGTATCACATTGTTGCTGTTTTGAATGTTAAGTGTTGGTGTACCAGATTTGTTATGAGATGTGAAATACCTAGTCAAATACTTCTTTTTGATAAAGTGTATTAAGTTGTTTAGCAGAAATTCTTTGATATAGATTCCAGTTACCAGAAGTTGCCAATGTATAACCAGAAGACTATTCGTGGGAGGAGAGGGAGACTTCCTCCTTACAGGTACACTAATAAAGTTGAATTATTACAGACAGAATTGTTATATTTGGTTTTTTTGAGTGTTTACCTGTGTGCTAAACTGACTTTTCAGTAAGGCCTCATTCACATCTGCGTTGGTAATCCGTTCGGGGGAGCCTGCATGCCCCCCCTTCCCCCCAAACGAACTACTGAACGCATTTGCAAGTGGTGTGCAGTGAAAGTGTTGCAGAGTGCAGTCGCAGAAGAAAGCTTCAGAGTAGATTATATGGGTTAATCTTCAGTTTACTTCTCAGAACATGAGGTAACAGCAGCATGTCTACATAGCAATACAAGAACACACTGGAAAGAACTAACCATAGAATAGATGCAGCAATGTGAGATATAGACAAGTCTCCATAGCATATCATTACATGTATTCAGCACATAACAATAATAACATAGTCATCTAGTGTCCGGAAGCTATAAGTTCCTCCTACACAGTGTAATACAATAAGTCTAAATCTGTTGCATAAAATGTATATACCAACAGAAAGCACAAGGATCCCCATAGACTATAATGAGGTATGTGTGCTTGCCACCAGATCTCCGCTGGGAACATGTGGACAGGAAAGTAGTTCACAATCTACTTTCCTGTCCACATGACTCATGCGGAGATCTTGCGGCAAGCACATGGACCCCATTATGGTCTAAGGGAACCATGTGCTTTCACCATGCACCTATTGCAAATGCATGCAGACTCCCCAAATGGATTACCAAACGCAGATGTGAACCAAGGGTAAACTATTATATACCACAGTCAAGTGTCTCCGTAATATGTCGCTACTACACATGTATAACATTGTGCTTCTACCAACCATAATTCAGTCCTCTCTGTAACCAGATGTGGCATGTCCTGGCTATGCTCTCATGGTGACACTCTGACAGCCAACTGGCTTCCATTTAATATAATAACATGCTATGATTATTTAGAAAGGCTATAACTTTCTAGTTTTATTGGAAAACCTTCCTACAATAAAGTTTTAATTGTATTTCTCTTCCTCCTATCCAGTAATAAATTTTAATATACTGTTTCTGATTCTTTAATATCTTTTCCTGACTCTTAGTAAATGACCATTGATCTTATTCAAAGCCTTTAGAAAATCTCGCTAGTTTCATGTAATGTGTGTCATGCCCTACAGCCATTCCGGGCCACGGTGGAGACCAAAATACAAAAAAAAAAGCTGTTAATAATTCAGTCCAGTTTTATTTTTAGCCCAGTATAATCTAACACGGCACATGATAAAATCCTATTGTAATGTTATTAGAATATCACAAATGTGACATCCCAAGTGTAAAATTAGGAGTGTAAATTCTGGTATTGTCAGGCAGCGAATGGCTCTGTGCGTGGTGTGATTACTTCCCGTACCTTCATAGCAAATGGAAGGTGCATTGAAAGATTTTTAATTCATTGCTTACAATGAATATTTGTGTATTGCAAAATTACGGAGCAGCTTTGACCTCTCGTGATTGGGGAAGCTGTTTCGTCTGCTGGAACGTAAGATATTTAGAGCTCTGGGGGGGTCAGACTTTTTATTTATTCTAAAATCAAATATCAGTGGGTTATCCCATCATGTATAGTATGTCATAGAGTGAACTGCCAATGCTCCATCCCCCAGGATATTTTTATGTGAATTTACTACTGAAATAAATGCCCTTGCTGGCTCGCAGACCCGATCAATGCACTTTCATTCTAGTAAAGGGATTAGCAGGAATATTGTTTTCAGGTACAATGAGATTACCCTGTTCCTGTTCTTAGGAAGAAATATTAGAACTTCAATGAATGTTATCAACCGATGATCAGCTCTTCGAGGTTTTATGTCGGAGCAATTCTTAACTTTGAGGTTTATGACTTAAATAGGTATACTATAATTATAGTTCAGTCACTTTTAGGTTTATGTGGGGAAAAAGAGTGAAATATTTGTAGTTGGAATGATCAGGAAGTGTGATCTACATATCCACGTAAATATATACTCTTTAACCCCTTAGCGACCCTTGACGTAACTGTACGTCATGGGTCGCATGGGGATGTATTGAGCGAGCTCACACGCTGAGCTCGCTCCATACACGGCAGATGCCGGCTGTATAATACAGCCAGGACCTGCCAATAACAGCAGCGGTCGGTGCCCGAGCCGATCGCTGCTGTTAACCCTTTACACACTGCAGTCAAACGTGACCGCAGTGTGTAAACGGCGCCGGCGGCATGGGCGCCGCCATGTTTCGCCGATCGTCGCCCTCCTGAACGTCACATGAGGGCGGTGATCGGTTGCTATGACAGCCGGAAGCCTATTGAAGGCTTCCAGGCTTGTCTCTGCACTAGATCTATTAGACGATGCCAGAGGCCAGAGGCATCGTCTAATAGAAGTGCTGCGATTCTGCTATTCACTGCAGTACTGTAGTATTGTAGTGAATAGTATGAGCGATCAGACACCCTAGGTTTCAAGGTACCTAAGGGGTCTGATCATAAATGTAACAGAAGAAAAAAAAAAGTTTTTAAAAGTATTAAAAAAATAAAAAATATATAAAAGTTCAAATCACCCCCCTTTCCCTAGATTAGCTATAAAAGTAATTAAAGAACATTAAACATAAACATATTAGGTATCCCTGCGCTCCAAAATGCCCGAACTATTAGAATATTAAAACATTTATCCCGTACTGCGAACGGCGTAGCGGCAAAAAAAATAAAAACCGCCAAAAAGCGTTTTTTTCAACACTTTGCCTCCTATAAAAAATTGAATAAAAAGTGATCAAACCATCAGATCTTTCCCCAAATGGTATCAATAGAAACTTCATCTTGTCCCGCATAAAAAGACACCACAACCAGCTCCATACATGGAAATATGAAAAAGTTACAGGTGTTAGAACATGATGACACAAATTTTTTTTTCTATTTTGCAAAGTTTATCATTTTTTTAAAAGTATCAAAACATTTCAAATACTATATAAATTTGGTATCACCGCGTTTGTACTGACACGTAGAACACAGGTAACATGTCATTTGTACCAAACAGTGAACGCTGTAAAAATTAAACCCATAAGAAAATGGCGCAAATGCATTTTTTCTCCAATTGCACCTCATTCTGAATTTTTTTCCAGCTTCCCAGTACATTGCACAGCATATTGAATGATGCCATTACAAAGTACAATTTGTCCCGCAAACAATAAGCCATCATGTGACTCTGTGAACTGAAAAATGAAAAAGTTATGGCTCTTGAAATGTGAGGAGGGAAAAACGAAAATGCGAAACCAAAAAATGGCCGGGTCCTTAAGGGGTTAAACGCCTTGAAAACAAACATAGGAATGTAACATTAAAAATAAAAAGGAAAGATATGAACTGCACATGACAATATTACGTATTGATCTTATCCTTCTCAGCCAAATCTACGACAAAGAAAACAAGGTTCTTAGTATTGCGGGAGGAAAGGCTCAGGGGCAGCAGCAGCTGACCTAGACAGTCAAAGACAGACACAGAAAATCAGGGGCAAACAGGTTTTACCCTGTATGGCAAAACAAATAAGCCTTAACTCCAGGCAAAACAATAACAGAAATCCTGCTCGTCTGAGCTACTAACTATACAGCAAAACCCCTAACTGTACGTATGGCTTGCTTCAGCCACATGGTCCACACAGAGCACAGTAACGGCAACAGTTCAGATTGGACTCCCATCAGTTTGTAGTGTGTTAGGACAGAACCCGGCTCCTCCTCTGTCCCCCAGGAACTGCCCAGGACTGAGGTCTTGGCAATCTTTTATAGGCCTTTAATGAGGCCCAACTTCCACTTGTACATGAAGGCTCCTCCCTAGTAGGACATGAGGCAGTTAAGAGAAGGAGCCATCTCACAGCTAAGGTGTTACCTGAATTGTAGCCTTACTTACCACACAGAAGTGAGTTATCTGGGGATGATATAGGGACCTTTCAGAATCTCACCTGTCCCCTTCTCACAATATATACATTGATCAAGGTATATAAGTCCACTAGCTACCTCACAGTGACCTCTATATACAGTACTGCAGAGCAACCACAAGAGCAATACTACGGAAAGGGTAGACACTATTCAACACTTCAACATGTGAACAAGTCTCAAAAAGTTCATCAGGCCGACCAGAGGACTGAGAACTAGTAGACGTTTCCCATGCATCTTCAATCCTCTTCCAGCCTTCGTGGTGACTTCAGTGGCTCCAGGGGGCTGAGGGCTCCCTTTGCCTTAGCATTATATTCCACTACATTTCTCTGATTTAATTCACATTTCCTCCTTAAGGCTAAGGTCCCACGTTGCAAAAATGCAGCTTTTTTTCTTGCAGATTTATTTTAGTTTTTTTTTTAGCCAAAGCCAAGAATGGCTCCAAGAGGAATGGGAGATGTATAAATTACTTCTTCTTATGCCTTCTGCACAATCCATTGCAAGCTTTGGCTCAAAACACCGCAACAAAATCTGCAACAAAAACCGCTGCGTTTCTGCAATGTGGGGCCTTAGTCTAATACTGTTTATATCATTGCAAATGGAACTGTTGCCCTGAAAATGGTGTCTGATCAGAAAGTGACAGAGCAGGTAGAGGCAACAGAATCTTATATTGTTTGGAGATAGATTTTGCTTTATGATTGACTTCCTTCCCTGTGTGAACATGCATATAGTAAAGACTACTCATAAAGGATCCAGTAAAAAACTAAAAACAAATAGCAAAGTACTATTATGTTCCCACAAAGGCATTCTGTATTTTGTCAGCGTGCATTCTTCTGACATAAGCCAGATTCTTTTTCGTGCGAATAATACCATTCATTACACCGTTCCTCCATGATTCTTTTCAAATATATTTTTATTAATATTGTGTAGAATAAACATTGGATTGAACACATTACATCAAAAAGTCATCAAATATCAAAAAGACACCAAAAATGATCAGAGCAGATAGGGTACTGACAGCAATAATACAGAACATAATATAATGATCTTTAAAGTTAAGAATACTTAAATAATGTCTGCTAGTGACTTACAATTCTTCAAGGGCTCAACTTTTTGACACATAATGACGAGGTAATAAAGAGGCACATTTGGGATGGGGAAAGGGATGGGCCTATTGATATTATACTCTGCGAGGGTTCTGTCCATAAATGTATGTTGTGGTAGGAGCTCAGTTAAAGATGTGATACAGTCCTATGAAAAAGTTTGGGCACCCCTATTAATCTTAATCATTTTTAGTTCTAAATATTTTGGTGTTTGCAACAGCCATTTCAGTTTGATATATCTAATACCTGAAGGACACAGTAATAATTCAGGATTGAAAAGGTTTATTGTACTAACAGAAAATGTGCAATATGCATTAAACCAAAATTTGACCGGTGCAAAAGTATGGGCACCTCAACAGAAAAGTGACATTAATATTTAGTAGATCCTCCTTTTGCCTCTAGTCGCTTCCTGTAGCTTTTAATCAGTTCCTGGATCCTGGATGAAGGTATTTTGGACCATTCCTCTTTACAAAACAATTCAAGTTCAGTTCAGTTTGATGGTCGCCGACCATGGACAACCTGCTCTCAAATGATCTGAAAACAAAGATTGTTCAACATAGTTGTTCAGGGGAAGGATACAAAAAGTTGTCTCAGAGATTTAACCTGTCAGTTTCCACTGTGAGGAACATAGTAAGGAAATGGAAGACCATCGGGACAGTTCTTGTTAAGCCCAGAAGTGGCAGGCCAAGAAAAACACCAAAATATTTAAAGCTAAAAATGATTAAGATTAATAGGGGTGCCCAAACTTTTTCATAGAACTGTACACTAAAGCACTGACTCGCTATGCAACTCATAATGTGATGCACCCATGAGTGCTACTGCAGAGACCGCATGCCCAGCATGAACATTCTCCTGCAGTGTGTCAGATGATTCACTGAGACACTCTGCACCTAAACCTAACAGACTGAGACTATCAAGACTGGGCCATAACATAGGGATTCTCCTCCATAATGCAATGATGATATGATTCATTAGAGGTGTAACAATTTATCACTAGCCCCCACATGACAGCTTGACTGGTCTTTATGTCCATTCCTTGGTCTTCAAATAAATTTAATGGAGTTGTCCACTGCTTCTTTAATCCAAAACATCATCCACTATAACACACTTTTACACAGAACACTTTACTGTTAGCTGAAGATGGTTTTCCTTAGTTGCCGAGCATCATAGTACCTTCTATGTCTGCTAAACACTCTACAGCTGCTCCTCTAAAACCTGTCTATTTTGCAAGAGCATGGAAATCCATTAGGACACTATCTAAGCAGTCTTGATGCAAACACTCAACCCTACGTTATGTATCCAAGGACATTATAATAAGAATCTGATGCTGTGAGCTTGTAGTCTGTATGTTGGCCAGTGCCCCCATATACTAGTTGCATCAGTCAATATATCTTATTGAACATGATATATATATATATATATATATATATATATATATATATATATATATATATACAGTGGGGCAAAAAAGTATTTAGTCAGTCACCAATAGTGCAAGTTCCACCACTTAAAAAGATGAGGCGTCTGTAATTTACATCATAGGTAGACCTCAACTATGAGAGACAAAATGAGAAAACAAATCCAGAAAATCACATTGTCTGATTTTGTAAGAATTTATTTGCAAATTATGGTGGAAAATAAGTATTTGGTCAGTAACAAAATTTCATCTCAATACTTTGTTATATATCCTTTGTTGGCAATGACAGAGGTCAAACGTTCACAAGGTTGGCACACACTGTTGTTGGTATGTTGGCCCATTCCTCCATGCGGATCTCCTCTAGAGCAGTGATGTTTTGGGGCTGTCGCTTGGCAACACGGACTTTCAACTCCCTCCAAAGGTTTTCTATAGGGTTGAGATCTGGAGACTGGCTAGGCCACTCCAGGACCTTGAAATGCTTCTTACAAAGCCACTCCTTCGTTGCCCTGGCGGTGTGCTTTGGATCATTGTCATGTTGAAAGACCCAGCCACGTTTCATCTTCAATGCCCTTGCTGATGGAAGGAGGTTTGCACTCAAAATCTCACGATACATGGCCCCATTCATTCTTTCATATACCCGGATCAGTCGTCCTGGCCCCTTTGCAGAGAAACAGCCCCAAAGCATGATGTTTCTACCCCCATGCTTTACAGTAGGTATGGTGTTTGATGGATGCAACTCAGTATTCTTTTTCCTCCAAAAACGTAAAGTTGTGTTTCTACCAAACAGTTCCAGTTTGGTTTCATCAGACCAAAGGACATTCTCCCAATACTCTTCTGGATCATTCAAATGCTCTCTAGCAAACTTCAGACGGGCCCGGACATGTACTGGCTTAAGCAGTGGGACACGTCTGGCACTGCAGGATCTGAGTCCCTGGCGGCGTAGTGTGTTACTGATGGTAGGCTTTGTTACATTGGTCCCAGCTCTCTGCAGTTCATTCACTAGGTCCACAACGCATGGTTCTGGGATTTTTGCTCACCGTTCTTGTGATCATTTTGACCCCACGGGGTGAGATTTTGCGTGGAGCCCCAGAGCGAGGGAGATTATCAGTGGTCTTGTATGTCTTCCATTTTCTAATTATTGCTCCCACAGTTGATTTCTTCAATCCAAGCTGGTTGTCTATTGCAGATTCAGTCTTCCCAGCCTGGTGCAGGGCTACAATTTTGTTTCTGGTGTCCTTTGACAGCTCTTTGGTCTTCACCATAGTGGAGTTTGGAGTCTGAATGTTTGAGGGTGTGCACAGGTGTCTTTTTATACTGATAACAAGTTTAAACAGGTTCCATTACTACAGGTAATGAGTGGAGGAAAGAGGAGACTCTTAAAGAAGAAGTTACAGGTCTGTGAGAGCCAGAAATCTTGATTGTTTGTAGGTGACCAAATACTTATTTTCCACCATAATTTGCAAATAAATTCTTACAAAATCAGACAATGTGATTTTCTGGATTTGTTTTCTCATTTTGTCTCTCATAGTTGAGGTCTACCTATGATGTAAATTACAGACGCCTCTCATCTTTTTAAGTGGTGGAACTTGCACTATTGGTGACTGACTAAATACTTTTTTGCCCCACTGTGTATATATATATATATATATATATATATATATATATATATATATATATGTATATATATATATATAGTAGAGATGAGCGAGTAGTATTCGATCGAGCAGGTATTCGATCGAATACTACGGTATTCGAAATACTCGTACTCGATCGAGTACCACTCGCTATTCGAATGTAAAAGTTCGATGCAGAACCAGCAATGATTGGCCGAATGCTATACAGTCGGCCAATAAATGCTGGTTCTTCTCCTGCCTTTAGAAGTCTTCTCCGTGCAGCTTCCCCGCGGCATCTTCCAGCTCTTCATTCACTCTGCCGGGCATCGGGCCTGGGCAGAGCCAACTGCACATGTCCGCTTGTAGTGCAGGCATGCGCAGTCGGCTCTGCCCAGGCCCGATGCCTGGCAGAGTGAATGAAGAGCCGGAAGACGCCGCAGGGATGCTGCAAGGAGAAGACTGCACGGAGGATCCAGCCCGACCCTCACTCGTGGACTTGGTAAGTATAATTTGATCGAACGTTGCCTACCCCTGAAACGAGCATTTTCCCCCCACAGACTATAATAGGATTCGATATTCGATTCGAGTAGTCGAATATTGAGGGGCTACTCGAAACGAATATCGAACCTCAAACATTTTACTGTTCGCTCATCTCTAATATATAGGGCAACCCACAGAAAATAACAGAAAGGAGGATATTAATCTTGAACCAATGAGCAATGAACATCAGTAGGCAGCTTTACATTCATGGTGATAGCAGGAGACAATACAATGTTTTAGGCACTGCTAAAGAATCTCTTCCCTGTATATAGAGAATTCCCTGGGATATGACTCCACGTCAACAATCATTTCACAAATGACGAAGACAGCCGAGGTTTTATGCCTTGCTTCAAGAGCATACACAAGCCATTTCCCACCAGAAAGGTAAAGTACTTTTCACCTAAAAGTGAATGCTTCTGGAAAGAAATAGGCCATGATTCACTAAATCCCCATGTTTCACACAGATAGGGTACTGTAACTGGATCAAATGGCGTATGAGACCATAAATCAGGCAACAAAGCACAGGCTAGGTGAAAGTGAATCCTGGTTATTATCATTCTCCTCTACAGATAAATGGAAAGATTTATTAATAGAAAAGCATGCTCTTGTTGTTTGCAGAAAATATCACCATTTTTATAACTCTGTGCCTCCATCTAATGCAGTAATTGAAATAAAAGTCAATATAAGTGGCCTATTAATGGTTCTAGTACTGTGTGAGGGAGGTACTTGATCACACTGGAAATTGTAGTTCTGGTACTATGGTGCAGTGCTCTGTATATGATCACCTATAATAGTCTCAATCCGGAATCATTTTAATAAAAGCTTCAGCAAATTTCAATTGTCTGTTGTTTCAGCAAACTCTATGTAAATAAGTCGCTCAGGCAAATATAAGAAGCTCTGTAATATATATATATATAATCAGAGAATAATGCTTCTTTCTCCTCTCATCGGGCTTCTTTTACGCTAAATATCTTTTCTATGTTTCGAAATTGAATGCAGGCTACATAATTACATTACATATGTCTATAGAAGTCTATGGAGAGGGGCAGATGGATGAAAGAACATAGGCATAGAGAGATACAGAGGCTTAGTTTGATTCTGGAGCTAAGACCTGAAAGCAGAGACCGGGTGCAGGTGTGTTCAGGGGGTCCTATGCGGACTCCCTCGAACAGATTACCGATGCAGATGTGAACCAGGCCTAAGAGGAAGAGTATAAGGTTCAAACAGAGTTCCTAGTTTTTCTTTCAGTAAAGATTAGAGATGAGTGAACAGTAAAATGTTTGCGGTTCGATATTCGTTTCGAGTAGCCCCTCAATATTCAACTACTCGAATCGAATATCGAACCCTATTATAGTCTATGGGGGGGAAATGCTCGTTTCAGGGGTAGGCAATGTTCGATCAAATTATACTTACCAAGTCCACGAGTGAGGGTCGGGCTGGATCCTCCGTGCAGTCTTCTCCTTGCGGCGTCCCCACGGCGTCTTCCGGCTCTTCCGGCTCTTCATTCACTCTGCAAGGCATCGGGCCCGGGCAGAGCCGACTGCGCATGCCCGCACTACAAGCGGACATGCGCAGTCAGTTCTGCCCAGGCCTGATGCCTGGCAGAGTGAATGAAGAGCCGGAAGAGCCAGAAGACGCCACGGGGACGCTGCATGGAGAAGACTTCTAAAGGTAGGAGAAGACCCAGCATTGATTGGCCGACTGTATAGCATTCGGCCAACCAATGCTGGTTCTGCATCGAACTTTTACATTCAAACAGCGAGTGGTACTCGATCGAGTACAAGTATTTTGAATACCGTAGTATTCGATCGAATACCTCCTTGATCGAGTACTACTCGCTCATCTCTAGTAAAGATCATTTACAAAGTAAATTGTGCTGTGGTTTTTAATTCACTATGGGATTTACTCACAGCTTTCAACTCTTCCAGTCAGAGTCAGAGAAACCTGCAGGTGAATATTGTCAAAAGCCAGCTGATTTCAGATGTTTTTTGTCATTGTAGCTTGCAGAATTTTCCAAACAGCAATTCAACAGCATGTTCAAACGGTGTTTCCCTGGCCTTAGGCTACATGCATACTATCATCTATGAGAAAACTGCAAAGTTAGTATCCATGTGCCGTCCATGCTTTCCCATTTCAAAGAATGAGTCTGGATTGCAAAATGGAAAGGAATAGGATCTGCCCTAAGTTTTGCATTTGGTTCATTGAAAAACAAGGTTGTGCATTTGGGGCCATAGAAAACTTAAGAAGAAAAAAAAAAAAGGATCAAAAACACATTTGTGAGTTTGGGGTCTTATAGTTATTAGGGTTGAGACAATCTTGAGATTTCAGGATCGATTTTAAAATCCGATTTCCGATCATTTTCCAGCCAATTCTTGAAATTTGCTCGATCACTGATCTCTGATCATTTCCATCCCCAATTGCTCAACCCTAGTCAATGCTTCTCTATGGTCACTTTTAGAGTTGAGCCGATCTTGAGATAACCTCCGACCTCGATCCCGCTGGAAAAGATTGGGATTGGAATTCCAATCACGATCATGACATTTACTCGATTGCCGATCGGTATCCGATCTTTTCCGATCCCGATCGCTCAACCCTAATAGTTATTCTTCCATAACAGCCCTATAACAAGCTACTGATGTTTTGCCTTCTACTTCACCATGTGCACAAGGACTTAGCCATCTTTATTTTTATGTCAGTTACATTTTTTGTTCTGTAAAAGGGAAAAAAAAAGGTTTAACGGTTTGCCTGTATGTCACCGAACTAGAAATAGCAGATATGTTTCTAAGGAGTTTGCAGGTCATTTCATTACTAAAGTGATGATACATGCCAGCTTCATCTGCAAGCGTTAATAAGGAAGGTGAATTGCTAATGCAGTTGAAGCCCAGAAAAGGTCAAATGAATTGATAAAACTCTATTGTTAATTCAAGTACTTACTTTGTTAGAAGGCATTCGTACAAATTCTAGAATTAAACTCCGTCACGGCAACAGAGAGTACCGAACGGTGTTATCATGTGGTATACCGCTGATGTTCCCTGAAGATACAGAATGTTACAACAAAAGCTACATTAATGAATTACCTACCAGTCATAAAAGGTTATATTCTGAACATGCCCATGTCAGCGCTTACAGCAGCCATATTGTACTTTGGGGCTGATTAAACCATCTGGAAATACTCGGTAGCCTGGAATTCCTTCGTGAACCTATATAACAATTCTTCTCTGTCTTATCACTTGTCATTGTTAGTAGGTTGTTGGAGAAAGTGGGAAATAGGAATTGCTTTTTAGAGGATAACCTTTAAAGCTTTCACCCAGAGGTATCTAAGTCTGCTCAACGAAGGTCACGTACAAGTCATGTTTTCTGGGCAAAAAGATTTTTAGCACAACATACCGTGTTTCCCCGTTAGTAAGACACCCCCGATAGTAAGACGTAGTGGGGTTTTAGGGGGGTGGGCTAATGTAAGACGTACCCCGAAAGTAAGACATAGCAAACTGTACGTTGGAAAAATATAAACCATAGCACCGGTAGGGGCGTAACTATCGTAGAGGCAGCGGAGGCGGCTGCCTGCCACAGGGCCCGGGCCATTAGGGGGCCCGGTGACAACCATTACCGCTGCATTTTTTTTTTTAAAATAGTCCGTTACGGGCCCTATTCACTTGCCGATCCTGGCTGGGCCGGGATCGGCAAGTGACACCGCGGGCCCCACAAAGACTATCATTATACTCGGGGGTCTTTGCAGACCCCTGAGTATAATGATCGGCGGATCGGAGAGGTAAGAAACATAAAAAACTGCTACTTACCTCTCCACGATCCCCACGATTCTGCCAGGCCTCCATCCTACTTTGTCTGACGTCTCTGACGTCACATGAACCCGGCATGCTTCCCGGGTCATGTGTAACGTCCGACGTCATTAAAGAAGGACATGAGCGGTGGTCGACAGCCTAGGAGCCGGGGGACAGGTAAGCAACAGTGTTTTATTCCAATGTTTTTATTCCCTGGGTCTCTGATTATTATACTCTGTCATCTGAAAAGACCCCAGAGTATAATAATTGTTTTTGGGTGTCCACAGAGGGACATAATACTGTGTGCAGGGGCCACTATTGCGGATAATACTGTGTGCAGGGGCCACTATTGGGGTTAATAGTGTGTGCAGGGGACAATATAAGACATACCCCGAAAGTAAGACATAGTGGGACTTTTGGGGGTAAAAAGAATGTAGGACACTGTCTTACTTCCGGGGAAACATGGTAGGATGGACAGTTGTAAAGGAAAATTCCATTAGCAAACATCTCCTGTGGCACCCACCTGTATCCATACCTGCTTATAAAACATGTTTTTTACTTTATTTTTTATTTTTGAGTTCTAGGTGGTGACTATATTAATTCCAAATTAAACCAAAAATTATATTTTCTACCAGATACATAACTACCTATAGGGGCCATAGTTACAACTGGATCTAGAAGCTGATGGGGCCCACAGGTCCCTTTTCACGAGGCTTTGATTTAGAAGTCTGTGTATCATAAATCCTTTTCTATTGCTCTCCCCACTGATGTTTTTGATGCACAGGATTCTGGATATGCTCCCACCCCAGACCTTTCATGAGAACATTAACATTTTAATGTCAAAAGTAGCAGGTATGTCATTATATCACATAAGGGAAGCTGCATAGAAAAAATCAGGCTAGGGGCAACATGGTGGCCAAGTGGTTAACACTGCAGCCTTGCAGCGCTGGAGTGCTGGGTTTGAATCCTGCCAGAAACAACATCTGCAAGGAGTTTGTATGTTCTCCCTGTGTTTTTGTGCATTTCCTCCCATACTCCAAAGACATACTGATAGGAAAAAAAAATGTACATTGTGATCCTTATATGGAGCTCACAATATACATTGAAAAAACAAAACAAAAATTCAGGCTGGACACTGCAAGGATTACAGCATTCTTATAGCATGCTTGTATAGAGGAGACTGTTGAGCTATACAGAAGATTTTGCCCCATTCCCACTACAACAATCAGAAAAGACATCACCAGTAGAGATGAGTGAGTAGTATTCGATCGAATACATCGCCGCCATAGGAATGCGTATAAGCGGCCAAACACCAAGGGATTAAGCGCATCGAATATTCAATGCGCTTAACCCCTCGGTGTCCGGCCACTTACACGCAATCCTATGGCGGCGAGGTATTCGATCGAATACTACTCACTCATCTCTAATCACCAGATGTAAATGCACTAGAATCACTTCCCATAGAATTTGACCATTATTTGATGACTGCATTAAAGAGGTACTCTGTCATATATAGATCCAGACAAACATATCTAAGCTGCCATGTTAGACATGTTGCATTACAATTATGCTGTCTCCACTATATATATTTTGGGGGGTATGAGGGTATGAGGAGACAAAACATATCTCTTAAAGCGTGTGCCTCTATCTTTTTCTGGTGGGTCATCACAATTATAATATATATATATATATATATATATATATATATATATATATATAGTGGGGAAGTTATCTCGGTAGAAGCAGTATATATTGTAAAAGTAATATCAATGAATGAAATGCATTGAGTCAGGTATGGTATCCTTAAAAAGACTAACACAGCAAGCCATTCAGATGTTCGAGATGAAAGAACCTAGAAAACTACATTATAGATCCTTTGTAGAACAACAAAAGAATCTACAGTGGATGTTTCAATTTACTTAGCTGAATGCCTTAAAAATATTGAGAAGTAAAAAAGTAAGTGCCAACCTAGTCTGACAATTTTTCTTCATGCCAACCGTCTCGTTCTCGTTTCCGTCAGTTGGCATAACTTAAAGCTTAGAACAGAGATTCACATAAAACAACGGAAGCTAAAATGTGACTCGGTATTAATAAAGTGAATAGGAGCCAGGATTATATGATGTCTGGATGATCAGGCAGTATTAGAGAAAGAATAGCTCTATGAAGGGAAATTATGATTTTATTTGATTATTAAAATCATCTTTAAGTAATTTCTTCCTGAGTTGCTGATAAACCGCAGCCACACTGGTTGCTTCACCTTCAATAATGATGAAGCTGGGGTCGCCACACTCTTAGGCTGCATTCACACAGAGTAACGTTGGCGTTTTTTGTGCTTATTTTGGCACATAGCGCCGCGTTAACGCCGCGTTTGCGCCGCGCTATTTTGCGGTCGCATTAAACGGCGCAAACGCGGCGTATACGCGGCATTAACGCGGTGCTATGTGCCAAAATAAGCACAAAAAACGCCAATGTAACTCATTGTGAATGCAGCCTTAGCTAGAGAATTAAAGGGCTTGTCCAGGATAAACTACAAATTAACCCCAAAACTAAACTCCCTCCCCTGCCTAAATTCTAATTTACTTCAATTTTTAAAAAAATCTATAATTACCCATATACACTTTCTGATATTCCGGTGATGTTCTGTTTTATCACTTCCAAAATGGGATGTAACCATTACTATTCCCCTCTCCCCTATCCCCATCAATACTTACCAAGCCTTCCTGTGTCCAGGAATGGTTCCTGTCTTCTAGCAGTGGGAGGAAGACCTTAGCCAGAGAGACAGGGGACGGTGGGCGGGGCTAGTATTGGGCGGGATCGCTAGCTTAGAGAGACAGGGAGGGGCTAGTAATGGGCAGGAAGAGTGGCCCCATATTATAGGCAAGCTCTGTGCCTCTAGGTGCAGTCAATACAAGTAGGCAGGGCCAGCACAAGTAGGTCCTGCGTAAAAAAAAATGGAAGAGGCAGCAGTCCTATGTAAGTTACCATTCAACTATAAGAAGAATTTCTTCAGGAAGAAAAAAATGAGGGTCAATAGCAATGGTCCAGATAATTGACTTTTTTATTGGCATACACACAGGCCCTTTTGCGAATGTAAATATGACAGTAAATAACAAAGCAAACTTTGCACATATTTAAAGGCAAAAAAAAAATGCAAAAATATGGGTGGTAACTCCGCCCCCAAAATCAAGGGGGAGGAACTACAAGGTCAGATGATGATACAAGTAAACAAAACAATATAGTCGGACATACATTTTATATTTTTAATATTGAGCAATGATATTATTTTAAGGGATGAAAAATGGTAGTGGGAGAAGGGCAGGTGAATGTACCCTCCGTGCGATATTCTTTGTTTACTTGAATCATCTGACCTCGTAGCCCCTCCCTCTTGACTTTGGGGGCAGGGTTACTGCCTTTGTTTTTGCATGTAGGTGGGGTGTCGGTGCAGCAGCAGCCGCCATCACACTCAGTCCACTGACTCCTCAATCTAGAGCAGGGGTAGGGAACGTACGGCTCTCCAGCTGTTGCAAAACTACAACTCCCAGCATGCATACTGGCTCTGCTGTTCTTGGAACTCCCATGGTGAATGGAGCATGCTGGGAGTTGTAGTTTCACAACAGCTGGAGAGCCGAAGGTTCCCTACCCCTGATCTAGAGGCTCGAGATTTGGACAAACTCCAGAGGGTCTCAGGGCAGGTGTAAAATAAAAAAATAAAAACATATTCCCTGGCGTCATGTCCACTTCCACAGCCCTCTTGCTCATACACTGTGCTTCGGAATTCATGCCCCCCATGTGACCACTGAAGCCAATCAACAGCCTCAGCGATTGCTGGAGAGGGGCTGGTGACATATATGACTGATATCATCTCCAGAGGCCCCAGAGTATAATAGCACTTTCAGTACAGATCTATTTCATTGGGTTCGTTGGGCGAACCTTGCACAAATAATCTTGTGAGGATTGTCCAACAAATACTCTGTGTCACCTGGTGTCCTCTGCTTGACAGGTATGGAGTGGGGGCCATAGGTCTGCACTCTTCAGTAGTAGTTAGAGTAAGGGTAAGTTCACACACAGTTTTTTGGTCAGGATTTTGCAGCCATATCCGCCTCAAAATCTTGACCAAAAAGACTGCTCCCATTGAAATCCTGACCAAAAAGACTGCTCAGGAGTTTTTTCCGGGAGCTGTTTCTTCCGGCTCCCGGAAAAAAGAAGCGAGATGCTCATCCTTCAGGCCATTTCACCTCGCGATTTGGACAGAAGACACTCCCTCCTCCAGACTATGCCCATTCATTGGGCCTAATCCGGAGCACAGTGCGCGGCCGGATGCCGGTGCAGTGAGGCTTTCAGTCGCGGCTACCCGGCTTTTGGACTGGAACCTATGCTGGCTTCCGCCTCAGGTTCCGGTTCAAAAAACTCTGTGTGAATTTAACCGAAGGAGCCTCGGGTCAGGTAGCCTGCTGGTCCAGTGTCCCATATTCTGGTCAGCCCATTGGAGATTTTCCTGGTGACATACATTGACAATCCACCCTTGTCTGCCGATCCACTGCTTAAATAGGACCTTTCGTTGCTTCCACCAAGTCTCTCCACACCATTCAAACATGATTTTAATCTCCCCAGTACATTGTATGTTATTAAGACACATGCTGTTTTATGCTATGAGAATGTGCAAATTGTCCCACAAAAGCAAGCCCAATACAGCTGTATGAACATAAGAATATCTTCCGCAGAAAAAATATAAAAAAAAAACAAAAAAAAAAACAGCTAAGACACGGTTGAATGAGTAGAATTTCTATCATTGACAGAAGAGGATATTTGGATGCCTCCTATTTATTTGTTCTTTTTTTAAAGTGGTTTATATTTTCAGATTTCCAAATCTGAAAAGTGTTTTACTCTTGGAAGATAAAACCGCGGACAATGTGCAAGGTTAGAATTCAAAATGGTTGCCTCTGGCCACTGATAAAGACATTCCATATACAATATATTTTGGAAAAAAAAACATTTATTGTCAGTAAGTAAAATGACTCTTAGATTTAGGATCGAATATATAATACGCTCATTGGAAACACACTCACATACACACTGAAACAGAGGGCAGGAATCCAATGAAACGTTCTACAGTGACGGTGCAAAAGTCTTAACTAGAGATGAGCAAGTAGTATTCGATCGAGTAGGTATTCGATTGAATACTACGGTATTCGAAATACTCGTACTCGATCGAGTACCACTCGCTGTTCGAATGTAAAAGTTCGATGCAGAACCAGCATTGATTGGGCAAATGCTATACAGTCGGCCAATCAACGCTGGTTCTTCTCCTACCTTTAGAAGTCTTCTCCATGCAGCTTCCCCGCGGCGTCTTCCGGCTCTTCATTCACTCTGCCAGGCATCGGGCCTGGGCAGAGCCGACTGAGCATGTCCGCTTGTAGTGCGGGCATGTGCAGTCGGCTCTGACCAGGCCCGATGCCTGGCAGAGTGAATGAAGAGCCAGAAGACGCTGCGGGTACGCTGCACGGAGAAGACTGCACGGAGGATCCAGCCCGACCCTCACTCGTGGACTTGGTAAGTATAATTTGGGTTCGATATTCGATTCGAGTAGTCGAATATTAAGGGGCTACTCGAAACGAATATCGAACCTCGAACATTTTACTGTTCGCTCGCTAGTCTTAACCCTATATTACACAGTGGGTCCCTGAGGCAACATACTAAGAAATAGTTAATATGTCGGGTGTAGCTTTCAGGCACCAAACTCCTTAATAAGTTTTGAGATCTGGGGACTACTGTGGACTCAAATACTATCCAATCAGCGACAACTTTACTAACAGGCGTCATGGATACTTCATAGAAAGGTGGTGATTGGCTGCTTGTTTCAGAATTGCGAATTCAATAAAATTTGATAAAGTTTTTCAGAAACCGTGATTTATAATCTTTGACGAATATTATTTTTACTATCAGAATAGTATAGTAAGAAGTACTATTTGTGCCATATCAATAATATATCGACAGTAAAGTGTTTGTGTCTTTGAAGCAACACTGTGCATTACGAGCTCACAACAACCGTAACACACAGGTGAGTTGTCAGTCATGTTATGTGAGCTTAGTTTAGATTGCCCATTTCTTATCACAATCGTCGTTATCATCACTGTTGTAGTCATCAGCATCATCACAGAGCCAAGCAGGCAAAAGCACCAGCAGCACCAATCCCAATTTGTGCCATTTGAACTGATGGCATTGGACATTGGCCCATCCACGACAGAAAGAAGAGTCAGTGCAAACGTACGGGATGTGATGGAATACCAAAAGTGAAGTGAGAGAAGTGTGAAGTTCATCTGTGCTTCACTACAACATCCAATTGTTTCAAACTATTCCATCAGTGAAAGAATATAATATATACTTGAGTATAAGTCGAATTTGTAAGCACAGTTTTTGTGCTGAAAAAGCCCCCCTCGGCTTATACTCGAGTCAAGCAAAAAATTATTATTATTATTACTTTTTTTTTTTTTTTTGGGGGGGGGGAGTGTCTATAACCAGCTGCAATAGTAAGCTTTAAAAAATATAACAAAAAAATAAAATAAAGGTTCTAAATCCCTCTTTTCCCTAGAATACATATAAAAGTAGAAAATTACTGTGACACAAACACATTAGGTGTCCCTGTGCCTGAAAGTGCCCGGTCTACTGAATATAGGGGATCTGCAGTGCTCCTGTTCCGTTGGGAAGGGGTTAATAGGAGCACTGCAGATCCCCTATAATCAGCCAGGCTGAATTCCAAGTGGGGGAAGAAAAAACAGTTCAGGGAAGGGGCAGACAGACAATCAAAACACCCCCTCCCCTTTCCTAGCACCCAGCAACTACTGCACCCAAAAACCATTTTAATTTTTGAAATTTTCCAGTAGCTGCTGCATTTCCCCCTCTCGGCTTATACTCGAGTCAATAAGTTTTCCCAGTTTTTTGTGATAAAATTAGGGGGGGTCGGCTTATACTCGAGTATATACTGTAATATATTCGATTTATGTTTGATTTAGGCTGTCTGGATCATACGTGTGCTGTTCTGTTATTTTTCACTATTATTATTATTATTATTACTTACATTGCATATTTTTATTCTGTTTTATCTACTAACTGACTGATATTTGGAATTGGACCATTTATTTACAGACTGTATTTTGGTGAGAGATGCAGACTGAGCGTATAAAAAGATAACGCTATCTAAATTTATATTACTTACTAATTTTTTGTCTGTCATTTTTGTACTTTGTATTCTGTTCACGAGGGAGCATACTAACTCCCTCCATTTTATCAATACAGAGTCTTTTGTATCTATCTGCTATGTTACTCCATATAGTTACATTTTTGTGCCAATGTGCACAGTGTTGCCCGTAGGCAATAATCCCCCACACATCTCCGTTTGTCAAAAAACAGTTTCTCCCATGGCATCTTTGTTAACTTCTTCTATTTTTGCTTTTAAAACATTTTTTACTTCATAAATAGTAAACTTGTGCAATATAGGGATGCAAACACATTTGCAATCAGTGTGCAGTGAAAGCACACGGATCCTCATAGACTATGATGAGGTCCATCTGTTCTTCGCGCGGTGTCTACACTGAACATGTGGACAAAAAAGTACTTTATGATCTACTTTCATGTCCGCATGATTCGCGCGGGCAGCATGCGGAGAGCACATGGACCCCATTATAGTCTATGGGACCCGTGTGCTTTCACTGAACACCGCTTGCCAGTGTGTTCGGTAGTCCGTTCAGGGGTCCCCATGCAGACTCTCCAAACGGATTACCAAACGCAGATGTGAACGAGGCATGACACATAACTGAATGCCAATTTTTGCAGAAGTCTGATATATATGTATTGCAGTATTGCATATACACAGTATATACACCCTCTATATGGACAAATGAACAAGAGGAAAAAACTGGGATAACATATAGAGCCTTGCAGGTCACAATAATGCCATCAGGGTATTTATGGAAAGACCAGGTTTTTAGATAAAATTGTACATTTTATTGATTCCAATCCAAACAAACAGTATTAGGCTACGTGTTTCGACACTCATCTAGCGTCTCCATCAGGCCAGAAAGATAGTAGGGTGTAGCTTTGCATAAGTAAATAATTGATTAGTTTAAAGGGATTCTATCATTAAAATTGTATTTTTTCTGCCTACGAGGTCGAAATAGCCTTAAGAAAAGCTCCTACCTTTAGATGTCATCTCCACATCGCCATTCAGTAGAAATCTCGGTTTTCAGCAGTATGCAAATCGCTCAAACAGCACTGGGGGCATCCCCAATGCTGCAAGAGAACTCTCCAGTGCTGCCTTCATCTTCGTCTGGAACTGCCTCTCTTCGCGTCCTGTTCCGGAGCTAGGTTCAACTTCTAGGCCTCAGGTAAAGCCGACAGCGCATGCCCGCCGGCCACAAGAAAATGGCCACATACACAGGTATATGCGCAGTTTGAACCCAGCGCCGGAAGAAGATGTACAGAGAGGCCATTCCAGACGAAGATGGAGGCAGTGATGGAGAGTTCTCTTACAGCATTGGGGATGCTCCCAGTGCTGTTTGAGGGCTGGGGACCGCCCCCAGTGCTGCGAGGAAACTCATTTGCATACATACAAAAAACGGGATTTTTACCAAACGGCAGCATGGAGAAGACATCTAAAGGTAGGAGAAGAACAGCTTTTCCTAAGGCTATTCCGACGTGGTAAGCAGAAAAAATACAATTTTAATGAAAGAATCCCTTTAATGGTTAAAAAGGTAAAAGATGCACCCAGAGACATATGTGTATATACAGTCCTATGAAAAAGTTTGGGCACCCCTATTAATCCTAATCATTTTTAGTTCTAAATAATTTGGTGTTTGCAGCAGCCATGTCAGTTTGATCTATCTAATAACTGATGGACACAGTAATATTTCAGGATTGAAATGAGGTTTATTGCACTAACAGAAAATGTGCAATGTGCATTAAACCAAAATTTGACCGGTGCAAAAGTATGGGCACCTCAACAGAAAAGTGACATTAATATTTAGTAGATCCTCCTTTTGCCTCTAGTCGCTTCCTGTAGCTTTTAATCAGTTCCTGGATCCTGGATGAAGGGATTTTGGACCATTCCTCTTTACAAAACAATTCAAGTTCAGTTAAGTTTGATGGCCGGAAGACGCTGCGGGGAAGCTGCACGGAGAAGACTTCTAAAGGTAGGAGAAGAACCAGCATTGATTGGCCGACTGTATAGCATTCGGCCAATCAATGCTGGTTCTGCATCAAACTTTTACATTCGAATAGCGAGTGGTACTCGATCGAGTACGAGTATTTCGAATACCGTAGTATTCGATCGAATACCTACTCGATCGAGTACTATTCGCTCATCTCTACTGTCAATCCATGACTACCACAAACATCTCAGTCATAGCTTTTGGTAAAGATTTCAAGGGGTTGGGCAACCTTTTAAAGATATTTTTATGTCCTCAAAAAATTTAATTTTTTTTCGTTCATGTTTGAGGGCATCGTTCAAAGACTGCTCTTCCAGAAGGTTCCAATATAAAATGTTGGCAATGTTCTAATGTTTGATGCTTAGTCAAGTTTTATTTTATTTGTAAAGTGTTAGGCTTTAAGAACGGCAATGAAACTTATGGAGATGAGCAATGTTATTCCTTAGTTTATATTGTTACATTGTTGATATTAGATTTACATTGGACATGCACAGATAGCCTTTGAATGACCTTTATAAATTTTTGACTCCTTTGTGAATATTTTGTACTTTCGCACTGTCTCCTCTCGGAATGACTGATAGACGGTACATCTGGATACTCCACTCAATCTGAAAATATTTTATATGGCTGTAATTGAAACATAAAAAAGGGAACATTCTTCACTGCGGTACAACTATTTTATTTGCCTTCGTTTTGATCTCTTTTAGCAGAAGATCACCAGAATGTATTCTAAACAGCTTTATGTATTGCCCTGTGTTGAGTTTGGTTGGATCATAAAGGTAAATCATAAAAGTACATAGCGGCCGTCTCGGATTAAAAATATGTCTCAGGCTCCATTTCTTCTTTTAAGTTATATTTAAAGTCTAGGAAGGATAGAAGAAGATGAAGCGATACACTTCGGTGTTGTTATACAATAAAAATGTGTGAAATGTCTTCTACCGAGATGGGGTAAAAATAAAAAAAAGAAGCGTTCAATAAAAGTCGTAGAGGCTTGAAGTCAGGTACTGTATCTACAGAATGTATACAACTGTTTCCTATACCAATATTAGAGATGAGCGAGTACTATTCGAAACGGACGTTTCGAATAGCAAGCACCCATAAGAATGAATGGAAGCGGCCGGCACGCAGACTTTGCCGGTGGCCGACCGCTTAACACCCTGCGTCTGGCTGCGTCCATTCATTCCTATGGGTGCGTGCTTTTCGAAACAGCAGTTTCAAATAGTACTCGCTCATCTCTAACCAATATCTCCCAGAGAAATTTCTTTGGTTGACTTTTTTGACCACTCTATCGGAGAGTGAATGAATTTATCACATCTATGTACTTGTATGTCCACTTTTAAACATTTTTGTGCTAGAGTTTGTTACATCCCACATCATCATTCACAATTATGTGCACTTTAACCATGTAACGGTACTAGTGGCACAGGATCAGGAGTCCAGTTGTTGGGTAACGAGGAGGAGGCTGGAGACAGCATGTGGGGAGCCCAGAGGGGGGCTGAGGTAATAGTCCAAGAGCAGAGGAGCCAATACCAGGTAGAAGTCTGTCGAAGTTCAGGAGCTGTATTAAAGCTACGGTGAGCTTGCAGCCAGCAGGTGAAGTTCTTAGGAACTAAAGAAGATCTCCAGCAAAGAGGTCTCCTAGGTGTCCAGGCTGTATTCGGATAAACAGAACACAATACCAACACAGCAGGAAGTGTCAGAGTCACATATATATATATATATATATATATATATATATATATATACAACCCAATTAGGGTAATACAGGGCGGGTTCCAATCATTAGAAGCCTCTAGCATAAGCTCCACATAGAAGTCCAACAGGCAGTTAATCACCAAGCTGAATAGCTCAGGAAGCAAGGAGACACCGGGCAGGTCACAGGTTCAAATCCTGACAAACCACTTCCAGACCACCAATTTGGTATATATGTCCAGAAGGTTGGCTGCCTTGTTCTGCAAGGATGTACCAGTATGTCCCAGCAGTATTTAGCAGCTGTATGAAATCAGGAATCATTCAAGGAACATTTTTAGTGATTTTTTTTTCAACACTTTGCTTCGTATAAAAAAAATGGATCAAATCATTAGAATTTCCCAAAAATTTTATCAATAAAAATGTCCTCTTGTCCCACATACAAAGACACCTTACCCAGCTCCATAAATATAAAAAGTTACTGGCATCACAATATGGCAACACAATTTTTTTTCACTGTATTTTGCAAAATTTATAATTTTTTTAAAATGTTTCAAAACATTACAAATTTTATGTACATTTGGTATCACTGTGACCATACTCACCTGCCGAATACAGGCAACATGTAATTTTTACCACATAGTGAATGCCATAAAAGTTAAATCCAAAATATATTGGCATAAATTATTTTTTTTTCCAGATTCCCAGTACATTGTATAAGACATTGAATAGTGCCATTACAAAGTACAATTTGTACAGCAAACAATAAGCCATCATGTGACTGTGAACTGACAAATGAAAAAAAATTATGGCTCTTGAAATGGGGAGAGGGAAAAACGATATACAAAAAAAAAAAAAAAAATCTGTATTAATCTATATTTGTAAAAACCTGTGTCCTCTTCTACCAAATGTATATGTGCAAAGCATTTTTTATTAATGGACACTAGTTATACCTTATTATTAGAGATGAGCGAACACTAAAATGTCCGAGGTTCGAAATCCGATTTGAACAGCCGCACATGGTTCAAACGGATTTTGAACCCATTATAGTCTATGGGGGGAAATGCTCGTTTCAGGGGTATGCAAAATTCTATAAAATTATACTTACCAAGTCCACGAGTGATGGTCGGGCTGAATTCTCCTTGAAGTCTTCTCCCGGCGCAGCGCTCCCGTGGCGTCTTCCGAATGGAATTCACTCTGCCTAGGCATCGGGGCCTAGGCAGAGCCGACTGCGCATGCGCGGTCGGCTCTGCCCGGCTGGACACCTGAGCAGAGCTGACTGCGCATGCGTGGGCATGCCCGCGCATGCGCAGTCGGCTCTGCCTAGGCCGGATGCCTAGGCAGAGTGAATTTCAGCCGGAAGACGCCACGGGGACGCTGCACGGAGAAGACTTCTAAAGGTAAGAGAAGAACCAGCGTTGATTAGCAGAATGTATAGCATTCTGCCAATCAACGCTGGTTCTGCATCGAACCTGAAACTTCGAACAGCTAGTAGTGTTCGATTGAGTACGAGTATTTTGAATACTGTAGTATTCGATCGAACACCTACTCGATCGAACACTACTCGCTCATCTGTACTTATTATTCTTACTTACAGCACTGGGGGTATCCCCAATACTGCGAGAGAACTCTCCAGTGCTGCCTTCAGGAATGGCCTCGCTGCGTGTCTTCTTCAAGAGCTGGATTCAAACTTTAAACATCGGGACTCAGGCAGAGCACTTGTGCGCGGCCATTTTTTTGTGTCCACTTACCCCAACTTACTGTGTGCCACAAGAAAATGGCTGGCTCTGCCTGGAGAAGACATCTAAAGGTAGGAGAAGAATAGTCTTTCTTAAGTCTATTCCTATGTGTGATCGAGAAAAAAAAAATGTGATTTCAATTATAGAATCCCTTTACCTTCAAAAATTTAAATAATTAGATAATTAATATACCAGAATCCATAGATAAGAGTGGCGCTGTTTCTGGGAAAAAAATTGTGCTATCATTGCAAAAAGCAGAAAATATATACCGTAAGTTTCGATACTTTGACGTTGTGTTTAAAGATGGAAGCAGCCATGGTAAATTTACTTTTATAGATTACTGATTTGGATACATTGCTATCAAATTTCTTTGTCTATTCTAATATGTTTCTGTATTAAACATCATTTTAAATAAGAAATATTCAGGGTATGTAGATTTTTAGTGAGACATGTATTTTATAAAATTGAATTAATTCATATACCGTGTTTGTTTCTTACTTTAGGCATGTCAGGAAAGTTGAGGAAATCATATCAATGGGAAATAGCTGCTGGCGTTTCCTTGAAGGTGTCATTAAAATCAAAGCCTTTTAGTGATGAAAATGTTCTGTAATGCACCACAAAATTAGGAAAGCCTCCAGGTTTCTCATTTTAATGTTCATGAAGTCTAACTTTTTTCTGGGGCTTTGGTGTATTAATGTTTCTATACAGTAGTTCATTATGCAGTCTATCAAGCACTTGGAACACTGTGATGGAGGCTATTCCAGAATGTTCCTGCACTGAACTGACTGGCTATGTGTATTAGTAAGTAGTATTATCTGCTGAGTAAGGCCTGGTTCACATCTGCATTCGGAGTCTGCTTGGGGACCCCCCCCCCCCCCCAAACGGAATACCAAACGCATTAAAGAGTGGTTAGCTAAGAAACCACACGGACCTCATAGACTATAATGGGGTTTGTGTGCTCGCTGCAGGGAACATGCGGACAGGAAAGTACTTAACAATCTACTTTCCCCTCCGCATGACTCGTGCGGAGATCTTGCGGCAACCACACAGACCCCATTATAGTCTATGGGGTCCGTGTGCTTTCACTGCACACCACTTGCAAATATGTTTGGTAATCCGTTTATGGGGGTCCCCATGCAAACTCCCCCGAATGGATTACCAAACGCAGATGTGAACCAAGGGTAAAAAAGTAATTTCTAAGATTGCCACCTATGGGTTCTCCACGCAATTTTGAGTGCAATGTGACACATTTTAACCATGGTCCCATATTCTGAGAATCCACACCCACGTGCCTTGCAAGTCAAACAATTTAATCCCAAAGTTGGTGCTCCAAAATGTTCCACATTGTGCCAAAGATGTTCCATGTTTATACTAGAGTCTATTTGTAACCATAGTAATAAATCTGGGCCTTTTACGTACAGATGTGAACAGTGACCTTTTTTTCAACCTTTCATACAGTATATACAGTGTTCTGAAGTTCAATTCTAATTATAGTGGAATGATAATAGTATGTTAAGTAGAGATGAGTGAACAGCATTCGATCGAATTGGTATTCGATCGAATATCAGGCTGTTTGAGGTATTCGATTCCAATCGAATACCACGCGGCAAATGCAGTAAAAATTTGTATCCCCTCCCACCATCCCTGGCAATTTTTTTGCACCAATAACTATGCAGGGGAGGTGGGACAAGAACTACGACAATGTAGACATTGAAAAAAATCGGAAAAAGCCATTGGCTGCCAAAATCAGGTGACCTCTGATTCATAAGAATAGTGGCCGCCATGTTCATCTCATTTTAGTTTTGGAGAGATATGGAGAGCTTGGTCTCAGGGCAATACAATTCAGCTTTATTCTTATAAAACAGCTCTTTTCAGAGCTACACTGCAGGAACACTGTACACATACAGTGAACCAGCCAATCATGCAGCAGGGTAGCAGCAGAGGACATGGGCGAGGACATGGATATCCAACTGGGCAGGTACTGGAGAGGGGCTGCCAGCAGTGCCCCTCATCAGTAGCAGAAGGGGGCGAGGACGTGGACGTGGATATCCAGCTGGGTATCCATTCCAAAGTCCAGGTACTGGAGAGGGGCTGCCAGCACCCACTTCACTCATCCTCCTCCTCCAACCCCAGCCCCTTCATCCTAATGTAATACTTAAAAAACCTCACTGAGGTTACCTCATTAATTTTTTAGGGCTCCCCCCAAGGGCCTGCAAATCAATTTTTTAGGGCTCCCCTCCCCCAAGGGCCTGCAATTCAATGTTTTAGGGCTCCCCCACAAGGGCCTGCAATTCAATGTTTTAGGGCTCCACCACAAGTGCCTGCAAATCAATGTTTTAGGGGTCACCCAAAGGGCCTAGCACTCTGATGCTACAAGGCTCAATTCAGCATAAGGGCCTAACATTCTGCTAGTGCAAGGCTCTACTCACCCCAAGGGCCAAAAAGTAAAACACTGCCGGTGCAAGGCTCAACTCACCCAAAGGGCCAAAAAAACTGCTGGTGCAAGGCTCAACTCACCTCAAGGGCCAAAAACACTGGTGGGGCAAGGCTCAACTCACCCAAAGGGCCAAAAACACTGCTGTTGCAAGGCTTTACTCACATCAAGTGCCTAAACTTTCTTCTGGTTAAAGGCTCAACTCACCCCAAGGGCCAAAAACACTGGTGGGGCAAGGCTCTACTCACCCCAAGGGCCAAAAAGTAAAACACTGCTGGTGCAAGGCTCAATTCACCTCAAGGGCCAAAAACACTGGTGGGGCAAGGCTTTACTCACCTCAAGTGCCTAACATTCTGCCAGGATTTCTACGGCAGTGCAGAGAAGACATCTAAAGGTAGAAGAAGAATAGCCTTTCTTAAGGCTATTCCTATGTGTTAGTCACAAAAAAATTGTGTTTTAATGGTAGTATCCCTTTAAAGGAAACATAAGATGCTTAATATGCTGTTCAGTCTCCAGTTATATCCGCACTTCCACTTATCATACTCTAGACCCCAGAGTATAATAGTGATTTGTGGGTGACCCTTATCTCTAATCAAAACTTAACATTCATATAATACAAGTTACAATGAATTTATTTTCAAAAAACTATGTATTAATCCTCTCAGCTTCTCCTGCCCTATAGAATACTATTTGTAGGTTAAACTGCATAACCACGACCGGTTCCTGTCTATGGCAGTGCAGAGCCTACAGAGGCCATATCACATACATGACTGCTGCAAACAATAGCTTAACTGACTCTTTAAATATTTAACTATCTTTTTGTTCATATGTTCATGATTTCTACTGTTGATACGAAGTAAAAGTATCATTTTTCTTCAAGCACAATTGCCCCACAGACTTCACAAAAAGGCCCATCTTCTACCATGTACGAGTACGGCATCGATCAGGAGCGATTAGCTATGCTTACTGAACAAGACTCTATTACAATCCGGTTGGTTGAGCAGGCTCTTTAACAGTGTGTCAATGAACTGATTCCTGCCAGAAGCTTTTCATATGTAGAAGAATATGTTTAAGTATATACTTCTATCGCTAAAATAAGAAGTAAATCCTTCAAGGTGAAAAAATGTATTTACACTATTAGACTTTGTGTGTTGTACATGCTTAGCATGCTTCAGTCTATGCCTGTCCAACCTGATCCTTGTTTTTTTTTGTAACTCCCCATTTAGATTGTCATGAACATACATGACTATTTTCTACTTTTGCCAATTCAGGGCTATGGTAAGTTTGCTTAAAGGCACGATGCAGGAAATAGAATGCTAAAAATATCTGTTGTCAAAAATCCCACCTCCAGCTAAACATGATTTTCCAGGACTTAATTGGTGACTAGAGATGAGAGAACAGTGTTCGATCGAATTGGTATTCAATCGAATATCAGGCTGTTCAAGGTATTCGATTCCTATCGAATATCACGCGGCAAATTTACTAAAAATTTGTATCCCTTCCCACCTTCCCTGGCGCTTTCTTTGCACCAATAACTGTGCAGGGTAGGTGGGATAGGATGTAGGAAAACATAGGCATCGAAAAAAATAGGAAAAAGTAATTGGCTGGCTAAATCAGGTGACCTCGACTTTATACAAATAGTGGATTTCAGATTTGGTTCATATGAGACTGTGAACTAGACAGGGTTAGCTAGTAATTAGCTTTATTTAGGTAGGAATCTTACTCAAACAGCTCTTTGGGGCTCTCTATATACCTTCCTCGCCAGCCCGAGATCAATGCATTCCTATGGGAAAAAGTCAGCTCCCGCATACCGCAAGCTGCAAGCGATCCCGACTAGCATATGGTGCGCTGCCACAATGTGTTTGCATTGAACACTCTCGCATTCATCTCTGGCTGGCAAGGTCTCATCACTTTCAAACTTCACCTGCAAGCACATCTCGTGGCAGCCCATTATATGCTAGTCAGGATCCCTGGCAGCTTGCATTATGTGGGAGCTGTCTATTTCTCATAGGAATGCATTGACCAGCGTTGATTGGCCAAATTCCATACTGTGTACAGCATTGGCCAATCAACGCTGGTTCTGCTGGAGGCTCGTCTGTGAGGTAGCGGAGTCTAAGATAAGTCCACAGCAGTCTCCATTGTGGTCCGATCTCAGATGTAGCAGAGTTCAGTGCACAGCTCTACTACATCTAAGGTGTAGCAGAGTTCAGCACTGAACTCTGCTATACCTGAGATGTAGCAGAGCTGTGCGTTGAACTCTGCTACATCTGAGATGTAGTAGAGCTGTGCGCTGAACTCTGTTATACCTGAGATGTAGCAGAGCTGTGCGCTGAACTCTGCTACATCTGAGATCGGACCACAATGGAGACTGCTGTGGACCAATCTTAGACTCCGGCTCCTCCGGCAGAACCAGCACTGTATACTGTATGGCATTCGGCCAATCAATGCTGGTCAATGCATTTCTATGGGAAATAGTCAGCTCCTGCTGTGCACTCAACTCTGCTATACCTGAAATGTAGCAGAGCTGTGTGCTGAACTCTGCTACATCTGAGAGAGCTGTGTGCTGAACTCTGCTACATCTGAGATGTAGCAGAGCTGTGCGCTGAACTCTGCACCATCTGAGATCGGACCACAATAGAGACTGCTGTAGACCGATCTTAGACTCCGCCTCCTCCGGCAGAACCAGCGCTGATTGGCTGAATGCTGTACACTGTATGGCATTCAGCCAATCAACTCTGGTCAATGCATTCCTATAGAAAAAAGTCAGCTCCCGCTGTGCACTCAACTCTGCTATACCTGAGATGTATCAGAGCTGAATTCTGCTATATCTGAGATCAGACCACAATGGAGACTGCTGTGGACCGATCGTAGACTCCGTCTCCTCCAGCAGAACCAGCGTTGATTGGCCGAATGCTGTACAATGTGTGGCATTCGGCCAAACAACGCTGGTCAATGCATTCTTATGGGGAAAAGTCAGCTCCCCCATTATTAGTGGCGTAATGCAGTGACTTGGGCATGTTAGATTCCCCCAGGCATGCTTCCCCTGCTGTCCCAGTTGCATTCCAGAGGTGATGTCATCATTTCCTCAGGTGTCATAGTGGACTTGGTGACCCTCTTGAGTCGAATAGTGGTTTCCCCTGAAACAAAGCTTTTTTTCCCCATAGACTATAATGGGATTTCGATATTCGTTTGAATAGTCGAAAATTGAGGGGATCTTTCCCGATCCCGATAGTTCACCCCTATTAATGATATGTACATGAATAGCGTTGATCCGATCTTGATATAACCTCCAACCTTGATCCCACTGGAAAAGATCTGGATTGGAATTCCGATCGCAATCGTGAAATTTACTCGATCGCTGATCGGAATCCGATCCTTTCTGATCCAGCTTGCTCAACTCTAGTAATGAGTTAAGGGTCTGTCAGATCCCCCCCCCCCCAATTAGCTGTATGACTTTATAATTCTAAAAAGTAAAAAAGAAGTAGTATAAGGAAATACTGAATAAACAATCTACCTGTCTTGGATACTAAAGGAGTTAACAGCAACTTGATTGAAGCTGAAATGATCATTTACGTGGCCGCAACATATTGGAGCGTGTTTGGATTATGAAGACATTCTATGACTTTCATAAACTTATGTTGATGGAGTTTAGCCTTTATTATTGACTTGTGTAACCTTTTCAGAGTTTTGGTAAAGCAGAAAGGATCACATTGTATAATAGGATTTTAAGCCTAAATCTTAGATCAATCAAGCAGGATTTTTAAAGGACAAGAAGTTTCGGCATGAACATGTAGTACACAGAGAACCGAAATGTCTAATCAATGCCAATATGTCTATAGCCCTGATGTAAGAGTTTTTTAGGAGATAGTCACTGAGAATAAAGTAGGATTTATAAACATGTCTGATCTAAAAAAGAACACTATCTATTTATCTATCTATCTATCTATCTATCTATCTATCTATCTATCTATCTATCTATCTAGCTGTGTCTGTCTGTCTGTCTGTCTGTGTATCCATCCATCTAATAGAATGTTAGAATGTTTAGATTGTCTTATTTGTTATATATAGTAATTATATCTACAATGATATACTGACTGATCAGAAGTAGAGATGAGCGAACAGTGTTCTATCGAACACATGTTCGATCGGATATCAGGGTGTTCGCCATGTTCGAATCGAATCGAACACCGCGTGGTAAAGTGCGCCAAAATTTGATTCCCCTCCCACCTTCCCTGGCGCCTTTTTTGCACCAATAACAGCGCAGGGGAGGTGGGACAGGAACTACGACACCGGGGGCATTGAAAAAAATTGGAAAAAGTCATTGGCTGCCGAAATCAGGTGACCTCCATTTTAGACGAATAGTGGATTTCAAATCCGGGTCATATGAGAATGTGAACTTTGTGACTATGAGACAGGGATAGCTGTACAGGCAGGGATAGCTAGGGATAACCTTTATTTAGGGGGGAATGTTATTAAAAATAACTTTTTGGGGCTCTATCGGGTGTGTAATTGTGATTTTTGTGAGATAAACTTTTTCCCATAGGGATGCATTGGCCAGCGCTGATTGGCCGAATTCCGTACTCTGGCCAATCAGTGCTGGCCAATGCATTCTATTGGCGTGATGAAGCAGAGTGTGCACAAGGGTTCAAGCGCACCCTCGGCTCTGATGTAGCAGAGCCGAGGCTGCACAAGGGTTCAAGCGCACCCTCAGCTCTGATGTAGGAGAGCCGAGGGTGCACTTGAACCCTTGTGCACCCTCGGCTCTGCTACATCAGAGCCGAGGGTGCGCTTGAACCCTTGTGCACACTCTGCTTCATCAAGCTAATAGAATGCATTGGCCAGTGCTGATTGGCCAGAGTACGGAATTCGGCCAATCAGCGCTGGCTCTGCTGGAGGAGGCGGAGTCTAAGATCGCTCCACACCAGTCTCCATTCAGGTCCGACCTTAGACTCCGCCTCCTCCAGCAGAGCCAGCGCTGATTGGCCGAATTCCGTACTCTGGCCAATCAGCACTGGCTAATGCATTGTATTGGCGTGATGAAGCAGTGCTGAATGTGTGTGCTTAGCACACACATTCAGCTCTACTTCATCGGGCTAATAGAATGCATTGGCCAATCAGCGCTGGCCAATGCATTCTATTAGCGTGAACTGAGTTTGCACAGGGGTTCTAGTGCACCCTCGGCTCTGCTACATCAGATTGCTACATCTGATGTAGCAGTGCCGAGTGTGCATCAGATGTGTAGTTGAGCAAAACTGACTCAGCACTGCTAAGTCTCTGCATTCGCATAGGAATGCATTGGCCAGCCTTCGGCCAATCAGCGCTGGCTCTGCCGGAGGAGACGGAGTCTAAGATCGGACCTGAATGGAGACTGGTGTGGAGCGATCTTAGACTCCGCCTCCTCCAGCAGAGCCAGCGCTGATTGGTCGAGTTCCATACTCTGGCCAATCAGCACTGGCCAATGCATTTCTATGGGGAAAAGTTAGCTTGCGAAAATCGCAAACTGACAGGGATTTCCATGAAATAAAGTGACTTTTATGCCCCCAGACATGCTTCCCCTGCTGTCCCAGTGTCATTCCAGGGTGTTGGTATCATTTCCTGGGGTGTCATAGTGGACTTGGTGACCCTCCAGACACGGATTTGGGTTTCCCCCTTAACGAGTTTATGTTCCCCATAGACTATAATGGGGTTCGAAACCCATTCGAACACTCGAACAGTGAGCGGCTGTTCGAATCGAATTTCGAACCTCGAACATTTTAGTGTTCGCTCATCTCTAATCAGAAGCTTTCATCGTTGGTTAGGACCTCTTCAGTCATTTATAGGAGCATTCAGTATTGCAGTTAATGAAAACCAGTGTACTCCACATTAAAGAAAAAAAATTGTGCTGTATTTTTCAGACTATAGGATGCACTCCTCTCCCCCATGCTAAATTTTGGAGGAAAATAATGGGGGTGCATCTTATAGTCCGATAGCTTTGGCCCAATCGAGCCTCCGCCAGCTTCCTTCAGCGGCAGTAGTAGGACAATGCTGTGGGTCCTGGGCTGTGAGGGCAGGGTGCCTGGGTAGTGCAAACCCATCCCGGCATCCGTTGTGCTATTACTTCGGATGGATACCAGGTCTGTATAGAAAAAGGGGGGCACTCTGCTGCAGAGTGGTAGCCATAGCTACTGGGTCTCTGCTGTAATGTACAGCGGAGACCGAGAGCTAATGCCCATGATCAGAGTCCACTCTGATCATGGCATTACTACCTGTAAGCCCCCCAAACCGTTCTTGGACCTTCTATGTTGCAGGACGACTACTGCGTACGAGAACGCAGGAGCCATCCTTTTTCTGTGACAACTGGGAGCCTAATGAAGGCTTCCAGGCCTGTCATAGCAATATTTCTATTGCGGCTGGTCTATGACTAGCCTCAATAGACATGGTTGTAAACAGACCTTAAAGGACACAAGACAAAATCCCATTGAAATGAATGGAAATTGCAAAAAACACCATTGCTAAAATCTTGTACGGACAATAGCCACAGACACCAACGGTAGTGTGAACGCCCCCTAATAGGCAACAATTTCCAAAAAAAGGGGGCCAATTTTAAATGTACTTAGAATAAGCCCCAATTAGCCTTCTGTCTCAATTAACATAAAATAGCATAGGCCTATCAGATTGCTAGTTATATTACCCAAAGCGTGTACCAAGAAGAGATTCATGATCAAAAATGACAATGGAAGGGAACCCAAGGACCCTGATATTTTGTCTCCATAGGCTCCATATTTCTCTCGGTAGTCTTACCATATGTAATGTTGTCATTTTGTTGCTGTCATTATTTTGTTGCATTCTTCTTGCTTACATAGACAAGGGAATATAAAAGTAAATCTTTCTAAGTAATTCTAGCGAACATAATGAAGCACTGTGTTACTTTGCAAAATATGTCATAATATACAGTGCAGGAAAACCCATCTCTGGTCCATGAGCAGCTTCTATGAAAAGTATTTGGAGAAGCATTATAGGACATGTCCAGCCGATGTCGATAACCCTGAAGAAGAGCTGCGAGCCTCCGAGTACAATAAAGTTTAATTAGTCCCCATACCCTTTCCACACAACACAATCATTGACAGATAATGAAAAACCTCAAATGGCAGCAAAATGTAAATTACAGGGGAGGGAATCTTACACAATTCAAGTCTATTCTTGCAGAAAATTACAGAGAAAATATGTAAGAATTGCAGACTACAGGCACATATTGTCTGAGATAATTATTGTTTTCATTGGGATTTTTTGAGCGAAAATGCAAACAGTGGTCTTCACAAAAACTGGAAAAATGTGGGGTTTTTATAATTTTCGTAAAAGGCTAAAAATACCTTTAACAAATTGCAGCCAGGAAGGAAAAAAAAAAAAAAAAAAACACATGAGAAAACTTACTGCCATTTAGCTATGTTCTAGTTGATTTCGACAATTAGAATTGTGTTTTTAGAAATGGAACTTGTAATTTACAATACCTGCAGACAGCAAATATGATGACTTGTAATCACAGGAAATAATGCGCTTCAATGAGTCACTGATCACACAGATTAAGCTACGCACGTAACATTTTTTCTTTTTTTATGGCTTATTTGGTTTATTGTGTTGTAAGACAGTTCAATGCTGATTTCGGTAAACCTTTTTATTAAAATTTTTTATTACAATATGTTGCTGGAATCCAAATCCTTTCAGGATATGTGATTGGTAATGACCTGATTCACACTCTTTGTATCTAATTTTTGAGTTAAATGGGTACTGCCCTAACTTACCATAGTGCTAGGAACTGTGTATAGCCAAACAGATGCCTACTCTGGATTATCTGCTTCATGCGGACTCTCTCTGTCTTCCAGGAGGATACTTGTTTCTCAGTGATCATCCTGAATATTTCTGCTTCACTCCAAACATCTAACACAAATTTGACAAAGGGGTGGTGTTCATGTTTGACACCTAAATCCTGAAACGCGTAAGCTGTTCACCAATAAAAGTCGCATTATACGCTATTCAAGCTACAGTTGTTGTTTTTGTGGGCCCACCAGGATTTTGGGTTGGTGGAGCCCATCAGATTCTACAACAGGGGTAGGGAACCTTCGGCTCTCCAGCTGCTGTGAAACTACAACTCCCAACATGCTCCATTCACTTCCATGGGAGTTCCAAGAACAGCAGAGCAAGTGTGCATACTGGGAGTTGTAGTTTTGCAACAGCTGGAAAGCCATACGTTCCCTACCCCTGTTCTACAACTTGTCGATTCTTCAAATAGCTTTGTCCCTAGTGGCAGCTGTCATCCAGGTTGTGGCGACCACCGTGTATGGTGATTCAGCCTTGGAAACTTCTATCTCACTACCGTAAAGGTTAAAAGAGTGGCTAGTGCTTCAGAGGAAAAGCTATGGAATCCACTCCATTGACGCCAGTGTCATTCCCACTATAAAGGAAGCGCAGTTACCCTCTGCTTTTTTCCTCTCCGTACACATCGCTATGTAAACACAAAGATAACATTGAGTTTACTGCAAGTCTGTTCTCTCCTGCGTTCTACTACATTACTTCATAGTACCCTTTCCAGTCCAATGTCATTTCCAGTCAAAGCCTGACAACCAGCTTGTTGATGAATACAGGAAGTGAGAAGAAGAGACAGCAGGCCAATTGCTGAAAGAGGGAAATGGGAAAATCCCCTTTAATGAGAAATAAGGGATTTAGTCTATTGCTCTGTCCTTGGTCTTTCCTGCTTGGAAAGGTGCAATGTTTTAAGTAGAATAGAAGTCTTCCTGATGAATTATTTCTTGAAGGTATATACAGTATATTTTTCAAAAGCAATGAAAGCTCCTACTCAATTGATTTAAGATAAAAACTTAGAGCCTTAGGCTTTATAATGTCATAGGTAGAAAACATTTGAAAGACCCCCATGCAGAAATTGAGAAACATGGCGTTTCATACTGATAGACAGAAGTTAGTCCCATAAATTTTATGTTTCCCCCGTGTCTGGAACTAGACAAGGGAAAAGACTATCGGGGAAGCATAACAATGAACTAGACACTAGAATTTGCTGCTGGTCCCATCAGATCTCACACATTCCATCTAATAATGGATTGACATTTTGTGTATAAGGTCTAGGCTCCAGAAGTCTTTGCTATCTGTTGCATGATCAGGTTTTTAGCCAGATTGGTCAGTTCTAGCCAAGAGTATAGTTGGTTGCATATCAGGTAGATAGTTGGTTGCATACCAGGTAGATAGTTGGTTGATAGTTGCTTGCATATCAGGTAGATAGTTGGTTGCATACCAGGTAGATAGTTGGTTGATAGTTGCTTGCATATCAGGTAGATAGTTGGTTGATGGTTGATAGTTGCTTGCATATCAGGTAGATAGTTGGTTGATGGTTGATAGTTGGTTGCATATCAGGTAGATAGTTGGTTGATAGTTGGTTGCATACCAGGTAGATAGTTGGTTGATGGCTGATAGTTGGTTGCATATCAGGTAGATAATTAGTTGATAGTTGGTTGCATACCAGGTAGATAGTTGGTTGATAGTTGCTTGCATATCAGGTAGATAGTTGGTTGATGGTTGATAGTTGCTTGCATATCAGGTAGATAGTTGGTTGATGGTTGATAGTTGCTTGCATATCAGGTAGATAGTTGGTTGATAGTTGGTTAATAGTTGGTTGCATACCAGGTAGATTTATGTTTCATAAATATTTTTGTAGGCAAAGAAGAGCTAAAGCTAGTCTCGGCTTCTTATTTTCCCAGATGTACCTAGAAAGCAGAGACTACGGGGCCTAATTTGAAATGGGTAGGTGTATTAGAAACCTTTACAAGTTATAGAATGTCAAAGCCTAATTATGTAACCAACTACAGCTAAGCTAAGCTGAGACCTCTAATTTCCATATCTTATCTGATCACTTATAAGAGTGACTCAAGAAGTATAAAGAAGAATAGAGACAGAAGGTACCACCAGAAAGTGCTATTTGTTATAACAAAAAAGGATGAAAGCATTCAATTCATATTTAGTCTGGTTTGAGTCTGGGAGTGCATTGTGAAGACTGCTCTGATGAGTGATGGCTGTTATTGGAGAACTGAAATCATGAAAGTCACTCAGTCATCATTACCAAATGCCTTTTCAGCATCCACATCAATAAGCACCAGAGATGGGTGAACATCTCTAGACTACTTTCATGTTCGGGTTCAGCAGCTCAGGTCCCCAGTTAATTTCAGGACAAACAATTTTGGTCCAAACCACACTTAAAAATGGCTTAAAACATAGTGTAGAATATTCTTAAATCTCCTAGGAACTTATCTATCCAATTTCTAACTCTCTAAGGCAAACAAAGCCAAAGTTATGTCAAAGTGAACGTGACAAGTATGTCTATTGAAAAACGAATGGTAAGTAGTGGATAGAAACTGATAGAAACCGAGAGTTTAACACTCGTTTTTGTGCATTTAACATTTAGAATGTTCCAAAAATTACCCATTTATTAGGGCAATGTGCGTGCTCGTGGATTTTTAGACACACATGGCAGTTATATTACAAAAAACAATGGTTTTGTAGAAAAATTAGCCAGTTATGATGACTTGTAAGTGCTCATGAATTTTTGACTTCTAGATAATGTACTGAGCCTGTCTGCTTCTGCTTTTATTCTTCTTGTAGCACTGGCAGAGAAGGTGGAGCGTGGCAGAGGAGGTAGAAGCAGGCAGAGGCCACTTGGGTATGCATGTGACTGGCAGCTGCAGTGCTCTCACTAAATGCTGCAGGAGGCTGACTATAAAGCCTATCCTGATAATATTCAAATATTTTTTCCCTTGGGTAGCAGGGAAGAATTCCCCAATTTGGTCATTATAGCGAGTGTCTAAGAATAGAGATGAGCGAACAGTAAAATGTTCGAGGTTCGATATTTGTTTCGAGTAGCCCCTCAATATTCGAATATCGAACCCTATTATAGTCTATGGGGGGAAAATGCTCGTTTCAGGGGAAGGCAACATTCTTTTTTTTTTTTTTTTTTTTTAAATGTAGATTGTGAGCCCCACATAGAGCTCACAATGTACATTCTTCCCTATCACTATGTCTTTTTTTTGGAATATGGGATGGAAATCCATGCAAACACGGGGAGAACATACAAACTCCTTGCAGATGGTTTTTTGCCCATGGCGGGATTTGAGCACCAGGGCTCCAGCGGTGCAAGGCTGCAGTGCTAACCACTGAGCCACCGTGTGGCCCCGGGAGGGCAACATTCGATCAAATTATACTTACCAAGTCCACAAGTGAGGGTCGGGCTGGATCCTCCAAGAAGTCTTCTCCTTGCAGCGTCCCCGCGACGTCTTCCGGCTCTTCATTCACTCTGCCAGGCATCGGGCCTGGGCAGAGCCGACTGCGCATGCCAGTAGTAAGAGGACAAGCGCAGTCGGCTCTGCTCAAGCCCGATGCGGGCAGAGTGAATGAAGAGCTGGAAGACGCCGCTGGGAAGCTGCACGGAGAAGACTTCTAAAGGTAGGAGAAGAACCAGCGTTGATTGGCCGACTGTATAGCATTCAGCCAATCAATGCTGGTTCTGCATCGAACTTTTACATTCGAACAGCGAGTGGTACTCAATCGAGTACGAGTATTTTGAATCCCGTAGTATTTGATCGAATACCTACTCGATCGAGTACTACTCGCTCATCTCTATCTAAGAACATTGCCATCCCTTTGCTTGATGCAAACAATACGCTTGTCACTTTGCAAGTAGAGGAGCATACAGCTTGCCATGTTTACCAGGGCTCTGCAGCCTCCTATCTCAAGTTGCAAAGGAATTCCACCATGACCCAGCAGCTCCTGCACTTACTACACCTTGATATCATGTGACTTGCAGAGCTGAAAGTAGAGTCATATCATGGTTCCCATAGCTGTGTACACTATGGTCATTGGGTGCTTTGTACATAGCAGTCAAGATGGTATGGACGGTAATAAATTGTCCTCCCTTATATGAGGTCCATTAGTAGTAAAAGTTGCCATCATGCCTGCCAATGGGCTGTCTGAGAGCAGTTAATCTAATTTAGCATATAACTAACATAAATCCTCATCCATATGGCCGTATTTAGCCTCACTACGATGCTGATGGACGATAGACCCTGCTGTACTTCTGTGTCGTATGTTTTTGACGATCCCAGGAAATGGGGTTCATAGATTCAGAGAATAAAAATAAACATTTAAGGAATTTATATAGGAGTATTATAATCTTATTAAATGTGATTTAAAAAGAAGTTGTTCTGCAATAATAGCCTCATATGCAAAGCAATGTCATGTGTGCAGACCTCGTATGGAGGCGCATCCACAGAAAACCATTTTACCAGTGACACCATACAGTACAGTACAGGAGGTCTTTCGCTTGACTGTAATTCTGTACCATCCTGTAATCACTCTGTCTATGTGATCTCAACAATCCTTCATTTAATTGCTTCATAATTACAATGTAACCGATGATTACAGAGAGTGTTTTCCTATAGTGCAAGGGTCACCTATGCAAATACACAAATCACCCATGTGACACAGACCATGCGAATGATGAATGCCTTCACTGTCACGATGTAAAATAGATTTGTAAGACTCATAAATAATGTGGTAAAATTTCATATGTTTCAAAATTAAGTATCCGGAGTCATGTCGGAAGATACGAATAACCGTAACACTTGCAAAAGCAATACAGATTATAAACTGTTAATGAGATGATAAAATTCAACAGGCTGTAAAATGAGAATTGTGTGCATTGTGCTGATATCTCTCTTTCACCTATTCAGAATATTACTTTCTTTTATCCAGATATCTAGATAATAATTATAGTTATCAAGCTATCATTTAAAATTTATTTACAAAGAAATGCCGCATATTGTTATTTTTTATAGGGAACCACAAAATGTCTGCATGTTGTAGATGGAATATCTGCAGTGGATCTGTATATGATTGTATCCAAATTGTTTCGGTTTCATGTGTATTATTGTAGGTAGCTCTGGAAGGGTTAGTTCACATGGGGCACGGTTAGGCGTATTTTGGTCCTGGTTTTGACGCGGGAAGCCACATCAAAATAGGGCTGTCATGGCTTCTGACAGTCGAGGCTTCCTGCTCCGGAGTAGGCCCAAATGAATGGGCCTAGTCCAGAGGGTGCTGTCGCAAGGTGGACACCAGGGCTGAATCAGCCGCAGAATCCATGCATGCTCCAGTCGGCTCTGCCTAGGCCCCGATGCCTAGGCAGAGTGAATTACAGCCGGAAGACGCCGCGGGGACGCTGTGCCGGGAGAAGACTTCAAGGAGAATCCAGCCCGACCGTTACTCGTGGACTTGGTAAGTATAATTGTATCGAATTTTGCATACCCCTGAAATGAGCATTTCCCCCCACAGACTATAATGGGGTTTGAAATCCGTTCGAACAGTCGAACAGTGTGCGGCTGTTTGAATCGGATTTCGAACCTCGGACATTTTAGTGTTCGCTCATCTCTAGTTGTAATATGATTAAATATTTAGTGATAAGGAATGGTTTCGTGTGTAACAATCTATAAAGGGTTCCCGGGTGGGTTTAACAAAAACTAACCCACTATGGACAATGGTAACTAGGGTTAAGCGATCAGGATCGGGAAAGATCGGATGCCAATCGGCGATCGAGCAAATTTCAGGATCGCAATCGGGATCGGCTGGAAAATGATCAAAAATCAGATTTTAAAAACAATCCTGAAATCTCAAGATTGGATCAACCCTACTCCATAAACATAAAGTAACTAGGGTTGAGTGATCGGGAAAGATCGGATCCCAATGGGCGATCGAGAAAATTTCACGATTGCCGGAAAATGATCGAAAATTGGATTTTAAAAACAATCCTGAAATCTCATGATCGGCTCAATCCTAATGGTGACATGTTCCAATAAAACAGGTGACTGCTTCAAACTAAAACCCCACTTAGCATCCCATAGCAAAAAAGCACTGCTGGAAAAAACACGGTGGCAATGCATCACGGTTTTTCCCATATCATTTTGCGAAGAAAGTTGCACTGCCGGTGTTTCTGTAGGTATAATAGAATCCCATCCACTACATAGTGACTGTAAAATGCTTCCATGGCGTTAATACCACATGGAGCCTCTGCCTATTAAAAACTAAATTATTTTGCCGCAATAAATAGAATCCATAGGTGTGAAGTTTCTGCTGACGTGGCCTATTGCACAGAACTATAGATGTTATACTGTTATCTAGCCTTAGGATTCGCTCCTCTGTGTGCACCCTGTATATATTAGATAATTATTGGGATTCCTAGGGTGATCTACAAAGATAACGATTTACAGGATTCTTCCCCCTCCTTTCCCAATAAGAGACACAGTCTAAAAGCCCAATAGTAAATCAGAATTTTTGGTAGACTTTTAATGTTTGACAATAAGGTGAATAACTGGCAACAACTTTTTTTTTGGTTACATGTTGAAACAAAGTTTTCAAAATATCAGTTTTTAGCTATAAAATCATAAAACTGCAATATTATTTTACAGACCTCTAGGATGTTCAGGTTTTGCAGGTGTTTCACTCTTTAGGACTAGTGACCAGTGACTGTCTTCACGATTTCGTGAGATTAAAATAAAAAATAGATATAATAAACCTAAAAATAAACAGTGAAAGCATGTGCTGGAGTCTACCAATAGGGTTGAGCCAATCTTGAGATTTAAGGATCATTTTTAAAATCTGATTTTCGATCATTTTCCAGCCTTTCCCGATCACAATCATGAAATTTGCTCGATCTCCGATCGAGATCCGATCTTTCCCGATCGCTCAACCCTATTAATGATATATACCTGAGTGGGGTTGAGCCGATCTTGAGATTTCAGGGTCGTTTTTAAAATCCGATTTTCGATCATCTTCCAGGTGACCCTGATCGCGATCGTGATCCGATCTTTCCCAATCGCTCAACACTATCTACAAGTATTTCTGTCTAATTTCCTACTGATCCCTTCCATTTTGGGACCATAGCACTCCAGTACCCTCGGCCAGAGACAGTTTGTTGAAAGAAGAGAGGAGGGAGAAGCTAATCTTCATGTTTTCCATCAAATGAATTCTTGGAATTGAGTTTTTGTGATTCTTTTCCATTTTTTTCATATATCCACCTTGCAGTAAAGATTTTTTTGCCACCCTCCAAAGACAAAAATAAAGGTGACCGTTTCTTAAGTTCTTCGAACACTAGTTATAAAACACAAGCCTGCCATTTAGACTACGTAGGCTTCTCCTATAGCATGATTGTGATTCAGAAACATGTAATATCCAAGCCTCTACGCCAATATTTTTTATTTTTATAAAGCCTAAAAGGAAACTATACACAAAATTGCCGCAATATATCCCCACTACTTCTTGGCTTGTTACTGTGAGCGTCCACCGGACATAAGCAATGGGAATAGCCATTTATTTTGCCAGAGTATATTCCGGCTCAAGGCTATGTGTCAGTAAGAAAAATGAATCGAGAGACAGAAAGAATTTCCAAAGATTCATCTTAATGAAAGATACTGTTTGTGTAAACAGAGCGTGCAACAGTCAAGGGTTCGGTATGCTGGGTCCTGCAACACATTTTTAAGAGGTAAAAAAATTGATAAATTGTTTTCAGCTACAAGTAATAATTATTGGATTTTCATTAATCACCAACCATTTATTGTTAATTGCCTGGAATTAATTATTCATTATTTGTTGTCTCCATTTTAACTACTTTATACAAACTTATGTGGGTCACTTTTTATCTTATACCGTAGGTGATTGAAAGTTGGCAGTACTTTTTTTGCAGAACATACCGTACATACATAATGCACCTTGCTCATTCTTCAGCTACTTTTAAAGTAGTATTATGTGAATGGAACCCTCCAAACTATCCACTGTTACTTACAGTCGCTGAGAAGCCATATAATCAGTGTATTGTTGGCGTTGATGATCCGCCAACAATACTCTGTCAAGCTGGCCTGCCGTTGAACTTGTTCCTCCTGCTGCGCCTGTGATTGTTCCGGCATCTCAGCGACTCACTGGGACGCCATATAATGTGTGTGTTGTTGGCACTGATGATCCCCCTCAGCTCCGCTTGAGGAGAACTCTGTTGACTTCTGGCTACCTTCATAGCTGTCGTTGTTTTAGATTTTTGCAACAAATTAAAGTGTAAGAATGTTGCCTGGAGCTGATCAGATAATATGCAAATGCATGTACAGATTATACTGAGGGTTAGCTGAGTGTTGATCTCACTTTTAACACTTATATGCTGATAAAAATGTTGGGACTCCTAGTCATTATGAGAATGGGTGCAAATGCACCTGAATGTCCCATGTTAATGAAGATGTAGTGCACATGTATGGATACTACTCCTTTTGCTTCTCTGGGGACAATCAGGGATCTTCTTTTTGGAAGTACAATAGATGTAGTTTGGCGATAGATAGATAGATAGATAGATAGATAGATAGATAGATAGATAGAGGTACATATATAGACCCTTTGTGGACTGGGGTTAAGTGTTAAGCATGAGATAACCCCATTTAACTGCAGGACTCAATATGTGCTATATTTTTACCCCACTGTTAGCACAGTTACAACTCCCTTCCCTTAATGGTGACATAAACTTGTATTTGTTTTTTTTTCTTTACTTTTGCAGTGCGGGAATGAGTTAAAACTCAAGATTCTTAGATAATAAAGAAATGATAATGTGTGTTCATTTTTTGCATTTTTATTCCGTTCTTTATTGATGTGCAGTAACAATTCAGAAAAATCCAGACACAATTATGTACGGAATATGATTACATTAGTGAAGCTATGTTCTTCAGCCAAAACTGCTTTAAGAAATTTAATGGTTCTATAGAGCAAAAAAAATCCCTTGACATTGCTTAGAGTTCTGTTACTTAATGTCTGATACAACTTTCCAAACAGGGGTTTAAGAACTAGAAACTTTCCAACTTAAATTTTTCAAAATGTAACTCTCTGGAAAAGTTCATATCAACTCTTTAGAAAACTGCAGCTCCGGTACTTTTACAGTAGATGTTTTGCAGCCGAGAATGGTTTCTTACCTGCTTTGGTTGCCTGCTCACATTTACATTATTTTTGTGACTATATTTTCCATTATTGTTTATTTTTGAGAATTTCATACATTTTCATGAATAATGAATCACACAAAACCATATTAAGATCCAAAAATATTCCACTAGGTATGAACAGGTAGCTATTTACAGTATTTGACACTTTTTTTTACAATCCTTAAATATGTGCAGAAAAAGAAAATACTATGGTAAAAAAAATATTTTCTTGTGCAGGGGGTGGAAGAGTTGGGTTTGCTGATAGTTGAGATGCCCTGTGCATTTGTTCTTGCTCCTTTTAATTTACTTTTATTTATATATTTTTTAAAGGTAGATTGTTAGCCCCACATAGAGCTCACGATGTACATTTTTCCCTATCAGTATGTCTTTGGAACATGGGATGGAAATCCATGCAAACACGGGGAGAACATACAAACTCCATGCAGATGGTTTTATGCCCTTGGTGGAATTTGAACACAAGGACTACAGCGCTGCAAAGCTGCAGCGCTAACCACTGAGCCACTGTGTGGCCCCGTTCCCTTTAATTTAATTGGTGTACTGTAGCAGTATCATTATACTGTATGGTGTGAAAGAATAGTGCTCGGTGCCTTTGTTTGTGGTGCAGGCAGCACATTGACATCATCGTGCCACCTACATCATGGCAGCAAGGACCAAAGGTCCGTGGCAGGAGATCGGCACTCGCAAGTAATAGTGAGGAGGCACAAGCCAACAATTCCCAATTAAGATCTTTGTATTGCGGTAAGTATACAGATAGATCAGCGCGACACGTTTCAGGCCAAACAATGACCCTTTCTTAAGTGCAAAAATGAGTGCATGGTGGGATCCCAACACGTTGAATTTCAACCCCGATCCTTTTGGTCTAAGGGGTGATGTAACCTTGTGCATCAGCTGTGTACTCCCTCTAATTCATGCAGAATACATGCACCAAGCTGAGCACCATGCACTCATTTTTGCACTTGAGAAAGGGCCAGTGTTTGGCCCAAAATGCGTCATTCTGATCTATCTGTATACTTACCTCAATAAAAAGTTCTTAATTGAGAACCATTGGCTTGTGCCTCTTCACCATTACCAGCGAGCATGGATCTCCTGCCATGGACCTTTGGTCCTTGCTGCCTTGTTCATTGTCTCTCCGGTCCTCCGGTGTACAGGTTGAACTGCTGCCAGGAATTTGCATCCATCAGCGATCTAGCAAGTTGTGACTATTTCACAACCTCATAAGGTGAGAGGCCATCTGGTCAAATTCAACATTTAATTTTGCACCTATACAGTTAAAATACTACACTTGGTGCACTCATTGTCTCTACCTCTGTTTTCCTACAGGAGACATCGAAGAAGAGTCCAGGCTTCAGCGGAATTACGTTATACGGGAGGAAATTTGTCAAGTAGGGGAAACACAGTGGATCAGTGGTTAGCATTGCAACCTTGCAGTGCTAGAGTTTTGGGTTTGAATCCTGCCAAGGACAACATCTGCAAGGAGTTTGTAGGTTTTCCCTGTGTCTGGGTGGATTTCCTACCATACAGCAAAAAGACATACTGATACGGAAAATGTACATTGTGAGCCCGATATGGGGCTCACAATCTACCTTAAAAAAAAAAAATAAAGAAAATTGTCAGGTGGTTATTCCTCTCTTGATGCTCAGCTTCAGTCTAGAATGTAATGTAGGATATATTTTTATTCAGAGGACATTGTACATTTCTTTTGTTCAGGGCTACTTCATAGACACATTAGAGTGCTTATTTTTTTATAGGCACACAGTGTAGGGTATCTTTTAATTTTTGGGGCACACAAGATGGAGCTTATTGTAGTGTAGATGCAGTGTGTGGCTCATAGTTTTTACTTAGGAGGACAGTGTGATGAATATTTTCATTCATCCACATGGCTAATGAGAAAATTTGTGGTCAGGAGTCATTATAATGATTTGAATCAAATGGAGAAAAAAAAAAGAAAAAAGAAAATAACGTCAAACACTTGTACACATAGCTGGTTACAATGGAAAAGCACTGCAGGAAAAACCGCTGTAGAAACACATTACATTTTTTTCTCTGCTGTGCTTGTCACAAAAAGTCTGTAGAGTTATTCTTTCTACTTCAATTATAACTACTGGCATTTCTGTAGGTATAATTTACATGCTGTGATTTCTAAAATGCATCAGTTTTGGAAATTGCAGCATTTCCGTAAAACATATGGGATTCGCTAGAATCCAGTGGTGTAACTACTGGGGTAGCAGGGGTAGCGGCTGCCACAGGGCCCAGGACATTAGAATCCCGGTGAGAGCCGCTACCGCTGCGTTTTTTTTTTTTTTTTCTTAATAGGCCGTTACCGCCTGGAGTTACTCCAGACGGTAACGGGCCCTATTTATTTACCGATCCTGGCAGGGGCCAGGATCAGTAAGTGACCCCACGGGCCCCACAAACACTATTATTATACTCAGGGATCTTTTCAGACCACAGAGTATAATGATCGGAGGCCCAGGAGAGCTAAGAGAACATAAAAAACAGTGTTACTTACTTTTCTGGGCTCCAGACAGGATTCGGGGGTAGTTTTGTGACATCCCTGATGTCACATGACCCGCGCCTGTGTGCCATGTGGCGTCCAGACGTCATTGAAGGTGGCTGACACCACCAAGGACTGCAGCGGAGCCGGGGATAGGTAACTGACAGTGTTTTTTTATGTTGGTATCCCCCCTGGGTCTTCGATTATTATACTCTGGGGTCTGAAAAGTCCCCAGAGTATAATAATTGTTCATGGGTGTCCACAGTGGCACATAATACTGTGTGCAGGGGCAACTATGGGGCATAATACTGTGTGCAGGGGCCATTATTGGGGCATGATACTGTGGGCAGGGGCCACTATGCGACATAATACTGTGTGTAGGGGCCACTATGCGACATAATACTGTGTGTAGGGGCCACTATGGGGCATAATAGTGTGTGCAGGAGCCACTATGGGGCATAATACTGTGTGCAGGGGCCATTATGGGGCATAATACTGTGTGCATGGGCCATTATGGCGCATAATACTGTGTGCAGGGGCCACTATGGGGCATAGTACTGTGTGCAGGGGCCACTATGGGGCATAATAGAGCATGCAGGAATGCGGGGGGGGGGAAGCGGTCATATGAGGTCTTCTACGTGGGTGGGGGGGCATGTCAAAAGTTCACTGCGGGGCCCCACCATTCCTAGTTACACCACTGCTAGAATCCACTTTGCAGGGACTGTACAACACCACAGTACACATGCTTCCGGCTTAAGTCTGCAATGTCTATCCTATTAATAGGCATACTTAGGTTAATTCTATATTTATTAGTACACTACAATGCTTCTGTACTGCAATGTAATGTATATAGGGGATGCTTACACTAACCTTTATCATAACAACACATTAACATCCTAAAATCACATTGTGGGACTGAACATGTTTTTACACTTTCTGCTGATACCATACAGCTTAGAATTTCACATTAACCTATCACATACATGGCTATAGTAGTCACAAGCGGTATAGGGCAATGTAAATAATAATGAATTACTGGCCTCCGTGTTGGAGCGGAAGAGCTTTCACTTTACTGGCGATGTAATAGCATGCTCATCAGTCACATGATCCATATGCACCTCAATCCAATCAAAGTGCTTGAGACTGCGCTACAATACTAAGCACAGGGTCGATACTAAGTATAGGTTCTAAACAATGCATGATGTTTTGCTTAGAAGGCAGTGACGAGGACACAACACTCTTCCTCCAGAGTCTCCACCAATCTGACCTGATTTCAATGACTTATCCTTCAGATGGGTCATAAATATTTAAGTCCCAGAAAACTCCTGTAAATAAATGCAATAAAGAAAGTAAACCACTGGCAGATGGCTTGGTCTACTTAGAACGCTTATGAATTTCGTAAAAGAAGATCAGAGCCATGGCAGAGAATTTAAGAACTCCATTGTCTTTTTGTTGTGGAAATAAGGAAGGGTCCTCTTTAGCAATGTGAATTTCTCATACGACTAATGTCATTTTCATACGGTTTCCCCTTTAAACCATTAGCACATGCTATAAAATCTTAAGCACGTTACCTATATAACAAACACTAAGTAAGTAATCTATTTCGAGGCTTGTATTTTTTCTGGGAAGTTGTATAACCTTTCTTTTTAGAAAAATACCAAGTCATACATCGAGGACTGATTAAACTATAGAGTCCTATAAAACTCTGGATCATTGATTTTAATTTACCTAAACTGCTTTGTACTATCTTACAGCTTACTCATTTGTCAAGTGGACTTCAATATTTCTATTTAAGGAACTTTCCGTCACTACCTCAGCTTTTAGTCTCTCAAAAAATCATTAACGCTGTTGGCTGAGACTTAAAGAAAGTTTAGTTCATGCAACATGCTAAAAAGGCTGACACCAGTAGAAGTTCTATCGTGGATGGGTTTTCTGAAAACAAATTTAATCTGCTTCAAGATATCCCATTTACTGAGTGGTGGTTTTTTTTTTTAATCCTAAGTGGTAGATCAATCTTTGAACACCATCTTACAGTTAGTACATAGATACGGTAAATCTAGTTTAAACAACTGAGTTGCTATTAGTTATATTGTACTTTATGTTTAGAAGTAGAGATGAGCGAACACTAAAATGTTCGGGGTTCAAAATCCGATTCAAACAGCCGCACACTGTTTGACTGTTCAAACGGGTTTCGAACCCCATTATAGTCTATGGGGGGAAATGCTCGTTTCAGGGGTACGCAACTTTCGATCAAATTCTACTTACCAAGTCCATGAGTGAGGGTCAGGCTGGATTCTTCTCCCTGCGCAGCGTCCCCGCATCCTCTTCCGGTCTTGAATTCACTCTGCTAGGCATCAGGCCTGGGCAGAGCCGACTGCGCATGCCCGCACTACAAGCGGACATGTGCAGTTGGCTCTGCCCAGGCCCGATGCCTGGCAGAGTGAATTCAGAGCCGGAAGACGCCGCGGGAAAGCTGCATGGAGAAGACTTCTAAAGGTAAGAGAAGAACCAGCGTTGATTGGCAATGTATATCATTCTGCCAATCAATGCTGGTTCTGCATCGAATCTTAACTTCGAACAGCTAGTAGTACTCGATCGAGTACGAGTATTTTGAATACCGTAGTATTCGATCGAATACCTACTCAATCGAGTACTACTCGCTCAGCTCTATTTAGAAGAGAAGTACACAAGAGCTGGACTCACCGAACCTCTTAAAAACTCCTATTTATTAAAATCAATTACAGGCTAGGGATCGGCTGGAAAATGATCGAAAATCAGATTTTAAAAACGATTCTGAAATATCAAGATCGGCTCAACCCTATTACAGGCCTTTTGGGAAGAATTGTAGAAGAAAGCCTGCTGACAAGAAGAATGGTGTAAAAAAAAACTTTACCCCTTTCCACTAAGAAAGTCTGTCTGGTACTTTGTATCAAAAGTCCATGAGAGGTTGGTTGATCAATGGCTCAAATGATAGTTATTGGAGCCTTTATCCAATTATGTGGACTGGCACCTATGAGCTTAATTAAATACACAATCCAGTCATATTAATGTCACCACCGCCTACTTTTGACGTCAACGTTAAATAACCAATCGCAGAAGGCACGTGTCATCAGCCATCATCATTGTGGAATGCATGATAGATCAACAAAAGTATGCATCTATCCTTGTGGACCATGTTCACCCCTACATGCAAATTGTTTTTCCTCAGGATGATGGCATCTACCAGCAGGACAATGCGATGTGTCATAAAGCTCGCAGTGTACGTGCGTGGTTCGAGGAGCACCAGGATGAGTTTCCCATACTCCCTTGGCCAGCAAATTCCCCGGACTTGAACCCAATGGAGAATCTGTGGGACCACCTCGATCGGGTTGTTTGCGCCATGGATGCTCAACCGTGTAACCCAGTGCAGCTGGCCATGGCACTGGAGTCGGCATGGCTCAACATCCCAGTGACATCATCACAACATCCCCTCTCTTCCTGCACATCTCGCAGCAGTCCGCTCTGCCAAAGGTGGTTAGTCTGGATTTTGAGAGGTGGTCACATTAATGTGACTGGACTGTGCAAAATGCCCATATACATTAGTACAATTAATTAATACAGGAAAGGAATCTACCAGATCAGTTGATTATGTTAGGGAATTCCACAATACTGTGCTGTGTTTTGCTGGTGTAGCATTGGCTACATCATTTAGCGCAAAGGGAGAATTATTATTAAAGACGAGCGACAGCTGACAAAATGGAATTTGATCTGAATTTCAGGAAATATTTGATTCACATTGAATCTGGATTTCCTCACGCTTTTCCTAAAATTGCTTCTGCACATGATAGCACATGCTGCAGCCAATCAGCCAGTCCTGTGATGTCCCAGCCCTTTAACAACTTCGCTACCACCCACAGCATTGTGAGTGGGTGTTAGCTGTGACTGCTGTGAGCTGCTCCATAACCCCCAGTCGAAGCACAGCTCCAATTGGCGATTAAGTAAATTTCACTATCGCGATCAGGATTGGCTAGAAAATTATCGAAAATCGGATTTTAAAAACGATCCTGAAATCTCAAGATCGGCTCAACCCTACTCCGTAAACATAAAGTAACTAGGGTTGAGCAATCGAGATTGGGAAAGATCAGATCCCGATCGGCGATCGAGCAAATTTCACGATCGGGATCGGCTGGAAAATGATCAAAAATCGGATTTTAAAAACGATCCTGAAATCTCAAGATCGGCTCAACCCTACCGTTGACTTACTGTAAAAAGGGATACAAATATAAATTGACACTACATTTGTCATATCTGTTGTGTTTATGTATATGATGTATATGTTAGCCACTTTTCCTACACAGGGGCCCTTTGCTGTCACTGTACATCTCTGGTTATTATATAGCTGGGTATTACATTTTGTTAATGAAAGCCAAAGACATATTTCTAGGAACATGCCTGTAGTCAGTGTTTGTAATCCCTTCTCTGTCTCGGTTAGCTACACATGTACAGTGCAAGGACTTGCTGAATGCTTCCAAGATACAGGGCTATTAATCTTGTTATATTCAGCCTCAATGGTTGACATGTTTACCAATATTTTATGCTAAAGTGTAGAGATTTATGTAGTTTTATGTAGCCTGGAAATATTTGTTGGTGAGCGTCAGATGGTTTATAATTTCTATGCAATTTGGAGGTAATTTATTTCCGGATGTACTGTACAGTGGTTAAACTCCAGCTATAATATATTTATGGGATAGATACCTCATATTGTGAATGGATTTTGTTCTTATCATTTATAGTAGACTGCACAGTACACCTTATAAAATAGTCTGCGGCTTCATTTTTCATCAAGCTGCTGAGGTGTATACTGCAGAGCTTTCCTTCTTAGGAATATAGAAAAAATACATTCCCGGACAGAAAAAAGTGGGGCAGATAGACTGATATTGTCCAAACTGAGACCAGAAAGCCTTAAATTGTGCCATAATCTCTAGTCTGTTTGATAAATCTGGTGTACTTTTAGGCTGTGTAGCCTAACATTACGTTAACTAGGCTTAGGATCGTTTTTAAAATCCAATTTTTGATCATTTTCCAGCCGATCACGATCGTGAAATTTGCTTGATCGCCGATCGGGATCCGATCTTTCCCGATCTCGATCGCTCAACCCTAGTTACTTTATGTTTATGGAGTAGGGTTGAGCCGATCTTGAGATTTCAGGATGATTTTTAAAATCTGATTTTCAATCATTTTCCAGCTGATCACGATCATGAAATTTGCTCGATCGCCGATCGGTATCCGATCTTTCCCGATCCTGATCGCTCAACCCTAATATTAAGCCACATCTATTTTCAAAAATTCCGCCTTTTTTCTATGTTCCGCTACTTGTCAAAAAGAAACTGTTAGATATAAGGGTAAGTTATGTATGCCATTTTTATTTTTTAGCACAATTTATACCACAATCCTGGTGTATTTCCATTAGTTTATCCCCCCAGTGTGTTGTAATGTCCATAGGAAGCAATTCTCAGGTGTGGCTTTGTTAGTCCAATAATCCATGAATTAGTACTATTAGTTCAAGGGCTATTTGGCAACTTTGACTGTGACGCTCATTGCATGAACAAAGATCTCCAGGTCACCTTGAGACTCTTTCACTCATATTACTGAGGGTGCTATAACCATGACTTCCAATCACAAAAAGTTGAACATTGCTTAACTTTTTTGTGCAGCACCCTCTAGTCGCAGTGCGACTACAATCACTAACATGAGTGAAGGAGTTGCAGGACAACACAGCGATTTTTGGTTGTGCAACAGGAATTGTGGCTCAAATTGCCCTGTAGTCCTTACCTTAGACTTTGCAAGTTTCTCTATGGCTCCACATTGCGGACGATGTGAGGGGCCACTGACTGTATGGTCAAAGGGAATAGTTGCCATTAAGGAGTAGCTAGATATAGTGCATAAGGGAGTATAATCAGAGCACGCTCTGAGGTGTGTAACAGGCCCATGCTTGCATTTTTACAATACTTGAAGCAAGTTGAACCTCCTCCTCAATGAGATCAAGCGCATGGAAAAAGTTCCTGCATGACACAGTTGAAGTCTTCAATAAAACCTGGTTTTATTGGTTGGAATTCCAACATTTTGGTGAATATCAGACCCTTCTGGGCTCTGGGCCTTCCTCTTTTCCTGATCAGTATACCCTGTGCAGGGTTTCCGCTGGTGGACATAGAAACAGTCAAAAACATCAATTTTCTCCATTTTCACAAAATCACTTGCATGGACTCACTACAACGTCTGTCAAAGAAAAACTGCTGGTGCAAAATGGCTGAGATTTTGTGAGTACATTCCAACCCATGCGCGAACACATTCCCCAACTTTGGTTGATGAGTGTTGCCATCTACATGTGGAGGTCGGAAACTTTTCAGACTACCCTCATACTAACACTGTTATGCTAATCTCGGTCTTCATTTTATTGATTTTTGGTACTTCTCATGGGGATCTGACACAACTGGTTCTCCGGGCCCTTGTATGGTTTGTTTTCTTTGTTCATCCCCTACTCACACTCTTCAGCTATCCCCCCCCCCTTTTTTTTTTCCTCCTCTCCTCTAGTTCTCCTTTCCTTCCACTTTCACTCTTTCCTCCCCTATTTTCGTTTTTTTTTTTTTTTTTTGTATTTCCTTCCTTTTCATCTCAATATCTCTGTGACTTGTTGGCTCGGACCATATTGGGGGTCTCCCCTGGTGGCTCCGGCCTGCTTTGTTTTGTTTGTATGTTTGTATTTTTTCTGTACTATTGGTCTATTTCAGACCTTGTTATATTGTTCTAAAATTGTAATAAAAATTTGAATTGGAAAAAAAAAAAAACAGTAAAATAAAATTTACACCTGGTACCCCTTTCAGTGCTGTATATTCTCGTGTAGTTCTTAATACGTTAATGATTGGGTAGACTGACGAGTAATTTTCTTAGTCTGATTTAGGGACTCCTGTATGTATTTTTCTTGTCAATGTGATTACAGAATCAGTATTCAGTCTAAAGGTGTGAACATGATATTGTGATATTGTTCCCACAAGTAAAATTGATGCATTTGCGGTAGTACAAAGGGTCAGTTGTTTGTTAATATCCGGGCCTGGTTATTTCATTGCTTTTCATTCAATGCTTTATTAATATGTAATCTTGATACCGGAATTAAGCTATAAGAACCTAGCTCCATAAAAAAATCACATCAATGCCATAATGGTTCCTGAAAACAACATGAAATGATCTGTAGGCATGTCTCACCTTTTACTAGTCTCCACGATAATGACTTACTCACGCAGTGGTTATGAGAAGAGTCATTAGGAAACATGAAAGATAGAATGAAATAACAATGCAAAAGCTATTATTCTCTAATAAGAAAACATCAATTCATCAAGTGCATAGTCCGCCCCTCCAATATCTGAATAGGTCAATGTAAGGGAATAATTGTATAAGTGACTCCTGTTGCATAATTAAAAAAATAGAAGATTAATTAGAACATTTTAGTAAATGTTTCATATTAGGGATCCGATGTTGCTCTTTCTTTTTTACAGTTAGTGTTTCTATGACTTAGATCTCCTCGCTACTCTGAGATTAGTCATAGATGGGAACATGGAGTCGGCTTGGCAGTACAAAGGCATATTTCTGTATAGGAGACCCAAGTTATTACATAGTCCAAGCTGTTTATATGTTTTGGGCTACACTGATTTATTTCCTCTATAAACTTTGGCTCTTCTTTATCAGGAGTGTTGGGATTTATGGTTAGGAACTAGAGATGAGCGAGTAGTACTCGATCGAGTAGGTATTCAATCGAATACTATGGTATTCGAAATACTCGTACTCGATCGAGTACCACTCGTTATTCGAATGTAAAAGTTTGATGCAGAACCAGCATTGATTGGCCGAATGCTATACAGTCGGCCAATCAATGCTGGTTCTTCTCCTACCTTTAGAAGTCTTCTCCGTGCAGCGTCCCCGCGGCATCTTCCGGCTCTTCATTCACTCTGCCAGGCATCGGGCCTGGGCAGAGCCGACTGTGCATGTCCGCTTGTAGTGCGGGCATGCGCAGTCGGTTCTGCCCAGGGCAGAGTGAATTCAGAGCCGGAAGATGCCGCGGGGACGCTGCACGGAGAAGACTTCTCGGAGGATCCAGCCCGACCCTCACTCGTGGACTTGATAAGTATAATTTGATCGAATGTTGCCTACCCCTGAAACGAGCATTTTCCCCCCATAGACTATAATAGGGTTCGATATTGGATTCGAGTAGTCGAATATTGAGGGGCTACTGGAAACGAATATCGAACCTCGAACATTTTACTGTTCGCCCATCTCTAGTAGGAACGTGATCCAATGCTATTAAAGCAATAACAGTTATGTATAATATACATGATTATGTAAATAACCTGTTTGGGCCCCCAAAACACCTCTGGTCCATTAAGTCGTGAATTCTGTAAGATCTCTGAAGATATCATATCCCATATAACAACAAGGCATTAGCAGATGATCATTTAGGTTGAGAGATTGGATCTCTATGGAATGTCTCATTTGCATGTTGACAAAAGTGGCACGATCTTGACAATGGAGGAACCAATTCACAAGGGGAAACCATTGTCAGGTTAGGACCACCTGGACCAATCTACAGGGCTGGGTTGATAGGCTGGGTTGGTGACAGACTCCCTTTAAAGGTTTAATGCATATGTATTTATCACTTGTCAGAGCACTGAAAGACACGTGACCTCTTGTATGTTTTAAGAATGTGCTCTTATTGTTCTGTCTGTCCTTGCTGCTCAAAAATGTGTTCATTTATTCTACTTGACTTCAGTCCGTTGGTCCATGGGTCAGAGCACAAATATTGGTCACTGAATAGAATTACAACATAGACACAGGAAGGATACAACACGGACAGATATTAATCCAGTTCCTGATGGCTGCTTATCAGGTCCAATAATTTCTCCGGTTGCTTATCTGTCATGGCGGAGTGTCTACTCAATTTAAAGGTCATCTAATCTAAATGACTTCCTCAACTCCCCTTCCATTTCAGACTTTTTGAGAATTCCCGTTATCATTTTATGCAGTGAAGCTATTCCTATGACCTCTTACAGAACGATGATTTGTGTTTGTACAAGTCATGACTTTCTATTACACATTTTTTTATGTGTGTTTTAATATTCTATTGTGCTTCTTCCTCTCCAGCAAATCCCTCGTGGATTTTTCCAAACTGAAGTGCTGTCTTTCCCAATGTTCTCTAGTCTTGATGCAAAGTATCTGTTGCACATAAATCAGTAGCGGTGCTGTGGGTTAGGTCTGTGTCATTGACATTAGCAGGCAAATACAGCTATTTGTGTCTATTAGGCTATTTGGAGTCACATCTGTGCAAAAAAACATTGTTACCAGACCTTAAATAACCAACATTCTATAGAACTAAGATTTGCTTCAGTGTTTAATTTGATACTATAAATCTTCCCAAATTTGGACTGTAAACACAGATAAGACACAGAAGAAAATTTTACAGTGGGCAGAAGAGGTGCTAGTCCAGGCATTGCAGGGAAGGAGTCTAGAGATGAGCGAATAGTATTCGAAACAGCCGTTTCGAATACCTCACTCCATAGGAATGAATGGATGCAGCCAGCGCCTGCGTCCAGCCACTTAACAGCCTGCGCGCCGGCTGCTCCTGTTCATTTCTATGGGTGCATGGTATTCGGAACTGCCGTTTCGAATAGTATTCGCTCATCTCTAGAAAGGACTACTGCTGATCAGGCTAGTGCTACAGTATATCTGACCTGAAAGCAGACTTTTTTTTTTTTTTTTTTGGGGGGGGGAGCTAATAAAACAACCAGAAAAAGATTAAAAATTATATATTATTGTACACATTGTTTTATCTCTTATCTATTGGCCATTATGTAAAGAGAACTGGATGGTTTTTAAAAACTTAACTAATTGAAATCTGTTTTATTTAAAGTAATTATATTACCTTGTAGGACTGTCAGTCAATGCTGTACTTATTCAGGCCTGCTGATCCATTCATGTAAAAATAATCATTTTATCCCTATGCAAATGACTAGAAAAGGGCTTTAGAAGCATGGTATTCCATCAATGGGCTTCACTATCTGCTGCTGCTAACTGTTGCTCTACTCTGTCCCTGCTAGTTGACTAATATCCCTCTTCTCAGCCTTAGCACACAATGCCAATTGTACTGTTGATTTGTGATGACACAATGCACCCAAAAGTGCTGGCTTCAGATGGGGGAAGTGTGTCATCATCAAACATGCACAGTACAGTATGGGTAATGACTAGAGCAGCAGATAGTGAAGCCCACTGATGGAAAGTAATTCCCCTAAGCCCCTATTCTGCGCATTTGCGTAGGGATAAAAGGATTTTTTTTTACAAGAATGGAGCAGCAGTACAGAATAAGAAATACATAATTGTAATCTGTACTGACCGCTCTACAAGATACTGTCATTAGTTTAGATCTCAATTTTGTGTTGACAGACTCCCTTTAAATGGTTAGTAATATATTGAAAAACAATTGTCTATAGCAATAGTAAGGTGATTATAAGAAACTTTGCAGTATATTTTATAAAAGGAAAATGATTCTGCCCTTTTCAACTTTAATCTGATAACATGCCTATGGCTGGGTTAATTTGGCTTTCACAGATGGTAGCCCTGAAGGCCATTGTTAGACCATCATCAGATAGGGGTTTCACTATAACTGTAAAACCCCTTAGATACCTATTGAATGGGGCATCTAAGCGGTTAATTTTGTCAATCATAACCCACCCTGCTTGTTACCACTACCGGGATATGTACTTTTTTTTTTTTTTTGTTAATGTAGATTGTGAGCCCCATATAGGGATCACAATGCACATTTTTTCCCTATATCTATGTCTTTAGAGTGTGGGAGGAAATCCACATAAACACAGGGAGAACATACAAATACCTTGCAATGTTGTCCGTAGCAGGATTCAAACCCAGGACTCAGGTGTTGCACGGCTGCAGTGCTAACCACAGAACCACCATGTGGCCCCAGTACCGGGATCTGTACTTGTGATGGATAGTGAGCAGTGGAAAAGAAGGAAAGCCCCAGCAGAACAATTCCAAGGGGTAGCTGCCTCTGCTGTGTTTTCGAGCCACCCTTCTTTTTGAGTCACAAATACTGATGCAAAATACTGTCCAAAACACTGGCATGTGAAACACTGGTATGATAATTTAATGTCTGGAATAAAAAATATAAAATATTTTACCAGAACATATTGGAAAGTTCAATTTTCTTTGCAGTGGTTAGTTGAGGAAGTGAGATTAAAGAGATAGGTGGCAATAGGTTGGACAACCGAATTATGATATAATAAAAAAGAAAGTTATCAGCAATGCACGCGAAGTAAAAAAAAATCCCCGACTTCAAAGGGATAAATAGCAGACATCCAAAAGTGAATAAAAAATTCCAGCATCAATAAATATAAAAAGTAACTTTTAATGCATGTACTTTAAAGGAAGTACAACATCAAGGATCCATGAATAAAACCATGTAGCTCACAAGCCATGAGTAAGGGGTCTGGTGCCCTGAAACACGTAGGTGAGCTACATGGGTTTTATTCATGGATCCTTGATGTTGTACTTCTTTTAAAGAACATGGATGAACAGTTACTTTTTATATTTTTTGATGCTGGAATTTTTTATTCAATTTTGGATAGAAGATAATTAAAAGAGCCAATTTGGTACTTGGCAGGACCCTGAGTAATTTTTTTAGATTTTGGAGATGAGAATATTGACATTGGTGAGGGGCCACACGGTGGCTCAGTGGTTAGCACTGCAGCCTTGCAGCGCTGGAGTCCTGGTGTTCAAATCCCACCAAGGGCATAAAACCATCTGCAAGGAGTTTGTATGTTCTCCCCGTGTTTGCATGGATTTCCATCCCATATTCCAAAAACATACTGATAGGGGGAAAAATGTACATTATGAGCTCTATGTGGGGCTCACAATCTACATAAAAATATTGACATTGGTGTCCATTGTGAGGAGTTCCAATCATCCATTATATGGGACATCTTAAGTCATTTAAGATGATTTTAACAAAAGTTGTTTTTTAACCCATTGTTATATCTATTTTAGATAAGGGTGGGGAGGGCTACTGTTATTGTTACTGAATTTCCCTTATTAGATTGATAATGTATTGCTATTAGGGTTGAGCGATCGTGTTAGGAAAAAATCAGATTCCGATCGGCAATCGAGAAAATTTCATGATCGCGATCGGAATTCCGAACACAATCTTTTTAGGTGGGATCGAGATCGGTAGTATTTCCCACAATGCCTTCACACTGAGTATATAGTGTATATAGCACCGGCTGCCTCCATTCATTCTAATGGGAGACTAAAGTAACATCTCTAGTAGCTACTTACCTCCAGAGATGGCTGCTCTGCTGCTCCGCTGCTGTTCGCCTCGCTTCCGCACCAGCTGCAGTCTTCTTCGCCTCGCTGCCCCCTCCCTGTCAGGTTAGGAGAGTGTGGGCGGGTTAGGAGAGTGTGGGCGGGTACAGGGCGGGGAGACGTGACGTCTCCCCTCCCAGTACCCGCCCACACTCTCCTAACCCGCCCCCTCACTCTCCTAACCTGGCAGGGAGGGGGCAGCGAAGGGAGAAGAAGACTGCAGCTGGAGCGACAGCGAGGTGAAGAACAGCAGAGCAGGGGAGCAGTCATCTCTGGAGGTAAGTGGACACCAGGGGGGACTAAGTAGTCAGAGGATTAAAAAAAAATCCTCTGGCTACTTAGTGATTCACTACACAGTGTGGATTCTAATAATTCTTAGATTCCATGCTGTATAGTGAATAGGATTGCTTTTAAAATCCGATCTCCGATTAATAAAAAAAATCCCATTGACTTGCATTGGGATCGGAATTGGGATCGAGATCGGGTTTGAATGAAAAATGATCGTAAATCGGATTTTAAAATCGATCCTGAAAAGTCAAGATCGGCTCAACCCCAATCTATTCTGGAAAACTGTAAATTTGAAAGGAGGCTGTAGCACCTTGACCTTGTTGGATCACTTCTTACCTGAATACTAGATACAATATGGCGGTATACATATTCTGTATGATATCCTATGGCACATTCACCAACAGATGCTGCAACTGTATAGATCCTACACATGTGTATGTTGCTTAAGCTGGCATCCTATCTGGAAATAAATCTGGTGATAGGACAGGCCAAGGAAGCATTGCAATCTGGAATAGACATTCCTGAGAAACTTTTGTTGGGTTGGCATTTGGAAGCCCTGACATTAGAGCCAACACATTTGGCTGTTAGTGTCCTTCATACCATAACTAGGGGTATGCAATAATTTCCCAGATCATCACATCAGTAGTTGGGGGAATGTGTCTCATTCTACAAAGGCAGGATGGAAGTACGTGCCACAAGGCCTCCATACTTGTAGCCGACCATTGACTGTTCCCATAAAAAATCAGAATTCTTCACTAAAGATAATATACTCCAATATGTAGTGGTCCAGATTGATCCTTCACAACACCACTGCAAATAAAGGTGTCTGTCTGTCAATGGTGCAACACATAATGGCCGCTGTGACACCAAATTATATTCTGCCAAGCTCCTAGAAATGGACAGTAAGATAAGATAAGTGAATCCTTTGATATTCCCACCATGGGGAAGTTTCAGTGTGTTACAGTAGCATAGATAATATAGTAATATATTACAAGAAAGAACAGATAGAAAAAGATACTAGGAGTCATAGCAACTAAAAAGAAAAGAAAGACTCAGGATCATTTAATTCTCTGTGCGGAGTGATCTATGCTTAGCCTGATGTTGATTATACAGCCTGATCACGGTTGGGAGGAAGGATCTTTGATAACGCTTCTTCTCACACTTAGCGTGAAGCAGTCGGTCACTGACAGTACTTCCCAGTGCTATCACGGTCTCATACTGTACATGGGATGGGAGTTGTTCTCCAGCATGGAGCTCACCGTGAACAGTATCCTTCTGTGAAAAATCCCCTGTACTGGGACCAGGGGCTTCCCAGGACAGAGCTGGCCCTTCTAACCAGCCTGTCAAGTCTATTACTATCCCTGGCTGGTATGCTACCCAGCAGGCCACTCAGAAGAAGATTGCTGATGCTACCATAGAGTTGAAAAGGGCCCTAAGAAGTGCCCAATGGACTGCAAAGGTCCTCAGCCTCCTGAGCAGGTAGAGTCTGCTGTGACCCTTTCTGAGCAACGCGTCCAGGTGATCGGCCAAGTCCAGCTTATTATTGGGAGCACACCCAGGTACTTATAGGTCTTGACTACCTCAATGCCCATCCCATTGGATTGATGATGCCATCTGTGTCTTAGTGATGGATAATAAATCTTTGAAAGCTGCTCATGCTTGTACAACAGATCTAAAGATCCTCTCTACTTGTGGTCTGCCTTGATGTAACCAATGCTCACAACACTTCCTATTAGCTAGATCAATTGAACCATGTGCTCTCAACGTCTCTAAACTTGGAAAAATGTCTTTGTCTGTTGCCAAGTGGTACATTATCTAAAAGTAACCATAACATACCTAAGACAACACTGGATCAGACATTTCATATAAGAATTGGTCAAATGAAGAGATTTTTTTCTTATGTTTTTATGAAGGTAACTTTTACTTCTTTGTCAAGTTGTATACTCAGGAAAAAGGTCACATGTCTTAATGTATGATGAGCTGATAGAAACAGGTAAATGTAATGTTAGACTAATGGCGTTTTTTTTGGTGGGGTTTATTAATTTTTTATTTTATGTTTTTTTTTTCTTCTCAGCAATACTCAGACAGAGCTGCTTAATGAGCTGCGCTGAACATCTTTGGGAAAACCATGCAGATGTCACCAATTAATCCATTATGTTAGCAATCAAAATGTACGCTGTTAATATGAAACTTTATATTTCCTTTGGGTGTAAAGTCTTGCATACAAATCAGTAGGCAACAATGTCACTGAGATGAAGCGTAAGTTACAAAAAGACCACGAAAGACAAGTTTTAGTTTGATGTCAAACGCACATTAAATTTTCTATAGACACTGGAAAAATTGGAGGAAGATGATCTTTTTTTTTTTTTTTTTTTTTAGAATTTCCCTAGGTTAGTGGGCCACAGTGGAAAAGTGGTGCAGGAAAAACGGCCGGTGGAAAAGCATTACTGTTTTACCTGTGCGCTTTTCACAGAAAGTCAACTATGCCTTTAAGGAAACCGCTGGTGTCTCTGTAAGTAGAATTGACACGCTGCAATTTCCAAAAACATGACAATTTTGGAAATCGTAGCATTTCCATTGCTTTTTTTTTCTGCCACGTAGATGGGATTAGATAGAGTCCACCGTGCAGGGACTGTAAAACGCCCCGACCCAAAGGGGTAATCTATTCTGGTCACAACAACTTTGCCTAATCCACAGGGGCAGTCTGACCACTGGGACCCCTACCGATCATTGAACCCTGGTTTGAATGGAGGCAGTGGTTGTAAATGGATGCCCCTCTGAATGAACATCTGGACATAGGTGAAATACAGTGCTTGGGTGTCCTAAATGGAGTCATGACATGCATTTTCTAATACCCCATTTTCAACTTTTTTTTTTTTTTTTTACTTTATAGTGTAATTTTAACACTACACAGTTTGATTTGTGTTTGATTCAAACAGTCTGAAAAAGGTTGTAGCAGAGTAAGGGTAAAAATCTAACTTACTGTAGTCAGACCTTCAACATTTCACATTTAAGGCTAGTGCACATATCTGTCTCTACCCCTTCCCTCATAGATTGTAAGCCCTCGCGGGCAGGGCTCTCTACCCCACTGTGCCATTCGGTCATTGTTAGTATTATATCTACCTGTATATTCTGTGTACTGTATGCAACCCCCAAATGTAAAGCACCATGGAATTAATGGTGCTATATAAATAAATTAATAATAATAATAATAATAATAATAATAATAATAATAATAATAATAATAATAATTTTGGTCAGGATTTTGAGGCCATATTCGCCTCAAAATCCTGACCAAAAAGACAGATCCCATTAAAATCAATAGGAGCCTGTCAGATGTTTTTTTACTGGAGCTGTTTGTTCTGGCTCCCGGAAAAAAGAATGGGCATGCTTATTCTTCTGGCCGATTCGCCTTGTGAATCCTCCTGAAGACACTCCCTCCTCCCGACTAGGCCCATTCATCGCGGCTACCCGTTTTTTGGTCCAGAAACTGAGGCGGAGGCTAACTAAGTTTCCGGACCAAAAAACCCTGTGTGCACTCATCCTTAGTCTAACTGAATTTTCACAATGAACTGAAACAGAGAGTATTACAGGTACCAAGAATAACATTCTGCTATTGTGAAAACTGAAGTTAATTTAAGAGTTTTTCAATTTGGACACACATTACTTTGTCGTAACTTATAAATGCATTTGAAAACTTGCAAAAATCTGCATATATAATTAAGAAGGATTCAAATTTTTTTTTCATATTTCTATATAGGTTGCTTGTGTATGTGATGCTTTGGCAATACCAGCTTAACCTGACCCGTGATGATAGAAAACCATTTGGAATGAAAGAATGCATTGTATCCATGTGTATCGTCTGACAGACTGCTGAGGGGTAACAACTTGTGCTGATAAGATGTCTTCTGCAGTTCTTGAAAGACAGCAACTATTGGATTCTTGAAGGTGACATAAATTGGTCTAGATGATGGCACAGATGCATAGTATTTATTATTTTAGGTCGTTTTATTTTTAATGCTTCGCACTATATTATATGAAAAATATAATGGCGCCATTTGAAAATACAAATGGTCCGTTAAAAGACGACTATGTCAGCAGAAAAATATAAAGCTGTGGCTTTTGGAAGGCAGATAAGAATGGCTAAAAATGTAAAATCTTTGTGTTCTGAAAGAGTTAAAGACAGATACATATTTACATGGAGACTGGATAATATTGGTACTCAGAGTCTATTCACACACTATGGGTGGTTGCACAGTACACTGGCTTTGGGCATTTTAGCAGCTTTTATTCATAGGGTTTTATTACCGTAAAAAATGCTTCGAATAGCTCTGCAGCCAGATGTTACTGGTTACTCAACAGAAAAAATTTTAACTCATTTTTGGATAGATTTTTATTAAATTAGAAAAAAAAATTTGAAAAATGGTTTGTGCACAAACTCAAAAAATGACCAAGATAAAGTCATATGTGTTTTTGTAAATTGTAGGTAGGTTGTAGGTTGCAATGTATGCAAATCATTTGCAGTGCTGCAGGAGTCATAGATCACCCAGAGAGAAATAAAGTGACTGCAGGGGGCGCAAGATATTGAGAAAGTGCAAAGTCGTAACCTGCTTTACTTTTTAATTTGAAATTTGATTTTTATTGAGAAGAAAAAATAAGGTTTTACAATATATATGGAGCAGAAGAACAAATCAATAAGAAACTATACATAAAAAATATAAACAATATTCAAGATGCAGGGTTCGCCCATGCAAAATAAAGAGAAATTGTATAAGAAAACCAAGAGGAGGACCCACATGAGTTGCCCAGGCACCATTTATCTAGATCGTAATAGAGAAGCCAGGTGGGATCAGGAGCGGATAGGGAAAGGGCGAGATCCGGGGAGAGACAGGAGAGAGACAAGGGGAGGAAGATAGTAAAATTAACCAAACAAAGACATAAAGAGAGAACAAAAAAAACACTAATAGAACAGTACACCTGGACAAAATCTGCCACCACCAAGGGCACACAAGTTATGATGCAAGAGAGTCGTAGGGTGAATGCACATCAGCCACCAGTCCTATTATATAAATCAGATGGAGCCATCTGGTACCAGATACTAATTAGGGAGTCATCATGGGACCAGGCTGGGGCTGAGAAGGGGAGGATGATTTCCTAGTTTCCATGTAGTAGGACCAAAGAGACCATTTGGAGCAAAAGTTGGGGAATGTATGGCTCCCATTAGCCAGCATCCTCTTCAAAGTGAAGGCTAGGTCAACATGACTAATTAGTTCGTTAATGGTCAGACAAAGCACTGATTTCCACCCCTTTAAGTAATAAATTGGAAATCTACCACATTGCTCAGGCCAGGTCAACAAAGGCTCCACAACTTAAAAAAAAAAAAAAAAAAAAAAAAAAGTCAGGCAATGCTACCAAGGCTTAAAAGAATTAAAGAAATTGAACACCATTGGGGAAGAGAATGGCGATAAATTCATGTGTAGCGATGAAATCTTCCTACCAAGTTTTTGTGACTTTGCCAGAACTGTGATGAAGACTAGTGGTGAGCTCTTCTGGTTTGTAAGGCATTGCTACTAAAGAACAGTCCATCACTATTCATTGAAGTGGAGTTTTCAGGCTCATATTCTTACCTGGAATCCAAGGCCACTGAGTTGGTGACTAGAATGTTATTTTGGACCCAAAAGTAGATGAAATTTTTCAGCCAAGATGGGCTTTATATGTGAAAACAAAAATGTCAGACACTCACTGTCATTCATTCTGTTACTTCTAGTGGATAAAAATTAGTCTATGGTCATGTGATGTACAGTCCATGGTCATATGATGGACACACAGGTGCACAGCTCATTATAGTGAAAGCTCAGACATCTGCCTGATAATGTGCACCTGTGTGTCCATCACATGACCATGGACTGTATATCACATGACCATGGACTGATTATTATCTACTAGAAATAAGTAGAATGAATGATAACAAGCAGAGATCTAGAAAACCATGAGGAATTGATACAGAAATTATATTGGAGAATTGTAGAACTTTTTATTATACAAACCATAATATTTGTCTCTCAATATTGGGCTGGAAGTGGCCAACCCCTTTATCAACATGATGTCCATTATATCAAGTTAGTTTTAGATCATTCAAATGAATGGGTCTCAGGAAAGAACATGGATAGCATTCATTCCATTTTTCACGTATCTGCACACGACACACATTCATGTATACATAGCCTAATATATTTTAGCATCTATTAGAATTGTATGTTGCATTGTAAAGGTTTGTGAACAAAATTCAGACTTGTCAGGAAATTAATGAATGGCCCTTTAATATCAAGGTCAGCAAAGAACCTTAGCATCTACCATACTATTATGCAGGATTTATAATGATCACGACATGTGAATAATGTTTTCATATATAGTATATAATAAACTTGAATTGGATAATATCATTAAATACATAACTCAAAGTCAATATTTTTTTAGTTATAAATTTATTCAGGCCACAAAATTCTAAGGTTTTACCTTCCCTGTAAAGTGTAGTAATTGTATGTGTAAAATTATTTAAAGCCATGGCATATTCCATGAGAAACTGATCAACTATAGCTAAAATTTGAATACTAAATTAGAGCCGATTTCAGGAGGTGGAAAGGTGTGAACAAGTGATTATGAAGATAATCTTGTTTCCCTTAGTCCTAACAGCGGCACAATGTGGGGTATTTCTGCCCCTGTGTGCTGGTAGGACAGGCGGATTTTTAATTAGCCAATCAAAAAAGCGTGGCTGGCCCTATAAGAGGGCACAAGAACCTCCCCTCTGCGTGTTAATACAAAAGTACCTCCATATTTATACACAGTTTTATACATAAGATATGATTCCCAGGGTGGGAAATCTTGTGCCGCTGTTAGGACTAAGGGAAACAAGATTATCTTCATAATCACTTGTTCCCTGTCGTCCGTACCAGCGGCACAATGTGGGGATATAGCAAGTAGGCCCAAAGATGGGCGGGATTATTCCATGACAGAGCTTAAAATAGTTTGGGCAAAGGCGGAGGAATCTGTCACCCGGTCCCTCAGGCGGTAATGCCGAATGAACGTGGACTCAGATGCCCAGGAGGCAGCTGCACAAATCTGATCCAAGGACAACGCACTCCTCTCAGCCCGAGAGGTGGACACTGCCCTGGTCGAGTGGGCATGAAGAAAAGATGGGACCGGACGCCCTTGGGCGGTGTAGGCGACCTTTATGGTTTCGGAGACCCAGCGGGATATCGTGGCCTTGGCGGCCTTGGCGCCCTTATTCTTCCCCGTATAGCTGATTAACAGGTTTTCGGCCTGCCTAAAAGGGCGAGTGCGCTGCAGATAAATTTGCAGACATCTGACTACATCCAGCCTGTGCCATCTCTCCTCTTCAGGTGAAGAGGGGAAGGGAAAAAATGGTGAAAGAGAAATAGTTTGGTTCCTATTTGCAGCGGATGGAATCTTGGGACGAAACCCTGGGAGGAACCTAAGCTGCACATGGTCCGAAAAAAATATAGTATATGGCTCTTCAGCAGATAAGGCTTGTAGCTCACTAACTCTTTTGGCAGTTGTAACTGCCAATAGCAGTGCCATTTTGCCGGTCAGTAACTTAAGTGAGACTTCTTCCAGGGGTTCGAATGGTTGGTCACAAAGAGCGTTCAGGACCGGAATAAGGTCCCATTGGTGGACAGGGGTGTTCACCACCGGTCTCAGCCTAGTTGCTCCTTTAATAAAGGTGCTCACTAAAGGATCCTGAGACAAACGCCTCCCCAGATAGGCGGACAGGGCCGCTACGTGTACTTTGAGTGTGGCCGCAGCAAGACCTCTGTCTAGTCCGTCTTGAAGGAAGTCCAGGATCGCCTCCGTCGGGGGACCAGTGGAGTCCACTTGATGCTGCAGACACCAGGCATTAAAGATGTTACTAATTCGACGGTAATTCCTGTTAGTCGAATCCGCTCTGGCGCTGGATAGGGTCTTCAAGACGGCTTGTGACAGTCCTCTATTCCTCAATAGGGACTGGTCAACCTCCAGGCTGTCAGGTTGAGTCTCCTCAGATCCTGGCATCTCAGCTCTCCTTGGGTTACCAGATCTGGGAGAGGGGGAAGCCTCCAATATATGCCCTGACTCATTTGTATGAGCTGAGCAAACCAAGCCCTTTTTGGCCAGAACGGGATTATGGCTATTCCCGAGGCTTGGTCCTGTCTTATTTTGATCAATACCTTCGGTATGATTGGAATTGGAGGGAATATGTAAAACAGCCTGAACCTCCATGGGATGGACAGGGCATCCACTGCCAAGGTATTGTCCTCCTGGTATAGGGAGCAGAAGGTCCCTACCTTGGCATTGAGTCGGGTAGCCATTAGATCGACCTCCGGGAGACCCCATCTCTGGACGATCTGTTGAAATACGTCTGGATTGAGAGACCATTCTCCTGATACGGTAATACCCCGACTCAGACGATCCGCTACTATGTTCAGGGAGCCCTTTATGTGAACAGCGGATAACTGGGCTAGGTTCTTCTCTGCCCAGGCGAATATGAGATTCGTCTCTCTCAGTAAGGTTGGTGACCTGGTGCCCCCTTGTTTGTTTATGTAGACTACCACCGTCATGTTGTCTGACCTGATCTTGACAGACTTGCCTTTCAACTCCGGGGCAAAGTGCACTAGGGCCAAGTACACAGCTCTGAGTTCCTTGAGATTGGAAGATCCCAGCTCCGGACGTCTCCATCGTCCTTGTACAGTCCTGTCCTGGCAATGGGCTCCCCATCCCCACTGGGATGCATCTGTTGTCAACAGGGTCCACAATGTCGGGACCGTGGACCTTCCGTCTTTCAGGTGTATCCACCATCTGAGGGAAAGACGGGTAGCGGGAGAAAGGCAGATCTTCTTGTGCAGTCCCCGTGGAGACCTGTTCCAGGTTGTCAACACTTCCATCTGCAGGGGACGCAAATGCCATAAAGCCCAAGGGACTGCTCTGGCCGAGGATGACATTAGGCCGAGGACTCTCATGGCGGTGCGGATAGTTACCCGCCGGGTGTGTAATAGAAACCGTGCACCGGCCTGGATCCTTTCCTTCCTTGGGCTGGAGAGGAAGATCTGCATCGTTTCTGAATCTACTATGAACCCGAGGAACTTCCTCCGTGTGGAAGGAACGATTTCGGACTTCTCCCAGTTGATGATCCATCCTAACTCTTGTAGGAAACTGATGGCAAGGTTGAGCTGCTGGAGGAGAGCAGCAGGAGACTGAGCTTTCAGTAGCCAGTCGTCTAGGTAAGGAACGATGAAGAGGCCCTGCAGTCTGAGGGCCGCAGCGACCGGAGCGATCACCTTGGTAAATACCAGGGGGGCGGATGTGATGCCGAACGGCAGAGCTGTAAATTGAAAGTGCTCCCTGTGGCCGGCCATAGAAACGGCAATCCTGAGGAATTTCCTGTGGGAGTGAGCAATAGGGACATGAAGGTAGGCGTCCTTCAGGTCGAGGGTAACCATCACGTCTCCTGGCTGGAGAAAAGCAGACACGGAATCCACGGTTTCCATACGGAATGACCTCTTCCTGATAAAGCGATTGAGGTACCTCAGGTCTATTATCATTCTCCAGCCCCCGGTGACTTTGGGGACCAGAAAGACGGGGGAGTAAACTCCCTGACCGAGATCTGAGGCTGGGACCTTCTCCAGGGCGCCTTTGATAACATACTCGGCGACCAAGGCCTCTAGACTGGCCTGTTGAGAAGGTGGAAGGGTTCTGGTGACAACAAACCGATCTGGAGGTGGAAGGTGGAATTTGATAAGATAACCGTGCTGTATAATTCTTAACACCCATGGATCTTGAATATGGGTGACCCAAGTTCTGAAGAAAGCCGAAAGACGTCCTCCCACAGGAAGGGGGGCCACAGGGAGCTGCCCCGCGTCAAAATTCCGGCTTCCTCTTGGTGTCCTCCCTAGAAGCGCCTCGTCCAGATCCTCTAGGACGATATCTGGGACGCCTTTGCTGGGCTGGGCGTCTATAATTAGAGGCAGAACCTCTGCCTCTAGAGGGGGCACGTCTGCCCCTGGCAGCTTGAGGTAAGGACTTCCCCTTACCTTCAGCTAATCCCTCTATGATGGTATCCAAGCCTTGCCCAAATACTCTTCCTGGCTCAAAAGGGAGCGCGCAAAGAGCAGCCTTGGATGCAAAGTCTGCACGCCAAGGCTTTAGCCACAGGGGTCTACGGGCCGCAGTGGACAACGCCATCGACTTGGCTGAAATTCTTAACTGATGGCGGGAAGAATCTGCCAAAAAATCTGCAGCCCTATGAATATTCTTCATGGAAGCCAAGATGTCATCCCTGTCCACACCGGAATCAATATCCCGCTCCAAGGTGGCTAGGCGGTTACGAAGAAAATCGCCCACAGTGGTAGAGGCTATGACTACTGAAGCTTGGGCAGAGGAAGCAGAATAAACCTTCTTTAAAGTGGCGTCAGCCCTGCGATCCAGAGGATCCTGAAGATTTGATCCATCTTCAAGGGGCACCAGGGTTCTACGAGACAACTTCGCCACGGCTAGATCCACCTTCGGGGGAGGCCCCCAGGAATCCCACTGAGCCGAATCCATAGGGAACAGGTACTTAAAGATCCTGGATAATGAATGTCCTTTCTCTGGCTGCTTCCACTGCTGCACCATGAGGTCGGTCAGCGTGGCGTCCGCATGGAAGGCAATATGTCCCCCAGAGGCAGACGTGGAGGCTTCCCCGTCAACATCTCGGCCCACTGTAGACCGGATGGACTTCAGCAGCCTGCCTGTTTGTTCATAGTGGAACACAGGTCTGCTGGAAACTACAGAGTCGTCCTCGGAGGAAACATCCTCTGCCACCCGTAGATGTTCCAGGGGAGGGAGGGACGAGGAACGATGCTCAGTGCATGGTCTCTTGGCGAGCTGAGACAAGGTAGACTGTATGCCTTTAAGGGAATCATCCTGCAAAATAAAAGGAGAGTACAAGCAAGGGAATTATCTTTACCCAAGCGATGCCCAACTCACCATCTCCTTGACCCAGGCCATCATATCTCTAGGAGAAGGCTCCTCAGGTGGAGGGCCTCTGCAACCGCGACAACGAGCCCATTCATAGCCTAAAAATAATAGGCGGGTTATAGGACCGGTAGTACCCCGGAGGGGATAACTCTTTAAGCCGCTACCTACCATCAGGGAGCGGAGTGTCACAGTCAAAACAGGAAAGGTGCTTCCTTTTGGCAGTAGATTTCCTCCTATAATCCCCAGGGGGGGTAGTAGAGGAAGACATATCCTACAGAGAGACCATAGACCATGCAATATTGTCACCAAAACATCCTACCAAGTATCAAAAAGAAGGGGTAGATCTTACCGTGTCCAGACCGGACAGCAAGGTGACAAGAAACCTGAAGGTTTGGTTTGGAGGCAAAAGGAGACTTGAAGCTATGCAACAATCTCTAATGCACAGCCTTCCGCCTTAGAAAAGGAGAAGGTAACTAATAACCGGCCGGCCTGACCTTCAAACCGGCCGGCCGGAAATGGGAGGGGCCATGATCACATGCACCCTCCAGGAAATAGAAAAAAGTTACCCCCCCCCTCTCCAACCAGCCCCGGCAGGGGCGCCTACCCCTCCAATTCCCGGCCCGAACCTGCGTGCTATCCATAGACCCTGCAATAAGCAGAGTGCCGGAGTAAATACCTCCCGCCGGCGCCAGGACTTTCAATGGCGCCGCTATACTTCCGGACACAACCGGAAGTGTGCGCCCGGCAAATGCGGACGCTGCGAATCTCCGCCGGGAGCTTAGTTCCGGCAGAGCACGTCCGTGAGCGCACAGCGAGCGGCGCCCCGCGATAAGCAGAGTGCCGGCCCAACTCACCAGCTCGGTATGGCGACACGCTGACAGGTGAGCCAGAGGAGAAAGAGGAGGGGAGGGAGGAGGGAGGGAGGGAGGGAGGGAGGGAAGGAAAGGAGCCAACGCAGGCTAACAACCTTTTCCCCAGACAGGGGAAGGGAACCTTCAATCAAGAAGGTCTGAAACTGAAAGAAAGAAGAATTATGCTCCAAAGGTAAGTAACCCATAGAGCCCAAAATAAGAGGACACAAGTCCTCCCCACCTGTCCTTGACCACACAGGACAGAAAAAAACACGCAGAGGGGAGGTTCTTGTGCCCTCTTATAGGGCCAGCCACGCTTTTTTGATTGGCTAATTAAAAATCCGCCTGTCCTACCAGCACACAGGGGCAGAAATACCCCACATTGTGCCGCTGGTACGGACGACAGGGAACATCCTGTATCTAGGTCATTGTAGAACAGGTGTGGGCAATTAATTTTCCCATGGGGCTACATGAGAAATTGAAATGGTTCTAGAGGGCTATGCACACCGTGGCAAATTTAGCTCCACCTGCTTCAACATTGACTCTGCCCATTCTCATCCATTTTTCCATGTGCCCCCACACAGTATAATGCTCCTAGAGTCAGCCGAACATTATATGCCCCCACATAATGTTTTCCTTCAAATGTCCCACAGTATTAAGTCCCTCTCCTCGTGCCCCAGTTTAAACTGTCGGAAACTAGAGGGGGACATTAAACTGGTGGCAACTAAAGGCAATCATGTCTCCGTCCAGCTACCCCCACAGTTTAATATCTTCCTCCAGCTGCCCCAGTTGAATGTCACCCTTCATCTGCCCCCTAGTTTAATGCTGCTCCTCCAACTGCCTTCAGTTTTACTGCCCCATACATCTGCCCCCAGTTCTCCCCACTTACTTACACATATTATTTCTTCTCTCCTCCTTTCCTGGCAGCTTTCTCTCTGTCTAGCATAACCACACAGTCCCATGTGGCTCCGCCCACTAACAAGTCTTATCATATCACAGTGAACTAAAGGACCTTTGATGACGTTATCAAAGGTCCTTTAGGCGGCTTACCATTCAGCATCTACCTTTATCCTACACCCTATGCGGGCTGGTCAGAGACAGTTAGAGGGCTAGATGTGGCCCGCGGCCCATACAATGCCCAGGTCTGTTCTAGAGTATGGGAACATCAGGGGCAAATTGCATTATATGGAATGTTAAAGGCTAATATGGAAAAACATGTGTCCATGTATCCCTGCTCAGACTTATCCTTTTACCCGCATCCATGATCACTTGACCTAAAATTACCCTGTAAAGAGACCAATTGTTTTTTTTCTAGGGGTTCCTGTTCAACACTCCATGGATAATCTTCAAATCCAGGGTAATTTTTCTATGTATCCCTTTTCCCTGATCATGTAAATGTATACTTGGTCTTCAAAGACCTCTTTTCAACATCTAGGCACAGTCAACATGTGTGTAAAGACACATCTGTGCACCTTCAAGCACTCATACAGTACCTTCTTCTACTCATGCTATTCGATAAAAAAGGGACCACATATCTACTATATACGTAAGTGAACTCTAACATCATTAAAAAAAAAACATCTGAAACATTCTGATATTCCCTATGCCTCACAACATTGGCCCGTTCTCACAATCACCTTGTTATCCTTCTCCTTTGGCTAGTAGATGTTGCATGACCGCACTTGCCACTACACCCTGCTTGCTTCTATATCTGACAAAGAATTATGATTTAGAGAAAGAAAGCCTTCATTTTCTTGCACATGGAGCAAGATGTGAAGTAAATAAGAAAAGAGAAATCTAAATCACATAAAAATTAGCGTGACCAACCTTTGGAGAAGTCCTGGAAGTGATCTCCAGAATGTAGAAATGTGTATTAATTACATGACTTATTCCACACTTGAAGGGATCCCATCAAAGACCTCGCAATATACAATAAACATCCCACTGAGACCAAGCAGAGCCAAAGCCCTCCACCATGTTATTCAGAGTAACGGTCAAGTTCTCTAGACAACAGATAGCCTTCATGTGGGCAAGGAGATCCATGCCAGAAGAAGGGTTGATACTTTTCCAATGTAACGCTATGAAGGTCTTAGCTGCCATGCATAGGCAAAGAAACAACTTATAGGACCCATTGCCCAGTTGTCTAGAGGTAAATTGAACAAGTACATGAAGGGATCTAGTGGAACACCTTGTATGAAGAGTCTGTCAGTGTTTTCCTTCACTTCTGCCCAGAAGATGTGGTGGAGTGTACCCACAGTAGAACCGCAACGCCAACATTCTGAGGGAATAACAGAATTTAAGGAATGCAAGAGGGTATGACACTAATGCAACTGAAGCTTGTACTGGGTCTCTTTAAATGACACATATGTCGAAGACTTGGATGCATAGAACTATAATCTGCCACTGGACAGGGGCAATCGGTTGGCCGGTCAGTTTATCTATAGCCATTTTTCTCCATAGCCATGTGAGCATACATCTCAAAATTCAGCAGCTAAACATTTAATTTTAGCTTTATAGGGTACAGTATGTGCACCTTTTTTTATTATTATTATTATTATTATTATTATTATTATTTTTTTTTTTTAATTTTATTAATTTCTTTAATATTTACAGCACAGTTAAGTCTTCTCAGTTCTGTCCTCATTCCATCAAATGATCTCTCTGTCTGCAGCTCCTTACTCCTCTCCAGAAGTTTTTCTATCCTGCAAATTCTGTTTGATTTTGTGCTATTTATTTTGTTTGTTTTTGAGCTCAGAGTATTTGCTGGAGAGTAGAGATGAGCGAACAGTGTTCTATCGAACACATGTTCGATCGGATATCAGGGTGTTCGCCATGTTCGAATCGAATCGAACACCACGTGGTAAAGTGCGCCAAAATTCGATTCCCCTCCCACCTTCCCTGGCGCCTTTTTTGCACCAATAACAGCGCAGGGGAGGTGGGACAGGAACTACGACACTGGGGGCATTGAAAAAAATTGGAAAAAGTCATTGGCTGCCGAAATCAGGTGACCTCCATTTTAGACGAATAGTGGATTTCAAATCCGGGTCATATGAGAATGTGAACTTTGAGACTATGAGACAGGGATAGCTGTACAGGCAGGGATAGCTAGGGATAACCTTTATTTAGGGGGGAATGTTATTAAAAATAACTTTTTGGGGCTCTATCGGGTGTGTAATTGTGATTTTTGTGAGATAAACTTTTTCCCATAGGGATGCATTGGCCAGCGCTGATTGGCCGAATTCCGTACTCTGGCCAATCAGTGCTGGCCAATGCATTCTATTAGCTTGATGAAGCAGAGTGTGCACAAGGGTTCAAGCGCACCCTCGGCTCTGATGTAGCAGAGCCGAGGCTGCACAAGGGTTCAAGCGCACCCTCGGCTCTGATGTAGGAGAGCCGAGGGTGCACTTGAACCCTTGTGCACCCTCAGCTCTGCTACATCAGAGCCGAGGGTGCGCTTGAACCCTTGTGCACACTCTGCTTCATCAAGCTAATAGAATGCATTGGCCAGCGCTGATTGGCCAATGTATTCTATTAGCCTGATGAAGTAGAGCTGAATGTGTGTGCTAAGCACACACATTCAGCTCTACTTCATCGGGCTAATAGAATGCATTGGCCAGCGCTGATTGGCCAGAGTACGGAACTCGACCAATCAGCGCTGGCTCTGCTGGAGGAGGCGGAGTCTAAGATCGCTCCACACCAGTCTCCATTCAGGTCCGACCTTAGACTCCGCCTCCTCCGGCAGAGCCAGCGCTGATTGGCCGAAGGCTGGCCAATGCATTCCTATGCGAATGCAGAGACTTAGCAGTGCTGAGTCAGTTTTGCTCAACTACACATCTGATGCACACTCGGCACTGCTACATCAGATGTAGCAATCTGATGTAGCAGAGCCGAGGGTGCACTAGAACCCCTGTGCAAACTCAGTTCACGCTAATAGAATGCATTGGCCAGCGCTGATTGGCCAATGCATTCTATTAGCCCGATGAAGTAGAGCTGAATGTGTGTGCTAAGCACACACATTCAGCACTGCTTCATCACGCCAATACAATGCATTAGCCAGTGCTGATTGGCCAGAGTACGGAATTCGGCCAATCAGCGCTGGCTCTGCTGGAGGAGGCGGAGTCTAAGGTCGGACCTGAATGGAGACTGGTGTGGAGCGATCTTAGACTCCGCCTCCTCCAGCAGAGCCAGCGCTGATTGGTCGAGTTCCGTACTCTGGCCAATCAGCGCTGGCCAATGCATTCTATTAGCCCGATGAAGTAGAGCTGAATGTGTGTGCTTAGCACACACATTCAGCTCTACTTCATCAGGCTATTAGAATACATTGGCCAATCAGCGCTGGCCAATGCATTCTATTAGCTTGATGAAGCAGAGTGTGCACAAGGGTTCAAGCGCACCCTCGGCTCTGATGTAGCAGAGCCGAGGCTGCACAAGGGTTCAAGTGCACCCTCGGCTCTCCTACATCAGAGCCGAGGGTGCGCTTGAACCCTTGTGCAGCCTCGGCTCTGCTACATCAGAGCCGAGGGTGCGCTTGAACCCTTGTGCACACTCTGCTTCATCAAGCTAATAGAATGCATTGGCCAGCACTGATTGGCCAGAGTACGGAATTCGGCCAATCAGCGCTGGCCAATGCATTCTATTAGCCCGATGAAGTAGAGCTGAATGTGTGTGCTAAGCACACACATTCAGCACTGCTTCATCACGCCAATACAATGCATTAGCCAGTGCTGATTGGCCAGAGTACGGAATTCGGCCAATCAGCGCTGGCTCTGCTGGAGGAGGCGGAGTCTAAGATCGCTCCACACCAGTCTCCATTCAGGTCCGACCTTAGACTCCGCCTCCTCCAGCAGAGCCAGCGCTGATTGGCCGAATTCCGTACTCTGGCCAATCAGCACTGGCTAATGCATTGTATTGGCTTGATGAAGCAGTGCTGAATGTGTGTGCTTAGCACACACATTCAGCTCTACTTCATCGAACTAATAGAATGCATTGGCCAGCGCTGATTGGCCGAATTCCGTACTCTGGCCAATCAGCACTGGCTAATGCATTGTATTGGCTTGATGAAGCAGTGCTGAATGTGTGTGCTTAGCACACACATTCAGCTCTACTTCATCGGGCTAATAGAATGCATTGGCCAATCAGCGCTGGCCAATGCATTCTATTAGCGTGAACTGAGTTTGCACAGGGGTTCTAGTGCACCCTCGGCTCTGCTACATCAGATTGCTACATCTGATGTAGCAGTGCCGAGTGTGCATCAGATGTGTAGTTGAGCAAAACTGACTCAGCACTGCTAAGTCTGCATTCGCATAGGAATGCATTGGCCAGCCTTCGGCCAATCAGCGCTGGCTCTGCCGGAGGAGGCGGAGTCTAAGGTCGGACCTGAATGGAGACTGGTGTGGAGCGATCTTAGACTCCGCCTCCTCCAGCAGAGCCAGCGCTGATTGGCCGAATTCCGTACTCTGGCCAATCAGCACTGGCTAATGCATTGTATTGGCTTGATGAAGCAGTGCTGAATGTGTGTGCTTAGCACACACATTCAGCTCTACTTCATCGGGCTAATAGAATGCATTGGCCAATCAGCGCTGGCCAATGCATTCTATTAGCGTGAACTGAGTTTGCACAGGGGTTCTAGTGCACCCTCGGCTCTGCTACATCAGATTGCTACATCTGATGTAGCAGTGCCGAGTGTGCATCAGATGTGTAGTTGAGCAAAACTGACTCAGCACTGCTAAGTCTGCATTCGCATAGGAATGCATTGGCCAGCCTTCGGCCAATCAGCGCTGGCTCTGCCGGAGGAGGCGGAGTCTAAGGTCGGACCTGAATGGAGACTGGTGTGGAGCTATCTTAGACTCCGCCTCCTCCAGCAGAGCCAGCGCTGATTGGTCGAGTTCCGTACTCTGGCCAATCAGCACTGGCCAATGCATTTCTATGGGGAAAAGTTAGCTTGCGTAAATCGCAAACTGACAGGGATTTCCATGAAATAAAGTGACTTTTATGCCCCCAGACATGCTTCCCCTGCTGTCCCAGTGTCATTCCAGGGTGTTGGTATCATTTCCTGGGGTGTCATAGTGGACTTGGTGACCCTCCAGACACGAATTTGGGTTTCCCCCTTAACGAGTTTATGTTCCCCATAGACTATAATGGGGTTCGAAACCCATTCGAACACTCGAACAGTGAGCGGCTGTTCGAATCGAATTTCGAACCTCGAACATTTTAGTGTTCGCTCATCTCTACTGGAGAGGTCAGAGAGTTCTGTAGACAAAGCAGTGAAAGATAGAATTGATCATAGAATGTCATTGAGCAATCTGCATTGTTTAACATGCAGGTGACGGACACAACAACAACTGGATTGGAGAGTTAGAAGTAGTTTACTGATATAGAATAGTTGAGAGCATAGTCGAAAGATAAATGAACAAACAAGATAATGTTAACATCTCTCATTTGCAACTTTCGGGCACCTGGCCTGTACGGGGAGCTTCCTTCTTACTTAGGGTTGAGCGATCGGGATCGGGAAAGATCGGATCCTGAGCAAATTTCACGATCACGGTCGGGATTGGCTGGAAAATAATCGAATATCAGATTTTAAAAACGATCCTGAAATTTCAAGAACGGCTCCGCCCTAATCCATAAACATAAAGTAACTAGGGTTGAGCGATTGGGATCGGGAAAGATCAGATCCCGATCAGTGATTGAGCAAATTTCACGATCGTGGTCGGGATTGGCTGGAAAATGATCGGACATCGGATTTTAAAAACGATCTTGAAATCTCAAGATCGGCTCAACCCACTCCATAAACATAAAGTAACTAGGGTTGAGTGATCAGGCTCAGGAAAGATTGGATCCCGATTGACGATCGAGCAAATTTCATGATCACGATTGGCTGGAAAATGATCGAAAATCGGATTTTAGAAACGATCCTGAAATCTCAAAATCGGCTCAACCCTACTTCCTAGTGACCAGGCAAGGCGTGCTCTTCTCTACATATTGTATTGTAATACATGCAATAAATTAGCATCTCTTTATAATTCTTCACAACTCCTTACTCTTAGCACTTGCCATGATTTCATTAGCATGAGAGAGCCGGGGTATGAGATAGATTGATAGATGGGTAGATAGTTTTGATATGACATATATTGACAGGTGTGACTGAGGATAGATGGATGGGTAGATAGAGCTGAGATGTAAAATCTGTTCTCATCGTCAGCTGTTCCCTTTAACAGGATTGGTAGTGAAGTGGGAGCTTCTAATGCTGAAAATCCTGGGCATCTCTGTGTGGTTTTTCCTTCATTTTATTTCTTAACTTCTTCTATGTGACATGATTAACTGTGTAAAGGTTGCTGTCAGCAGTATGAAAAATTGCTATACCTTGCATCTGAAATGCAATTCTCACACTCATACCACTGCTCTGCCCACAGAGAAAACTGATTAACAGTCTCATCATATTTTTGCCAATCAAAATTCATTTTTTTACAGCTAATTATGCAATTAACTGTAGATCTGTTTCTTGGGTCTGGTGATACGGTATCTGTTCTATAATTCTACTTAATTTATGATCTAAGATATTTTACTGCTTGGCTGCGATATTATGTGCTGAAGATGGTTGTGTACAGAACCATTGCTTACCAGAATCCTATACAATAATCACTGTATGTTTTTTAGGTGTATTCTGTACTCACCCCTAGTTACTTTATGGTTATGGAGTGGGTTGAGCCGATCTTTTGTTGCGAGGTATCACAGTGCAGGGAGCTACATCTATAGCTATATATATATATATATATATATATATATATATATATATATATATATATATATATATATATGTAGCTCCCTGCACTGTGATAGCTCGCAACATAAGCCATTGAAAGCAATATACTAAAACAGGGGTGCCCAATACGTCGATCGCGATCTACCGGTCGATCGCAATGGACGTATGGGTCGATCACAGGATGCAGCCAGGCATCCCCGCTGTCTGCTTCTTCACAGCGTAGGCTGAGAGTTATCTCTGGACACTGGCAGGCTGAGGCTGGGGCTGGGGCTGCGGCAGCCCCGCCTGCCAGTGTCCGTAGATGACTCTCAGCCTGCACTGTGAACAAGCATTTGCAGGCCACTCTTAGGGTTGAGGGGGCCAGGGTGCTGCTTCTTCAGAGTGCAGGCTGAGAGTCATCTATGGACACTGACAGGCGGGGGCTGGGTCCAGAGATAACTCTCAGCCTGCGATGTGAAGAAGGAGACAGCGGGGATGCCTGGGCGGCTACCTCTCACGATCCTCCCACCCCACCCACATACACGCCCCACTCTGCCTACAGGCCCTCCCGATCCCACCCACAAGAAGTGGGTAGTCGATCATAGGGCTTGGCCATTTAAAGAAGTAGCTCACATGCTTACAAAGTGTGAGCACCCCTGTACTAAAACGTCAAATTGGGGGGAAATGCGGTGGCTCAGTGGTTAGCACTGTAGCTTTGCAGCGCTGGAGTCCTGGGTTCGAAGCCAGCCAGGAACAACATCTGCATTGCGTTTGAATGTTCTTCCCGTGTTTGTGTGGATTTCCTCCCATTTTACAAAGACATACTGATAGGGGAAAAAATGTACATTGTGGTCCCTATATGGGGCTCACAATCTACAATAAAAAAAAAAGTCAAATTGGAGTGGCTAGCTGATTCTTAATATATTAAACTTGGCTACATCCATACATCGAATACTCATGTATGCTGTCCAGGGGCGTAAAGAGTTAAAGGGGAAAAAAATGCTTCCATAACGATCTTGCAAAATTTACAGATGTTTTGGTCTCCTTTTACATACAGGGATAAATAGTTAGGGTGGGTTCACACCAGCGCCCTGTCTCCCCTTTTAGCTAATCTGGTGGGTTTCTGTGTTCTGTCCCAAGAACCTGGACAGGAGACAGAAACCCGGCAGCCAGTTTTTCAACCCATTCACTTGAATGGGTTTGCAAAGTGACCGCCTGCGAGCGTCTTCTGCCTGTCCGCAGTGAAACAGTTTTTTTTAGCCAGACGCAAAGTCCTGCATGTCCGACTTTGTGTCCCGCTAAGAAAAACGGTTTAGTCGCTGACAGGCAGAAGACGCTTAGGGACGTTCACTTTGCAAACCCATTAAAGTGAATGGGTTGAAAACTGACTGCCGGGTTTCCGTCTCCTGTCCAGTTTCTCAGGGCAGAAAATGGATTGGCTAAAGCAGAGACTGGGCGCAGATGTAAACCCACTTTTAGCTGTTTTACAATACAGTTAATGCACACAGTGATGTCACAGAAACGGGATAGTATACACAGTGATGTCACAGAACCAGGATAGTATACACAGTGATGTTACAGAACCAGGATAGTACACACAGTGATGTCATAGAATCAGGATAGTACAGACAGTGATGTCACAGAACCAGGATAATACACACAGTGATGTCACAGAACCGGGATAGTACACACAGTGATGTCATAGAATCAGGATAGTACAGACAGTGATGTCACAGAACTGGGATAGCACACACAGTGATGTCACAGAACCGGGATAGCACACACAGTGATGTCACAGAAACGGGATAGTATACACAGTGATGTCATAGTATCGGGGTAGTACAGACAGTGATATCAAAGAACCGGGATAATACACACAGTTATGTCACAGAACCTGGATAGTACACACAGTGATGTCACAGAACCAGGATACTACACACATTGATGTCACAGTACAGGGATAATACACACAGTGATGTCACAGAACCGGGATAGTACACACAGTGATGTCACAGAACCCTAGTAAATAGGGTTGAGCCGATCTTGACTTTTCAGGATCGATTTTAAAATCCGATTTCCGATCATTTTTCATTCGAACCCGATCTTGATCCCAATTCCGATCCCAATGCAAGTCAATGGGATTTTTTTATTAATCGGAGATCGGATTTTAAAAGCAATCCTATTCACTATACAGCATGGAATCTAGCAATTGTTAGAATCCACGCTGTGTAGTGAATCACTAAGTAGCCAGAGGATTTTTTTTAATCCTCTGGCTACTTAGTCCCCCTGGTGTCCACTTACCTCTAGAGATGGCTGCTCCTCTTTCTTCTTGTCCTCGCTGCCGGTCCAGCTGCAGTCTTCTTCGCCTCGCGGCCCCCTCCCTGCCAGGTTAGGAGAGTGTGGGCGGGTTAGGAGAGTGTGGGCGGGTACTGGGCACACACTGTGTGCAGCGAGGACAAGAAGAAGGAGGAGCAGCCATCTCTAGAGGTAAGTAGCTACGAGACATGTTAGTTTAGCCTCCCATTAGAATGAATGAATGTCGGCTGCTTCCATTCATTCCTATGGAACCGCAGCGGAGCCTTCACACTGAGTATACACTATATACTCAGTGTGAAGGCATTGTGGGAAATACTACCGATCCCACCTAAAAAGATTATGTTCGGAATTCCGATTGCGATCGTGAAATCCGATTTTTTCCGAACACGATTGCTCAACCCTACTAGTAAAGAAAGAAAAATAGTGACACCATTGTCAGTTTATCCATACCGTTCCAGGAGGAATAATAAGGGAAAGAAAGTTATTCTGACGTTGTTTGAAATAAATACCACAAAGAAAAATCCCCCCCTTGTCTATACTGTAGACGTCTTCTACTGTAGATGTTCTTAAAACACAGCAGAAAAAAAAATTGCTTTCCTCCTACAAGAAGAAAGCCTCCAGTAAAAATATGACAGCTTGTATGCAAATCCTGGCAAAACGGGCAAGCCAGGTTATGGGGTTAAACGTACACAATCTCCACGAGGCACCGAGTGTAAAGGAGTAACATTGAATAATTATGGTAAATTGAGCTATGTCACAATAGATCTGTCTGTACAAACCACCAAGTGCCGGGATGATTATGACAGCATACACTCAATTTAGAAAATAGAGATCTTTGCAAGAGGCGTCAGTCAATAAATAAAACCTCATACACAATGTCAGCATTAAGGTGACTCCTGGATATCGGCAAGTCAAGAAGGAGCCGAGGGATTTGCATGCAATGCATACGATTCATTTTTCTGCGCTCGGAGTGGCTGCACCTTCAAGGTCACTGTTTGCTGCGGCTTGTTGTTGTTGTTGCTCAAATTATTTAAAACTGTAACAATTCAGTAATTATTTTAATAATAACTCTGTGAGCCACAGGGTGCAGGAACGCGGAGCCGGGATGATTAATGCAGCATTCAGCACAGAAACAATGCATCTGCCTGGCTTTATTTGAGCAATTAGCCTTTTAAATTGTTATATAATATGTTAAATGAAAGGCAATATTATGTTCTTTATATTTATTACAAAAAATAATAGTTGCGCGTTTCGAGGCCGCAACACAGTTCTATATGCTAAAGCTGTATATTTATTCCCAGGCACAAGGCATTAAAAGGAAATCATTATTAATAAATATTTGACTGTGTGATGAAATTTTAATAGCGGTGAAATATAACAACAAATTGAATGAGATAAAAAAAAAAAGTGTTATTACGATAAATGGCAATACCGCCTGGGTTTTATACTACATCTATGGGGAGCTTTTTCGTGACGGTCTAAACCTTGTCCTTTTAATATATTTCTTTATTCATTTACGTATTTCCCATGCAACAAATGAGTTTAGAAAAGATTAAACAGCACTGGGGGCGTCCCCAATGCTGCGAGAGAACTCCATCTTCTTCAGGAACGGGTCTTCTTCTGGCGGAGGCTTAAAACTTCTAGGCCTCGGGCAGCCGACTGCGCATGCCTGCCAGCCACAAGAAAATGGCCGCTTACAATACTGTGTAAGCGACCATTTTCTTGTGGTCGGCGGGCATACGCATTTGGCTTTGCCCTAGGCCCGAGGCCTAGAAGTTACAAGCCACCGGAAGAAGACGTGAAGAAGACCCGTCCCTGAAGAAGATGGAGTCAGCGCGCCACCAGTGCTGCAAGAGAACTCATCTGCATACCAACAAAAACTGGATTATATACCGAACGGCGGCGCGGAAAAGACATCTAAAGGTAGGAGAAGAATAGCCTTTCTTAAGGCTATTTTGACGTGTTAGGCAGAAAAAAAAAAGTTTTAATGATAGGATCCCTTTAAGTATAAACATTTTGAAAACAAACTTAGAGCTAGGGACATCCATTTATTTTATTTTCCCCTTTTATTTTAATGAGGAGCATGCAATGCTTAATGCATAATTTTGATGCATTGCTCCTTTATAAGGCATTAGCTGGATGTTTCTCCAACACCCAAGTGACACATTTCCCCAAGTTCCCTACCATCATCAACTTGCAACTAGGGTTGAGCGCTCAGGATCAGGTAAGATTGGATTCCGATCGACGATCGAGTAAATTTCACGATCGCGATCGGAATTCCAATCCCAATCTTTTCTGGCGGGATCGAGGTTGGAGGTTATCTCAAGATTGTCTTAACCCTATTCATATACTGTATATATCATTAATGGGGTTGAGGGATCAGGAAAAATCAGATCCCGATCGATTGAGCAAATTTCACGATCGCAATCGGGATCAGCTGTAAAATGATCGGAAATCAGATTTTAAAATCGATCCTGAAATCTCAAGATCGGCTCAACCCTACTTACAACCATCATTGGCTGAGAAACTTATCTAACCCCCATGCCGGAAAAGTGGTGTAAATGTCACAAAGATAAGGTTTGCAACCCAAAACTTTGGGGGTTCATCTGTGAACCGGATATGGAATAATTATACTCTTAGGGTCTGTCCAGCCCAAGAGTATAATAGGTTGAGGCCTTCTTTCGCCTCTTCTTCGTACCTCTGAGTCCTCTTCCAGATAACAACAGTTTACCTCTACTGACCATCCTTGTGGCCTTCTTCTGGATCCTCTTCCAGCCTCCTGGATGACATCATGCACCCCAAGTTCAATGCTGAGGCCTGTGATTAGGCTTTAGCAGCCACATGGACTTTACCAAAGTCATGACACTTTCACCATGACCTTTCACTGTTTACATCTCCTCCATAGTGGTTTTGCAGTGTAATTGGTTGCGTCCCATTCATTCATTGGGACGAGGCTGTAATCACATTATACAGACACTATGAAACAGACTGCGTATAATGTAAATAATGAAGAGATCACATAAATCTTACAAGCTCTACAGCCCCTTCAAACATCTCATCATTGGGGTTCCTGAATTGATCTTTCAATAGTGATCTATTCTTTAAGGAGCAGAATCTCCTATTTTCTCCATGTGTGGAGCTAATCGTAATCCCACTGGCTGAGACGGAATTGACAATTAGAGCCTGCAGAGGGAAAAATATTAGAAATGTGGTCAGAAATAGGCTCATTTTTCATGTATATGCAGAATATCCTGAAAAGTTATCTGAAAAGACAGATGTGCTTCATTTCAGCAGCTGTCATGAGGTTGGTAGTATTCTCCTTTCCCCACTACAAAAAATGTATTCTTAGCCTATAACTATTTGACAGCTTTTGCATGTGCAGAAGTAAAGTGTTGTATTTAGTCATTGTATTAATGTGTAACGTGTTTTAGATAGTATAATGTAGAAGGATCCCACTGGAGATAATACTGTTGTCCAAAATGTATTTATTACTACAACATGGTACAAGTAGGATTGCAGAGTACAAATAAGTGATGTTTCGGCTGGTTAAGCCCTCTTCAGACTCAGAAGCTCAAGTATCAGACGGTGTAGGTATGATCAATGCATTCTCGGTATTGGGACGATTTAATAATTTCTACATTATATTGAATTCAAGGCTTGGGATCAGTGGCGTAACTAGGAATGGCAGGGCCCCGTGGCGAACTTTTGACCTGCCCCCCCCCCTCCCGACTGACACTGACGCCGAAGACCTCAACCAACCCCCTCCTGCACATTCCTGCGTGTTTTATTATGCCCCATAGTGGCCCCTTCACACAGTATTATCCCCCTTAGTGGACCCTGCACACAGTATTATCCCCATAGTGTCCCCTGCACATAGTATTATCCCCCTAGTGTCCCCTGCACACAGTATTATATCCCACTGTGGACACCCATAAATAATTATTATACTCTGGGGTCTTTTCAGACCCCAGAGTATAATAATTGGAGACCCGGGGGAATAAAAACATAAAAAACTACTGTTTCTTACCTGTCCCCCGGCTCCTACGCTGTCTTCTCCGCTGTCAGCCTTCTTCAATGATGTCGGACATCACATGACCCGGGACGCAGGCCAGATGTCAGTCAATTAGGAAGGAGGCCTGGATCGTGGAGAGGTAAGCAACAGTGTTTTTTATGTTTCTTACCTCTCCCGGTCCGCCAATCATTATCAGTATAATGATAACAGCAGTAGCGGCTGTCACTGGGCCACTAATGTCCCGGGCCCTGTGGCAGCTGCCTCTGCTGCTATGGCGGTAGTTACGCCACTGCTTGGGACCCTATCCCACGTATGGACCCATAGATGCATGCCACACCTGTACAAGGGTGTTTTACATAGTGTTATATGAGCTTTTGCACTTTTCCAGCATTTCCTTCGCTCTTGTGTAAATAGGGGTGGCACATACTCCGAAGTTTCTAGCAACCCCTCAGTCTCTAGTGAGTTTGGGGTAGTTTCTGGTTAGTGTGTCATAAGCTGTAGTTGAGGATAATATTTGGTGAGAGAGCACCTTCAGCTCTCTAGGTTAGTAAGTGGTAGTTAGGTCTCATGTAGGGTTGAGCCGATCTTGAGATTTCAGGATCGATTTTAAAATCCAATTTCCGATCATTTTCCATCCGATCCCCATCGCGATCGTGAAATTTACTCGATCGCCAACCAGAATCCGATCTTTTCTGGTCCTGATCGCTCAACCCTAATCCCATGCCAATGAACCCTATTACTTACAGTAAAACTTTATTTTGTAGCTAAACATCTCCACTGTAGTATCACAATCTGGTATTCATGGTCGAAAAATGACCTGCCCTTCCCCAAAAGTGGCTCAAAGAAAGGACCAAGCCCACAGGTCAACCAATTTTCACCACTGTGAGCTCAACAGAGGACCCTTGTTTGAACAGTGCCCAAAGTATAAGTAGAGCTTAGTGTCATTGAATTGTCCCTCTATATTACTCTAAGTGAACTATACATCACCTTTTCAACTGCTACAGTGTCTTCTGTGTCTCATTGGCACCCAAAACCCTAAGACACAGGAGACCCACAACAATGAGTGCTTTAGGGGGAGCCTTCTAAGGTCGAGGCCCCACGTGGTGTAAATGTCAAGCTTTACCAGCAGTGGAAATGACATGGGAAAAATCGTGGCGCTTTACAGTCAGGGCAAAGTGGATGGGAATCTAGTAAATCTCATGCCCACTGTGCGGTAAAAACAGTGCTGCGGACACCACGATTTCCAAAATGGCGCGGATTTGGAAATTGCATAATGTCAATGCCAACAGTTTCCACATAGGCATAATTGAAACAGAAAGTCTGCAGAGGAAACCTGTCTAAAGCACTGCGGGAAGAACCGTGATGCGTTGCCGTCGCAGTTTTTCCTGCAATGCTTTTTTGTTGTGGGGCCTTAGCTTTTTTGTTGTGGGGCCTTAGCCTAAGTGTGACCCGCTACATCACTGTGTCATTTCAAGGCCTGAAAGCGGATTTGGCACTAAAACCACCGTGACATGAGAATGTAGCTGCCACCATGAGCCTTCTACCCTTGCACCATCATCACACTTCTAGCCCAAGGACATTGCTCATGCGTATGGCCAGTTTTAGAATATAGTCTGATACTCAAGCCTTAGGCAATACCTTTATTATACAAATCGATTGGCGTGCAAACTCGTATCCATGCGACAATCCTGTACAAAACCCCTTTTTAATAATTTGGTAACCTATTCCCCCATCCTGAGATCTAGAGTTGTTACCACTCTCCTGTCCTTAGTCTTCATTATACACAGAAAATAACCCGGCCTGGATAATCCTCTTGTTTGTTTTCTATGCATTCTGCTCCATTTGCCTTACAGTAGAAATCAATAGAAATGATATTTACTATGTCATGATTTGCTCCACAGTCATACTCCCTTTGTCAAACCGAGAATTACTTATGCTGTGTTATAATGGAGAAATGAGAGTAAACTGCTAATTTTCCTTTGAAAATAACCATAATTAAAACCTATTTAACCTTCTCTCTTTGGACTTCAGTTCTATCCAGCGGTGAAAGGTTTAAACAGCACCGTGACATGAAATCAATTGTTATAGATTTGGGATATCTCTGTGTGCAGGGACGGCCCTCAACACTATGTATCTATTCTGATACCGCTAGACAAACATGTATACTCGCTGTTTGTGTTCATTCACACCATATAAGCTGACGCATAAGCAGTGATAGCAAACATATCAATGTGATGCTGTTTTTAAACAACTTTTTTACCTTCACATTACTGAAATGCCCATTACATAGAGATGACTGTACGATTGCAGATAGAACCGGAAATTGCTCTGCAGTAACGTAATATTGACCAGATAACATAATGCTACTTGTCCATTCAGCACTTCATAGTACAGTCTGGGACTAATATTTTAACTCCTTCTTTCCTAGATTTCCTTTTAAAGGGCTGCCTAGTTTTGAAACCCATATAAATTTACCCTTTTGGGGGGTATTTTAATTTAATTTAATTTTTATTGAGGTTCCTTAGTAGAGATGAGCGAGTAGTATTTGATCAAATACCTCCCCGCCATAGGTATGTGTGTAAGCGGCCGAACACCAAGGGGTTAAGAACATCGAATATTTGATGCGTTTAACCCCTTGGTGTTCAGTCGCTTACACGCATACCTATGGCGAGGAGGTATTTGATTGAATACTACTCGCTCATCTCTATTCCTTAGCTTGTGGTTACAAAGAGCACCTCTTCTCTCTCTAGGGGGGACCTGTCCTGCCTTGTCTAGCCAACACATTGATTTAAGCAAAGCCTTGTGCAGTACTTAACCCCTTCCCACAACGCTTTTTGACTTATGTTTTTTTTCATCACTTTTTTTTTTTTTAAACTACCGAGCTGAATAAGGGCTTAGTTTTTGTGGGATGGATTGTACTTTACAGCGATACTATTTAATACTCTGTTTTATGTGCTGGGAAAAATGCAAAAGGAAAGAAAAAATCAGAATGGGGTGGATTTCAGAATGGGGTGTTCTCTATGCAGCCAAAATGACGTTACTTATATTCTACAGGTCATTATGATTATGCCAATTCCAAATGTAAATAGTGTCTGTTATGTCTTAACTCCTTATCAAAAGTCCAAACTATTGACTAAAAAGAATTATTGGAGTTGCCATATTGTGATACGCTTAACTTTTTTATATTTTCATGTTTTTGGTTTTTTGTGTAGATTGTGAGCCCCATATAGGGATCACAATGTACATTTATTTTCCTATCAGTATGTCTTTGTAGAATGGGAGGAAATCCATGCAAACATAAAAACTCCTTGCAGATGTTGTTCCTGGCAGGATTCAACCCCAGGACTCCAGTGCTGCAAGGCTGCAGTGTTAACCACTGAGCCATCATGTTGCCCCTGTGTTCACATGTTTTGAGCTGTATAAGATGTCTTTTTTTGCACAGCCAGTTGCATTCCATATTCCATATTCCATAAAATATTCCATATTTTATCAATTTTTGGAATGTTAATGTGCTGTAAGCAAGCACTCCGGCCCCGCTCCTGTGAAGGACACCGCTGAGAGGGGGCCTGCTGTGCTACCTGATGGCGGTGGTAGTACTTTCCCCAGGGTGCATCTAGTTGGAGAGGGGACCTCTCCTCTCTGAGTGGGTGGGACGGTGTTCAGAAGGGCAATGACGGTAAAGCAGCCGGAGGTTGAAGTTGAACAGTGTAATAGCTTTATTACAGCAACTGGAACAGATGTAAATGACAGCTTCCAAATGGGGGTAGTAGCACAATGTCCAATCCCAGAATGTCCAAACACACCAGTGTTCCTCCTATTAGAGTCCTCTCCTGCTCCTCCTGGCACAGAAAATAAAATGCCCAATAATTTGGATAGTGGCTGTCTCTAGATGAGCCTGGGGCAAAGAATAATCTTCCTAGAGGATATATGGGTTGCTGTTGACATCCATTCCCGAAGTTATGTGAGTACCTCTGCACAAAGAATGAAAACAACTTTCCGCAAACTAGACTGGCACCAGACTGAGTCTCAGTGGACACCCTAAAGACCTAGGTCTCCTACAAGCTCGCCCTGTGACCTGTGATTGGCCAGGACTGAACCAAGCATAAGGATTTGCACCATAACTCTCCCTGCACTGACTCCTTTGTATAAGAAAAAAGCATTACAAACATTTGTCATATAAAATGTTCCTTTTTGTATTCTTAGAATTCTGATACAATTATTTCAGTCTATGATTTGTTTAGATTATTACAATGAGTCATTATAAGAAGTAATGTATAATCTTATTTATTAGCTGTTGTGTAATATCGCTTTCAGCCTGTAGATGTCTATTGCATTCTGTAGATCTTGCCGTATCTGAATGGGTTTACTTAATGGTGATATTTGATACATAAACAACATATGAAAATGGTTGGATTTAATCCTAATGTAAAGACGGTGAATATATTTAGTTCTGTGCTACTGATAAATATAGTAATATATGTAAAGTCAGCCTTATGTAATAATTGTAGTTATTTATACCCTCCGATACTATGCTAAAAAAGGAAACAAAAATAACAACAAATAATATGCTCATTCATTATGGAAACTGTTCCTTTAAGACAAATGTACTTAGGAAATGACCTTCTAGCTCCACTGTGGCCATGTCTCCCGCAGAGCCTTTGTTGACCAGCCGAAAAGCTGCTGATATTCCAACCGCAGCACTAAAAACCATTTAAGCAGTGTCCCTCCTTCTTCCTTCCTCCTAGTTATTAATGTGAGCAGTAATGGAGCTCTCTCTCCAGAACAGAGCCAGATTTACTGCCATGCAATTCATTAGATTGTTATTTTTGCTGAGTGTCTTTCATGTGGAATCCCGGTCTCTAAATATTTCATCAAGCTCTCAATATATATATATATATATATATATATATATATATATATATATATATATATATATATATATATATACATACACAAGACTACATGATGAATGGTGAGGAAGCTGTAATTCTATTTTTTTCTCACTTTGTCTTGTGATATGAATGGCTTTTAAGGGGTTCAGCATGTCAAATACGATGCTACCGTGCTCATATACATTGTCATGCGCCATATACAAGCGTAAGCATAAGTACGACTGCAAGCAAGAAAGTAAGTCTTCTTAGTAGTGTAATAATTGGATTGTACTTTAGAAGAAATGAATTAAATATTAGCATATATTTTTTTAGAAGTGTGATATGAAGCATGCAAACCCTACTGAAAATCCAGCATCTGCAGAAATCTTTTGGAGGGAACCCCGAGGCTGGGAGTAGTACTGCTTGAAAACAGGACTTGTCACAGTAGATAGAAACCTAAATTCCTCCAGCTCTCCTCCTGGGCTGGTGCAGACCTCAGGGGGCCTGCTAGATACCTGATGGTGGTGGTAATCTTTCTCCCAAGCAGTGGCGTAACTACCGGGGTAGCAGCAGCAGCTACCACAGGGCCTGGGACATTAGGGGCCCAGCGACAGCCGCTACCGCTGCGTTTTTGTCTTGTTTTTCTTCTTAATATTTACTTATTGATCCTGACAGGGGCTGGGATCAGTAATTGATGCTACGGGCCCACAAACACTATTATTATACTCAGGGGTCTTTTCAGACCCCCGAGTATAATGATTGGAGGCTCAGGAGAGGTAAGGTAACATAAAAACAGTGTTATTTACCTCTCCGCATTCCAGACAGGCTTCAGGCCTAATTGTGTGACGTTCCTGACATCACATGACTGGAACCTGTGTCCCGGGTCATGTGACGTCCAGACATCGTTGAAGATGGCTGACACCACCGAGGACTGCACCGGAGCCGGGGATAGGTAAGTGACAGGGTTTTTTATGTTGGTATCCCCTCTCGGTCTCCGATTATTATATTCTGGGGTCTAAAAAGACCACAGAGTATAATAATTGTTCATGGGTGTCCACAGTGGAGCATAATAGTGTGTGCAGGATTATTTATTTATTTATTATGCTTACTTATATAGCGCCATCATATTCCGCAGCGCTTTACAGATATTGTCAGTCACTGTCCCATACAGGGCTCACAATCTACATTCCCTATCAGTATGTCTTTGGTGTGTGGGAGGAAACCGGAGTACCCAGAGGAAACCCACGCAAACACGGGGAGAGCATACAAACTCCTTGCAGATGTTGCCCTTGGCAGGATTTGAACCTAGGACTCCAGCGCTGCAAAGCTACAGTGCTAACCACTGAACCACCGTGCTGCCCTACTATGGGGCGTAATACTGTATATTGGGGCGCCTATGGGGCATAATACTGAATGCAGGGTCCACTATGGAGCATGATACTGTGTACTGTGGCCATTATGGGGCATAATACAGTGTGCAGGGGTCACAATGGGGCATAATAGAGTGCGCAGGCATGCGGGGGGGGGGTGTTGGTCAGTTGCGGTCTTCAGCTTCAGGATTGTTCGGGGGGAGGGCATGTCAAAAGTTCACCACCGGGCCCCGCCATTCCAAGTTACGCCATTGCCCCCAAGTCATATGGCTGATGGTGATACAGGACTGACACTCCTAACTCATAATTGCAGGAAAACTGACAACTCACAACTTTACTTGAAAAAAAGAAGTAGGACTACCAACAACTTCCAGTAATGTAGGTATATATTGTAATAGTTGAGCATTGTAGGTATGGGGTGAGCCTACAGATAGCTACTCCATGGTAGTCTGCACTTGTCGTAAACAGGTGCCAATCTCTTTCAATCACCAAATCTCTTTCACTCTCATCAATATCCCAGTTAGGATTCACCAGGATGCTCCAGTCCGTCCTTTGGCTCGGACAGGGTGGATGCTCTGAGGCCCTTTCTCAACTTATGCTTAGACTCCAGAAAAAGCACTCTCTTAATTGTTTTAGACTTCTAAGTCTTCTAAGTTAATAAATGCATCAATAGTCTGACTCTACTCGTGTACTTCCTCCAAACTTTCTCTTAGGAAGCTCAGTGAAGGCTCCTGGTCTCCTCCCGCACTTCAGAACTACCTGGGTGGAACATACTAAGGCCCGGTTCACATCTACTCATGGGTTTCCATTCGGTGACCCCCCAAATGGAAACCTAATCCACATAAAAAAGCAGTTACCTTAGGAAACCCACAAACACCATAGACTATAATGGAGTCTGTGTGTTTTCCGCTTGGTTTCTGCACGAATAATGTGGAGAGAAAAGTGCTGCTTGCACTGCTTGGAGAGTGGAATGGAATGGCCAGAACACAATGTGAACCAGTTCTAAGACTAGGGTTGAGCAACTGGGATTGGAAAAGATCGAATTCGAGTAAATTTCATGATCGCAATCGGAATTCCAATCCAATTCTTTTCTGGTGGGATCGAGGTCAGAGGTTACTTCAAGATCGGCTCAACCCTATTCATGTATATATCATAAATAGGGTTGAGCGATCGGAAAAGATCCGATCCCGATCGGTGATCGAGCAAATTTCACAATCGCGATTGGCTGGAAAATGATCGGAAATCAGATTTTAAAATCGATCCTGAAATTTCAATCCCCCTCCCACAGTGTGTCAGCCAAATAGGGAAAAACACATTTTACGTGAAAATTATGTACAAATCGCATGTGACACATACATTATGTGTATACCAAAAACCTTTTGCAATGACTATGGGATATTGCATAGCCACCATCTAAAATCAAAAAATATCATAGGCTACACCATAGCACTATAGTGTATAAGATTCAGAGGTCCATACTATATACAATATACTAATGAACCATCTTCTTCTGGCTTCACTAGTCTAGGGTTAGGTAAAAATTTAATTTCTACATTGAAAAGAAAAAAGCATTTCATAAAAAGCTCCCTGCTGGTCCAAGGTAATGTAGAGAGTGTAAGTCGTCCAGAGTAGCGCCCCCTTTAGGGTGGAACAATCGGGATTGGGAAAGATCGGAACCCAATTGGTGATCGAGCAAATTTCATGATCGGGATCAACTGGAAGATGATCGGAAATCGGATTTTAAAAACGATCCTGAAATCTCAAGATCAGCTCAACCCTATCCATGCATATATCATTAATAGGGTTGAGCGATTGGGATCGGGAAACGATCCTGAAATCTCAAGATCGGCTCAACCCTAGCCCCCTTCTTTAGTTGCCTAAGGTTGAAGACGGGATAATAAATTATTCCATGGTGGTGTTTCAGAGTACAGTAGGGGTTAACATCTAATAATAGATCACTCAACCCCCTAGGCTCCAGGATTGAGAATGATACACAAGATAACAAGATCATCTTGCTGATAGGATCTATATGAGCACTCCTTGTTTTTGGTTGCACACATTTCCATTTTGTTCATTTTGCCTATTGTCCTATGTAATAGTATTAATGAATAGGTTCTCGGCATTCTGGAATGTATCAGATGAAGGTTAGCTCACTATCTAGTGGCAGTTGGATAATGGCCAGTCTTGCGGAGGAAATTATTTACTGTAGAAATGACTAAGCGCTTACTGCTTACCAAGATCTATGAGATTAATCAGAGCTGGGAAGCTCTTCCAGCTATTGAGATGCTCCGAGCATTCGATATTCAGGAGCTAGTGGTCTTCATTCTCCTATTACCACTCTCAGATCTCACAATGAATATACTGGAAATGCTCAGTGGCTCAGCAAAGGAGGAGAAGGAGAAATGCATGCCTTTTATTAACCCCGGATCTATAAATACTAGTATTAAGAAGTGCATGGTACACCGAATATTGGCATCAAAGTGGACCTCCAATTATCAAACAACCTTTCATGAATATATAGTACAAGTGAACATGAGGAATCTTGTAATATATCTTATTAGACTAAAATGCTATGCTTTCTATTTATCAGGTAGAGTTACTTCCAACATAGAAGTCTATGGGGAAAAGGCAGCAGGAAAAGACACACACTGAAGGTGCTAAGTAGGGTTGAGCCAATCTTGAGATTTCAAGATCGTTTTTAAAATCCGATTTCCGATCATTTTCCATCCGAACCCGATCCCGATCCTAATGCAAGTCAATGGGATTTTTTAATGATCGAAAATCGGATTTTAAAAACGAGAGGACATAGAACAACGAACCAAACGCTGGGGAGTGGCAGTGGTTCTGTGCAGGTAACTAGGGTTGAGCGATCGGGATCGGAATTTCGTTCCCGATCTTTCTTAGGCAGGACCGGAACCCAATCGCGATCGTGAAATTTACTTGATCGCCAATTGGGATTCGATCTTTTCTTATCCCAATCGCTCAACCCTAGTGCTAAACTCTGCTATGCTTAATAACCAAGGTAACTCCCTTGACCCTACTACATCTAGTAAGATAATGCTCTATCACTGTACAGAATGTGGCAATATAGGAGTGTTTCCATGGAAGACATTATGGCAAACCCACCGGCTATGATAAATGTGGGTCTCACCTCTAGGGCGCACTCCTATCTCTAAAATGAGCCACAACCTTGTTGAGAAGACATTCAGCTATAGCCCATCTGTACAGCGACAGCATAGCTTTGAGATACATTGTTCCGGAACAATGTTTGTATGTATGACCTTTTTGGTTTATGTTATGTGTTTTTTAAGTTTAAAGCTAAGGCCCCATGTCGTTTTTTTTTTTGCAGATTTTGTTGCGGTTTTTTGAGCCAAAGTCAAGAATGGCTACAAAAGGAATGTGAAGAATATAGGAGGTTCTTATACTTCTCCCTGCTCAATCCACTCCTGGCTTGGCTCAAAAAACTCAACAACAACAACAAAAAAGCTACATTTCCACGACATGGGGCCTCAGCCTGAAGGTGTTTTTTTTAACTTATTTTTTATTCTTTATTTTGAAGTTTTTGAACTTTTTCAGGGAACTTGAGCCAGTGATCTACTGGTATCCTATACTGTATGTAATTTGTATAGGCAGTCAGGAGGAAACCTCTCGGACCCTAATCTTGCCCCCATATGCCAAGATGTTGTGATTGCTATTGAACATGGCATCCAAAGAGTTAATATGACGGAGTCATAGTATTTTACGACTCCCAAGGCTAGCCTTCGGCCTTGTGTGTTTAACACAGCCGAGTGCCAGAAGTAATGTCACATATACAACTCCTGTGCCCGCGGCATTACAGTGCCGTACTATTATGGCACTGAGCATTAACTATACACTCGGCAAAATGTAATAGTACGATGAACCGAGTGAAGGGGTTAATAAGATATATTATACAAAGTTTCTATTCACCTGTAAAATTAATTTCTGAGAATTTGTACTTTAATTCTTCATTTGTTTGTAGATCTGCATGATAATTTGCAATCTTTTATTTTCTACAGACAATGCCAACCAAAAAGTTAAACTACTTTGCGATAACACCAATAGGAAAGATAAATCAATAGGTTTCCCTGCAGTTGTATTATAAGCCGCAGTTATTGCTACTGTGGACTGCATATTATAGCGCAACAGTAGCTGAGCAGATTGAGATATAGTTTTGTGGGAAATTATACAGTAGAACATGTCATATAATCACAATAATCCCTACGCATTCTATGTATCGAAGTTTAGCGGGCTGTCCTATATGGAAAACTTTCTCTTTCTCTTTGACAATGGCAGAACTCTAACTGGTCATCTGGTATTAAAGTCCATCTGGTGTTATGTTTGTTAACAATTAGAGATGAGCGAACACCAAAATGTTTGAAGTTCGAAATCCGATTTGAACAGTCGCTCACTGTTCGAACGGGTTTCGAACCCCATTATAGTCTATGGGGAACATATACTCGTTAAGGGGGAAACCCAAATCCGTCTCTGGAGGGTCACCAAGTCCACTATGACACCCCAGGAAATGATGCCAACACCCTGGAATGACACTGGGACAGCAGGGGAAGCATGTCTGGGGGCATATAAGTCACTTTATTACATGGAAATCCCTGTCAGCTTGCGATTTTCGCTAGCTAACTTTTTCCAATAGGAATGCATTGGCCAGCGCTGATTGGCCAGTTTACAGAATTCGGCCAATCAGCGCTGGCTTTGCGGAGTCTAAGATCGCTCCACACCAGTCTCCATTCAGGTCCGACCTTAGACTCCGCCTCCTCCGACAGAGCCAGCGTTGATTGGCCGAATTCTGTAAACTGGCCAATCAGCGCTGGCCAATGCATTCTATTGGCGTGATGAAGCAGAGCTGAATGTGTGTGCTGTGCTCAACTACGCCGGTGGTGTAGACGAGAGTTCAGTGCACGGCCAGCTCTGCTATGCCGGAGATTGAACTCTCAACTACACCGGTGGTGTAGCCAAGAGTTCAGTGCACGGCCAGCTCTGCTATGCCGGAGATTGAGCAGAGTTGGCCGTGCGCTCTGGTGGTGTAGCAGAGCCGAGGGTGCAGAAGGGTTCAAGTGCACCCTCGGCTCTGATGTAGCAGAGCTGAGTGTGCACAAGGGTTAGAGCGCACACTCCGTCCGGAGATGTAGCCATGCTGATGCTGTCAACACTGCTACATCTGATATCGGAACACAATGGAGACTGCTGTGGACTCCATGTGGACTGAACCCTTCTGCACCCTCGGCTCTGCTACATCAGAGCCGAGGGTGCACTTGAATCCTTCTGCACCCTCGGCTCTGCTACATCAGAGCTGAGGGTGCACTTGAATCCTTCTGCACCCTCGGCGAGCCGAGTGTGCGCTTGAATCCTTCTGCACCCTCGGCTCTGCTACATCAGAGCCGAGGGTGCGCTTGAATCCTTCTGCACCCTCGGCTCTGCTACATCAGAGCTGAGGGTGTACTTGAATCCTTCTGCACCCTCGGCTCTGCTACATCAGAGCCGAGGGTGCGCTTGAATCCTTCTGCACCCTCGGCTCTGCTACATCAGAGCTGAGGGTGCACTTGAATCCTTCTGCACCCTCGGCTCTGCTACATCAGAGCCGAGTGTGCGCTTGAATCCTTCTGCACCCTCGGCTCTGCTACATCAGAGCCGAGGGTGCGCTTGAATCCTTCTGCATCCTTGGCTCTGCTACATCAGAGCCGAGTGTGCGCTTGAATCCTTCTGCACCCTTGGTACTGCTACATAAGAGCCGAGGGTGCACTTGAATCCTTCTGCACCCTCGGCTCTGCTACATCAGAGCCGAGGGTGCACTTGAACCCTTCTGCACCCTCGGCTCTGCTACACCACCGGAGCGCATGGCCAACTCTGCTCAATCTCCGGCATAGCAGAGCTGGCCGTGCACTGAACTCTCGGCTATGCCACCGGCGTAGTTGAGAGTTCAATCTCCGGCATAGCAGAGCTGGCCGTGCACTGCGAGTCTAAGGTTGGACCAGAATGGAGACTGGTGTGGAGCGATCTTAGACTCTGCCTCCTCCAGCAGAGCCAGCGCTGATTGGCCGAATTATGAACTCTGGCCAATCAGCGCTGGCCAATGCATTCCTATGGGAAAAAGTTTATCTCACAAAAAACACAATTACACACCCGATAGAGCCCCAAAAAGTTATTTTTAATAACATTCCCACATAAATAAAGGTAATCCCTAGCTATCCCTGCCTGTACAGCAATCCCTGTCTCATAGTCATAGTCACAAAGTTCACATTCTCATATGACCCGGATCTGAAATCCACTATTCGTCTAAAATGGGGGTCACCTGATTTCGGCAGCCAATGACTTTTTTCCAATTTTTTTCAATGCCTCTGGTGTCATAGTTCCTGTTCCACCTCCCCTGCGCTGTTATTGGTGCAAAAAAAGCGCCAGGGAAGGTGGGAGGGAAATTGAATTTTTTTAGAGTTTGCCACGTGATGTTCGATTCGAATCGAACACATCGAACAGCCTGATATCCGATCGAACATGTGTTCGATAGAACACTGTTCGCTCATCTCTATTAACAATTTACTTGACTTTGCACCACCTGTTCAGAGCGATTCTTGACATCCTCCTTTGGCCCTATACTGTGTTTTACACTGTCTTATATTGTTTTGGGTAAAAAATATGCAAATCTATTCTCCAGGATGTAATTAGGAGAACAGTGCCTCTGTATGCTGCCCTCTAGAGGACAGCCTCCTTAACATCATGCATGACTCAGTTAATAAGCCTACTAACATGATGCGGATTTAAATCCCAAATTAGTATTTCTATTCCAAAAGGAACAGAATATGGATGATACACAGAATACATCCATGTGACTTCTGTGGTCTTTATTCTAACATAGGCTTCTATGAACGAGTCCTTGCCCCAAAGCATCCACATGGGGATCCATGCTCTGGACCATATGATTTGGTCAGCGTGCTATCCGGAAAAAACATGGATAGCACACTGAAATAGCACATGGTCGTCTGCAAGGGGGCTTAGCTAAGGCTTTACAGCCACATATCATCAGGCCTCCAACTCCCAAATTTAAGCCATCTTCTAACTGATCTAGGTTCAACTTTTTCACTGCAGTGCCAATGAGAAAACTTGTGTCTACAGCAACAAACTTGATCTGAATTTCCCCAAGAGTTGGTTAGAAAGAGAGGACTAAGTCACAGGGCTCACCCCAGATAACTATGATGGAAAGAGTCAGAGGATGTGAGGATTGGGGTGAAGAGCAACAACCATATTTATGGAACCAGCACGCAGTAAGTTAATGAGACTCCATGTTGTCTTGTACCTTGATAAACCTTTCCAAGCCATGAGTATCACCTGTTTCAACTGCTATCTTATCTTCTGTGCTTTCATTCAAACCTAACACCAAAGGCATCCCAAAATACCATCAGATGGGAGACAAGTAGGAGGGGGTGGCTCAGGGGAACCCTCACTGATGTGACCCCATCATCAGTCACGGTCCTTGCCCTTGGTTGCTACGTATGTCCGACTTGAAGTCACCGAGATCACTCGATTTTCCCAATTCAATGTGGATTGATATAGAAACTGATGCACAGAAACTTACTCACCTAGTTAAATGCTATACCAACATGTTTCCTTTCCTTTCATGTTTCCAATTGTGAATGGTCAGGTCTCTGGTGGAATGGTGGAAGCCATTGAGAAGTTTAGATCCATAGAATCATAGATGTCTGTTTTACGAGTAATATCATCTATCCTACCTAGCATATCTCACCTCTAGCCTGCATTACGCGTTTCATTTCTGTTCTATTTGTTAATATTTTTCATTGACAGTTGTATTTTTATTCTATTTTTTATCTAATTTGCACCATATTGTACAATGCCGCAGGAGATAATGGCACCATGTATAGGAATCAAACTGTAACCTTTATTTTACTCTATTGCTCTTGGGTTTTGATTGTTCTCAGGGATCTTCTGAATTGCTCTGTGTATCTATTTTTCAGATTTGACCCCAACAGTTTACTTACCATTTGAGGCTTCATGAGCTATTCCAGAAGTAACTGCTTGTCAGGAGATAATTGTAGGGCTGTGGTGTCCCAGACTGGACTCAATATATTCACTCTAATGATAAGTTGTCAGATAACAATGAGACCATAGTCTGTTGGCATATACAGAGGCTTTTTATTGTAAAGGGACTTCTATTAAACATTTAAAAAATTGCCTTTTTTTTTTTTTTTTTTTTTTTTTTTTAGATACTAAAGTTACTCAATAATATCATGCAGCCATAAGTCACTACAATGAGCATGCCTGGACCTGCAGAACCCATACTGTTTGTGTATTAGTTGGACAGACTACTTTCACTTACCCTATGGTGGTAATATAGGAACAAAAAACATTGCTGACACCCTGGCGTTCTGCATCTCTTCCAGCAGACATAGCTACCAGATCATTTCTGTTACACACTGTTCAATTCCTATCTCTACATTGGGGTTGAGCGATTGGGATCGGAAAAGATCAGATTCCGATCGGCGATCAAGTAAATTTCTTGATCGCAATCGGAATTCCGAGCCCGATCTTTTCCGGTAGGATCGAGGTTGGATCTCTGGATCTCTCTGAATCTCTTCCAGCAGACATAGCTACCAGATCACTTCTGTTACACACTGTTCGATTCTTATCTCTATATTAGGGTTGAGCGATCGGGAAAGATCGGTTTCCGATCGGCAATTGATCGCGATTGGAATTCCGATCCTAATCTTTTCCAGCAGGATCGAGGTCAGATCTCTGGATCTCTTCCAGCAGACATAGCTACCAGATCACTTCTGTTACACACTATTCAATTCCTATCTCTACATTAGGGTTGAGAGATCGGATCAGAAAAGATCGGATTCCGATCGGTGATCGAGTAAATTTCACGATCACGATCGGAATTCCAATCCCAATCTTTTCCGGCGGGATCGAGTTCGGAGATTATTTCCCCCCTTGTAATGTGGAGGGCTAGCGTGCACACCTTTGAGTCTACCCCAGCCAGTCCCAGTTGCCCTGCTACACCAACCATGTATTGCCTGAGTAATACAGGTTCACAGCATAGTTTACACTTGTGATGGAATCTGCTACTTTGTTCAGCATTCTGATGTATTCATACTGTGTATAGACCATTGACCATTTCCTGTATATTGACAATTTTTCTGTACATCCTGAGCTGATTGATTCTTGTTACTGACTTTGACTTAGCCTGACTTAGAAGTAAGTGTGAACAGATAATGCTTTAGGGAGGTCCCAAAGTTAAACTGGTTAGGTGACACAGGGAATCCAGAGCCCGCTGCTCATGACTCTGCACCAAGACATCATGTGATTTGTAAGTAGACCTTGGTAGGCAAAAAAGGGTTGTCCTTAGTGGAAAACCCCATAAACACTAGAATTGTCCAATATTCACAGCTTTACATATTGTGACAGACCTTGTTAAGGTGCATCATCACCTTAAAGAGCTATTGGCCAAAAGAGCTGGATCCTCAACTGCCATTGCTCCTGAAATCCCACATATGTCATTTAGCTGATTGTCCATATGTTGTTGTCGGTGGGAAGAGATTAAGTTACTGCCAGACTGATGTGGTAGAGGCAACAAAAGGACCAGAATTTGAAGCTGAACATGTCTGATCCTTCTTTTCGCTAACATCATTTGTCGGGGGATAACTAGGAGGTTTCCCATGCGCATAAAGTAATCCGCCTACTAAAATCGACTAGTTAAGCCAACCTTTGTTATTACAGAATTTGAATTGGGACTAGAGCTGGGCGAACCTTGTGAAATTTCTTTTGTGAATATTAGTTGAGGTTCACCAGATTGGTTTTGAAATTAGGACTGAGACGATCTTGAGATTTCAGGTTCGTTTTTAAAATCCAATTTTCGATCATTTTCCAGCGGATCCCGATCGTGAAATTTTCTTGATCGCTGATTGGGATCTGATCTTTACCGATCCTGATCACTCAACCCTATTTATGAGTTTATGTATTCTAGGGTTGAGCTGATCTTGAGATTTCAGGATCGTTTTTAAAATCCGATTTTTGATAACTTTCCAGCCGATCGTGAAATTTTCTCGATCGCCGATCGGGATCCGATCTTTCCCGATCTAGATCGCTCAACCCTATTTAGGAGTTTATGTAATCTAGGGTTGAGCTGATCTTGAGATTTCAGTATGATTTTTAATATCTGATTTTCGTTCATTTTTCAGCCAATCGCGATTGTGAAATTTGCTCGATTGTTGACCGGGATCCAATCTTTCCTGATCCCGATTGCTCAACCCTATTTAGAAAATGAGAGTAAGATAAGTGAAGACTCAGGGAAGATGTGGAAAAATATTACACTCATGCTCTCTCTTGACTCTCTTGGGCTCCCTTACAACATTCAGTGCATCCTTGTGCTTTGGCAGTCACTCGGGGCATGTGAATGTCATGATGCTTTGATGCCACCTGCGGACGTCATGTAGGTTGGCAGAAGAGGACCGAAGATGCCCATGAAAGAACACTAGTCACCTCGAATGAGCCCAAGATAGGTGAAAGAAGGTGAGTATAAGTGTTTTATTATTTTTCTGCACCTCCTCTGGACTTTTGCGTATTATACTCTGATATCTGAAGAGACATCAGAGTATCATAATGATTTTTGGGTTCAGCCAAACCCGAACTCTTGGAAAATTTGTAATGAACCCAACTCTAATTGGGACCTTAAGAACCTCAATCACAAATACCAGAATGGAACGCCTTGTACTACATTCTGCTTACCGTATGTGCAAAGTGACGGCATACTGATTTCCGAAAGATGTGAATCACTACCATTTGGAAATACAAACAAGTATATATATATATATATATATATATATATATATATATATATATATATTTGTGCAAGGAGACTGTACTGTCTGGTTGTAAAAATCCTGGCATGTACGTGAATAATTAGACACGAGTACCAGTAATATAAAGATTTTGCTTCTCCTCATTCCAGCCATAATTAAATACATATGACACCGCATGCACAGATTTATGTGGGAGATGTAGCTGCTACTTAAAGCAAATGCTACGCTATCATTTCCATGGTAATAGGGCATGCAGCAAATTGATCACTAATGGGAAGCACAAAAGCTTCCTCTGTTTACAGTATTCAAGACATTCAGTCATAAAGCACTTCAGCGTTGTCCTTCAGAGCGGTTGATGTAGCTGTATCAAGGCTACAATCCAGCTCTGTGCGTTTGTCTTTCTGGGCTGAGTGGCTTAGCAACACTCCATGTAACTGTTCTGTGCAAATGTCGCCACATTTTTGCACTTCGTTTTCCTAGTCGCCTCAAGCAGGGTTTTTTGTATTTGTCTCACACGTGAAAAGATTTATTGAAGTCATCATTACCTATGTCCGTAGTGAAACAATGTAACATCCTGATGAAATATATTTTACTTGTAAAAGTGATCTATGTGTGATAAATAGACTAGTCATCATTGTCATCATCATCGCCATCTTTATTTTTGTATATCAGACATCATCAGTGTTTATCAAACAAAAAGTGAGAGAATTCTCACAATTTATACTACAAGAGGAGCCTGATGCAACAGGGGAAAATTTACTATGATGGTTGCGCCTGAATTCTCGCCCAAATAGGTGCACACTGTTCCATCGATTTTTAGGCCATTTTTTTTCAGAATGTTTGATAGATGAAAAGGGGACAAGACATGACATGAGAATTCCAACGAATAATGGCTTAAAGTGCTTGTGGTCAATAGAGTGAAAAAGCTGATGAGAGTCATAACAGGTTCAAGCGAGTAACTAGCAAAGACTGGGCCCCATAGCAAACTGTATGATAGTGATTATAACAGTATACTTCACCATTTATACACACTATAATGTTCAACAGTGTCCTCCAGACAGTATATTGCACTATAGCAGCCCCTCCACTAAGGATAATACCATATAGTGTCCCCTCTACACAGTATAATGTCACATAGCGGCCCCTCCACACAGTGTGAGAAGGTGACAGATAGAGTGCTGGAGTCCTGGTATATTTACCCCAGATTTCTAACATATGTGTGGTCCAATTCAGGTCTTAAATAGACTTCAGCCCCAGGGGTGGGTCCTAAGGCTCGTTATTGGACCATAAAGGCTGTAGAGCCTGCACTTCAGGGCAGATCATGGGAATGAGAGGAAGTGTCTGGGTCTGTCCTGACACTGAGTCTGCTGAGATGGTAGTGTGCTCTTTTTGGTTGATTCGTGTGGTTGGTAGTAAGCCCTATGTGCACTTAGTATTTACTGTTAGTTAGTGCTCAGACAAGCAGGGTTTTGTTTGACATTCTTTTGCCTGGAGTTAAGGCTGTGTTTTATTTTGCTCATTTTTGTACCTCATGTGAAGGTTTATTTATTTTGCTTTTAAAAAAAAAAAAAAAAAAACGAACACAAAATTGTTTGCTACAATTTTTGTGTCCCTGTCTCTGACTGGTTGGGTCTGCACCATTGCTACTGCCGAGCTTCCTTCCCTATAACAGTATTATGTCCCATCATGTCCCCTACAGTGTTCATTGCAAACATTTTGGGGTACACCACCCACAAACTATTAATATATTGTGGTATCAGTAACCTTTATGTGAGGAACACAGAGGTTCATGTGAGGGACATGAGGGGGTTAATTGCTATTAATGTGAGGCACATGGAGTTACTAAAACTAAATAAATAATCCCAAATGCCTGACATTAATAGGAATAGTAATCCCAGCATGTACCTTTTTTTTTTTTTTTTTTTTTTTTTTTAACATTCACTTTGCTGTACTGCGGCAGGAGCTCATCACTGTAGCAGCAGGGTCCACGCACGATGATTGTGTTGTAATGATGAGCTCCGCCTCTGGACTTTCCTCACATCCTCTCATTGGTGGGCAGTGAGAAAAGGGGGAGTGTCCTATACATCAGCTCTAGCAGAGCACTGAAGGGACGCTCCCTCTTCATTTACTGTATGAGGGTCTCGTGTTGGCTGCCGTCCCAGCTACATATGCCAATAGTGGAATGCATGCCAGGAGTTGCCGACCCCTGCTATAGATTCTAGATTGTATGTTAACAAAATGAAACATAATTTGTTTCATAATTTATTCATTTTGTTAATTATGTTAACAAAATGAAACTAAAATGAGGATACTACATAATTTGTTCACCTATTTAATATATGTGGCATGAAAGACATAATGTCAGCTATTTACAGCACAGGTAAAAGCAGGATAAAATTGACACCATACCTGTAGGTCATTTTGTCTGGGCTGTGGTCATGCCTATTTAGGGCATGTGAGTGGGACATATGGGCTACCTTGTTTATATATACAGTATTGCGATTTTAATTTAAAAAAAAAAAAATAAATTATGCTTTTAACATTTACTTTACTTAATATTCTGCTAATCTGGTTTCTAATCGGTTTATTATGCAACTCTATTCTGCCCACAGAAATTGATAGGCTTGAGATCTCTATTTGCGGGCAGAGAAGATGATCTCTGTTTTTGAAGTATTACCTAGGACTACCTGTATGGATAAGGCTTTGGTCACACCTGCGTTGGGTGACCATTTGGGGACTTTGTCCCTGATTCCGCTTGAAATATGCATAAAGAAAAGCCCTGAAAGCAGTGGTGTTTGTCTTAGAGTGTTAGAAATTGGATAGATAGGCTCCTAGGAGCCCTGACAGTTTTCTACACTAGGTTTTATAGATAGGTTCCTAGGAGCCCTAACCAGTGACCGTAACTAGGAATGGTAGGGCCCCATGGCAAACTTTTAACATGGGCCACCCTGACCGATGCCCGCCAAAGACCCCAACTACCCCTTCGAATTCCCGTGCTCTCTGTTATTACTCATAGTGGCCCCTGCACAGAGTATTATGCCCCATAGTGGCCCCTGCACACAGTATTATGCCCCATAGTTGCCCCTGCATATAGTATTATGCTCCATAGCGGCCCCTGCACACAGTATGATGCCCCATAGTGGCCTCTACACACACTATTATGCCCCAATAGTGGCCCCTGCACACAGTATTATTCCCCACTGTGGACACCCATCAATAATTATTATATTCTGGGGTCTGAAAAGTCCCCAGAGTATAATAATCGGAGACCAAGGAGGATACCAACATAAAAAAACCCACTGTTACTTACCTATCCCTGGCTCCACTGAATTCCTCGGTGGTGTCAGCCATCTTCGTTGATATCCAGGACATCACATGACCTGGGACACAGACGAAGCCTTCCCAGATAGGTAAGTAACAGTGGTGTTTATGTTCTCTTACTTCTTCCGGGCCTCTGATCATTATACTCGGGGGTCTGAAAAGACCCGTGAGTATAATGATAGTGTTTTTGGGGTCCACGGCGTCACTTAACAATCCTGGCCCCTGCCAGGATCGGTAAGTAAATAGGGCCCATTACCGGCTGGAGTAACTCCTGCCGGTAACGGCCTATTAAGAAAAATAAAAACACAGTGGTAGCGGCTGTCACCGAGCTCCTAAAGTCTCGGGCCCTATGGCAGCGCCTGCCGCTGCTGACCCGTTAGTTACGCCCCTGGCCCTGACAGTGCTCTACACTATGTTTTAAGCCAATTTCAGGTGTGATTTGAACTGAAACCAATCTGGGACCTGAACCAATAGAACCCGAAACAATTCCTTAGAGGTTTACCCTTCTCTAGTTATTAAGATATACCATAACATTATAAAGGCGAACAGCTAAGTGGGTTTAGTACATGTATATTTGATGGAAATATTAACATTCCTGTTTGTATGCAATGTTCTTTAAGTCACTGAGTAAGGAAATGGAAACTCATCTAGATAATTAGAAAATACATTACAATTTGTCATTAGTCACCAGGCTGAAGACTGAATTTTGTGCACTCTGTGGAGGTCAGTTGAGGATATCTATTATAATATCATTTGGAAAACAGCAAGACCATCTTAAAATAGCAGATACTTACATGCTCACTTTTAGCACAGATCCACACAAAGAATAAGTCTTCATTTTGAATAAGTGGAGGAAAATATGCAAATTATTCCTGTCCACCCTTTTGGAAGAGACTTAAACTGTCTTGAAAACTTAGATTCTACTTTTCGGATAAAAACTGTTGCGCACAACTGCAATTCTTATTTCTGCGGATGGCTAACATGCTAGACGCCAACAGTTCTGAATGTATAAATTTCCCTATTACATAATGACATGGGATTTTCATAAAGTGACTAGGGGTGAACAAACAGGCTAATAATAAGCCAAATTCATTAAAGGGTTTTCCTATGAACATAGATATATTTAACCACTTTAGGACTGGGCTATTTTCCCCGGTTCAGGATCGGACAAATTAAAGTTGTTGTTTTTTTGTACATGTAGTTTTGAGTGTCTTAGTTTGGGGTCACCAGTTTTTCTTAATCTTTTGCCCACAGCCATGACTACAGCCAATAAGTGACTGAGCAATGAGTCTATGTATGAATGGAGCATCACTGCTCAACTGTATCATTCATGTGTGGTCCAATGGTCAGGTAGACCGGGGACCCAAACAGAGATTCTCACTGTATCCCCAGCCAAAAAGACTGGTGAGAATATATGTTTGATTCTTTTACACATCTGCAAGGAGGAAAAAGAGATTTGGAACTCCCCTTTAAAGGGATTCTATCATTAAAATCGCATTATTTTTCTCAATCACACATCAGCCTTAAGAAAGGCTATTCTTCTCCTACCTTTAGATGTCTTCTCCACGCTGCTGTTCGGTAAAAATCTCGTTTTTTCTTCTGTATGCAAATGAGTTCTCTCGCAGCACTGGGGGCAGTCCCCAGTGCTCAAACAGCACTTGGGGGTGTCCCCAATGCTGCGATAGAACTCTCCAGCGCCATCACCATCTTTTTCAGGAACGGCCTCTCTGCGTGTCTTCTTCCAGAGCTGCGTTCAAACTTCTACGCATGCGCAGTCGGCTCTGCCGTCGGGCCTCGGGCAGAGCCGACTGAACATACGCGTGGTAATTTTTTTGTGGCCGCTTACCCCAGCTTACTGTGTAAGCAGCCACAAGAAAATGGCTGCTTACCACAGGCGGGCATGCACAGTCGGCTCTGCTTGAAGCCCGACAGCAGAGCCAACTGCGCATGAGTAGAAGTTTGACTCCAGCTCCGGAAGGAGATGCACAAAGAGGCAATTTCTGAAAAAGATGGAGGCAGTGCTGGAGATTTCTTCTCAGCATTGGGGACACTCCAAGTGCTGTTTGAGCGCTGGGGACCGCCCCCAGTGCTGCAAGAGAACTCATTTGCATACAGATGAAAACCGATATTTCTACCAAAAGGCGGTGCGGATAAGTCATCTAAAGATAGGAGAAGAATAGTCTTTCCTAAGGCTATCTCTATGTGTGATCGAGAAAAAAATGTGTTTTTAAAGATAGAATCCCTTTAATCCCATATGAATAGCCGTACCCAAGAGTAGAATAAGTAGGTTATCCAGATAAAATGTAGGGTTATAACTACATCTTCCATCTAAGTAATAAGACTCTACATAAGTAACCCCAATCACTGGTGGAGTGGGGGACATTTCCCACCAAGCAAGCAGTACTGTCCAAAAAAATCTTGGAATAATCTGTGCAAAAGTGATTCATTTACCTTAAATGAATAATAAATTAATGTAAAAACCATTGCAGTGAGTTGTGAGTTTGTTTCCCATCTACAAGAGAGTCATTGTAGAGTTATATGAATAGCTGTTCATTTTTTATCATTACACTGACTTTTGGGATTTGGATCATCTCGCATATCCATGCAGTGGAATTTTTAAGATAACATTGTTGTATCCTTTGCTGATGATTTATGGCACTTTGACAGTCCTTTCATGAGGTATTTTGGAGATGTCTGTAACTAATAGTTGTAATTTTTCAAAAGCCATCTCAGGGACATTTTCCCCTTAAAATGCTTGCGCTGTCTCTTACGTACATTGCTTGCTTCATTCTGTACGGCTTAAACTGCAACTGTACAGAAATGAGAAAGTAGACAATGTCAAATGATTAGATTATTTTAATAAAACAATAGAGTAGTGTGGCACAGAAATAATCGTGCGGGGAAAATGTTAATTTGTGTATTTCACGGATAGCCCACTGACCCATTCATTTCTAGGGGCCCGTACACATGACCATGAATTACACGGTCATGACATCCAGGCCTCAAAATATGGAAGAGGTCCTATTCCTGTCTTATTTTGTGGCCTTTGCTTCTGTGGCTCCTATTAATTTAAAGGGGCCATGGAAGCACGACCAGTGCACGTGTGGCACACGGAAGATATCCCCCGTGTGCCACTTGTCCCATTAATTCACAGCCATTTGTAACCGGCCTAAGAAGAAAACAGCTGAAATCATTATACTCTGGGGACTCTTCAGACGCCAGAGTATAATAGGTGGAGGTGCAGGGGAGGTGTAAAAATTAAAAAAAAAAAAAAAATCATACTCACCTTCCTTTACCTCTTTTGGGCCTCCTAATGGCCTCCAGCACTCTATTCCTGCCTCTTCTGTGATATCTGGTTAATGCCTGTGATTGGGACGCTACCGCTGCGTGTTTTTTTTTCTTAAAAGGTTGTTAGGTAATGGGCCCTATTACTGGGCCAGGATCAGTAAGTGGCACCGCGGGCCTCACAAACACAATTATTATACTCGGGGATCTTTTCAGGCCCCCGAGTATAATGATCAGAGGCCCAAGAGAGGCAAGGGAACATAAAAACCAGTGTTACTTACCTCTCTGGGCTCCAGGCAGACTTCGGGCCTACTTCTGTGATGTCCATGACATCACATGACCGTAGCCTGCATTCCAGGTCATGTGACATCCCGGATGTCATTGAAGATGGCCGACACCACCGAAGAGTGCAGCGGAGCCAAGCTCGATTTTTCAAAACTGACATGTGTCACTTTATGTGGCAATAACTTTGGAATGGTTTAACTTACCAAAGTGATTTTGAGATTGTTGTTTCGTAACACATTGTACTTCATGTTAGTGTGATACAGGCGTATCATATTGAAAGCAATAGGGAAAAAATCATCCCATTCATTTCTATGGGGAGCGCACATATGCCGGCTCCCATAGAAAGCAACGGGATCTGTTTTAACGCCGTTGATTCTGAATGTTTACACGTTCAGAATCAGCGAGCATATACTCCGTGTGAAGGGGCCCTAAGGATACCAGACATGTTTTGTGTGTGTGTGCATGATTTTGTGTGTGTGTGTGTGTGCACGTATGTGGTCTGTGAATGGGTCTGTGCATGCATGTGATCCATGGCCTGGAGGCCCGTATTTATAGTGTGCAAGCAGCCACTAAGGATACCAGACATGTTTTGTCAGTGCGTGCATGTGAAAGTGTGTGTGTGTGCACGTGCATGCATGTGATCCATGAACATGTATGCATGTGTGCATGCACATTTGTGGTCCATGTATATGTATGCATGTATGTGCGTGTGTGATCCTTGTGTTTGTGCATCTGCAGTGCAGGTGTCTATGCGTGCAGTAGTTGTGTGTGCTCTGTTTGTCCATGTGTGTAGTGTACATCTATCTGAGTGTGTTTGTGTGAATACGTGCGTGTGTGTGGTGTGCAAGTGTTATTTATGGGGTGGTATTGTGATATTTATGGGGTGGTGTTGTGATATTTATGGGGTGGTGTGCATGTGGTATTTGTGGGGTGGTGTTTGTGTTGTGTGTGTCTAGAGTGGTCTGGTGTTTGTGTGGTGTGTTGTGGCATTTGTGTGGTGTTGTGCTAGAGGGTTGGTGTATGTGTGATGTTTATATGGTGTTTGTGACATGTTTGTGTGTTGTGTGTGCTGGTGCGGCCCCTTTAGCAGTGACTCTTTGGCACCGTCGCTATAATAGCTCCCTGTCAGTCACAGCTGTTGTTTTTACCTCAGTACTTTCACATTTCCCCATTATATGTATAGGGCCTAACTTCGGGTGCCCAAATCTCATGACGGGGGGATGCTAGCGAGATGTAACATGCACAGTATTCTGCTCCTGTGGGTGGAGAGGGGGCGTGCCAAATGTCACTCAAATTGGACGAGAACTGTGGATTTGTATAGAGCAGACTACTACAGAATTTGAGTTTTATATATATAGATAGGAGCGATGGAGATAGCCGAGTGTTGTACTGGATTATCTGTGGAAGTCTCATAGAAGTCAATGGAATGATCACATGTACAGCCAGCTACTTCATACACTTTAATATACAAGGGACCCCATTTTTGTTATTAGTGGGAGTCCCAGCAGTCAGATCCCTGCCAATGAACAAGTTACCCACCCCCACCTCCATCCTGTGGATAGGGGGGATCAATGTTGAAACCGGAATACCCCTTTGTCATGGTATATAACACAACGGCATGCACTTTTGTCTTGTCTATTTGGTCCCCCCCCCTAGTCTGTGTTCTTTTGTAATGTACAGCAGATGTGTGCGCCTTATTTATCTGCACCTTGGAAAGGTATTGGAATGGTGCTCAGAAATGTGATTTGCAAATTTATCTGATATACCTTTCCCCGTCTTGGTTAGATGTGAATATATAAGTTAACGTTACTGTATCAAGATGTTATATCGCTATATTGTTTTGAATCACACATCAAAAATGTCATAAAAAGCATTGATTTAAGATGAGAAAAGCATCATTATAGCAGATGGGATGAGATGAGACGATTGAGAAAAAGGCCTCAAATACAATTAAAGGGAATCGGCGCTTTCCTACAACTCGGAGCACAAGTAATCTTTTGCTTCCTTCATGTTGCAGCCCACTTTCTCAGTCATATAAATTAATAATACAAGTTTCCCACATTATTACATAATTATGATTCTGCTGCCAGGGTGTCTGAATGAGAGCTGTTCTGCAAAGAAGAGTGGGTGAAAATTCCTCCGCAAGGATGTAAAAGACCAAATAATGAATTGTATATTCTTAATTCCTGCTAAAGATGGAATCTTATTAGTTTATATGGGTTTTTCCTATTCAAGCAATTTATCCCTTATTCATAGAACAAGGGACAATTTGCAATTCCATGGGGTTTTGTCCACTCGGAACCACAGTGATCAGGAGAACATGTGTTCTCATGTGAGAACATTTTGACCACCACTCCATGAATTTCTATGGTAGTGCCAGTTGTTGCTTTGCTATCCCATTGAAAGGAATGGAGCTGTGTACACACTGCACAACTTCTATGAGAAAAATATTGCTAAAAAATTTAATTTTACCATGTTTTGCATCAAGTAGGGTTGAGCTGATCTTGAGATTTCAGGATCGATTTTAAAATCTGATTTCCGATCATTTTCCAGCCGATCTCGATCTTGAAATTTGCACGATCGCCGATCGGGATCCAAATTTTCCCGATTGCTCAACCCTATTAATGATATATACATGACTAGGGTTGAGCCGATCTTGAGATAACTTCTGATCTCGATCCCGCTGGAAAAGATCGGGATCGGAATTCCGATTGCAATCGTGAAATTTACTCGATCGCCGATCGGAATCCAATCTTTTCCGATCCCGGTCGCTCAACCCTAGCGTCAAGGTCAATTTGTACATTAAGAAATTGACAAAATAGAGATGAGCGAACAATAAAATGTCCGAGGTTCGAAATCCGATTCGCACACTGTTCGGCTATTCGAATGGATTTCGATCCCCATTATAGTCTATGGGGGGAAATGCTCGTTTCAGGGGTACGCAAAATTCGATACAATTATACTTACCAAGTCCAACAGTGACGGTCGGGCTGGATTTCCCTTGAAGTCTTCTCCCGGCGCAGCGCCCCCGCGGCGTCTTCCGGCTGGAATTCACTCTGCCTAGGCATCGGGGCCTAGGCAGAGCTGACTGCACATGCGCGGTCGGCTCTGCCCGGCCCAACGCCTGAGCAGAGCCGACTGCGCATGTGAATTCCAGCCGGAAGACGCCGCGGGGACGCTGCATGGAGAAGTCTTCTAAAGGTAAGAGAAGAACCAGCGTTGATTGGCAGAATGTATAGCATTCTGCCAATCAACACTGGTTCTGCATCGAACCTTAAACTTCGAACAGCTAGTAGTGTTCGATCGAGTACGAGTATTTCGAATACTGTAGTATTTGATCGAACACCTGCTCGATCGAACACTACTCGCTCATCTCTAATAGCTACCAATTAGACAACATAATTGGAGTTACTGTCTTCCCGTTATGTCTGTATAGAAAACACAACAGGAGGTGTATATGGTACCGAAGCAGTCAAAATGAATAGGTGTCAATTGACAGAAATGCCATCAATTGCAGTATGGATGAAGTAATAGAGTAAAACCTCCTCCCCTGAGACCAGTAAGTGATAAAAAAGATGCATACAGACCTTACCTGTGTATCTAATCCTGTGTAAAGTAGGTCTCCAGCAGTATAACTGAGCTATCATTAAATCTTCCGCCATCTATCGATAATAAGCTCATCGTGTCCCAGTTACCACAGCAAGTAAGTCATATAAAACAAGAAACATAAGTCTATTGTGCAAACTAGAATATCTCAAGACTGTTCTATCTATCTATCTATCTATCTATCTATCTATCTATCTATCTAACTTATGAGCAATCATTTTCCATAATCTAAAATCTATCCATCTCTATCACTTCTCTTGAAATATTCATAGCAAAGAAGGAAAAACTCCTTAAAGTAGAAAAATTATCGCAGAAAAAAAGATTCCAAATCTAACATGCAGACAAATCTCTGAATCCATGTTTATTACATTTTGTGTCCCTTTTGAGCGATTGGAATCGGAAAAGATCGGATTGCAAACGAGAAAATGTCACGATCATGATCGGAATTCCAATCCCGATCTTTTCCAGCGGGATCGAGGTCAGAGGTTATCTCAATATTGGCTCAACCCTGTTCATGTATATATCATTAATAGGGTTGAGCGATCGGAATCGGGAAAGATCGGATCCTGATCAGCGATCGAGCAAATTTCACGATCGGGATCGGCTGGAAAACGATCGGAAATGGGATTTTAAAATCGATCCTGAAATCTCAAGATCGGCTCAACCGTAGTCCCTTTCTCTTTTCTTATGTTTCTAGCAGCGTTTTCAGAGCATATCTTGATACAACATAATTTTGGGGCATTGGCCCGATTGCTTCCCTTAAGTTGGCCTCCATCATCGTAAGGGGTTGAAAATATGCAAATCTATTCTCCTGGATGGAATTAGGAGAACAGAGTTAACATGATTAAAAGGCTTTATAACTGAGTCGTTCATGATGTTAAGGATGCTGCCCTCTATAGGGTGGTGTACAGAGTGCACTCTGTTCTCCTAATTCTATCCTGGAGAATAGATTTGCATATTTTTTACCCATAATCCCTAGCGGAGCAGGAATGACTTGTAAGTCTCCGTACTGCCTATGTAGGCACACACTCTCCCTGATGTGGACGAGTGTCCCCAAACGTAAGGGGTTGAACACTCCAGAGAGCATATTAGCCACCCCTTGCACAAGTAAAAGGTACACATGGCATGCTGACAGGACACCCACTCCAAGGCAATCACCTACCCTCCCTTAAAAACAAGTACTTCCCATTGACATCTTTCAAAAGTAAAAGTGTTGCTGCCATTTTCCACATATCACTTGCACATCTAGTTTTAGATAGAGATGAGCATATCAGTTTGGATTGAACTGGATTTGACCCAAATTTTCCAAAACCTTTGGACTCAATCAGAACCCAAAGATTTTTGTGCGGTCTCTTCAGACCCCCAGAGTTTAATAAGGAGAGGCCCAGGAGAGGTGCAACTTAATAACCAGTTCTACTCGCCTAGAGTTCCATAGTGTAACTGCTCTTACAATAAAGAACTCCCTTCCAAGTAGGCGTAGAAAATGTTATTGATATTCTCAGTGAATACGTTCCATTTATTATTTTGGTTGCCCACCTTGTCCACTCAAGCTCTACTACGTCTTCCCAAAGCGGTACACGATATTCCATGTGCGGCTGGCACATGAGGATAGCTGGATTAAACATTACATATTGAAGAGGGGATTAGAAAAATGTTAGAAGAAAGAAAATAACACTGTGATAATAACATTCTTTGTACAGATAATGGGATGCGGTGTCCAAGCAGATGATAATGCTGTAGGTGCCAGCGCTTATTGAGTGTTTCATCCTCTCTTACAGGAAACACTTATTACTGTATATGGCAGACAGGAATACATTCACTGTAATAACAATGCCAGCATGTATACTTCTTTCCCTCTCTTTCCCTCTCGCTACACACAAATATATAGCAAGTACTATGCAAAATACATAGATGTTTGGTACTGCCTAACAAAATGAAATACATCATCAAATGCAAATCTACCGTAACTGCAAAGCAATACAAAAGCAAGCAGCCATTAGTCACTGATGGGGTTGAGCCGATTTTGAGATTTCAGGATCATTTTTAAAATCCGATTTCCGATCATTTTCCATCCAAACCCAATCCCGATCCAAATGCAAGTCAATGGGATTTTTTAATGATCGAAAATCAGATTTTAAAAATGATCCTATTCACTTACAAAGCGTGGAGTCCAAAAATTTGCAGCATGATGTAGGGCCCAGTGTGAGAAAGTTGGGTCTCCCTCAGAGGTCATAGGTCTTCCAGCAGGACAATGACCCAAAACACACTTCAAAAAGCACTAGAAAATGGTTTTAGAGAAAGCACTGGAGACTTGTAAAGTGGCAGCAATGAGTCCAGACCTGAATCCCATAGAACACCTGTGGGGGAGAGATTTCTTGATGGCAGTTTGGAGAAGGCCCCCTTCACATCTCAGGGACCTGGAGCAGTTTGCCAAAGAAGAATGGTCTAAAATTCCAGCAGAGCCTTGTAGGAAACTCATTGATGGTTACCGGAAGCGGTTGTGCGCAGTTATTATGTCTAAAGGTTGTGCTACCAAGTATAAGGCTGAGGGGGCCAATACTTTTGTTCAGGCCATTTTTGGAGTTTTGTGTAAAATGATCAACGATTTGACTTTTTTTTCATTCTCTTCTGTGTTTTTTCATTGCAAGCACAATAAATGAAGATATTAATACCAAAGAGTTTGTGCTTGCAATCATTTTTGGGAAGAAACTGAGTATTATCTGACAGAATTGCAGGGGTGCCAATAGTTTTGGCCAACACTGTACAAATGCAGATGATTAATCCAATCTATTAACTTCCTTCATATCTTGGAGTGTTGTCTTGGCTTTGACTGTAATCATAGTAAATCATTTTATTGTATATGTTCTTTGCAGCAGAGTCAATTCAAGGCTGCTGTAAAATAAAGTACTACATGACCACCCTATTGTTTATATGCGTCAGACCTGTCACGGAGAATCAATGACTTTCGGAAAAAAAAAGATTAAAAATCTGGCGATAGCCATATGTTATATAGAAAGGCTAGAATGAGACACAGGCAGATCACGCCAGATGATGGACTGATTCATGCATGGACTATTGATATCCAAGGGTCTAGGCAAATTCCTGTCTTATCCTACAGTGCAGAAGAAGAGACTTTCAATGTCATCAATTCACTGGAGTTTCTCTTAAAGTGTAATAAGTAGTAACAGAGGCATTGACCTCTATACGAGAGAAATACATGCAAACTCATGATGGTTTTCCAATAATGGTTCATCCTGTTCATAACATTACTTAGAAAATGGGCTTAAATTTCTTTAAAGGGAGCTTGTCATGGTGTCTATTGTGCAGCGTGTTATATAGTATAAAGATCTGAGCATGCTCATATATAATCTAGTATTAAATGATGCAGTTTAATGTGCATTTTATTCATCCAGTACATGTTCTTACTATGCATAGGTTCAATAGGAGGTCCTATTTAGTCACTGACATCTCTCTATGTATAAGAGGGCCTAGATTACATGTAATCCTGCTTGGGAGTTTGTGAATCCTTCTGAATTTTCTATATCTGAATAATTGAATCAAATGCTACATCAGATTTTCACAGTCCTAAAAGTAGGTAACAAAAATGAAATCAAATGACTCAAAAATATTCTGGAGTCTGGAGCAGCGAGGGTGTGCTCCAGCTATGTCCTGTAATATGGCAATGCAAATGTGACAACACAGAGCTAGACGAGACCGGGAACCGTCACTGAATGCAGGAAAGAGAGAATTAGGGTGTATTACAGCAAGGTGGGACATTAAGAGCAACAGAACCACCCCCGGTGCTCCAAACGGCTCATATGCATATTCTAAAGTAAATGAATATCTCTGCAATGGAGGAGCAAATTTTCATTGGGTAAAAAGTAGGGTTGAGCTGATCTTGAGATTTCAAGATCAATTTTAAAATTCGATTTCCATCCGATCCAGATCGCAATCGTGAAATTTACTCAATTGTCGATCGGAATCCGATCTTTTTCGATCCCGATCACTCAACCCTAGTTACTTTATGTTTATGTAGTAGGGTTGAGCCAATCTTGAGATTTCAGGATCGATTTTAAAATTCGATTTCCGATCATTTTTCAGCCGATCTCGATCGCGATTGTGAAATTTACTCGATCACTGATCGGAAGCCGATCTTTTTCCGATCCGATCTTTTTCCTAGTTACTTTATGTTTATGGAGTAGGGTTGAGCCAATCTTGAGATTTCAGAATTGATTTTAACATTAGATTTCCGATCATTTTCCAGCCGATCCTGATCGCGATCGTGAAATTTATTCAATCTTTTCTGATCCCGATCGCTCAATCCTAGTTACTTTATGTTTATAGAGTAGGGTTGAGCCAATCTTGAGATTTCAGGATCCATTTTAAAACCCGATTTCCGTTCATTTTCCATCCGATCCCGATTGCTCAACCCTAGTAAAGAGCGTTACATTCAGGAGAGCCTGGCCTCTTTATCTGTGTTGTTGGTTTAATGTGCTTCATCCTGGTGACAGAATCTAAGATAACCTTATCATAAATCAAATAAAGAAAACTAGTTTCAAGACTAATCTTTCCAGAAGGCTAATCCTTAAATTCCGTACAACAGTAAATGCAGTGAGATTTAATCCCAGAAATTAGCAGAATTAGGAATGCAGCTCTGGATTATAATATAGCATTGGTACAGCAAGGCAATGGATTTACAGTGTTAATAAACCTTTTACTACTGGTCCTTTTTGAGCATATCCACTGGATAGTGACTGAATTATGTTTACTGTTTTATAAACTAGATAAAATCATTTTTTCTCATGGAGATTTCTGCTCTTGCAGACTGGAAGATTAAGAAGTCATATGTATAGAAAACAGCATACAAAGCCAGAGTTTGGGAGCAGACTCAGCTACTAAAAGGGCCTCATGTGTTGTTAATCCATGCACTGCCAATGTGGGTCAGTAAACATGTTAAGCATGCTGGGTTTGGGAGACACAGAGATTGATTGATGTGAGCGCTTGTAATAAATAGACAGACTGTAAAGTGCCATTGTTTCTATGCGTGCGCTTCCTTTTCTTCAAGAAGGGGGTTGGCTAGACAATGGTTTTACCAGGGTACTGGATAAGTGATCAAATCTGGAAAATAAAGAAACCAGGTTCTGCTCATAGCTTTGGATAGTGTACCATATGATATTTAATAATTTTATTATGTGAATGTCATTATGATGGGATTGAATGAATAAATGGCTTGTGTGTTATTTATTTGTTGTAAGAAACCAAGTGAAACTTTTTCGATTTATCTGTATTATTTTTCCAATCCCCTAGAGACTCTAGGGGTCCGGGCAAGCTGCTTGATCATTCACATGGAGTACATGACTGACATTATATATTGGTGGTAATGGAATATATAGGATGACCTTTACTGAGATAACATAATTAGGGTTGAGCGATCGGGATTGGAAAAGATCGGATTCCGATCGAGATCGGAATTCCGACCCGATCTTTTCCAGTGGGATCGAGATCGGAGATTATCTCAAGATCGGCTTAACCATAAAAGTGACTTTTCCTATAGAAAAGCATTGACTAGAGTTGAAGATCGGGATCAGAAAAGATCGGATTCCGATCAGCGATTGAGCAAATTTCACGATCGAGATCGGGATCGAGATCGGCTGGAAAATGATCAGAAATCGGATTTTAAAATCGATCTTGAAATCTCAAGATCGGCTCAACCCTAAACATAATCTATCCTCTCAAAATCACTTAAGACTGGGGTCAGTGGTTTGGCCATGTAGCAGAATGGCCACACTATGGGATTCCTAAAGAGACTCAGCCCAACAGAAACTCTTGCTTATCGCGTACAGACGCCTGGTATCTCAATGTTAAACATGGGAAAGAAGAAGAGCATTAAAGAAATGGATAAGATTACGATATGGTACTTTTTGCTGGTGCCTAGCTCCCCCCAAAGACTCACAACAAGGCTTGTGATCAAAAAAACTTAAAAATTCTTGCTGCATTAACTTCATTGTCTCCAAGTTACCAGAGATCATATATCCAACTCTGTGGTCTCACATCCCATGTCCCAGTGTCAGCAATATAGCACCTAACTTAGCTATGATGGAGGATGAATGCAGCATGCTAACGCTATGATCTCAGAGTAACTCAGGATCTAACTCACCTATATTGCACTCACCTGTATGTATAGCTCTGTATATGTAATGTATAACTCTACGGTTAACTTTGACTCTCTGTCCACAAGCCAAAGAAAGCAAAAGCAGCAGCTGCAAGCGGATTCAGCCCTTACAGAAGTAAGCCAATCTGTCTTTCCCCATACACCAACTGTTATGGAATTGCTAGGACAGCAATTACCCAGTGGCTGCTGGAAACCCTGTGAGGGGCACAAGAGACAGTGAGCCCTAAGCTGAAGCCTCCCACTGTCCCTTCCTATTGCCAGGCCCTATCCTATGTAATAGGTGGCAACTTGAAGACAATCTCTTCCTATATATGTGATACACAAAACGCAGACAAGACGAACAACAACAAAGGGAGGTCGGCTAGCCAAGGGTCAGGAAACAGTCAAGAAATGCAGTGCCAAATCGAAATCCAAAAGAATAGTCAGTAGGGAAAGCCCTAGGTCAAGGATTAGAATACAAGTAATAACAGCGACAGAAAAAAGCAAGTAAGGACAAGGCAATAGCAAGCACCAATGTGAATGTGAGCCTAGAATAAATAGGGAGAAAAACCCGCCCCGGAGATGATAGGCGGATAGGCTGTCAATCACAGGACAAGACTGAAATTAACTACTAGAGGAGCAGAGGGAAATGAAGTTGAAGGAGATGGGTCTGGTGGAAAATCAATTACCAAGGTGAAAGAATAGGACAGTGTTCAGACAATGAAAGAAGGACCCAAGGAAAGAAATCACAGCCGAACACGCCTCTTGTGCCGCAGCATGCAGCCAGACGATGACGCCAAAGCCCGGACGGGCAAAGATGTTACACCAACTCTAGAAACCTCCAACGCCTTTGCCAAATTTCAAACATCTGACAAAGAGGTTTCAAAATTTATATTGAAAAATATACCTGGAGCACTGCAAATTTATTAACACAAAGATTTCAAACTACTGAAAGCTTTGAACGAGGTGGGCGACAGAGTAACACACATGGAGACTAAGATGGCCACCTTCACAACAGCTCATCATGAGCTGGTGGACTCTCAGAACTCTCTAAAGATGCAAGTTATTAAAGTATAAGGAAAGATAATTGATGGAGAATATAGAGATTGGAGGAACAATATTAAATTTGGGATATCCTCGAGTCAATCCCAATATTTTAACCCAGAGTTTATGTTCAGCAACTAACATAGACATTACTACCAGAATTAGTTGATTATTACTACCCAAACCCCAAAATCGCCCAGTACTGTAGCTCACTACACTACAGTATGGTACTTTGTTAAGGACTAGCTACTATCACAAGCTCACAAACTACAACCTCTCATGTGCAAAAAGAGAAAAACATGGCCCGCACATCCCAACCTTATACATAGATCTAGTGCTTCTCAGCAAATTTTACAAAACCGAACATGAGGTTCTTAGTATACATATTGATCCATGTGCAAAAGCCCACTAGCCACTTCACAGTGACCTCTTTATAGTGGGTCCCTACTCTACTAGGCGTGGCACTGCACAGCGACCACCACAACCACAACACAGTGCCCGCAGGGCGAGCAACCCAGTGATCCAGCAACACCCCTGCCACCAGACCAAGCCCCAGGCTCTGGGCCACGCCGCCCCACAGGCACAGCACCACAGCAGCAGCAGACATCATGCAGCACCGCACAGTCTGAACAGATCTAAAAAAAATTCACCTTACCATATTGCCCCAGTCACAGGACTGAGAGCTAGTAGGTGGGTCCCTTTTTGCAGTCTCCTGTTAATTAAAAACACCTGGGCAAAATGGGGGGCGTGCTGGTACCAAGGCAAAAACAAACAAAAAAAGTGGCGAAGGAAGAAACTGACCATACAGGTGCAAAAAGAGAAAAACATGGCCCGCACATCCCAGTCTTATACATGATCTAGTGCTTTTCAGCAAATTTTACAATACCGAACATGAGGTTCTGTATGGTGTCTGCTGCTACTGTGGTGCTGTGCCTGTGGGGTGGCATGGGCCAGAGCCTGGGGGCTTGGTCTGGTGGCAGGAGTGTTGCCAGACCACTAGGTCGCTCGCCCTGCAGGCGCTGTGTTTCAGTTGTGGCGGTCGCTGTGCAGCGCCACGCCTTGTTGAGTAGGGACCCACTATAAAGAGGTCGCTGTGAAGTGTCTAGTGGGCTTATGCACATTGAACAATATGTATACTAAGAACCTCATGTTCAGCATTGTAAAATTTGCTGAGAAGCACTACTAGATCAATGTATAAGTTTGGGATGTGCGGGCCATGTTTTTCTCTTTTTGCACATGAAAACTACAACCACTACCTGCTCCCTACAGCATGCTTAAGCTATTTGTAGATTTATCAGCAGCCACACTAAAAACTAGAAGGGACTTCAATCCGATAACTACTATCCTCTGCTGGAATGCTATTCCATTCATAAACGGTTCCCCACAGGACTAAATCATGCCTAATAAAGCTGGGGAGAATGGCCTTCAGTTGTTGCGCAAGTTGAATATCAATAAAAATTTACAACCGCCTCACCTGGTGTAGGAACAGCACACAACTTGATTTGGACTACACAACTTTGTCAACACCAATAAGTGACTTCATCAATACCTATATGTGATAATGTTACATTATCTGAACCTGTTAATGTCACATGTCCTTGGGAGTTCTGTCCCCAATTTTATGATATGACCACAGATACTCTCAATGCGGAAGTATGATTTCGTAACTGGGACTGTATGTGGTTCCAAAAACTCTCAGTCCACAGGAGTTTTAGGAGGACATTATCTTTTGAGTCAATTGAGTTCCTGCAGTAGTGATTGTAGGAGTTTGCAAAATGTCCTATCCTGCTGTCTAAAGGCTAAAAGTTATATAAACATGAGGTGCAATTCTGCTATGTCTCTAAGGCCTGGTTCACATCCACGTCCGTAATCCATTTAGGGGAGTCCGCATGGGGACACCCTGAACGAACTACCGAATGCATTGGCAAGCAGTGTGCAGTGAAAGCACATGGACCCCATAGACTATAATGGGGTCCGTGTGCTTTCCATACAGTCTCCGCATGGGACAAGCGAACAGTACTTCACAATCTACTTTCCTGTCCACATGACTTGTGTGGAGACCGTGCGGAAAGCACACAGATCTCATATGGACTCCCTGAATGGATTACCAACGCAGATGTGAATGAGGCCCAAAGCTACTGCTATACTGGCTGCTTCAGGGTACATGACCTTATGGTGCCCGGTGGGCCCCTGCTTCTTTTTTTTTTTCTATTGGCCATTATAACTCATTTCCTAACGTGGCATAGTGTGCATGGGTGCACTAAGGAGCATTATACGGAGGGTTGGGGCGCTATGGAACCAGCACAGTGATGCTCAAAGATAAGGATCACCCAGGAGTAAGAACCAGGGATTGTTCTGTGAAGCTACATTCACATTATAAATATATATATATATATATATATATATATATATATATATACACACACACACTTTTATGCCACAGTTTTCACATATAATAGGTAAAATGAGGTATTGAAATAAACATCCTTTAGAAAGGTATTTTCGGCCACACTGTCTTCTTTTATTTTTTTTAAATCATTTACTACCATACTTCATCTGCTTGTGCAGCAATACTCTTTGACCCCTGCAGGATTAAATCAGAGATGGCATTTAGGAATGTAGTCTAAGAAGGTCTTAAAGACCATAGACGGTGATTTAAACCATATTTATTAACACTTTTCTACATCCCTTGCAGCTACTGTAGCAGACACCAATGACATATACAATGTAACTCATGACAGCTGCTGTATATACTGTAGTGTAGCACATACTTTGTAGTGTGACCACCAGCAGCATCTTCTTACTCATCTTCCCAGAACATGTTCTGACTAGACTGGGGAGTGGGAGCCCTAGGAACAGTGCAGACCCCTGCAGACAGTATATTTCCCCTTCCCGCTATTTACACACAAGTAGACTTTGCAGAAGCTCATTCTAAACATGACTCGTAGCACAGTAACAATGGTCCAATACAATTTTACTCCTCCTGGGAGGTGCCCATTACAGTAACCTAACAAACACCCCAATGTGGTTACTTAGACCCTAACTGTTCATATCTCAAACCTCTAATTCAATTCAGACTAGTCATGGAGGAGTTGGTTAGCACCCTGTTCCTGCACCAGTGTCCTGACAGATAACACTTCCCATGGTCGTTTCAATCACAATGCTATGCAATACACAATGCAAAAACTTACAACATGACTCAGCAAGAGTTTCATGTATAGTAGAAGACAGAGCAAAGATTATCAGGGACAGTCCAAGGTTGGGGGAGAAATATAACAGTCCATAAATGTTCCAAACAGGGAAGACCACCATACTTCTTGTCACATCCAAAGTCCCAATCATCAACTAGTTATACACAGTCCAGTCATATTAATGTGACCACCGCCTACTTTTGACGTCAACGTTAAATAACCAATCACAGAAGGCTCGTGTTATCAGCCATCTGGGTGAACACATCATTGTGGAAGGCACGATGGATCAACACAAGTATGCATCTATCCTTGCGGACCATGTTCACCCCTACATGCGAATTGTTATTCCTCAGGATGATGGCATCTACCAGCAGGTCAATGTGACATGTCGTAAAGCTCGCAGTGTACGGGCGTGGTTCGAGGAGCACCAGGATGAGTTTACCGCACTCCCTTGGCCAGCAAATTCCCTGGAATGAACCTAATCGAGAATCTGTAAGACAACCTCAATCGGGTTGTTTGTGCCATTTGTCAGAGATAGGTGCACAGATCCTGACTGCCAGTACAAGATGGCCGTACAGTTCTGTATTAAGCTATAGTGTATGTGCTACCTATGACATTATATAATCCCTTTATATGCAACACACTACAAAGTAACTTTATCCTACATGCAATGCTGCATAAGGAAAGTACCACAGCATGTACCAGAAGATGTCATGATGGCTTGTATTCAAAGATTCTGTGTGTATCTGTAGGAAACCATGTCTTTTGCCAAGTTATAAAATGAAGACTCCTTACATAACAACATACTCCATAGACTTTTATGGGAGCTGAATGACAGATTTGTATAATTCACCATTTTTATAGAACTATGAAATGTGCATGTGAAAATACCTAAACCATTCAAAGGTGTCAGAGTTATAGGGAGAAATTAGTCTTTTTTTGTGTCAAATTTAAACCCTTGTAGTGAGTACGCTGAAAAATGCAAGTTGGACGCTCTGCCATAAGAGGTAGCACATGTGGTCACAGGATGTCCTGTATGTAACATAGGTTAGTGTCCCTCGTGTCACTGCTTCGGGGTGACCAACTTTCATATGCAAAGGATTCCCAGATCACTACACCAGCAGTTGGGCCAATCTGTCACTCCACATCAAAAGCAAAATTAAAGCACTCTCCTTAAGTCCTCCATACTCAAACCCAACCATCATTGGATCCCACAAATGAACTAGATGTATTGTTGAAGACAACACAGTCCGAGTCTGTGGCAGTCCAGGTTTCTCTTTAATCTAACCATTGTGAACTAGAACAACGATGGCTGGTAGTCAATGGCAGGACACGTAATGGGCACGGTGACACCTAATTTTCTTCTGCTAAGTACCTGGACATTATCCAAAGACAGGGGTGTGCAATGAATATGCCACCAGTTGATGGTAGACAAAGAAACTGTGGGAGGTGCTTATACTTGTTGGTAGGTCACATGATCCTCTCTATTGGTGGTCTGTCTAGGCTATCCAGAGCTTGTTCACCATGTGTGCATGCTCCCACCTAACCACAGCTCCTAACAGCTAGGTCACATGTCCAATTACGTCTACCCTCTTAAAGTCTGCTAACTAGGCAAAATGTCTTTGACTTGGTCATCAAGGCGTGTTTAGCAATCAGTGATCTCTCACCAAGAGGTAGACTACCCAAAAGTATTGTCTGAGAGCCTTTTAGTAGGGCAGTGAGGAAGGCACTTTTATATCCAATGTCTAATTCAATCACACTTGTGATTATTTAAATATCTGCCTGAGACGCAACTGCATGTCAAGTTTTGGAGCAATCCATAATTTCTATCTCTGTGTCTAATCTGTTTTTGTCAACAAGGCTAGCCTCACATTATTGCTCAATCTACGTTGGGGTTTTCTGTCCCCCATTGCACTACCATCTCCGCATTTTTTGGTGCGGAAACCCAGCAGACCCCATTATAGTTTATGGGTTGTGCAGGTTTTCATGGGTAACCGCTTTTCAAGTGGATTAAGTTTACATTCTTTGGGTCCCCAACTGGACCTAAAGCACAGAAACCGAAAGCTAGTGTGAACCTAGCCTAAGTCTTATGTGTGTGTATACATATACAGATGTCATAGAGTTAACACAAACTTTTCCAATTGGTTAAATTGCTGCAGCATGATATCTTATCACAGAAGACAACAAAAAACAACAAAAAGTAATTTCTATTGATCTTCTGTGATCAGATATTATGTTGCAGCAGTTTAACCAATGGTAGATTCAGATGCCATCCCGTGAGAGCAGAATAGCTTTTGGAATGGAAACCAACCCTATCCATGAGTATAAATACTATATAAAGCTCATGTACAGATCTATAATATGCTTGTTTGCATGGGTCTTAAAGAGGACCTTCCATGTCCTCGGGCGCATACAGTTTGATATACCGGTAGAAAGCCGACATTGCTCTGAATTCAGTGCAACGTTCTGTAAGGAGTCTTCATTTTATAACTTGGCAAAAGACATGGTTTCCTATACATGCCATGAATACCATGCCATCATGACATCTTCTGGTACATGCTGTTTCCTGTTATGTGCCCCAGGGTTGGAGATATTGGTGCCGTTATCAATGTCTGCCCACTGTCAGAAGGGCGTTGCTGACAGTCTAGCTGGGCTGTGAGGAATGCTTCTCCTGACAGTACTCGTCCATAGTTCTGTACTGTCAGAGAAGGCGTTCCTTACTGCCCACCCATGGCGATAAGCTGTTAAGAACGACCCCCAGTACTATTCTATGGATGATGCAGTCAGGGGGGGGGGGGGGGGCGTTCGTTACAGTTTAGCATCATCGCCCCCCTCTGACAGTACAGAGCTATGGACAAATACTGTCAGGAGGGGCTTTCCTCACAGCCCAGCTAGACTGTCAGGAACGCCCTTCTGACAGTGAAGAGATATCAGTAACTGCACCAATATCTCTTGCCCTGGGGCACATAATGGGAAAGCCGACAGTGCACTGAATTAGGTTAGGGATAGGTTAGATTCCTAATAGGGGTTCTGTATGATTACTAACAACAACGTCTGTGCTTGTAAGAAGAAAAAAACCTGCCTGTCTTTCTATGCAAATGATACTAATAGTCATAGCTTCAAACTAATATATATATTCTTATGTATTTTATAGTAACAAACAGATATTCCGGATTCTAGGAAAGTTGTGTCATGTGTAGCAATTCTAATAATGGTTATGTTATTTATCAGCGATACCAGAAACTGATATATTGTTGCATATGTGTTTTTTTATTATTATTATTTTTATTTTTTTCATTGCAGGATCAAACACTCCATCCCATGTTACCGATGCTAGAACTGAGGAAACAAACAAATTAAGATGTATTGATATTTCCATGTGGCATTAAAAATGCAGTAATGGAAGACAAGGAGGGAAGTCACATTAAGCAGTGAGTAATGTCCTTATGAAAGTCGTAACCCCGCACCTACATACAGTACATGCATGTATCATCTTATAGAATTTAGGCAAAAATTTTGATTATTTCCAAAAAACATAACACTATTCCTTGCGGTTTTGCAGACATGCATCTAGTTAACTGTGCACTAGTCGTCACGGGATTGGAAGGGTTGAGCACTGACGGGGTTAACCCCCTCCCTTCCAACAGCAATCCTAGCCGTGGGCTGCTTTACCGGCATTAGGATTTCCCCCCCTCCTATCCTGTAGCTTCCCGGTTTATTCATTGCAATGCTTCATTTTAACATCCCCCTGTCCTATATAGCTCCAGACATCCTTCTAGATACTCTGCAGGTCTCTTTATGGCGTTTCTTCTCAGGGTGCAGTCATTTATTATATTAGTAGATGGTTTTAAAACGTGCTAAAAAAAGGTTATGCCAGACAATTCCTGTGGGATTTTCCTGGATCATTTATTTATCTTGTACGCATTAAGAAACTACCATTAAGCACGAGGGGGAGGTGCCTTGATTTTTTTTTTTTTTTTTTTCGTTTTTGCTTTCCCCAAGCCCAGTCTGCCTTTTACTGCGCTAGAGGCATGCTGAATTGATGTCGGAGATGCTACTTACTATTTTATTGGGCTGTATTATCCTGAAACCCAGCATGAATGGATCTGTGACCATCTACATAGATGCATGCCTACATACTGTGTTTTAGGTGCTGAATTTCATGGTATGGCTTATTTTGTGCTCTGTTGAATGCTTATGCTGGTGTCTATACTGCTACTGCTGCTGGTTTACAGAGCTCAGACTCTCCTTAGCTCTAGCTGCGGATTGGTCTCTCTCTTAAAGTGCTGGCCAAGGGTTGGTTGCAGGGACTGCTGAATAACAGGTGCATTTTGCTGCTCTGTCGCCTTTGAAAGAAGCAGCCGAGGAACGCTGGTGCATCTGTTCTGTGGATAGAGAGAAGCAAAGGAGAGGGAAGACAGCTCCTGTGTGCAGGAATGTTGCTAATCGAATAGACAAGGGGGGGGACACACACGGATGCTTGGGAAGAAAAGGAAAAAAAAAGAAGGCTGGTTTATTTCTATGGAAAGCTGGAAACGCATCGGAAAGTGAAGGGAATGCGAGGATGCATATTGTGCTAAACCTTGGATGGATGGAATTTTTTTAGCTGATTCAGCAGCCGCTGCTGGCATTTTGCTCCGGACAAGAATCTAATGGAGGAATGTTTTCTGATTCTGATCGGTGACAATTGAATGCTGATATCCGCCCCCCCCCCCCCTTTCTCGTAGGGAGCCGTGCTGATGATCCAGCTTCTTAAGGCTCATGTATTTTGGGGGGTGAAAGGAATATAGGATGAGTGAAGTGGCTGCCTCCACCTCACCACCTGTACGTCCGGCAGCTGCTGAAGAGGCTGCAGGTGGAAACGCTACGGAAGAAGAGGATGGGGCACCAAACCCTCGGGAGGTGCGGTGTAGTGACTGCATTGTATGGAACAGGCAGCAAACGTGGCTATGTGTAGTGCCTCTCTTAATTGGATTCATTGGCTTGGGTTTGAGTCTGATGCTCCTAAAGTGGATCGTAGTGGGATCTGTAAAGGATTATGTCCCTACTGATTTAATAGATTCGAAGGGTATTGGCCAGGACCCCATTTTCCTTTCGAAACCGAGCTCTTTTCCAAAAAGTATGGAGACTACAACTACTACCACCACGACCAGGACTCCCAATCAAATTAGTACCCGCTTAACTACTACTACGCGGGCGCCTACTCGTGTCCCAGGAAGCAGAGTACCTAGCCGGGTAAATACTAGAACCACAACAGTGCGCCATACAGTCGCCCCTCCTACAATTATCTCCACCACTGTCCCCCTTAGCACGACCACTTTTGTTTCACGCCCACTTCCAGGGACCCCAACCACCCAGCCAATGCCCATCTGGCCCACTGCGGAATATTCTACCTCTTCTTACAAAATTTATCTTCATGTTTCCACCCAGTCCTGGACACAGTCTCGTTTTCAGGAGTCTACCACCACCACCCCGGAAACTACCACTATTCCCAAACATCGTAAGTAGTACCTCCAAATAAACATTACAAATCAGGTTAAGATGCCCTCTCACACAGGTTTAGGAGTGATGGGCTGGGTAAAAAAAAAAAAAAAATTGCATAAAAAAAATAAAAATGATCAAAAAATATGTCTTGTTTTAACACATCCTGTGCTGGAGAGTGACTACCGGTACTATTTAGCAGGCTAGTGCACTTGTCCTAAGCAGTTAATGGGTTAACTTGCCTCCTTTTGCTACAGTGAAATGACTGCACTGTCACTGCAGATAGGCTTAATGTTTTGGTGAAGTTTCAAGATGAAATTACAAGACATTTTTGCTATTCAAGTGATGCATGTTCAATCCTGCAGCAATGATAAAAAAAAATTCCCACTATCCGGGGAGGTGTAAAATCTCTGCAATGAGAAAAAATACAAGTGATCGAATAATACTGATGGGAAAATCAAACCGACACCTAGATATCATCCTATCCTATAGACAATCCGGTGGATCGTTCAGTTGAGCTATACATAGTGTGTCCTCCGGTCACCAATATTTCCTGTATTATTACATTGATCCATAGAGGAGATATTCTGATCAGTTCTAATCCTCGCCATATTATAACAGGAGAAGCACAGGAATGGCTATTACCATATGTGATGCTTCCATCTCCCCATTAATTTGCAGATGTTCCTCCGGGTATATATTTCTAGCCGTCTTTGATATGCTTATAAGGCAGAATATGGTGGCTTTTAGGAGAAATCTCAGCCTTGTATGAGTGGATGATGGCTGTACTTAGCAATGCTTCTAACCTTTAAGATGAGAACCCTGCAACCTATGAAGGTTATTTGGGACAAGGACAATGAAGGAACCCAGTAACCTCTCTGAACGAGTCCGTCAATAGGATTTGTTCCTGGATTGTTATTAAAGAGCTTTGAGCGATCCTTGATATGCCTTCTAGATGTTTATGACGGTAAAAGCTATTGAGTATCATTTTTGATAGGGTAATCCCAGCTGTGTCTCTTGGATGATAATCTGTGATTATTTTGCTAGAGGATTCAGTAATAACGTTTATTCATTCCGGTGCTTTTTTTTTTTTTTTCGTTGTTGTTTATTTTTCCCTGATTAAATCCATTTGTTCATAAGCCCCGGGACACATAAACCCATCTGCAGAGAAAATTATACTCAAGTCATCGAGAGGAGGAAAATTGGGAAAAGCTGTTGCTAAATCACCCCGGCAAACAAGGCAATAAGTCCACACTACTGGCCAGCAAATGCAAGGGCCAAGGGAGGAGGTGGGGAGGGGGGGAGATCCATCCGTCGAGGTAATCAGTTAATGACAAATAAACTGCGGTATATCTATCCGTGTTGGAAGTTGGACCTGACTTTCATTTGGTGACGTTTTGCTGGGTATCATTTCATCTCGCTCGATTCTGCCCCCAGGATATGGGGAATGTGAGCACGGTACAGGCCATGCTGCTGATACTGTATATGGGTCAGCTCAAATATCTGCAATCTGTATCAATTCCTCCCCTAGCCTTATTCTTTGCAAACATTTACTTGGCAGGTAATACACATAATTTTTCTTTTTTTCTCCTGCCGAAAAACATAATGCATGATTTTAGGTTAATGAGGCGTACGTAGTGCAGCTGTCTTTCTGATTTTTTTTTTTTTTTTTTCCAAAGCGAGAACAATTAAAGGTGAAATATTTGCACATACTGTATTCCTAAACCGGGGTGAAATCACATAGGGTCAACGTTACGGGAAGACCCTTTGCAGGCTCTCTACTCCCCCCCGGATGGCTGTGGTATAGAGACTAGACAGATCCCTGATTAATAAATAATTAATGGATGGATGGCTACACCCTCTGTTGTCAGGAAATAAAATGCAAATGGCAGCACCCAACAACTGCAACAGATTAGGAATCTCATTTTGGTCACTGTGAGCTTTTTGCAGGAGGCGGCGGAGAGTTGTTAACACAAGATGAATTTTAAGAAGTGCAGAGAAGGGCAGACATTGACTCTGGGCAGAGCACTGGTGATTCTGCAAGGCGTAGATTAGATAGAATACAAGGTGCCTACTACATGGGCACGGTGCTTTAGTGAACGCAGATGGGGTGCTTTGATTCATGTAATCTTTGTCAGTGGAAGCCATTCGACTCCAGGACACAAGATTTGCAGCTTTTGTTTTGCCTAATTGTCAAGTTGTAGCATATGGAAATGTCTATCTGCCAAAGGAACATCTGCATCTATCCTTTGCTCTAGGGATGCACAATGCATAGGGTGAAAAGCCTATTGTATTCCATCAAGTTTGCTGCTTTTCTAACTCATTGTTGTCGCTGCTGTTAAAATGATAGTTATCACGGATCTTGCTCTGTCGTGTGCATACAGATAAAAATGACCAGTCTGCTGTCCTTCACGTCAAGATTGTCGATACTCTGGGGTATGAGATAGGCAGGCTGTGCTAGTTCTGATGTATTTTCTGATGTGGCTTCACATCCCAATGTTGGAGATATTTAACCCTACAGGGTGGGTTCTTGGTCATGTCGATGGGATGAACATGAATGGAAATGGAACACATGGCATTGATGAAATCTGAATTAGAATTCTGAAATTGCAAAAATCATAAAAAATAACGTATCCATTTTATATGCCTAGTCCAATGGTTATGTTGCCTATCCACAAAATTCTGCTTAGATATGGGATGTAAATGTTGGTTGTACACAGCTATGTTACTCAAGCATGTATACGATATTAAAAATAAGAATATATGTATTACACGAACCACCAGGGGTAGTCATCACTCTTTTCAATTGCCATGTTGCCATAACATTGTGCTGGCTACTGGGCCATGAACTGTATTTAGAGGGAAGCAATGAATTAAAGGAAAACTCCATACTACCTCTTCTATTAAGACAAAGGATTGTAAATGGTTACAATTCACCATGGATATACTGGAATATTGAAGCAAAATTCGTCTTGAGAAGATACTATAGAGAGTACTGGCTTCTTAAAAATGTAAGGTAATAGGAAAAGGTTTTTAGGCAACCACTGGCCTTCCTATGGATATTCCTGGTGGTTTTATTTCACATAATATCCCCTCCAGTTAGTGGGATTCTGAGAATATGTGTCTGGAGGTTATCAAAGCAGAACCAAATGAAATTAGATGAACCATATCCCACAAAGGCTTGTAGTTTTCTATCATGGTAAAGGACGGAAGGGTACATTCGACTTCAGCTAAGACAGAAGACGGTTTACAACGTTTGTGGTAGGTGAAAAAAGCTTACCTGCCATGTTTGTCAAAGGAAAAGAGGTTGAAGACAAAGCCTAAGGGGAAAGTGGAAAACATCATCTCTAAAAGACCTAAAGGGATAGAAAACTCAAGAATGTTGGAGATTGAGTCTCTTCTCGAGGTTTTTTTTCCGGAAATAAGTGGCGTATATGTCTTTGGAAATAGTTTAGGTATATGATTATTAGCATTTACTAAGTATTAGATTTATATTTTTTTTAAAAAATGTAATATATTGAAATAATAGATGAATTATGGTGGACATGGCATTCAGTAGGGTTTTATAGGATAAGATTCGCTTCGTGTCAGCAACTCTATGCTCTTCTGAGGCCTAAAGCATGAGCAAATAAAGTACCATGATAACATTACCAGCTTTATGCTAATCATATTAATGTCTCTTAGGACTGGCAAACCCTCAACTTTATCACAAACTTTACAGAAAAGGAGGAATCGGCTAATCTCTGGCCATTTACCTCCCAAACAGGCTTTTTTTTTGTTCCAATTTTGTAAATCAGGGCTTGTGATTTGCATAAATTTTCTAAGCCAATACATTGTAAAATACTCAAGGAGCCATACATCACTTGTCACTTATGTTTACAGTATTCTCAGTTTTGGGGTACAGAGTGGCCTATGACATTGCCCAAGTGTGCATGTGTTCTCTATGGGGAAAGTTGCTGCCAGATACATTTGGTGGTGGCCTTGGCTTATCTCCCATGTTAACTAGGGTTGAGCGATTGGGATCAGGAAAGATTCTGATCGGTGATTGAGTAAATTTCTCCATCGCGATCGTAATTCCGATCCCAATCTTTTCTGGAAGGATCGAGGTTGGAGGTTATCTCAAGATTGGCTTAACCCTATTCATGTATATATCATTAATAGGGTTGAGGGAAAGATCGGATCCCGATTGGCGATCAAACAAATTTCACGTTCAGGATCGGCTGGAAAACGATCGAAAATCAGATTTTAAAAACAATCCTGAAATCTCAAGATCGGCTCAACCCTAATGTTAATATTAGCCTATTCTAGTTTAAGAGGGAAAGTCAGAAGGTCCTTATACTCAAAAGCAACAGTATTAGCCTGTGTATGGCCATCTTAAGAGAGTGCCATATTTTCACCTTGAAATAAGAAATGAACTTTTTTAGAGGGAACTCCAAAGTCGTTTGCCCAAAGTAGTCTCCATTAATGATAGATCATTGAGAGGGCATGGGCAGTCTTAGCCTACATTCACAAGGCCAAGGTTCACCCATGAGAGGCTGGATTTCCTAGCCTGAACATATGGTTGGAAAGGGACTCCTAATGTTCTACTTATCTATGCTGCTAGGAGTCCCTGTCTACTAGTGTATACTGTTACCCAGTGATTGTAGTACAGGACAGTATATCACTGGGAGGCATAGACTCCTAGCATCATAGATAACTATAATGCCAGGGGCCCCTCTCCCAGTATATTGTTCATGCCAGGAAAGCTGGGGCACCTACATCTTATGAATGTAGGCAGAGTTTGTGACGTGCGTGAGATACAAGATGGCAGGCATGGGTCAGGACTCTCAGGATAAGTAGTGATCAGAGTAACCATTAACAATTGGTATCAAAACTAAGAAAACAAAGACATTTACAAAATTAGAATTAGAGAACCTTGTTGGTTAGGCAAGGATGTGATGTAAATAATCAGGGATGGCAACCTAAAGAATGGTGGGGGACAGCGAGTTATCAGGTAACTGGAATCATGTTAAAAAATGAGAAAAATATAACAAATAAAACATAATATGTGTTCATGGAAAGTCATGCCAAAAAGGTGCCTGTAATAAAAGTGAAATGTTCTATCGTATCATCATATCATAGCCAGTCTAACGAATACCTATACGCAATTATAGGCTCCCTATGGAGCTGGCCACGTAATCTCTGTAATCTAGTTAGTCGCTTCATCGTGACTCAATAGTATATTCATTTTACAACCGGTATCCTTAGAAGATACAATTATCTGATGTACACAATGATACACAACACGCGTCTGGGATGTGAATTGCATCCAGCACATGCAGATTGGAAACCGAGAGAGAAATTCATCTGCAGAGCTTTGTATTTTAATCAGGAGCGTTAAATAAAGTCAGATCATTCTAGCAATATGGAAATGTGATAAAACTGGAGATAGCAATGATTATACTTAGAACACCGAGCAGAAATGTCTTGTAGGCTGAATATGTGCTGGAAAGGTGTAATGTGGGATGTAAGATGTGCTGTGAGATGAATGAGAAGTCTTATCTCGCTCTCTCTTCCCTGCTTTGCTGAGTACAGATCTCTGCATATCTCCAAAGGACACGCCTCAAGTGCAGTGCAGGCTGGAAACGCCGTGTGAATAAATATGACACAAATACAAGCATGATATGATGTATGCAGATAAAAAACTGGCATCTGCAAAACCGGATCAACGCATCCAGGGAGACGAGGGAGCTTGTCTTGATGGAATCTTCACTAGTAAGATTTCTGGAAGATTTTGTCACCGATTGTGATCATTGGGTGTCTGTATATTTTACGAGCAGGACAAATACATGTAGATACATGATGGATATTCTACGTTCAGGACTAAGAATCATGGTCACTGATGCAAACTGCCTTCCTGGAGGGGATGAATGTGATGAAAGGGAGATTTTCAGTCCTGCTTTTTTCTTTGATCCACCGTTATTACTGTGGTTATGCAAGAGACTTCTCTTTGGGGATTTTTTTTTTTTTCTCGAAATGTAACAATTCTTCCTGGAAAACAATGTTCTCATAGCAAAGCGTTTCTTTGTGTAAGCACGGAGCCAAGGATTCTGTCCTGATTAATAAATTATAGGGTTGTTGATCTAATGGGTACAAAGTTGCTTTGTGTGCTTTTTACATTTTGGCTGAATTCGCACCTGCAGGTTTTGGGGCAGTTCTTTAAGCTAAAACGGATTTGGATTTAGAAGGGAATGGAAATATAAAGGTAACCCTACTATTCCTTCAAGTTGGATCCACTTCTGATTGTGACTTGACAAATTGCATTAAAAGCTGCATGCGCTTACCTTTCCCTCTTTGTGTTTTACCTTACCCCTCGTTCACATGTGTGTTTGGTAATCTATTCGGGGAGTCCACATGGGGACCTCTCGAGTGGAATACCAAATGCATTGGCAAGCAGCCTGCAGTGAAGCACACGGACCCCATAGACTATAATGGGGTCCATGTGCTTGCCACCAGATCGCCACAGGGAACATGCGGAGAGGAAAGTGCTTCACTATCTACTTTCCTGTACAAATGATTCCTGCGGGCAGCGCACGTCAAGCACACGGACCTCATTATAGTCTATAGGGTCCGTGTGCTTTCACTGCACACCACTTGCAAATGTGTTCGGTAGTCCGTTTGGCGGGTCCCCGTGCAGACTCCCCGAACAGATTACCAAATGCAGATGAGAACCAAGGGTCAGGCTGAAATCGCACCTGCGGTTTTTTAAGCCAGAACCAAGTTTGAATTCAGAAGGAAATGTAATTCTAAAGTGAACCCAACTCTTCATTCATCTTGGATCCAATCCTAGGTGGCATCAAAAACTGCACGTGTGATTGCAGTCTAAGGCTGGGGCCCCATGTTGTGAAAAACCAATGTTTTGGCCGTATTGGAAACGCGTTGCAACAAAAATCTTTTTCGAAGCATTTTTTGGCTCCGGCTTGCCACATGGGGTCTTAGCGTTAGGCATCTGGAGAAACACCCAAGCCATTTTTTTGCTGCTGCTCAACTTCATGAATCTGCATTGTATACGTTCATAGCTGTGAACGAAACCCAAAGCAATAATTGACCGAGATTGTGCAGTACAAATTAATGTGCGCCATGTGTTTTAGTCACAATATATGGGTGACATTCGTAGACTTCTCACCTACTTCTATTGTACATCACGCTGGTGAGTTTGCATTGGCCAATTTGCTGCTAGTATTACTTGCTAAGGCCGCAAATTTCCCAATCGCATTGTTTGCTTTTTACAGGCCCAGCAAACTAAATTATTTAGATGTAATTTCCTGTGGAAAACACACATATTGACAAACACTGAATTTTAATTTTACATGGAAAAAACTGCATTTTTCCTGTAGACTTATATGGGGGAAGTAGAAACAAAGTGTAAAAGCAACAAAATCTGCAAGTATTTTTGCTGCATTTTGCTGTTTGTGCCTTTAGCTTTAGTAAATTGCTTCTTCAGGCTGGGCTAATAAGGAGTGATTAGTCCTGGTGATCGGCAGGATTCACCACTTCTTTACTGCAGCACTCCGTGTGGCTGTGTGTGGTACTGCAGAAGTGCAAAATTGACGAGAACTGAGCTGTGTGGAGTCTCTTTGTTTTACGAACGCTAGGCTTCCTTACAAGGGGTGTTGAGGAAGATTCTCATCTTATCCACCCACGTACTGGAAGCTGGAAAATAAAAATTGTTAAGAATGTGAAGTTTAATGTGGAGACCAGCAGAGAGACTCTGGTATATTTCAGATGGAAGCAAACACTGATTGTGGGCACAAGGTTGTTATCCTCACAGCAGTATTTGAGGAGATTAAAGGTTAGAAAGCTGTGATGCAGGGAGGCTGTTAAACAGTGGGTCGCCATAGAGAATCCAGTATATGGAATAAGAGGCGATACGCTATTAACACTGTACTAGCATAGTGACAGAAAGAGGGGAGGACTTTGTTGTCTTCTATGAAGGTTTCCTGCATTCAGTTCTGGCATTTCATCTATTATTCTAATTTCCCATGAGGTCTGTACCTCCTCCCTCTTTATTAAGCATTGCTATGACCCATGGATGAGGAAGGGTTAAAGGGACATATCACCTATGTTAATACCAGATATTGATACATTTCCTTTTTCTAATTGGTTTAATTTCTAACTACAATTTTTTTTACCTGTATTTCCCACACATGATGATGGCAGGGGCCATCTTAACAGCATTCTGGGATTTACTTTACCGTAGTGATATGGACTAGAAAACTAGTTATCTGGAAGAGTATTTTAGGTATGCTTTGTGACCTGTGCTGAGAAGACATTTGTAAAAAAGAAGCCCTGTGGAAGAACAAGGGACACATGGTAGCTCCCAATAGCATCTGTGGACAGTAGAGTAAGGCCTGGTTCACATCTGCATTTGGTAATTCTTTTGGACAGTATGCAGTCGGATCCCCCAGAATGGACTACCAAACGCATTGAGTTATGAAAGCACACGGACCCCATAGACTATAATGGGGTCCGTGTGCTTTCCGCATGCTGTCTGCACGGAACATGTGGACAGAAAAGTACTTCATGATCTACTTTCATGTCCGCATGACTTGTGTGGAAAACACACGGACCCCATTATAGTCTATGGGGTCCGTTTGTTTTCAATACTCACCAGTTGTCAATGCGTTTGGTATTCCGTTCAGGGGTGTCCCCATGCCGACTCCTCGAACGGATTACCGAATGCAGGTGTGAACCAGGACTAAGATCTGCTGTTTAAACAGCAATCCATGGTTAAAATAGAGAGGTCCCACTGTAATCATGTGACTTACTGAAGAAAATGAAACACCGGGTACTCTAATAGACAACTATTATTATTGAGAGGGTGGTCTTTCAGACAATATAAATGTAAAAACAAACAAAAAAGGACCACCTCCACCAACTCTAGTTCTTTGCATCCTTTAACAGCTGGTGTTCTAATGTGAAGTTGAAGTTTTTCGTTAGCTCTCATTATTCTTGTGCTTTCTATGGTAATTAGGCCCCTTACTGTCAAGCAGGTGGTTTTGGGCCATAGAGGACAAGGTAACATGATTCTGATCTCCAACCATACAGTGTCAAAGCTCAGCATCATGCCCACTTGTCTACTGTGGACACGACCACCCACTAGACAGTAGAGGGCCTAAGGTACCAACATTTGGTCAGAAATGGTGGGGGCTACAGTAAAAAATCCAACTGTGCTGAAGTCAGTGGAGTAACACCTATTAGAAGCAAAAACTGGAGTTGGTGGAGGTGGTGAAAGTTCCTCTTTGCATGGCTTGGCAATTTGTTTTGCATAAATTTTAACTGTTGGCTCTTATCATTAAAGAACTGCAGGGCGCCTGACTACAGAGACAATATCAAGAGAGACTATAAGAGGGCCGTGTGGGTGTGCAAGGTCATATTACTGTACAATAATGAGATCTCACAAAATATAGCAACCTCGCCTTGGGAATCTTACATCTTGGTGACATCTATTGACATGTTACCTGCTGTGATCACAGTGGGAGGTTTTAGCTGCCAGTACGTTCTTCGACAGAAACCAGTGGTGGAATATGTTATGTGTATAGTGAGAGTCCACCAAGAGTGTCCCTTTAATTGGGTCACAAGGTCAGCCAAGGGTATAAGGTCTGATGAGAGTGTTATTAGCACAACTCAACCCTTCTTAATGGTTGCTTCCAAATAATAGGTTCTCGCAGTGACATAAAACTATATCGCTAATGCATTGTGTGTCATTGATTTTGAAATTTACATTGCTGGAGGCAAGAATGTATACATAAATGAAACTCATCATGCTGTTGTATAGAACAGAAAATGCTACACGCTGATATGCTTCAGGTGGGAGCGGCAACAAACACTGCACTGGGAAGAAAAGCGATTTCTATTGTGCCACTCCATTCTCGATGCTGTGTAATCATTTCTGACGGGCTCTCCTGAAAGGAAATGAAATACAAGGTAAATAAATATTAATGGCTAATGAGCTAAAGTGCTGATGATGGACATCACGTCTTCAAGACTGTTATTGTATCGGCCGCTGCTGATGACCACGGGCCGCACAACGTTCATCATCCTGGACTGTTTTATGGTTATCGATCGCTGAGAACAAATTATGAAAATCTATAGGAATTGGCAGATGGGTTTCAGCGAATGCAAAAGGATTTTCAAGAGGATGTTCCACAGTAAGCTACACTGATGGCGTCTTCTTAAGAAGTAACATTTTAATTCCAGTTCACCTTGCGCTCTCATTCGAAGAGGAGTTAAAGCTAAGCTTTCCTTAACCCAGGGCAAATGTTAAATTTGTGCTCCGCATCTGGGGCACGGATAGTGTATGCTTTTGTTTGCCTGTGGACTCCGAACGGCTTAAAAAAATAAAGTATTACTCACGGATTCCCCACCGTTCCTTGTCCGTTGCTTCTTGGATTACCCCTTGGTCTCTAATTCCTGACCCTTCTCTGCAGAAAGCAAATGACTGATTAGCTATTAACCGGCCACAGTGATGAGATGTCTTAGCCAGTGACTAGCAGAGAAGACACATTTCATTGTTGAGACAGACCAGAAAGTAGCGTTTGATAGCGATCCCCAGAAATAACTTCAATGGGAATGGCAGAAAATCATTGAAGGGAATATTATGTTATGTACAATGTACATTTGTCCCTATCAGTATGTCTTTGAGGTATGGGATGGAAATCCATGCAAACGCGGGGAGAACATGCAAACTCTTTACAGATGGTTTTTTGCCCTTGGCAGGATTCAGACCCAGACTCCAGCACTGCAAGGCTGCAGTGCTAACCACTAAGCCACCTTGTGGCCCCAACTTGCTCTTATAATTTATTCTTACTATGTAAATGTATTTAGTAGCCATTTTCCCTCTTGCATAGAAATGTCTTCTAGCATATTATGTAAGTCTTGTACATTCATCTAGATACACTTTTATGGTGATTTTTTTTTACTGGGATCTATCTATCTATCTATCTATCTATCTATCTATCTATCTATCTATCTAATGCAACAAATGAACAGCAATCCAAAAATAAATTAAAAAAGGTGAAAATTTATTCCATATCTATCTATCTATCTATCTATCTATCTTCTATCTATCTATCTATCTATCTATCTATCTATCTATCTCCTATCTATCTATCTATCTATCTATCTATCTATCTATCTCCTCTCTATCTATCTATCTCCTATCTATCTATCTATCTATCTATCTATCTATCTATCTATCTATCTCCTCTCTATCTATCTATCTATCTATCTATCTATCTATCTATCTATCTATCTCCTATCTATCTATCTATCTATCTATCTATCTATCTATCTCCTATCTATCTATCTATCTATCTATCTCCTATCTATCTATCTATCTATCTATCTATCTATCTCCTATCTATCTATCTATCTATCTATCTATCTATCTATCATATCTATCTATCTAAAGTTAAAAAAAAGTCCTCCACCAGCGTTGTCAAATGATGGAGCAATTTATTGGAGCTTTGTCTTTATTGGAGTTGTCTGGGGAAATATAGATATTGACAGGGTCATAATATGAGGGGGTGCAGAGAGTGCAGTCACACCAGGGCCCAGGAGTCTTGAGGGGCCCATAAGCACTGGCATCAGTATTGAGATTGCAGCTTCTATCTGGCCCATAAGCCAAGGAGACCCACAGACAGGGTCGGCCTGGCCCACCAGGGAAGCCTTCCATTAACTTCAATGCCTTTTTCTGATAGTAGAGAAAGGAACCCATTGAAATCAATGGGAGTTTTTTTTTTTCAGCGCTGAAATTCCACGCCAAATTCAGCCCCATTTTCCTCCATGTATATTGAGATGATCAGGATGAGGCCCAACAGCGAGACTCAGCAAAAAACCCTGTGGAAAAAAAAATAGCGGTGAATCACAATGTATTTTTTCCACAGTGTTTTTCATTGCACTTTTGATGCATTTTCCCTGCACTTTCTCCCGATTGCGTAGCTGAAAGTAACCGGCCATGTTTTTTTGAAGCACACACATTTTAGAGTTTGCGGCTATCCCACATCTTATTTTGGATGAGGTAAATTTCATTCATTTTGTTGATTCTGTAAAACACATTTTTTGTTCTGTAGTAGCCAAAGACGTTGTGTTTCTGCAATGTGTGGTTTCAGGTATTTATGACCTATACTGAGCATAGGCCATAAAAAAAGTTTAACCCTGGACAACCCCTTTAACATTTTAACATCCTCCTTCCACACAGGATGTCAGCCCCATCATGGCTCCCACACAATATAATGGCCCCATCACTATTCCCCATACATTATGGGGGACCAGTGAAGAGGCCACTGTATGATGGGGAGCAGTGAAGAAGTCACTGTATGACGGGGAGCAGTGAAGTGGCCATACAAGATTTGGCTCAGAAAACCCCTTAAAATAGGTTGTCTATAAACAGGAGTTATCACTGTAGTGGCCACCAGAGAGGTGTAAAAAAAAAAGTATACTGACCTGTCCCCAGCACCCCGTTGTCCCCCTCCTGTATCTGTTCAGTCTCATGGTGGCAATTCATTTCTGGAAATCCTGTAGCTAATTGGTCTCAGTGATCATATGAGATGCAGGACTCCCAGTAAGGAGGCGCCAGCACGAGACTGAACGGACACTGGCAGCGGACAATGGAGATAGGTAAGTATGCTTTTTTATTTGTTTTTTATTTTACACCTCCTGCCTGGCACGAGTTGCTCCAATTCCTGGACAACCGCTTTAAAGGATTTATCCATGTTTCTAATATTGACGGCCTATCCTTAGGATAGGCCATCAATATTACATCTGTGATGATACAACAGCCAGGACCTCTATAGATCAGTTTCCAGGACAGCGCAGCTACAGGTAAAGGTAACATTTCTAGGAGCCATGCAGTTCACTTGCCATACAGTGTATAGCAGTAGGTTTACGTAGTGCAGTGATGCCCATTGTATAGTGCATGAGCAGCATGGCTCCTAACATGTTATTACCTTTAGCCGTTGTATCTCAGTACCGCTGATCTGCAGGGTTCTGTTGGTGGGCCCCTAGAAACAATTCTACTGGTGGGCCCTAGACACCCCAGTCCGACCCTGCCCACAGATTACACTAACCATACTAAGTTGGATTAAACTCCTTAGCATCCATAACCTTCACTATCAAGAATTCGCAGTAGGAATGAGTTAGGGGGCCCAAAAGATTGCAGGGGGCGCCACTGGGTATTGCTAGTAGAATTGTATTGCTGCTATGCCCCTCCTCTCCTTCATATGTGTTTTTTATGCAAATTATTCCAACATTTTTTTATAAAAAAAAAAAATGTATTTCTTCTAAGTGCCATGTTTAGAAACGGTTTTCTATGTACAGTAGTCTCTTTACCTTGACAAATGATGGAGATCTTCTCTGCATTTATTATGTAAATGTCATGTCTCGCCAATAACTCAGTAATTCCACGTATTTGAAGCAGAGCTGTCCTTCCACACATATCCTTCTCTTCAATATGTAATTGATGATGCAAATTGTATGAGACTATGATGTTTACACTATCAAACATATTACAGACCGGGAGAACATGGCACAATACACGCTTCATTTCTTCATCCCCTATGTCTGGAAAATAGATAGAAGGTGGAAGACATCTTGACAACACAAATACCCATGATCAGTCAGTTGCTTTGTATGTAGAGTCTCTGACTTCCCTTTAATTAGAGCTGTCAGACCATGTCTTTGTTACACCTCAGTTTTATTAACATGCATGTAATAAATCTTTTCCTAGTTAATAAAAATTTGCATATGAAGCATAAATAAAATTTGTCAAGCAGCAAAACATATGGATAGAATATGGTTCAATCTGTGTTAATTTATGATCATTATTATTATCACATGGATACAGCAAAATCACAGGACTTACCGTAAGTATTTCATTGTGAGAAGAGAGCGGGCGAAGCTGCTGAAACAGGGAGATAGGAAAAGCCCTTTAAGTAGCTTTCATTGCTGCACAGTATAGGCCCCATTCACATGGCTGCAGTGCTGTTCAAATTTTTACAGATGGGTTATGTAGCCATTCATGTCAATGAGTTCATTCAGAGATCCATGTTTTCAAGAGCTACGGGTCTGTGAACGAAAAACAGAAGCATGTTTTCAGCTCTCTATTTTTTTTTTAATACCTATATGGATTCATCACTTCAATGCAAATCTATGTGTTAGTGCAAAAAAAATGAAGGGCACCTCCTGGGTATCATCCATTTCTCATGGAGCCCCCGGAAACATTGAAAAGTACAGGAAATTTTTGTCTTTTTTATGGATAAAAATGAATCGGGGTAACATGGTGGCTCAGTGATGAGCACTGTATCCTTGCAACATTGGAGTCCTGGGTTCGAATCCCACCAGGAACAACATCCGCAAGGAGTTTGTATGTTCTCCACGTGGATGCCATTCTACAAAGACATACTGATAGGAATTAAGATCCCTGTATGGGGCTCACACTCTGCATTGTTGTCTCGCTCCTGCTCTTCAAATCCTGTGCATGCGCAGTAACGCTCCATTCTGAGCGCATGCCCAAGTGCCATTTTCTTGTAGAGAACTGCCCGATTGTTAGGCGCTCAGAACAGAGTGTTACTGCGCATGCACAAGGTTTGAAGTGCAGGACCGAGACAACAGAGGTGGTTACAGCAAGTGTGGAGGAGGAGGGCATAACGGAGCATAAGCCACGGAGGGGCATGAAAAAGGTATGACCCGGGGGGGGGGGGGTGCTCACTGGCCCTGGGGAATGCCCAGGATGCTCAGCGAGCATCATTAGCATATCGGTTTTACAGATTTTTAATAAGTAATTAGAGTAGTCATACTATGAGCAATTTTGCTTTTTGGATAGTCATAACTTTGAAGCAAGATGAATACGTCTTATTCAAGAAACTCAATGTGCAATCTGAATTATTGAAGTAGTTATATAAAATAATTCATAAAGACTTGTATTGTATTGTCATCCTTGTATTCTGCTCTAAGATACTACTTCTCATCACTTAGAAAAGTTCTGTAATATAGAGTCCAGGCGCTGAGGGGTAATGCGCACTCTCTGCAGTGACATTTCATGGGCGATATAAAATTTACTGTACCAAATCAATTTGAAAAGAGCAGCGTATTACATCACATTGCTGGGAATTATGGCCTGTCATCTCATAGCTGGATATACTGGGGTAGATTTGCTAATAGTATTTATGTATTAGACAGACACACCAGATTTATCAGTGTCTGGTGCTGTTCAGAGCAAGCTCCAGGTTTGTGTGGGCCCTGGGGGTGACACAGCCTCAGTGGGTCCTTTGTGGTGTAATTCATGCAGCGCCAGATTTTTTTTCCAAGAGGCAGTAATAGAGTGTAGGATCGGAAAAGATCGGATTCCGACTGGCGATTGAGTACATTTCACGATCGCGATCGGAATTCCGATCCCGATCTTTTCCGACGGGTTCGAGGTCGGAGGTTATCTCAAGATTGGCTCAACCCTATTCATGTATATATCATTAATAGGATTGAGCAATCGAGAAAGATCGGATCCTGATCGACGATCGAGCAAATTTCACAATCGGGATCGGCTGAAAAATGATCAAAAATCGGATTTTAAAAACGATCCTGAAATTTCAAGATCGGCTCAACCCTAGTGTAGGACTGTAATAGAGAGGATGAGAAGTAGATAGAACTGTATATAAACGTAATACAGGGGCAGTGTATAAACGTTAGGCCCTATTCAGATGTCATAAAATGAAGAGGAACATCCAGATTGTACCTGTATGTGTGCGTGTGTGTATGTATATAATATATATACACTCAGAAGACAGGACATATAGCTGGAGGTGAACCAGTGTACATACCTCTATATATACATATATACATGCAGAAGACAGAACATGTACATACAAAGAAGATAAAACATGAAGACACATATGTACACATGCACAGAAGCCAGAACATGTACGTACACACAGAAGACATAATGTACGTACACAAATACACACACACACACAAGATAGAACAATCTGGACACCATGACCACAATTATGGCTAGTCTTCAGAAAGACGTAGTATAGATGACTATATATATATACAACCGTGACCGAATGATGGTCCCCATACCCCATTGATGCATGTCCAACTGGACGGTGTTGTGTATTATATTAATGTATCTTCTGCTAATGTCTTGGTGCCAGATACAACAGGAAACCGCCCTAGGTCGGAACTGTTTTGGTGTTGGAGGTTTTAGTGTTACGGTTCATTGGTGTATGTAGAAGATATTTATGTAATCTAATTGAGGCAAATCTAATATGTGGTGTATGAAATATTAATCCCCTATATTCCACCATAAAGTTGCGTTTTCTATATACTGTGTATTACTGCGGCCAGTAATATTAATACTATAAATACTATATAGAAATTAAATGAAATTGCCTTCTATTCCGGAGGCTGATGAAGTGGCCAGAGAAGATTTAGTAATTAACATAAATATATGACACCAATTATTAATAAAGGTAATTAATTTGGCATGTGTTTTTAATATTATTAATCTAAGTAATTATCATCAGTAGTATGTAATACATTTTTTAATAGACATGGAAATATATATTTAACGGGCAGATCAAAAGCCTACACTAGTAATGGCCAGTATGTAGGTTCAATGGTTTTGTTTTTTAGGTTGACTTCAGATGGTAATGTGATGGTCACGTTATAGATGTCACGCTATAGATAGTGGCGTAATCTTTTGTCCGGGGTCCCCTACCTCATCCCTACAGTGAATTCTTCAAGGTGATGGTTACGGGTGTTAAGGAGTTTAATGAGCCTTAGTGGGGTTAGGGTAATCTGTGGGTCTCCTTGGCTTATGGGCCAGATGGAAGTAGCAATCTATGGACAACTAAGGCTCCTGGGCCCTGGTGCGACTACATCCTCTGCACCCCCTCAAGTTACGCCCCGGTTATAGATTTCATGTTATAGATGTCACGTTATGGATGTCATGTTGGCATAGACAATGGCATAATTGAAGTCATGTGGGCCCCGGTGCAATATTTTGTCCAGGGCCCCCTACCTCAACCCTGCAGTGAATTATTGATAGTGATGGTTACGGGTGCTAAGGAGTTTAATGGAAGCTGCAATCTCAATACTGATGCCAGTGCTTATGGGCCCCCTAAGGTTCCTGGGCTTTGGTGCGACTACACCCTCTGAAACCCCTCAAGTTATGCCCCTGGTTATAGATTTAACGTTATAGATGTCACATTGTAGATGTCACGTTGTAGATGTGACAATATAATTGTCACGTTGTAGATGTCACGCTATAGTTATCAGGTTATAGATGTCACCTTGTAGATGTCACGTTATAGATGTCACGTTATAGTTATCAGGTTATAGATGTTACGTTGTAGATGTCACGTTGTAGAAGTCAGTCATTCAAGTGAATGTCCATAATTATGAAAAAGGATCTGCTTTTTCAACCAGAAACAGCGCCTCTCCTTTCCACGTTGGCATGTATAGTATTGCACCTTGTTTTCTTTCCCATTACTGGGGATGAGTTACAGAACTAAACCAAGCCCTTGAGCAGTCTTGATTCTAGTTTCCAATATGACAGCTGAGATCCTTTCATAATTGCAGATTAATTATTAATTATTATATACATAACCTCTATTTAAAGGTATCGTAAAGTGTAGTAAGAACCTGTAAGGTAATATCTCAGAGGCAAACGTCTCTCGAAAATGAGTCTAGTACCAGAAATGAAGGATTGTAAATGGCTCCTATGATTCTCTGGCTCTGTTGGTGAGCACAGTCATGGTTGAAGGTCTAATCATAGTTTATTACTGTTGACTGGACATATACACACATTTAGAGATTCCAGTCTATTTTGTATGTCAGCAGAATTTATGCCACTTTCCTCTCATGGTGTGCAGGGCCATTTGTGATAGATCACTTCAGCTGCATATGTCAGAGAGAAAATATTGCAGAGCGACCAGCGACATGTTTTATGATTTCATGTTGTGGAATGGTATATAAATGCGTGTACATAGGAACAGGAGTAGATGGATTGCCTTACATAACCTGATTTAAGTTTCCAGTATGGTTTAAACCTTCACCATACATTTGCTGTTCTGGATAATGGTCATTCCATGTTGTAATAGAAGACCTGACAACATTTCGGAATATGTCCCTGTTTTTGTTCAGATGCAGAAAATTTGATAAAAATCAACTTTCTTAATGATGACTTGTAAAGAGCCAGGTGGGCGTTGCCTCTATACAGAATAGTCCTGCAGTCCAGTGTCAAACCCACACTTCTCCCGACCTAACGGACATCACTCCAACTGTGTTTAGTCATCTAAATCTTGCTTGTGTTTAAGGTTGAGCGATCGGGATCAGAGAAGATCGGATTCCCATCGGCGATCGCCGATCCTGATCTTTTCCGGCGGGATCGAGGTCAGAGGTTATCTCAAGATCGGCTCAATCCTATTCATGTATATATCATTAATAGGGTTGAGTGATCGAGATTAGGAAAGATCGGATCCCGATCGATGATTGAGCAAATTTCACGATCGGGATCGGCTGGAAAATGATCGGAAATCGGATTTTAAAATCAGTCCTGAAATCTCAAGATCAGCTCAACCCTACTTGTGTTCCTTTGTCCTTTATTCCCTTACCATGTGCTGTGCAATAAGATGTCTTGTGCCTGGCTTCATCATAGAACTCCTCGCTGCACTGCACGGGCTTGTAGAATACAAGACAACACTGCATAGGCAAAATTAGGAAGTGCCTGGTGGTGACTACAGCATCCAGTCAAACAAAACTAGATAGGTAGGGCTGGACACTGTATATTACTGTATATTATATATAACTCTGCATTTCAGTGTGAACACTGACTTTACCCCTCAGGAATCATTAGCATGATGAAATATAGAAGTATATGTATTTTGGAATATCTGCCTGCATGTCTGTCTATCTGTATATTGTTCTATCATATCTATCTATCTATCTATCTATCTATCTATCTATCTATCTATCTATCTATCTATCTATCTATCTATTGCCTATCTATCTATCTATCTATCTATCTATCTATCTATCTATCCATCCATCCATCCATCCATCAGCTTTTTTCACTTGTTTACGATGCAAAATAAATGAACAAGCCATAAAGAAATATCCAGTGCAATTGTTTTTACCACAGTTGGTTTGCCCTGAAAATTGGTCTTTCTATTAAGCTGACTTGCACTGTTCTTGAAGCAGAAGAGAAATAAATGAGTTGCATGGCGGAGCACATAATGTGCACACTTGTGTTTATTTGGAGAGAATAAATGATTAGCACTGAATAACAGGTTTGACGCCACCTATGACTGCTGGATTAATCACCAGATTCTAGCGGGATGATGGTTTCCATATAGCTGTCATATCTTATGTTTACTTCCCTGTCTGATTGTCGAAATCCTAAAACCATCTATTTTCCTAAAACGTTTAATCTAATAACAATTCTGAATCTGCATTAGTCATCCATTAAATATACCCAAAATTCCGAAGAACGTTTGATTTTCTGACAGTATTTGTGACATTAGTAAATGTTGTATTAATACTTTATTAGCATATTCTGTCTCTTTTCTGTGAAATCCTGCACTAAAATCTGATGTTCCCCTTGTTTCTTATTGGAGTGCAACTGAGGGTGCTCTTGTGTAATGCAGGGAAGCTAAGGCTGGTGGGTGTCACTTGAAACAGTGATATCTTTGGCATTATGAAACTTAGAATAGTAGTTTTGATGTCATATGAAAGATGATATACCTATATTATTTCCACAGATGTCATCAGATGAAAATGCAGCCGCTCGTAATCCTAACTGATTTCATTTCTGGTACTTAATGGGGGAACTGAGAATATCACTAGGGTTGAGCGATCAGGATCGGAAAAGATCAGATCCCGATCGGCGATCGAGTAAATTTCACGATTGCGATCCCGCCTAAAAAAGATCGGGAATGGAATTTGCTCAACTTACCTGCACAGAAGCGCTACCGCTCACCATTGTTCTCGCTCCTCTTCTCTCTACTTCACATGCCTGCAGAGCGCCATGTACGCCCCCGCCTCCCAGGCTAGTTTTACAGATGCTGGGAGAAGGTGGGGCTTGTTGTGGCTTAGGAGAGTGTGGGCGTGTACTGGGAGGGGAGACGTGAGTGATGCAGGATCCGATCTTTCCCGATTGCTCAACTCTAGTTACTTTATAAGAAATTTGCAGTGTAAAAAGTCTAGCAAAGACTTCTTCCATAAAATTTAACTTTTAATAAAGATGCAATTAGCTAGCTAGTCACCCATGTGGCTCACTGCATAACTCCACCTATGTAAAAATGCTTGCTGAAGAATTTTGTGATTTTTAATTGCATCTTTATTAAAAGTTAACTTTTATAGAAGAAGTCTTTGCTGGACTTTTTACACTGCGAATTTCTTGGATACATGTCTTCAGGCCGTGAAGATTTTCCATGCATTGGCTGTCTTCAGGAACGTGAGTTTGGAAATATCTCTTGTTAAATATCTGCAAGTTGAACCTGAATTTCCCCTCCCCCATCCCCTCTACATAGACTAGTTACTTTATGTTTATGGAGTAGTGTTGAGTCGATCTTGAGATTTCAGGATCTTTTTTAAAATCTGATTTTCGATCATTTTCCAGCCGATCCCGATCGTGAAATTTGCACAATCGCCGGTCAGGATCTTTCCCGATCCCGATCGCTCAACCCTACTTTCAATCCTTCACCAGATCTGTGCCAACTAAAATAGCAGTGCATTCCGCGGTTTTTTTTTGGGGGGGGTTTTGTATAAATGACAATTTTCATAAAAATAATTGACAACTTGGCAAAACTTCACAGGCCCCATTATGAATCAATGGAGTCTATCGGGCACCATTGGGTTTATCATGTGACAGATCTAGCACATCGTAGTGGCTTCCATAAAGGCTGACGTGAACAGTCTCAGTTTTTAATGTAAATGTTACCGTAACTAATGTTGCCTCATTTTTAAAATGTCAAGGTGCTAGAAAGCCTGAGTCACCATTTCATGTATTTGTACATTATTACAGTAGCAATGATTAGCACTTAGCTCGGCTTTTAGACTTCAACATGTGCTTAACTTTTCCAATAATCTTAAAGCAAAATTGAAAATTCATCTTACTGAAATGTAAAATTAAATTTTTTTCTATGGAACACAAGCCCATTAGGAAGCACAGTATTCCCTGTAATATTAACCCTATCCTGGCCCTATTCAGAAGCCGCTACAGTTTGCTGGTTCCATTTGCAGCTGCAACAAACCTGTGTGTCCTAGACATGCAGGGCACATTGTATTGGCATTACTATCACCAAAGTCTTTATCATCACATATGATCCACTAGTGGAAAAAAAAGCTAGCAGAACCCATTGTAATCAATGGGAGGCTTTATTTTCAGTGTGGAAAATTCCACACCAAATTGCTCACCATTTTCCTCCACGTGAATGGACCCTAAGTGGGGAGGTGAGGAAAAATAACAAATACTTACCTTGCCTCAAGTCTCTTGGACATCCATGCAGCATCCAGTTCTCCCTGTCATCCAGTTGCAAGCATTGGGGTCACCTCTGAGGCTTGTGATTGGGCACTAGTGGTCACATGGGTCCTTCGATGTCACGATTCTCAGAACCAACAATGTGACGCCAGTCGGAGGCCTGAAGAGCGCACACAGTAACCAACAGACACGCCGTTGAGGCAAGGTGAGTACAAGGGTTTATTTCCTTTCACCTCCTCTGGGCCTCCATTTATTATTATTAGAGTATGATAGTCTTTTATGGGTGACGAACACCAAATGTTGAGTGTTTAGGCAATTCTAAACATATCATTAAGAGTAGAGGGGGTATGGTCAGGCTCCTTCTCTCTAGATGCTCTACAGCAGGCACATGAGCTGTGTGTATGGCACTTATGCCCTTCGGAAAGAGATAGTATTATTAGAGATGAGCGAGTAGTACTCGATCGAGTAGGTATTCAATCGAATACTACGGTATTCGAAATACTCATACTCGATCGAGTACCACTCGCTATTTGAATGGAAAAGTTCGATGCAGAACCAGCATTGATTGGCCGAATGCTATACAGTCGGCCAATCAACGCTGGTTCTTCTCCTACCTTTAGAAGTCTTCTCTGTGCAGCTTCCCCGCAGCGTCTTCCGGCTCTGAATTCACTCTGCCAGGCATTGGGCCTGGGCAGAGCCAACTGCGCATGCCCGGGCTACAAGAAAATGGCCGCTTTGACTGTAAGCGGCCATTTTCTTGTAGTGCAGGCATACGCAGTCGGCTCTGCCCAGGCCCAATGCCTGGCAGAGTGAATTCAGAGCCGGAAGGTGCCGCGGGGACGCTGCACAGAGAAGACTTCTCGGAGGATCCAGCCCGACCCTCACTCGTGGACTTGGTAAGTGTAATTTGATCGAATGTTGCCTACCCCTGAAACAAGTATTTTCCCCCCATAGACTATAATAGGATTCGATATTTGATTCGAGTAGTCGAATATTGCGGGGCTACTCGAAACGAATATCTAATATCGAACATTTTACTGTTCGCTCATCTCTAAGTATTATCTTTTGCCAATCTCTTCACTCTTTGATACTATTGTACTTTGCAGTGCAGAGGAGCCATGTAAAACTGTGCAGAGTCCATGGGATGTACAATTGGTCAGAGGCAGATCCCTTGTTTATTATGAGCCATGTCACAGCTTTATGCTTTTATTATCATCTATGGTATCTATTTTTTATGCCAAAGTTATGCCAACAACGCCAGTATAAAATGTATGACTCAGCAATGTTATCTCGAAAGTGGTAGCAATGTGCTATATATCTACAAAAGTGATTTCTACTCATGCATTATTGAAATAGATGATATTTTCAGAACAATATGTTACTACCAACGAATGTTCTAAATTTTCTAAAGGGCTACTTTTTGAAACGATGCCTAAAATTTTTTGATCCCTTTCTATACCACTACATTTCATTCCACTGCAACACAACAAAACATAGTTAATTTTTACTTTGTCCTAGGATAAAGTCTATTTTTGTTCGAGGCAACCCTTCATCGTTCTCTTATTTGTATTGTTCATCTTGTCTGAAATATTCACATTTCTAGAAAAATTCACTTCTGCTCCATTTATTTTATTTCCAACATGAATGTTCTGTAAAGTAGCTTATGATTTATGAAAATAATACCTGCTGACCAGGCATGCCTATTATCTTGCAGTGTTAAACCCAGCTGCCTTGTAACATAGAAATTTATTAAGCTAACAATGTCTTTTATTAGAATGTTTTCTCTGTGTAACAATAAATTATGCGGTATTGCTTCTAACTGCAATCATTTACAGAATATGTGCAATCCATATGCCGCCTTCATAGCTCATACGTTATTGGGTGCTATATTTCTTATAACTAGTGGTTATATTATTAGTTCAGCCCCATTGCTGATTCTAGGGCTCTTACGCAGAATAAATATTGTTACTGCTTAATTGTAAATTTTGTTTTTTTTCTTTCATTTCATTTACATCTTTTAACTTATATTTTACATGAACTGACTTTAAAGGGATCTTATCATTGGATACCCTTTTTTCTGACTAACACGTAGGAATAGACTTAAGAAAGGCTATTCTTCTCCTACCTTTAGATGTCTTCTCCACACTGCCGTTCGGTAGAAATCCGGGTTTTCTTCAATATGCAAATGAGTTCTTGCGTAGCACTGGGGCGCTCAAACAACACTGGGGGTGTCCCCAATGCTGCGAGGGAACTCTCAAGTACCACCTCTATCTTATTCTGGATCACCCTCTCCCTGTGTCTTCTTCCATCCTCAGTTTCAATCTTCTAGGCATGAGCAGTCGACTCTGCCATCAGGCTTCAGCAGAGCTGACTACACATGTCCGTGGCCACAAGAAAGCCACAAGAAAATGGCCGCTTACACAGTAACCAAATTGAGTTTGTTGCAAATTTTCCAAAACTTTTGGGGGTTGATCACTCATGAGTCATGAGCCAGTTGGAGAGAATTTCAGTATTTCAAGGGATCATGTTCCAAATGTAAATCAATGAAATAATCTGTCTGTAGCGCAAGAGATTTACACAACCATAATTAATCCAAAGAAGTCCTAGAAATAGAGAAGTAAACAGATATTAGCAAGGATAAGCAGTGGTGTCCTTTAAGTAGTATTGAGTTGCTGTCTTAGTTTCAGTCCGGTTTTCGTGTAAACCTGAGATGTATCTATTTATCAAAAACATGGAAAAAAAAATATAAAAGAAATTGCAGCTTTGGTAAGTTTGTTGAATATATATATATATATATATATATATATATATATATACTGTATATATATATAATATATATATATATATATATATATATATATATATATATATATATATATGCAAGTAAGTGAATCTGAGCTGTCACATAGATCATTATTTCAAGCCAGTTGCGTAAAATGAGTAGTCAAGTCTATCTGATGTTCACAATCTGTCCGTATTACACAAGATATTCCATCATAAAATGCTTTTGATTTCTGGTGTATAAAGGAATAATTGGATCCCCACTGCAATGTCAGCACTTCTGTAATACTGGACTTAAAATGAAGCTATCATACAGAGGAAGAACTTCTAATTACTCCTGTGGAAGCCATAGATGTATATTAGATTTATTCCAACCAAAAATGTTGTGTTTAACAAGAACCTTCTGGGTCTTCTCATTTCCTACTTGGTGTTTGATAAGCAGATGGGTCCTTTCTGGCATAAGGAAAGTATTAAGTAGTATATTCTGACTCCTTGTTGCTCCCCCAGTCAAATGTCACCACCTGTGGCTGCCTTTATATTTACAGCATGCAACTGCTCCATCATACTAAGTTTTGTATTTTGGCGCTGAATCCACGGCAGAATCCGCCCAATCACAATAGAGGTCTATGTAGACTGCTAGCTTACTTTTTTGCGTGAGCGGCATGTTCCTGCTCCCGGAAAAAAAAGTGAGCTGCCCCTTCTTCAGGCGGACTCCGCGGCTGAATCAGCCCCGGCGTCCGCCTCACGACAGCACCCTCCAGACTAGGCCCATTCATTTGGGCCTACTCCGGAGCAGGAAGCCGCGACAGTCGCGGAAGGCGTATTTTGCACCGATTCTGATGTGGCTTCCCACGTCAAAATCAGGAACAAAATACGCCCCCTTGCCCCATGTGAACTACACCTTAAGCTAACAGAAACATTTGATAATGCCTAAAACAGGGAAATACAGTGTTGCTACAGATAGATATGATACATGAATAAATAGATGAGTTACTACAGCCTGCGTAGGACATCACAGGAGTGGGGGCCCTGGAGGAATGGGAAGTGATGGTTCTGTTATATTACCACATTCCCCCATTGCTATTTGGGGGGGGGGGGTTGCCATTTTTTGCATAAGTTGTAAAACCACTTTAAATTCTAATTTAATAGAATTAAAGATAGATAGATAGATAGATAGATAGGTAGATAGATAGACAGGTAGATATGTCCTGTTGCTGTCGATAGTGTACAGGAATTTTCTGCTACAGTGAATTATTTTTCAGAGTAATGTATACTGCCTTTTCATAATGTCAAAAATACAGTACAAACTCCATTCCTTGTATTTCTTCAGAACAGTGTCAGAACAGTGCTAGTTCTTTTGCATTCGCCACAGTTTTATACCCGCTGTTCGCTGACAGCATCCTTCTCTGGCTTCTTATGTACCAGCCTTGGACTGCGGCCAAGTATAGAAGCGGAAATTAAAGGGTGAGAGTGGTTAGTAAGGAGGTTGGCAATTTTCTGCACCTATTATTCTAAATAATTTGGGCTGTAAAAAACATATTACTATAAACAATAATTACAAGTTAAGTATGTCATGTACATACCATGTGCCAGCTCTGATACATTGATCTGAAAATGATATTGTATGCATATTGGTAAGGGAGAGAACCTCTGCATTTCATGATGGCCTCCCAGCTACAGCAACTCAGTAAAACACTAAATCCTATCACACGTTCATATACAGCTGCAAGTTAATGAGTACAGCACTGAAATAAGCTTAAAGGCACACAGCCCAAAAGTAGGGTTGAGCCGATCTTCAGATTTCAGAATCAATTTAAAAATCCGATTTCCGATCATTTTCCAGCTGATTACAATTGCGATCGTAAAATTTCCTCGATCTCGGATCAGGATCCGATCTTTCCTGATCCTGATTTCTCAACCCTATTATTGATATATACATGAATAGGGTTGAGCCAATCTTGAGATAACCTCTGACCTCGATCCCGCCGGAAAAGATTGGGATCGGAATTCTGATCATGATCATGAAGTTTACTCGATCACTGATCAGAATCCTATCTTTTCCGTTCCCGTTTGCTCAACCCTACCCAAAAGCTAAACATAAAACTTATGATATTTGCTGCATTTGTTGTGGGGAAGGTAGCTTGGTAGTGGTGCAGATCCAACCAGTCAGAGACAGGGACACAAATCTTGCAGCAAAGCAGTTTATTTAAGAAAAAATAGCAAAATAAATAAACTTTTACGTCAGGCACAAAAATGAGCAAAATAAAATACAGCCTTAACTTCAGGCAAAATAATGTCAAACCAAAAATCCTGCTCGTCTGAGCGCTAACTAAACAGGAAATACTAACTGTACATGTGGCTTACTACCAGCCTCACAAATCAACCAAAACAACACTATACCGTAACACAAAGCTCTCAATGTCAGGGCAGATGCAGACATCTCCCAGGATCTACCCTGAAGTTCAGGCTTTGTGCCGCCACCTGGCCAATGGAAATGATCTGTGATGTTATTATCTCCTCAACGGAATCTTGAGCATGTGAAGTATGCACTTGTAGTGTTGGTTAGGTGCAATCATGTGGTGCGTATGTGGCTATGCATGTGCAAGAGTTTGTGCTATTAATCTATAGAGGGGATGGAGGAGGCTGCTGTAAAAGGCACATTAATAGCTACAGCTGCTACAATGTGAGGGGGGGGGAACGTTTATAACACTGCAATGTTTCAAGATAAGACTCCACCACTACCCAAAATGAATCAATACATCAAGTCTCATGTCTGTGAGCTGGATAGGGGCTCTATGTAAACAAAGTGATTGGAAATAAGGAGGGAGGGGGCAATTTAACCACTTCAGTACCGGGCCAATTTGTGGTCCAGGACCAGACACATTTTTGTGTTTTTTTTGTATGTGCGGTCTTGAGGGCTGTAACATTTTTCTTGTATGTCTCATTTAACTAATTTTTGTGTCTTCTTTTCGGGGATACATAGGGCTTTATTTTTTATGTTGTTTTTATTTTCAAATGTGTTTTAATATTTTTTTATATCCGGGAAAATATAAACCTAATAGGAGGGAAATTGTGTCTGGTTTTCACTTTATTATAATTTTTTTTTTTTTTTTAAATTTAATAACACAAAGTGCTACTGAAAAACCTTATAAAAATAGTTTTTCCTCTCCATTACGGTAATTTTTATTTTGTATATATATATATATATATATATATATATATATATATATATATTTTAAGACTGTGTCCCCACAAGGTCATAAGAGACCTTGGGGGACATCTGATCACTTTTTTTTTTTTTTATTAGGGAGGCTGATTTCCCCTATAGCTAAGGCTGCTACATTTGGCCTCAGTTGCAGGAGGAATCCAGCCTCCTGCACACTCTTCTTTACACTTACAGAGCTGATCTAGGTCCTGTAGGACCCAGCAGCTCTTGTAAGACTCTAACACCGGCGAATCACGTGACCACCTTGTCAGAGGGTGGCCGCATCATGGCGGCGCCCACAGCCATGTATACAGCACTCATTCCAAGAAGACAAGGAAGGGAATAAACCTTCCCTGCCATCTCTCTGGGAGCTCCGGCTGAAGTTGCAGCCGGCTCCCAGCTTCAGCAGCTGTACGATCTCCGTGCAGCTGCTGTGTTCTGATTGGACATACCGGTACATCCTGTCAGAACTAGGCAACCACTTCCCGGACGTATATAGTCTATGGGCAGTCCGGAAGTGGTTAATAAGTGGAGAAGGAAACCTATTTCCTTAAAATTCAATATAACAAAGTTTCTTATATTCGCCTGGTTTTATAATTGGACGCACACTATGAACAATGTAAAATTTGTATGAATATAATCCTCTTTATCCTATCTACTGAGGTTACAGCAATACAAGTAAATCACTGAATTTACAGACAATCGTCTTTAAACTATAATTGATTTTAATTGATTCGCAAGCATTTTATCGGCCAAGGAAAGTACAGGATATCAAGATATGTATGAAGTAAGGAACTAAAGACATCTTACAGTGCTGGCTTGCAATTAAGCTGTGTTTCTTAGATAAAATCCTATGACAGGGAGGAATTGGGATTGTTGCTTAACTTTTACCTGCTGAGAACATTTGTGTTAAAATAGTTTTCCAGCAATTAGTGTGTTTATGGCCTATACACATGAATAGTCAGGATATAGCCTTGGCATCCTGGAATCAGCAGTAAGCACAAAGTGTTACACTCCATTGCAAGGTGCAAACCCTTTACGGATTATGCTGTCTCATCATGTCCTTGATGCTGCAACTTTGTTGCAGTATTAAGTGAAGGGTCAAAGGGCATCAGAGCTCAATAAAGGGTCAGCATACTCTGATCAAACGTTGATGGCCCTGCCCATATACCTTAGATAACTGTTAATTGAACAAATTCCATGTGATTCTACTTTACACATATATGCATAGTGTGAGAGGGTGACAGACAGAGTGCTGGAGTAGTGCTATATCAGCCACCAATGTGTGGTCCAGGGTTGGTCTAAAGTAGGCTTCAGCCCAGGTGTGGGTCATAGGCTCATTACTGGCCCCTAAAAGGCTGAAGAGCCTGCACTTCAGGGCAGATCCATGGAGTGAGAGGAGTTGTCTCGGTCTGTCCTGATGCTCTGAGTCTGGTGAGACTGCATTGTGCTAATTTGTTTGTTCTTTTGGCTGGTAGTAAGCCACACGTATAGTTAGTTTATTATTACTGCTAAGAGCTCGGATGAGCAGGATCTTGTTTCACATCATTTTTTCTAAATAAACCTGTATGCTGCATATCATATTTTGTGTCCCTGTCTCTGACTGGTTGGGTCTGCACTAGAGATGAGCGAATATGCTCAATAGAATACCTCAACCAAAAACACTTCCAGGGCATCAAATTTTTACTGCCCCTCCCACCTTCCCTGGCGCCGGGAGCTATGCAGCCAAGGTATTCAATCGAGCATATTCGCTCATCTCTAGTCTGCACCATTGCTGCTACTGAGCACAATAGTTAGTCATGGAACTAATAAACTGCTACCACACAATTATGATGACTTGTTATCTCCTCTAAAAACAAAAATATGGCTGCTGAAATTCAATCTGTAAAATGTTTTATTATAAAATATTGCATTTGGGTTCTCTGAGGCCCTCTTGCATGAGGGGCCCATTATCCTGTCCTAGCTTTCACCCATGTTCCATATGTCTAGTACTCTGACGATGTCATATGTCAGTAGGTTTCCGATGACGAATAGAAACAGGACAATAAAACTAACATAGCCTCCCTGACTACTAAGTAATTCTTGTAATTCTTCCTTTTTTGAGCTTTATTAAGATCTTGAAAGATTTACTGGTTTCATACAAAACTAAATACTGTAGCGTCTATTGATTTAAGTGCAGAATTAAAACTAGTCTTGCGGTAGGCAGAAAAAGTCTACGTATTAATAAATTGTGGCTATGTTCTTGTTAATGAGCCACCTAACACCGGGACGGCTAATAAATAAAGTTCCCCTTTTGATTAGATGAGAAACATAATTTGTGACTCAACATCAAAGTGTACGAGCGGGCTATGTGAAGCCGCTGCGGAGAAGGAATATGGCTTTCATAATTACCTGGGAGTGAAGTTCACTTATAACATTTTTAGCAGGGAAGAATGTATATGCATGGAAAAATTACCGCTATAACCCAGCCTCCGTACCACTATCATACATCCTATGACATAATATAGGAATACAAATACTTCCAATGATGAAAATTGTGCATAATTATAGTTCATTAATACCTTAACGTACCGTTGTACGTCCTGCGTGTTCAAGTGTTTATACACAATAGGGAGGGTTTACAAAAGGAAATAGGGGACTTTTTTTTTAGTTGAACATCAGATTGATTCCACATTTTAGACACAAGGGCTTGGATCTTTTAATTTGTAAAATTTGGCAAAATTTTTTGTGAAAACAAATATGGAAACTAAGCCAACCTTGAATTGGCAAAAGGAATAAAGAAATGTCTATGGGCCTACCATATCTATTCAATATAAGAACTTATTACTTGGCCAAAATTTCACCTCTTCAGGCTCTGGTTAGGTTTTGCAGCCTAGTTGGTGGCTTCAACTGTATCTTCATTTTTAGCCTTCCCCAATTTTTTTGAAAAGCTGTGATAAATGTATCAAAAGTTAATGCATGCCAAACCATGTAGAGGAAACTGTGATTCCAGAGGTCCTTACTAACCTATTCTAGCCTGTAGGTTCTAAGAGACTCAGCTCATATAAGCACCATAGCACATTCATACAGATGCTCAATGGTGGTGACATGGGTTACAAGATAATCCAGATAAACCATAATTTTAAAAATTTTGATAACCCTCTTTATGTTAATATAGCTGGCAGTAGCTAACTTGATGCCCTACTGAACCATAAATCTTGCATTTCTGTTATTGTTATGGTCTATCTTTGGACTATGTGACTCATCAAAGCTGCTATGTATGCTGGATCTAGGATGAAACCCCTGCGGACTTTCTGTGAAAATCGCTGTAAGAAAAACTGCAATACATTAACACAGCATTTTTCCCCGCAATTCTTTTTAGTTCCAACCAACTACGTGAGGCCTTAGCCTCAATCTTATTTGGCATCTCCTCTTCTGTCCGCTCTGGCCCCTACACAGTACAATTTGCTCACAGTGGCCCCCACACAGTACAATTTGCTCACAGTGGCCCCCACACAGTACAATTTGCTCACAGTGGCCCCCACACAGTCCAATCTGCTCCACAGTGGCCCACACAGTACAATTTGCTCCACAGTGGTTCCCACACAGTACAATTTTCTCCACAGTGGCCCCTACACAGTACAATTTGCTTCACAGTGGCCCACACACAGTCCAATCTGCTCCACAGTGGCCCACACAGTACAATTTGCTCCTTAGTGCCCCCCCCACAGTATAATTTGCTCCTCAGTGACCCCCACACAGTCCAATCTGCTCCACAGTGGCCTGCACACAGTTCAATTTGCTCCACAGTGGCCCCCACAAAGTCCTATCTGCTCCACAGTGGCCCCCACACAGTATAATTTGCTCCACAGTCACCCTCACACAGTATAAAATGTTCCACAGATGAGTGCCCACAGAGAGGGCTCTGAATGCCACCTCTGGCATCTGTGCCATAGCTTCGCAATCATGGTCTTATATTTCTTATAGCTGGTATACTCTTCATTGTTATCTACTGATATCTACTTAATTAAACATATGTGTGAGTTAATCAAGAATTAGTAGAATAAGCTTAATGACACATAAGCGATCTATTAGGTTAATGTAGTGGAATGACATCTTAAAGAAAAGCTATTACAACATGAATGGAATGTAAGATTGCTTATTTATAATCTGCAGACTGATCTCAAATTATTCTAGAATTATTTTCAGAGGTAATTTCGTATGTTGGATAACTCTCTTTGCTTGATACCAAGTTTTAGTCTGAAATTATTTGAAACTAAAATTGTGTTTTATATTTTACTTTAAATCTCTTCTGTCATATAATCTGCAAAAAAAAAAAAAAAAAAAAAAAAAAACCTCAATGAACTCCAATCACTTCAATCATTACAATTAAGGTCAAGGGACATGTTCACTTTAAAACATTATTGTACAGCAACATTTACGTTAAAAGGGTTTTCCCATCTCACTGTTTCCGCAGTCTGACAGCAGACTCTTCTTCTCACTTCCTGTATTTCTCTCCAAACCCCCTCCTACTTGTCGAACGGGCCTAAGAAGTATCACAATACTTATGCAGATCAGCATAGTATGATATGCAGATGCTTGTAGAGAAAGGACTCAGTGTTATCTGTGTGTTTACATAGAGAGATAACAGACTTGGCCTTATCAGCAAACTGCAATTAACTGAGCTGATTGTCTTGTTGGCAAGAGCAGTGAGTGACATCACTTGTCCTATAGGTCTGTGGTTACAGCTGTGTAAACAATGGGAGGAATAAGTTCACATAGCAGGCAAACAAAGCAATATATTTAGGAAAAGTCTTCAATTTACATAAGCTACCAGTATAGATAGGCCCTTTCGATGGGACAACCCCTTTAAGTTTTTCCCCTGGCTTAAATCTGTTTTCTTTTTTTTTTTCTGCTACAGATTGATTTTGCTTATTTATATTACATGTCATCAAACAGATTAACAATACTTGAAGATTTTGAACATGTAAAAAAACTGCAGTTTAAAAAAAAATATTTTTAAAGGAGTTGGGTTTCATTTTGTGGCCAGATGTAAAATTAACATATCGGGTCAGTGCAGTTTTTCTAAACGCAGCCTGCTTTGGCTATAGTTTTAATTCTGAGATGCTGTCAAAGGCCTCTTTATATATGCCAAATAAAAATACTGGTATAAAAATATTAAAAAATTACAATAATTAAATTGATCATTTGAATTATTTTAAAAATCATGGAATATTGCCTATGAATTACTTTTAATTGTACGAAAACATTATCAAGGACGCGTAAATCAGTGGGTAAAAACCCTGTAAATTTACTGAGGGCAGCCCCTTTGCATGTAGTTTATATGAAAAGAGACAATAGTTACTTTGTTACTATTTTTTGGTTTTACTTTATTTAGTGAGAAGAGATTTCTTGGTACATTTCTCCCATCGTAAATTTTGTCTGTGGATAATTTTCTGTATCGTTGTTTACAGTTTAAGGATATGATGATCGTCGAGCAAAAAGTCAGCCCAAGAGGCCAGTTATATTACCATAAAACTCGGCAACAGGAAAAAAAGCATTTAGATGTATAAATGGTAGAGTTAGCTTAAAATATTTCTTGGAAAATAGTGACTTTCAGAAAGCTAATAATATAGCTCACCGAGAATTATGGCAACCTTCACTGACACTGTAACCCTGATCAAACCTCCAAGGGATTACAGGACGGCAGAAATATAACCCTTTATTCTGGAGAAGGTTACAAACACCGAAGACGTTTTCAACAAAAAGCAGAAAACAGAAGTGTCTACCGCATTGTTTGTGTAAGAGCCGTGGTTGAACAACAGTGACATCACTTTGAGGATTGCTCTGATGTAAATGTCCATGAGATCTTATGTAGTATCTATCAAGTCATGAAGGCAGATAGCACAAGAGCGCACCATAGAATAAAAGGAGTTAAATGCAGTTTATCCTCCAACTTTCTCGTCCCTGTCTCTTCGCAGTATCCCAGCACATGACAGAGAGTATGCCCATGGGAATAAATTATTTTAAGACTTAGCTTAGATGTCTGATATCGAGCAAATTTTTCCAACTCAACAGACACAGATGGAGCCCTTTCTGTTTTTGTCTCTTCGCATTGACAACATTGTAAACAACATAACGGACAATTTCTTCCCTCATCGTTGTTGACTTATGTAATGGAAGAAAATGTCAAGTTTTTCCTCCATCAAAAAAAAAAAAAAAAGTAAAAAACATGACATGACATTGGGGTGAAGGCAGACAGATGCCTGAAAGAAGGTGCTCCATTTACATCTGTCCTTTAATGTCCATTGCTGTTATCCTTTTACGGGTGATGGCTACGGAAATTAAACAATGGAAATTACTGTAAAATGGTTTGTAAAGAGTCTTTAGTAGTTTGATACCTTTTTAATGGCTAACAAAAAACGGTGACATATTGCGAGCTTTTGGAACTGCTATAAGGTTCCTTCATCAGGCTGGTATAACACAATATCTGATGAAGGAACCTTATGGCAGTTCCGAAAGCTCGCAATATGTCCTCATTTTTTGTTAACCATTACAAAGGTATCAAACTGCTGAGGATAGGGTTGAGCCGATCTTGAGATTTCAGGATCGATTTCAAAATCTGATTTCCACTCATTTTCCAGCCAGATCCTGATCCCGATCGTGAAATTTGCACAATCGTCGATCGGTATCCGATCTTTTCCGATCCCAATCCTCAACCCTAGTCAATGCTTCTCTATAGGAAAAGTCACTTGAGCATTGATCCGATCTTGAAATAATCTCCAACCTTGATCCCGCTGGAAAAGATCGGGTCGGAATTCCAATCACGATCGTGAAATTTACTCGATCGTGATCAGAATCCGATCTATCTCGATTAGAGATGAGCGAACAGTGTTCTATCGAACTCATGTTCGATCGGATATTAGGCTGTTCGGCATGTTCGAATCGAATCGAACACCGCGTGGTAAAGTGCGCCATTACTCGATTCCCCTCCCACCTTCCCTGGCGCCTTTTTTGCTCCAATAACAGCGCAGGGTAGGTGGGACAGGAACTACGACACCGGTGACGTTGAAAAAAGTAGGCAAAACCCATTGGCTGCCGAAAACATGTGACCTCTAATTTAAAAGAACAGCGACGCCCAGCTTTGCGTCATTCTGAGCTTGCAATTCACCGGGGACGGAGGTTTCCATCCAGTTAGCTAGGGCTTAGATTCTGGGTAGGCAGGGACAGGCTAGGATAGGAAGGAGAAGACAACCACAACAGCTCTTGTAAGAGCTAAATTCCAGGGAGAAGCTTGTCAGTGTAACGTGGCACTGACGGGCTCAGTCGCTGCAACCCAGCTTTCCCAGGATCCTGAATGGAATACACTGTCAGTGTATTCCCGTATACCCGATATATACCCCCGATACCCGTTCCAACGGTGTGCCCCCCCACATTCACCCCAGAAATACCCTGCAAGTCCCCTAGCAATAGGATTGGGGCTATATACACCCACAATTTTTGCTACTGCCATATAGTGCCATTGTTTCACTGGGAATTCAAAGAATATATTGGGCTTACATATAACTTCAATTCCAGGGAGAAGCTTGTCAGTGTAACGTGGCACTGACGGGTTCAATCGCCGCAACCCAGCTTTCCCAGGATCCTGAATGGAATACACTGTCAGTGTATTCCCGTATACCCGATATATACCCCCGATACCCGTTCCAACGGTGTGCCCCCCCACCTTCACCCCAGAAATACACTGCAAGTCCCCTAGCAATAGAATTGGGGCTATATACACCCACTATTTTTGCTACTGCCATATAGTGCCATTGTCTGACTGGGAATTCAAAGAATATATTGGGGTTACGTGCACCCACAATTTTTGCTACTGGTATATAGTGCCATTGTCTGACTGGGAATTCAAAGAATATATTGGGGTTATAAATACCCTCATTTCTTGCTACTGGTATATAGTGCCATTGTCTGACTGGGAATTCAAAGAATATATTGGGGTTATAAATACCCTCATTTCTTGCTACTGGTATATAGTGCCATTGTCTGACTGGGAATTCAAAGAATATATTGGGGTTATAAATACCCTCATTTCTTGCTACTGGTATATAGTGCCATTGTCTGACTGGGAATTCAAAGAATATATTGGGGTTATAAATACCCTCATTTCTTGCTACTGCCATATAGTGCCATTGTCTGACTGGGAATTCAAAGAATATATTGGGGTTACGTGCACCCACAATTTTTGCTACTGCTATACAGTGCCATTGTCTCACTGGGAATTCAAAGAATATATTGGGGTTATGTGCACCCACAATTTTTACTACTGGTATACAGTGCCATTGTCTGACTGGGAATTCAAAGAATATATGGGGGTTACAAATACCCTCATTTCTTGCTACTGCCATATAGTGCCAGTTTCTGACTGGTAATTCAAAGAATATATTGGGGTTATAAATACCCTCATTTCTTGCTACTGGTATATAGTGCCATTGTCTGACTGGGAATTCAAAGAATATATTGGGGTTATAAATACCCTCATTTCTTGCTACTGGTATATAGTGCCATTGTCTGACTGGGAATTCAAAGACTATATTGGGGTTATAAATACCCTCATTTCTTGCTACTGCCATATAGTGCCAGTTACTGACTGGTAATTCAAAGAATATATTGGGGTTACGTGCACCCACAATTTTTACTACTGGTATACAGTGCCATTGTCTGACTGGGAATTCAAAGAATATATTGGGGTTATAAATACCCTCATTTCTTGCTACTGCCATATAGTGCCAGTTTCTGACTGGTAATTCAAAGAATATATTGGGGTTACGTGCACCCACAATTTTTACTACTGGTATACAGTGCCAATTTCTAACTAGGAATTCAAAATGCGCAAGGCTCCCGGAAAGGGACGTGGACGAGGCCGTGGGCGAGGTCGGGGGAATGGTTCTGGGGAGCAAGGTAGCAGTGAAGCCACAGGGCGTCCCGTGCCTACTCCTGTGGGGCAGCAAGCATTGCGCCACTCCACAGTGCCAGGGTTGCTTGCCACATTAACTAAACTGCAGGGTACAAACCTTAGTAGGCCCGAGAACCAGGAACAGGTCTTGCAATGGCTGTCAGAGAACGCTTACAGCACATTGTCCAGCAGCCAGTCAGACTCTGCCTCCTCTCCTCCTATTACCCAACAGTCTTGTCCTCCTTCCTCCCAAAATTCCCAAGCTTCACAGAACAATAACCCCAACTGTCCCTGCTCCCCAGAGCTGTTCTCCGCTCCTTTCATTGTTCCTCAACCTGCCTCTCCACGTCACGATTCCACGAACCTAACAGAGGAGCATCTGTGTCCAGATGCTCAAACACTAGAGTCTCCTCCATCTCCGTTCGATTTGGTGGTGCATGACCAGCAACCCACCCTCATCGACGATGATGTGACGCAGTTGCCGTCAGGGCATCCAGTTGACCGGCGCATTGTGCGGGAGGAGGAGATGAGACAGGAGTTGGAAGAGGAAGTGGTGGATGATGAGGACACTGACCCGACCTGGACAGGGGGGATGTCAAGCGGGGAAAGTAGTGTGGATGTTGAGGCAGGTGCAGCACCAAAAAGGTTAGCTAGAGGCAGAGGCAGAGGCAGAGGTCAGCAGCTTAGGCGAAGCCAGGCCACACCCGGAATCTCCCAAGATGTTCCAGTTCGTACCCAGCCCCGAAAAACTCCCACCTCGAGGGCACGTTTCTCGAAGGTGTGGAGTTTTTTCAAGGAATGCACCGAGGACAGATATAGTGTTGTCTGCACAATTTGCCTCTCGAAATTGATTAGGGGCTCTGAGAAGAGCAACCTGTCCACCACTTCAATGCGCCGTCATTTGGAATCCAAGCACTGGAATCAGTGGCAGGCAGCAACGGCAGGACAAAGGCCGCCTGCCGTTCACGCCACTGCCACTGCCTCTGCCACTGCCTCTGCCTCTGCCACTGCCACTGCTGACTGTGCTGGCGATGCACTCCAGAGGACGAGCCAGGACACCACTTCATCTGCCTCCGCCACTTTGTTGACTTCTCCCTCATCCTCCCCTGTTCCTGTCTTATCTCCTTCTCCTGCACCATCAAAGGCACCATCAGGCGCTTCTTTACAACAACCCACCATCTCTCAGACATTGGAGCGGCGGCAGAAATACACTGCTAACCACCCACACGCGCAAGCCTTGAACGCCAACATCGCTAAACTGCTGGCCCAGGAGATGTTGGCGTTCCGGCTTGTTGAAACTCCCGCCTTCCTGGACCTGATGGCAACTGCGGCACCTCGCTATGCCGTCCCTAGCCGTCACTACTTCTCCCGGTGTGCCGTCCCCGCCTTGCACCAGCACGTGTCACTCAACATCAGGCGGGCCCTTAGTTCCGCGCTTTGCACAAAGGTCCACTTGACCACCGACGCGTGGACAAGTGCATGCGGACAGGGACGCTACATTTCACTGACGGCACACTGGGTGAATGTAGTTGAGGCTGGGACTGCTTCCCAAACTGGCCTTGTGTACCTCGTCTCCCCGCCTAACATTCCTGGCAGGGACACGAGAAGAACACCCCCCTCCTCCTCCTCCTCTACCGCCTCCTCCTCCACCACCGCCTCCTCCTCCGCTGTTAGATTGACCCCAGCTACGAGTTGGAAACGTTGCAGCACTGGCGTTGGTAGACGTCAGCAGGCTGTGCTGAAGCTGATCAGCTTGGGGGACAGACAGCACACTGCCTCCGAGGTGAGGGATGCCCTCCTCGATGAGACGGCAATATGGTTTGAGCCGCTGCACCTGGGCCCAGGCATGGTCGTTTGTGATAACGGCCGGAACCTGGTAGCAGCTCTGGAGCTTGCCGGACTCCAACATGTTCCATGCCTGGCCCACGTCTTCAACCTAGTGGTGCAACGTTTCCTAAAGAGCTACCCCAATGTTCCAGAGCTACTGGTGAAAGTGCGGCGCATGTGCGCCCACTTTCGCAAGTCGACAGTAGCCGCTGCTAGCTTAAAATCTCTCCAGCAACGCCTGCATGTGCCACAACACCGGCTTTTGTGCGACGTCCCCACACGCTGGAACTCAACGTTTCAGATGTTGAATAGAGTGGTTGAGCAGCAGAGACCTTTGATGGAATACCAGCTACAAAACCCTAGGGTGCCACAAAGTCAGCTGCCTCAGTTTCACATCCATGAGTGGCCATGGATGAGAGACCTTTGTGACATCCTACGGGTCTTTGAGGAGTCCACAAGGAGGGTGAGCTCTGAGGATGCGATGGTGAGCCTTACAATCCCGCTCTTGTGTGTTCTGAGAGAATCCCTGATTGACATCAGGGATAACTCAGATCACACAGAGGAGTTAGGGATAGCATCCGATCCGTCACAGCTGGAGAGTAGGTCCACACATCTGTCCGCTTCACTGCGTTTAATGGAGGAGGAGGAGGAGGAGGAGGAAGAAGAGTTGTCCGATGATGTGATGGTGATACAGGAGGCTTTCGGGCAACTTCGAATCGTCCCATTGTTGCAGCGCGGATGGGTAGACATGGAGGATGAGGAGGAAATGGAGATTGAACTTTCCGGTGGGGCCAGAGGAGTCATGCCAACTAACACTGTGGCAGACATGGCTGAGTTCATGTTGGGGTGCTTTACAACCGACAAGCGTATTGTCAAAATCATGGAGGACAACCAGTACTGGATCTTTGCTATCCTTGACCCCCGGTATAAAAACAACATCTCGTCTTTTATTCCGGTAGAGGGGAGGGCCAATCGCATCAATGCTTGCCACAGGCAATTGGTGCAGAATATGATGGAGATGTTTCCAGCATGTGACGTTGGCGGCAGGGAGGGCAGTTCCTCCAGTAGGCAACCAAGTTCTCACCGGTCCACACAAACGAGGGGCACACTGTCTAAGGTCTGGGACACCTTGATGGCACCCCCTCGCCAAAGTGCCGCCACGGAGGGTCCTAGTGTCACCAGGCGTGAGAAGTATAGGAGCATGTTGCGGGAATACCTTTCCGACCACAGCCCTGTCCTCTCCGACCCCTCTGCGCCCTACACGTATTGGGTGTCGAAGTTGGACCTGTGGCTTGAACTTGCCCTATATGCCTTGGAGGTGCTGTCCTGTCCTGCCGCCAGCGTCCTATCTGAGAGGGTGTTCAGTGCAGCCGGTGGCATCATCACTGACAAGCGCACCCGTCTGTCAGCTGAGAGTGCCGACCGGCTCACTTTGATAAAAATGAACCACCACTGGATAGAGCCTTCATTTTTGTGCCCACCTGTGTAAAGCACCCCAACATGAAACTCCATGTCTGTACTCAACCTCTCCAATTCCTCCGCATCCTCATACTCATCCACCATAAGCGTTGCACAATTCTGCTAATACTAGGCTCCCTCCACCCTGATTTCCCCCAACTCTGCTGGTTAGAGGCTCCCTCCACCCTGATTTCCACCAACTCTGCTGGTTAGAGGCTCCCTCCACCCTGCTTTCCCACAACTCTGCTGGTTAGAGGCTCCCTCCACCCTGATTTCCACCAACTCTGCTGGTTAGAGGCTCCCTCCACCATGAATTGGTCCAAACTGGGCTGTTTAGCAGCTCCCTCCACCATGAATTGGTCCAAACTGGGGTTTTTAGAGGCTCCCTCCACCATGAATTGGTCCAAACTGGGCTGTTTAGAGGCTCCCTCCACCATGAATTGGTCCAAACTGGGGTTTTTAGAGGCTCCCTCCACCATGAATTGGTCCAAACTGGGCTGGTTAGAGGCTCCCTCCACCATGAATTTGCCCAAACTGGGCTGTTTAGAGGCTCCCTCCACCATGAATTTGCCCAAACTGGCCTGTTTAGAGTCTCCCTCCACCATGAATTGGTCCAAACTGGGGTTTTTAGAGGCTCTCTCCACCATGAATTGGTCCAAACTGGGCTGTTTAGAGGCTCCCTCCACCATGAATTGGTCCAAACTGGGGTTTTTAGAGGCTCCCTCCACCATGAATTGGTCCAAACTGGGGTTTTTAGAGGCTCCCTCCACCATGAATTGGTCCAAACTGGGGGTTTTTAGAGGCTCCCTCCACCATGAATTTGCCCAAACTGGGCTGTTTAGAGGCTCCCTCCATCATGAATTGGTCCAAACTGGGGTTTTTAGAGGCTCCCTCCACCATGAATTGGTCCAAACTGGGGTTTTTAGAGGCTCCCTCAACCATGAATTGGTCCAAACTGGGGTTTTTAGAGGCTCCCTCCACCATGAATTTGCCCAAACTCTGCTGGTTAGAGGCTCAATCCACCCTGATTTTCAAAACAAATGTTGGTGCCAACCTCAACTTACTACAAGGGCCAAATTCACTGCTGGTGACAAGCTCTCCTCACTGCAAGTGCCAAATACACATGTTTCAAGGTGTTTTCCTACTGTCAGAGAGGTGGTATTGAGTGTGTAAAGTGTGTAGTTGTTAGGCTGTGATGTTGGGGTAATAGAGGGTCTTTGGTGTGTTAGATGCCCCCAGACATGCTTCCCCTGCTGTCCCAGTGTCATTCCAGAGGTGTTGGCATAATTTCCTGGGGTGTCATAGTGGACTTGGTGACCCTCCAGACACGGATTTGGGTTTCCCCCTTAACGAGTATCTGTTCCCCATAGACTATAATGGGGTTCGAAACCCGTTCGAACACACGAACATTGAGCGGCTGTTCGAATCGAATTTCGAACCTCGAACATTTTAGTGTTCGCTCATCTCTAATCTCGATCACTCAACCCTAACTGAGGACTTTCAATCTTTACATTTTATATCCACTGGCTAATATGGTACAAAGATAAATTGTTCTTGTAAAATGGTTGTCTAGGATAAACAGAAAATTCCTCAAAAGCAGGGAATGAGCTGAAGTAAATAAAAAAAACAACAACTATACCCCCGTTGTATTCCCTAACTTCTCCCGTACTATTGCCCGTGTAGTCCCACCAGTCTCTGCTTACTTCCTGCAGCCATGATGTTCCATATATTGGCTTCACCCATTCACTGACCTCATCAATCACTTTCTATATATTCAGGCATCTTAGCTAACGCCACGATCATGTGCAAATGTGTTTCTAGTCAAAACTGCCGAAAGTAAGGTTTTAGAAAGTCTTGCAAAAATTTATGGTTTCGGTATAGGTGATTACTGTGTCCTAAAATTATTGGACAGTCAGTCATAACACACTCTGTACTGTAAGGTTAATTGACCTTGCAAAAATTGGCTAAAGGAAAATATCTATCGAAGAAGGAAAACATATTTTCGAGCCCTGTCAAAACAAGTGAAATGTACTACCCGGCACACCGGAGGCCATTTTATGTTTTTGCTTTATCTGCTAATGTTATGCTCAGTCTCTGACATCCAGTGTTAATGGATTGAATTGTCCCCATTATATTTCGTTGTTGGTATCTAAACGTACTGTATTGTGTCACATTAATACCTGTTAGCAAATGCATAAATTTGGTCACAATTTTCATTAAGCATTAGAGATGAGCGAACAGTAAAATGTTCGAAGTTCGATATTCATTTCGAGTAGCCCCTCAATATTCGACTACTCAAGTCGAATATCGAACCTTATAATACTCTATGGGGGGAAAATGCTCGTTTCAGGGGTAGGCAACATTCGATCAAATTATACTTACCAAGTCCACAAGTGAGGGTCGGGCTGGATCCTCCAAGAAGTCTTCTCCTTGCAGCGTCCCCGCGGCATCTTCCGGCATCTTCCGGCATCGGGCCTGGGTAGAGCCGACTGCGCATGCCTGCACTACAAGCGGACATGCGCAGTCGGCTCTGCCCAGGCCCGATGTCTGGCAGAGTGAATGAAGAGCCGGAAGACGCCGCGGGGAAACTGCACGGAGAAGACTTCTAAAGGTAGGAGAAGAACCAGCGTTGATTGGCCGACTGTATAGCAATCGGCCAATCAACGCTGGTTCTGCATCGTACTTTTACATTTAAATAGAAAGTAGTATTCGATCGAGTACGAGTATTTCGAATACCATAGTATTCGATCGAATACCTACTCGATCTAGTACTACTCGCTCATCTCTATTAAGCATTCATTGGTGCTTGTTAGAATGTTATACAAAATCCATTTATCCTACATTGTGAACAAGTGTTTTGCTGCCTTAAGATGGAAAAACACATAACAAAGTCGAAACTTTGATCAATGATGGACATTAACATGATAAAGACATTAGCAGAATCTCATCCCACATTGCATAAAGCGAGCTACTATGTGCGTGAAATAACTGGGCTCCCATTATGATGATATGAATAAGTAGGTAAGAAGAAGTAGGTGTCAAATAATTAACGCTGCTCAAATAACCCCATTACAATCCGTTTTCCCGTTCGCCACCCCCATATTTTTCCCTAAGAAACAAGTTTCATTCTCTTCACCTTTTATATCGTAGGCAGAGAGCTTCTCTTTCCTGATCCTTCCTGCTTGTCAAGATAAATGGGCAGTCATTTATCAAGGTAAACGCGGCTGTACAAGTGTGATTGCAGCCATTTTGACTTGAATGCATTATTAAAGGATGGATTAAAGATTCATATTCTGGTGCAGATTTGGAAGTCCTGGGTTATTTTTTTACTAATGGGTATAAAAAGAAAATTACTATTATAAATACTATTGCCCGGAAAATCAATTATTTCAGACAAGTAAATTATTGAAGACGTAGTTAAAATGGAGAATGCCATCTTCTTCATTTTTCTCGTCTTCACTTGTCTTTTTTTTTTCTAATTTTTTTTTGTTTACTTTGTCTTGTTCTTCTTTATCATCCTCTTCGTCGTCTTCATCTTCTCCTTCACATCAATCTCCCATCGTGATGTTTTTGTCATTAGCTGTCTTTGCTTTAGCAGAAGCATAAAGGCTGAGTTGCCAAAGCTGGCTGCGGCCCAAAACTGATCTAGCTCTGCCCTAGTCAAGCGTAAAGAATATGTCTACCTAATACACATTTCATACATGAATGCAGACACCATTTATGTGTAAATGTGGAACACCCCAAGCTCTAATTAAAACAAAAATCACAGTAAAATACTTTTTTTTTCATTTGATCCGTTCCAGTACAATAAAAAATTCCAACTTTTTCTGGCATAAGATGACCCATTGATACCTGCATGACTCGTTTTTCAAAATAGGACTTGCCCTTCATCAGGCATGAAAGTAATTAAAACGTTGCCCGATATATGTAGTAATCTGAGCCACCATCTGCTTTACAATGCAGAATAGTAGGGTTGAGTGATCAGGATCGGAAAAGATCGGATTTTGATTGGCGATCGAGTAAATTTCATGATTATGATCGGAATTCTGATCTCGATCTTTTCCAGCAGGATCGAGTTCGGAGGTTATCTCAAGATCGTCTCAACCCTAAAAGTGACTTTTCCCATAAAGAAGAATTGACTAGGGTTGAGGATCGGGATCAGAAAATTCCGATCGCAGATTCTGATCGAGCAAATTTCACGATCACGATCGGAATCGGAATCGGCTGGAAAATAATGGGAAATTGGATTTTAAAATCGATCCTGAGATCTCAAGATCGGCTCAACCCTACAGAATAAATGTTTAACAGAGTCAGAGAGACATTTAGTTAACTATTTCTGGATCAAACACATTTTCAGGTTTTTTTCATACATGCGGTTTTGAGGACTTTTTTTTTCCTTTAGGTTATTCAAATAATTTTTGAATTTTTTTCAGTGATAAATAAGGCTTTATATTTCTGGGTTTTTTTAATGTTTTTATGTTTTTCTTTATTATAATATCCAATAAAATGTATCAAAAAAGGAATGCGGTCAAATGTGGGTAATAAAATGCGTCTAAAAAAAAATATAGCTTTGCCTTTCTGTTACAGTAATTTTTATATAGGTGAAAATTATTATTGTGTCGATGGGGAGGGGCTATAACATGATGTGATAATGGTGTTCCCCACACACACACTTTATACATTTAGTTTAAACATTGGTCCCGTTGCCCACATAAGGTCATAAATAGACCTTTGGGGAGGCATATTAGGTCTGCTTTTCGAGACTGATACATTAGCCCCAGTTATTGGAGGAAGACAGCCTCCTATAGCTTACTGCGAAGATCATTTGAGTCCTCTAGAACCCATCTGCTCGTGTCGATCCCGCCTCCTGTGGTCATGTGACCATGAAGTCAGGAGTGGGTGGGTCTCATAGTTGTGTAAACAGTATCGGGAAGCGGGGAGGATAATAAACCATCGCTGCATTCCCTATAGGAGATCTAACGGTAATAACAGCCGACTCCCCTTTTTCTTACAGCTGCACAGTATCGCAAGACATACATATATACATCCTTTCAGTGTCGAGAAGGAATGGCCTGGATCTATAAAGCCAATATAAACTACTTCCAAACTGCTCATTAAGTGTTTGTATTGTTGCGATGTTTTTCTGTGTTGTTTTGTTATAATGTTAACTTTGGAAGACTGTGCAAAAATTGGTTTAAAAGTGATAGATGGAAAAACAGTTAATATTCATCAATCTCACTTCATTAGGCATCTTGAAGATGATAGGCAGCGTATGTCTTATTGCTAAATCACGTAACCTGATCATGTAATCAGGTAATCACTTGTAGCAGTTTTCAAAAAACAAGAAAGTTAATTAACCTCTAGAATGAAGAGAATAAACATGCCAATTATGGCGAATTCGCACTGATGATAACAGGAGAGCTTGGCGAAAAATCTTACTTTGATGTAACATCTTTCAGGTAAATAACGGCTTAAAGTTTACCAAGAATACAATAGATATAAGCAATAGCTGACATAGGCTCCCCCTGTGATCATGGTGCATACTGACTGCAGATCAAGAGCATTTCCATTGTGTATAGTCCATGTACTTAAACATAGCAATCTACTATTATTAGAGATGAGCGAACACTAAAATGTTCGAGGTTCGAAATTCGATTCGAACAGCCGCTCACTGTTCGAGTGTTCGAATGGGTTTCGAACCCCATTATAGTCTATGGGGAACATAAACTCGTTAAGGGGGAAACCCAAATTCGTGTCTGGAGGGTCACCAAGTCCACTATGACAACCCAGGAAATGATACCAACACCCTGGAATGACACTGGGACAGCAGGGGAAGCATGTCTGGGGGCATAAAAGTCACTTTATTTCATGGAAATCCCTGTCAGTTTGCGATTTTCGCAAGCTAACTTTTCCCCATAGAAATGCATTGGCCAGTGCTGATTGGCCAGAGTACGGAACTCGACCAATCAGCGCTGGCTCTGCTGGAGGAGGCGGAGTCTAAGATAGCTCCACACCAGTCTCCATTCAGGTCCGACCTTAGACTCCGCCTCCTCCGGCAGAGCCAGCGCTGATTGGCCGAAGGCTGGCCAATGCATTCCTATGCGAATGCAGACTTAGCAGTGCTGAGTCAGTTTTGCTCAACTACACATCTGATGCACACTCGGCACTGCTACATCAGATGTAGCAATCTGATGTAGCAGAGCCGAGGGTGCACTAGAACCCCTGTGCAAACTCAGTTCACGCTAATAGAATGCATTGGCCAGCGCTGATTGGCCAATGCATTCTATTAGCCCGATGAAGTAGAGCTGAATGTGTGTGCTAAGCACACACATTCAGCACTGCTTCATCAAGCCAATACAATGCATTAGCCAGTGCTGATTGGCCAGAGTACGGAATTCGGCCAATCAGCGCTGGCTCTGCTGGAGGAGGCGGAGTCTAAGATCGCTCCACACCAGTCTCCATTCAGGTCCGACCTTAGACTCCGCCTCCTCCGGCAGAGCCAGCGCTGATTGGCCGAAGGCTGGCCAATGCATTCCTATGCGAATGCAGACTTAGCAGTGCTGAGTCAGTTTTGCTCAACTACACATCTGATGCACACTCGGCACTGCTACATCAGATGTAGCAATCTGATGTAGCAGAGCCGAGGGTGCACTAGAACCCCTGTGCAAACTCAGTTCACGCTAATAGAATGCATTGGCCAGCGCTGATTGGCCAATGCATTCTATTAGCCCGATGAAGTAGAGCTGAATGTGTGTGCTAAGCACACACATTCAGCACTGCTTCATCAAGCCAATACAATGCATTAGCCAGTGCTGATTGGCCAGAGTACGGAATTCGGCCAATCAGCGCTGGCCAATGCATTCTATTAGCCCGATGAAGTAGAGCTGAATGTGTGTGCTAAGCACACACATTCAGCACTGCTTCATCAAGCCAATACAATGCATTAGCCAGTGCTGATTGGCCAGAGTACGGAATTCGGCCAATCAGCGCTGGCTCTGCTGGAGGAGGCGGAGTCTAAGGTCGGACCTGAATGGAGACTGGTGTGGAGCGATCTTAGACTCCGCCTCCTCCAGCAGAGCCAGCGCTGATTGGCCGAATTCCGTACTCTGGCCAATCAGCACTGGCTAATGCATTGTATTGGCGTGATGAAGCAGTGCTGAATGTGTGTGCTTAGCACACACATTCAGCTCTACTTCATCGGGCTAATAGAATGCATTGGCCAGCGCTGATTGGCCGAATTCCGTACTCTGGCCAATCAGTGCTGGCCAATGCATTCTATTAGCTTGATGAAGCAGAGTGTGCACAAGGGTTCAAGCGCACCCTCGGCTCTGATGTAGCAGAGCCGAGGCTGCACAAGGGTTCAAGCGCACCCTCGGCTCTGATGTAGGAGAGCCGAGGGTGCACTTGAACCCTTGTGCAGCCTCGGCTCTGCTACATCAGAGCCGAGGGTGCGCTTGAACCCTTGTGCACACTCTGCTTCATCAAGCTAATAGAATGCATTGGCCAGCGCTGATTGGCCAATGTATTCTATTAGCCTGATGAAGTAGAGCTGAATGTGTGTGCTAAGCACACACATTCAGCTCTACTTCATCGGGCTAATAGAATGCATTGGCCAGCGCTGATTGGCCAGAGTACGGAACTCGACCAATCAGCGCTGGCTCTGCTGGAGGAGGCGGAGTCTAAGATCGCTCCACACCAGTCTCCATTCAGGTCCGACCTTAGACTCCGCCTCCTCCAGCAGAGCCAGCGCTGATTGGCCGAATTCCGTACTCTGGCCAATCAGCACTGGCTAATGCATTGTATTGGCGTGATGAAGCAGTGCTGAATGTGTGTGCTTAGCACACACATTCAGCTCTACTTCATCGGGCTAATAGAATGCATTGGCCAATCAGCGCTGGCCAATGCATTCTATTAGCGTGAACTGAGTTTGCACAGGGGTTCTAGTGCACCCTCGGCTCTGCTACATCAGATTGCTACATCTGATGTAGCAGTGCCGAGTGTGCATCAGATGTGTAGTTGAGCAAAACTGACTCAGCACTGCTAAGTCTCTGCATTCGCATAGGAATGCATTGGCCAGCCTTCGGCCAATCAGCGCTGGCTCTGCCGGAGGAGGCGGAGTCTAAGGTCGGACCTGAATGGAGACTGGTGTGGAGCGATCTTAGACTCCGCCTCCTCCAGCAGAGCCAGCGCTGATTGGTCGAGTTCCGTACTCTGGCCAATCAGCGCTGGCCAATGCATTCTATTAGCCCGATGAAGTAGAGCTGAATGTGTGTGCTTAGCACACACATTCAGCTCTACTTCATCAGGCTAATAGAATACATTGGCCAATCAGCGCTGGCCAATGCATTCTATTAGCTTGATGAAGCAGAGTGTGCACAAGGGTTCAAGCGCACCCTCGGCTCTGATGTAGCAGAGCTGAGGGTGCACAAGGGTTCAAGTGCACCCTCGGCTCTCCTACATCAGAGCCGAGGGTGCGCTTGAACCCTTGTGCAGCCTCGGCTCTGCTACATCAGAGCCGAGGGTGCGCTTGAACCCTTGTGCACACTCTGCTTCATCAAGCTAATAGAATGCATTGGCCAGCACTGATTGGCCAGAGTACGGAATTCGGCCAATCAGCGCTGGCCAATGCATCCCTATGGGAAAAAGTTTATCTCACAAAAATCACAATTACACACCCGATAGAGCCCCAAAAAGTTATTTTTAATAACATTCCCCCCTAAATAAAGGTTATCCCTAGCTATCCCTGCCTGTACAGCTATCCCTGTCTCATAGTCACAAAGTTCACATTCTCATATGACCCGGATTTGAAATCCACTATTCGTCTAAAATGGAGGTCACCTGATTTCGGCAGCCAATGACTTTTTCCAATTTTTTTCAATGCCCCCAGTGTCGTAGTTCCTGTCCCACCTCCCCTGCGCTGTTATTGGTGCAAAAAAGGCGCCAGGGAAGGTGGGAGGGGAATCGAATTTTGGCGCACTTTACCACGTGGTGTTCGATTCGATTCGAACATGGCGAACACCCTGATATCCGATCGAACATGTGTTCGATAGAACACTGTTCGCTCATCTCTAACTATTATCTCTCCAGATAGACTTAGTGGAGTTATCTGGATTTCATCTTGTAGTGCTTAGGGTTGAGTCGATCTTGAGATTTCAGAATCGTTTTAAAATACGATTTTCAATAATTTTCCAGCAGATCGGGTCGTGAAATTTGCTCGATCGCCGATCGGCATCTGATCTTTCCCAATCGCTCAACCCTAGTTACTTTATGTTTATGGAGTAGGGTTGAGCCGATCTTGAGATTTCAGGATCGTTTTTAAAATCTGGTTTTCGATCATTTTCCAGCCGATCCCGATTGTGAAATTTGCTCGATCACCGATCGGGATCCGATCTTTCCCAACCCCGATCGCTCAACCCTAGTAGCGATCATTCTTATAACATACATAACGTATATGACTGCTAAAGCCAATCATATATAGGGTTCTGTTGACCTCTGAGAAAGAAAAGAGATAGTTCATTTTAATATTGATAAAAACTATATAAATATTTGAAGCAATAAGGGTGTTGTCATTGCTCCAAAAGGTAACTTTTGTTGTGCCAAGGAGCTCATTTGTATATGGACAAAAAGGTGATATCTTAGCAATGGAGGCAATGATTCACAAGGGGAAACACCATTTGATTGAGGTGACCCAAGTCTATATCTCGTGATGGTGACAGATTACATTTAAATACATTCTCAAGACACCAATTGAGTATATAAAGATAAGCCGACAGTCTATTCTGTCTATTTACCAGCCCTGATTACTTACGATTTACTCACACACTGAATTTCCACATGGTGGGACTATTAAAGGATTATCTAATCTTATCTTATTTCTCATATCTTTTCAAAACTATGTATCATGAAAAGCAGCAGAAAACCTGTAAGATGTAATATTTCAGCTCTAGGGTTGAGCCAGTCTTGAGATTTCAGGATTGTTTTTAAAATCCAAATCATTTTCCAGCCGATCTTGATCGCGATCGTGAAATTTGCTCGATCGCAGATCGGGATCCGATCTTTCCCGATCCCGTTCGCTCAACCCTATTCAGCTCACTTTTTCCTTAGCATTGCTAAGTTCCATTGGATACATCTTGTATAAATTGGCATATGATTGGTGAGTTACCAAATGGTTACCATCATTTCTTTGTAATGTAATGTAATAATTTTTAGCACTTTGTTTTAGAGGATTGGTTCCAAAAATGTGCATGCACTTTGGTCAATCTAGTCAGAATGTCAATGTATACAGCTTCTACAGTGTATATGGTTGGTGTTGTCTATATAAACTGTTTCTATTGTATTTCAATGTGTGGAATTAATGATTTATGTAGTTCCTGAGATTTTACAATGCGTGTGCCCTTTCTACCTTTTGACCTTCCAGGGGTGTGCTTTCTCTTGCACTTATGTGTATGTAAAAGTCCAACACTTTCATGTTCTGTAAAATAAGACATGACTTAAGGGTTCATCTACAGTTCTCTGAACTTTCAGCATGCTCCAACAAGCAGTCAGCTAGAGGTTTGCATTATCACCATATTGAATATTGTATAAAAATAACGTGATATTTGCTTTCATTGAAGCTATATAAAGCAGGCTCACTATACCAGCTGCAGATGTCCATCATGATCTTTTACTATGCGGTGCATTCTCTAAAACATATGATCAAATATACCTTAGATTTGGATTTAGAAAACATGCAATAATTACATTTTATTCATGATACAAAACCAAGTCTGTATGATATTGATATAATATTTCACCCCAGGCAAAATCTTTTAAGCCAAAAGCCCATCCAACTCAGTTTTTATATGTCATATTAGAGCTCAGAATGTAACTACAAGCCCTCCCATTCTACAAAGCCACAAATACACAGTCCAGTCACATTAATGTGACCACCTGTCAAAATCCAGAATAACCACCTTTGGCAAAGCGGACCGCTGTGAGACGTGCAGGAAGAGAGGGGATGTTGTGATGATGTCACTGGGATGTTGAGCCATGCCGACTCCAGTGCCGTGTCCAGCTGCACTAGGTTACACGGTTGACCATCCATGGCGCGAACAACCTGATCGAGGTGGTCCCACAGATTCTCAATTGGGTTCAAGTCCGGGGAATTTGCTGGCCAAGAGAGTACGGTGAACTCATCCTGGTGCTCCTCGAACCACGCACGTACACTGCGAGCTTTATGACGTGTCGCATTGTCCTGCTGGTAGATGCCATCATCCTGAGGAAAAACAATTCACATGTAGGGGTTAACATGGTCCGCAAAGATAGATGCATACTTGTGTTGATCCATCGTGCCTTCCACAATGATGAGTGCACCCAGATGGCTGATGACACGTGCCTTCTGCGATTGGTTTGTAACGTTGACGTCAAAGTAGTCAGTGGTCGCATTAATATGATTGGACTTTGTAGTAGATTGCAATAAGTGAGAAGACTTGAGAGCACAGACCAGTACATCTTGATGATGGCGGATAAGCTTGGTCACTTTTTGGCTTCAGCCTTATATATCTAATACTGAAGGAGGAGCTTGTTTAGTTTTGCAAAGCTGTATACACATCAATGAAGTTTTGGAAGCTTGACATACAACGTCTTTACCCTCTATCCACAAGCCACACCTGGAATCAGTCCAAATTTCTTCTCTCTGGGTTTGATTCTTTGTGTTTCAGACAGCATGTAATCCTGGATCAAATTTAGACATTATCAAAAACTCTCCAGTCTAGAATGTTGTTACGTTCACCACTGCTAGAAATGTCCTTTTCTTTTGTGTCATTTTCATTCCCAGATGTTTTTTTATCCCACAATTTCATTCCACCACTTTGGGTCTTTAAAAAATCAAGAATAGTAAAATTAAAATTTACAAACTTCTATCTCTATCTTCTTTGTTTAATTATTCTCCAACTGAATTTTTTTGGCTAAATATAAAAGCTGCAATGTGAATGTGTACATTTGTATCACTAAATCAATGGTGACACATTTTTACAGTATCTGGATTGTGTCTTTGTGCAAAATTTAGGAAGATTTCATGATGAATCACAATTGCTGCTAGAAATCGAGATCAACTATCCTTGAGCATTGTTATCAATCCTTGTAATACTGTACATAGTCTTGGGATGACCAAATCCCAAACATAGCCATGACCAATTGAAATGTTTCATATACTAAGAAATAAATTGTTTGCCTAGTAAATATAAAATGTTAAATTTCCTTAAAAGATCTAACCCTATCCATGATGGATCTTGTTTAAAACTAATAAATTATGGAAACTTTATCACCATCTTTATCATTTTAAAACTCTGTTCACACCGTACGTGTGCTTTCAGCCCAACGAATGGGCCATGGCTAGGGTTGAGCCGATCTTGAGATTTCAGGATTGTTTTTAAAATCTGATTTTCAATCATTCTCCATCCAATCCCAATCGTGAAATTTGCTCGATCGCCGATCGGGATCCGATCTTTCCCTATCCCGATCGCTCAACCCTAGCCATGGCATTTTGGAGTGTGTTGCAGATTCCTTACCGCACACTAGGCACAGTATCATACATTGCATTGCATCTGTGCCCGGTATTGAAGCTGAGATTCATTGATTTGAATGTGTAATTTCTGCAAAGGGACTATGTGACTAATGGTTGTGAACATGGTCACTAAGAAAAGACCCAAGATCTTGCCCAAGAGCCTTGGCATGTTATAGTAACATATCAGGGATGATGCTTGGAGTTGAGCCCAATCCTAAGGATGGGCCATTAATATAAAATTCCTTGAATGCCCCTTTAAAGAAGCAAAAATGGTCTATATTTTATTTTTGATGAGTCGTTTAAATGTTCTCTTTAAGTAATAAATAAGGATATTGTCTTAAGATGCATGTTCACCTTGCAACCCTATTGGTCCATTGCATCTATTTTTAAAGGGATCCTATCATTCAAGCACTTTTTTTCTAGCTGACACGGCGGAATAGCCTTAAGAAAGGCTATTCATTTCCTACCTTCATCACTTGCCTCTGGCCCGCCGTTTGGTAGAAATACCATTTTTTTACTGGTATGCAAATGAGTTCTTTTTCAGCACTGGAGGCATCCCCAAAGAAAACTCTCTCCAGTGACGCCTCCATCTTCAACAGCAACCACCTCTTCTGTGTCTTCTTCCAGCTAAGGTCACACTCTGGCGCCTGCACAGTCGGCTCTGCCATCAGGACGCAGGCAAGACCCGAGTGCACCGGCCGGCAGCCATTTTTTTTGAGGCCGCTTACGCATGCATGCGCAGTACGCTCCTGTTCTCCATAGAACTACAGGAGTGTACTGTGCATGCGCGTGTAGTGGCCTCCAAAAAAAATGTCCACCGGCTGGCCTGTGCCCCGATGGCACAGCCGACTGCGCAAGCGCCGGAGTGTGACCCCAGCCAGAAGAAGATGCAGAAGAGGTGGTTGCTGTTGAAGATGGCGTCATCATTGGAGAGAGTTCTCTGGCAGCATTGGGGATGCCCCCAGTGCTGCGAAAGAACTCATTTTCATACCAGTAAAAACCGTTATTTCTACCGAACGGTGGGCCGGAGGCGACTGATAAAAGTAGGTGACTAATAGCCTTTCTTAAATCTTAAGAAATCATCTTAAATGATAGGATCCCTTTAAGTAAAATAAAATAGTTTGGCATATGGTTTCCATTATTAACAATCTGCCACCATTGCCTGTATACAGCTTCTTGGAAGACTCTGGCATTGCTATGGTAACAGACTACAAACACACCTTGCATAGTCTGACAGACCCTTTCATCTGTCCCTTTATACTTTCTAACATATGTTTAGAAAAAAATGTAACTGTTGAGAATAGCAGCTGCTTGGAAAATCATGTCAGGTAAGTGGACACCTTCACTCTGTATACATAGTATTCAATTAATGGCGTGTAAACAATGGAGGCAACAACAGTGCAAAATAATAACCTTTCAAAAACCGCCATTGTACGAGTTGAATAAACCATACATTTACAATAAATCCAAGAGGTGGTATTCAAAGAAATAAAAGCTGCAAGCCGTCTCCGTGTCTCATAGCTCAACAATAAAAGACAATTGAGCAAAATAATGATTTAAGCTGTTTGTTTCTTGCAGGAACACAAGAAGGGAGTAGACTTTTCTGACCATCTGGGAAGTATTTTTTAACCCATAGGACTGCATATAATTCTGTGTAGACATGACATAGATTCTTTGTTTCTGAGGTGGAGAAGTGGATTTGGTTCAATGTATATAGTATAAATCAGTGACTCCCAAAGTGGTCCAGGTGGACCCCCAGGGGTTCACGGGAGACTCGACGGGGGTCATTGTTAGACCTACTCTTCATATTTTTTGACAAATTTTGGGAATATGGTAGAAATGTAGTAGCAGGGAGTCCACCGAAACCAGTAAAATTTTGGAAGTGGTCTATGAGAATAAAAAGTTTGGGAACCTCTGGTATAAATGCTTAGTGGTGAATTGAAATCTTGACATTAAGGAAAATGTAAATGAAGATACAATTAGTTAAGTACCGCTAAGATTTTTTTAAATAACCTTTAATGGAATGATTATATTTCCAAAAATAACTAAAATGGAGCCTTGTTAAAGATTGACATTGATTCCAATGAGATACCATTTTGATAAAAAATAAATAAATAAATAATAATAATAATAATAATAATAATAATAATAATAAATAAAAATAGATAAATAAATCGTCACTTGTATATTTTGTTGACATACATAATGGAATGGTTCACATGTTAAGATATTATGTTAGCATGTTACGATATTGTATTGAGTTAGTTTTAAGACAAATTAGAATCCTTAGCCAAATTTTAATACGGGCAAATCAGTATTTGGCCTAACTATTCACTAACTAACTTGATCTACAATGTGGTTAAGTAGCAAAATGTTAGATGACGAGTAGGGTTGAGCCGATCTTGAGATTTCAGGATCGATTTTAAAATCCGATTTCCGATCATTTTCCAGCCGATTACGATCGTGAAATTCGCTCGATCACCGATCGGGATCCGATCTTTTCCGATCCCGAATGCTCAACCCTATTAATGATATATAGATGAGTGGGGTTGAGCCGATCTTGAGATAACTTCTGACCTCAATCCCACCGGAAAAGATCTAGATTCGAATTCCGATCGCGATTGTGAAATGTGCTGGATCGCCGCTCAACCCTAATGACAAGTAATTAAAACATCGACTATAGTGCAGTAACATTGTAGTAATACATAAAAGTATAACCATACACATTACCACAAACCACATTAGAACTGATCTTCATGGGGTGACTACCAGTAGACTAGTATGCCAGTATAGCATCTATGAAAGTTGACAAGTCTATAAAAATTTGGACAACCGTGCCTTTTATTTGGTCATAGCCGTCATCCATCTGTCGCCTTGTTTCTTGCATTAATTGTGAACCTGAATAACCTGGCGAAGCCAAAGTAAATTATCGGAGCCCTCCATTGTCACCCAACACTTGGGACGGATCACTTATAAGTAGAGATGAACGAACACTGTTCGGATCAGCCGTTCCGAACAGCACGCTCCCATAGAATTGAATGGAAGCACCTGGCATGGTGACTGGCTGCCGGCAAAGTGTACGTGCCAGGTGCTTCCATTCATTTCTATGGGAGCGTGCTGTTCGGAACGGCTGATCCGAACAGTGTTCGCTCAACTCTACTTATAAGCATATTGTATGTTTATTAAAATATATTGGTACGGTTACCGGAATTTCCAATGCTCAATTACCTTTTACTTATTTCTACTTGTAAGAAGGAAAAAAAAAATGTTGGGTTAAGATCGCCGTCTTTTAGATTTTAAAGATGATAGCAAATCTCTCTTTTCTCTTTGTATTCAGATTAAATAATTATACGTTGAATAAAAAGTAAGATAAGTGCAATTCATTTTATTGTGCGAGAGTTATTATTACCTTCTTAGATACAATCTGTGAAGTACAATATAATTGCAGCCACAACAAACTTAGTGATTCACTTCAACCCCGCTGAAGGACAGGAACTCAATTACCGGATAGGGCTGGTAGTTAATAGGAATCATTACTCACGTGTCGTAAATATGAATGAAATGTTTATTTTCTTGTAACTGTTGATCTACTGACGTAAGGAAAATCAGACGGAATAGAGCTGAATGGATTTTTAAAATACATTATCCCCAAGTGCAATGCGCTAATGGATTTTCCACACTTACAATATTCGTATAGGGGGGATTGGGCATTTTACACTATACAACATACTAAATTGTTAATGAGCTAGAAATGGCAGGAGACCGCTCTTTAGATTGCTGTTAATGTTATTATAGAAAGGTGGAACATACATAATATTAATATCTACATCGATAGGGGTTGTTGGAGTTGTTTTCTTTTTAATGTAGATTAGATTTTAATGTAGCACCACATAGGATTCACAATGTACATATTTTTCCCTATAAGTATGTTTTTGGAGTATGGATGGAAATGCATGCAAACACAGGGAGAACATACAAACTCCTTGCAGATGTTTTTTTTTTGCCCTTGACAGGATTCAAACCCAGGACTCCCACTGCTAACCACTGAGCCACTGCATGACCCCTGGGTTGGTAGAGTTTTTGACGTGAGTTATTGTGAGGTTCGACTCTGGTTCGTTTTATACTGAACTTGTTCAGGTAGATCTAGAAGTGCTATGGCTATACTCTAGGGTCTCCTCAGACCCCAAAGTATAATAAGTGGAGGTGAGGAAATAGCTTGTGTCAACATCACTATGCTAAGACCCAGCATTGTCACATCAACACATCCCCATGTGACTTCTGAGACCCAATCACAGGCCTCATGGATGACCCTGGATCATCATCACTTTGAGACCGGAAGAGGCCTGAAGAAGACACAGAGGTACAATCGGTCCATGTAAGGATGCCTATGAGAGGTTATTAAGTGTTTATTTTTCGTTGCCTCCCCTGAGCCTCCACATGTTATACAGAGCCCAGAGTATAAGGTTGAGTTCATGCATAGTTTTTTGGTCAGGATTTTGAGGCCGAATTTGCCTCAAAATCCTGACCATAACGACGGCTCCCATCGAAATCAATGGGAGCTGGTCAGAAGCAACATGCTTATTCTTTAGGTGGATTCACCCCACGATTCAGCCTGAAAACACTTCCTCCTCCCAAGTAGGCCCATTCATTAGGCATAATCTGGAGCAGAGTGTGCGACTGGATGCCGGTGCACTGCACCGGCATCAAGTCACAGCTACCCGTTTTTTGGGCCTCCGCCTCATGTGACCTCGACTTAATAGTGTTTTTCAGGTGACAAGCCCACACATTTTGTCTTTGGACAAAAATTTGTGCTGAAACTGGTTCTAAATAAGTCAGTATGTCCATCCCTAGCCAAGCATATTAGAAATTCAGTTTGTACTGCTGTAGATTGCAGGATCAGACCACTGTTTTCTCATGGATATGGGCACCTTAATGATTTTTTTTTCTATTTAATGTAGATTGTGAGCCCCATATAGGGATCACAATGTACATTTTTTTGCCTTTGTAGAATGGGAGGAAATCCACACAAACACAGGTAGAACATACAAACTCCTTGCAGATGTTACTCCTGGGGGGATTTGATCCCAGGACTCCAGTACTGCAAGGCTACAGTGCTAACCACTGAGCCACCATGTTACCCCTACCTTAATGGATTTTTGTATTACATGTATATGAGAAAAATGTATTGCACTGCTTAATCTACAGACAATACACAGTTGGGTTTTATTATAATAATATGGGTTGACTTTGTAATATAGGCAACAGGACCAATGAACACTGACTATAGGGCAATTGATCCCAATGGTCCTCTAATAAATAGACATTATAAAAGCAGACGACCTCCTGAAAAAAAGGTTTATGTAAAACTACTTGCATTTTGACAAGGGAACTAATTTTATGGCAAATGACCATTCGATAGTATTTGACTCCAGATCAAAATGTCAAATATTTCTGAAAGATAAAAATCCTCATTTCACTAGATTTCCTCCTTTATGGATTTTCAAGTCACATGATCTCATGGTTCCGTTACCATATGTGAGACGCAGTCATTAACCTGAAAAGAAAACCGGCAAAGGAAAATGTTTTCCAGGAAGATTATTGATTTAACGCAGGACCAAGATTATCTAGTTTCACACAGACACTTTTTCTCCGCTCTGCCAGAAGTAAGATTTGAATTTCTTAATTTCAGCACTAGACTTGCTTGTCTTGACTCCTTGCCTATGATTCTCACATTTTCTTTTTCTCCAAGTGGGGATTGATAATGGGTTTAATGGATTAAATGTTTGTAGCATTAGGGAAATGCACGTTCTTTGCCAGTTTGGATAGTTTGTATTATTCTAATGTATTTGCCAATTCTCTAGTAAGATAAGGCTAATTTAATTAATTCATGCAGACTTTGCAATGTGAGCTTTAAAATTAGAATGGTGTCCAGAATTCTTCATCTGTATAAATGAGTTTGTTTCCTTTCAAATTAAATTTCTTTAAAAGAGTACTATCTTTTTCCCAAAAATAATGATGTCCTGTCCTTGCTATTAATCATACTGTACTCTTAACTTAAAGGTTATTTAAAGGATATTTATAAAACTTTTGGGTCGCTATAACTATCTATTTCACAGTACGGGCATATGATAAAAAGAAAAGCGCTGATAGGGTAATAAAGTTATATCAGACCCTAAGGAGGGCATATTGATGGGTACTCACTAGAGATGAGCGAGTAGTATTCGATCGAATACCTCACTGCCATAGGAATGCGTGTAAGCGGACGATCACCAACGGGTTAAGCGCAGTGAATATTCGATGCGCTTAACCCGTTAGTGATCAGCCGCTTACACGCATTCCAATGGCAGCGAGGTATTCGATCAAATACTACTCGCTCATCTCTAGTACTCACCAATTGTTGGGTAGGTTCAAGCAAACTTAATCATCTAGATACCCACATGTTTGAGGATGTTGCCTTGCCTTGGTTTCTCCCTTTTGGTCCAAGAGTGTAAATATGGATATAGGAAAGGAAAAGAGCTTCCAAGAAAGAAGAAAAAAGCTTTTTCTGAAACACCCACAACCCCTTAATATTAAGAAACAGAAGCTAATTTCTTGGCAGCAAGATTAACCTAATCTTTAGATCTTCAACGCGTTTCGGCAAATAAGTAAACAGATAATACCTATTTGAGAAAGGGGTCTATGTACCCCAAAACGCGTCATAGAAAGATCAGATTAATCTCGCATCTAAGAGATTAACTTCTACATTTTAATACAAAGGGGCTGCAGAAAGAGCTTGTTGCCGGAGCCTTCTTGGAACCTCTCTTCTTTTTCTGCAACTATATAGTGAGATTTAGTAAAGTTGCCACATTATTTCTAGTCAACCTGTACTGAAATGCAAAGATGTAGTAAAACATGATGTAAAGGTGTTTACTGAGATCATGAGGGTTATGGATCAACTGATCTCCAGTTTGGTTATAGATTCCAATTTATCTTGAAACCAATTACACACAATGTCACATTATGTGAGCAAAAGCCTTAAAGTTACATAGTTACATTGTCGATGAGGTTGGATGAAGACACCAGTCCATCAAGTCCAACCTATAACCCTACAATCCCCTATAGTGTTGATCCAGGGGAAGGCAAAAAAACAAAAAAAAATGCACCATTTCAGTGAAAAAAATTCCTTCCCTACTCCAATATGACAGTCAGTATAAAAACTCTGGATCATAAAATCTGCAGTCCATGCTAAAATGCTACAATTTACCTTACCCTACTGGGTTTCACACAATGGTATAATTGGATGGGATAACTTGTCACAAAACCTTGTCATATTTCTTGAGATATCCATATCGGGACATGTCCAGGGAAGAGGGTTTGTAAGGAAGGAAACATGCATGGCATTAAAAGCCAAGTCTGTGTGATCTTATATGAATATAGTGCCATCACATCTTTGCCAATCTCATTTTTTTATTTTGTCTTAATAGTGAATTTGGTGCATTAAAATTGTAAATGCTACAGATAGAGTTGTTGATTCAAATATGGCTTAACTCTTTCTCTGCACTGTATTTAGACCTAAATGTGTTGAGTAGGTGAAGAAAATTGAGGAAAATTTATTAAAACTGCCTCTTAAGTTTAGAGGGCATAAAAGTGGACAAGAATGGTGGTGCATACGGTGCAATACATTTGCAACATCATGCTACACGTCTGACAGTTTTGTTGCCACCTCTTGCTTGCATTTCTTCACACCGATATTTTGCATCAATATAATGGCACATACCATTAAGAAATCTGGCACATATACCTCTTAGCTATGCCCCCTTTCTAGGCACTTTTCAAAACATCATAGAAGTCAAGCCAAAATCTCAAAATAAGACTGGTACACAACCTGTTTTTTAATGCCAAGTGTTTGTAAAAAGGGTCTTCCCCTCTCATTGTTTCAGCAGTCTGCCTGCAGTCTCTTCTTCTCACTTCCTGTATTTATCCCCCTTCCCTCTTGCTGAACAGACCTGAGAAGTAGCACAATACTTATGCAAATCAGATAATATGCACATGCTTGTAGAGAATGGACTCAATTATATCTGTGTGTTTACATAGAGAAATAGCAGACTTATCAGCAAATTGCAATTAGCTGAACGATTGTCCTGACGGCAAGAGCAGTGAGTGATGCCACTTGTCCTTCAGGCCTGTGGTTATAGCAACGTTATGTAAACAATTGGAGGAATAAGTTCACATAGCAGGTAAACAAAGCAGCATTTCTAAAGCAATATAGTTAGGAAAAGTCTTCAATTTACATACAGTCCTATGAAAAAGTTTGGGCACCCCTATTAATCTTAATCATTTTTAGTTCTAAATATTTTGGTGTTTGCAACAGCCATTTCAGTTTGATATATCTAATAACTGATGGACACAGTAATATTTCAGGATTGAAATGAGGTTTATTGTACTAACAGAAAATGTGCAATATGCATTAAACCAAAATTTGACCGGTGCAAAAGTATGGGCACCTCAACAGAAAAGTGACATTAATATTTAGTAGATCCTCCTTTTGCAAAGATAACAGCCTCTAGTCGCTTCCTGTAGCTTTTAATCAGTTCCTGGATCCTGGATGAAGGTATTTTGGACCATTTCTTTCTACAAAACAATTCAAGTTCAGTTAAGTTTGATGGTCGCCGAACATGGACAGCCCGCTCTCAAATGATCTGAAAACAAAGATTGTTCAACATAGTTGTTCAGGGGAAGGATACAAAACGTTGTCTCAGAGATTTAACCTGTCAATTTCCACTGTGAGGAACATAGTAAGGAAATGGAAGACCACAGGGACAGTTCTTGTTAAGCCCAGAAGTGGCAGGCCAAGAAATATATCAGAAAGGCAGAGAAGAAGAATGGTGAGAACAGTCAAGGACAATCCACAGACCACCTCCAAAGAGCTGCAGCATCATCTTGCTGCAGATGGTGTCACTGTGCATCGGTCAACTATACAGCGCACTTTGCACAAATAGAAGCTGTATGGGAGAGTGATGAGAAAGAAGCCGTTTCTGCACGTACGCCACAAATAGAGTTGCCTGAGGTATGAAAAAGCACATTTGGAGAAGCCAACTTCATTTTGGAAACAAAGATTGAGTTGTTTGGTTATAAAAAAAGGCGTTATGCATGGCGTCCAAAAAGAAACAGCATTCCAAGAAAAACACTTGCTACCCACTGTAAAATTTGGTGGAGGTTCCATCATGCTTTGGGGCTGTGTGGCCAATGCCGGCACCGGGAATCTTGTTAAAGTTGAGGGTCGCATGGATTCCACTCAGTATCAGCAGATTCGTGAGAATAATGTTCAAGAATCAGTGACGAAGTTGAAGTTACGCCGGGGATGGATATTTCAGCAAGACAATGATCCAAAACACCGCTCCAAATCCTCAGGCATTCATGCAGAGGAACAATTACAATGTTCTGGAATGGCCATCCCAGTCCCCAGACCTGAATATCATTGAACATCTGTGGGATGATTTGAAGCGGGCTGTCCATGCTCGGCGACCATCTAACTTAACAGAACTTGAATTGTTTGTCCAAAATACCTTTATCCAGGATCCAGGAACTGATTAAAAGCTACAGGAGGTGACTAGAGGCTGTTATCTTTGCAAAAGGAGGATCTACTAAATATTAATGTCACTTTTCTGTTGAGGTGCCCATACTTTTGCACCGGTCAAATTTTGGTTTAATGCATATTGCACATTTTCTGTTAGTACAATAAACCTCATTTCAATCCTGAAATATTACTGTGTCCATCAGTTATTAGATATATCAAACTGAAATGGCTGTTATAAACACCAAAATATTTAGAACTAAAAATGATTAAGATTAATAGGGGTGCCCAAACTTTTTCATAGGACTGTACTCTACCAGTATAGATAGGATCCTTGAGATGGGATAACCCCTTTAACTACCCCATATTTTGGCTTCTTTATATTTTCAGTATGCTGTAGCTCCTGAGGAAACTCTACCTTCATAAGTCACTCTATCGCCATTATGGTCCATTGCTCTGATCCTATGACAGATGAGAGCAATGGACTATAATAAAAGCAATGTGAATCTATCCCAAGGCATTTATAGGTAGTCTTGAAATAAAAATGAAGAAGCCGAACACAGTTGTGGGTGGCAATAACTTTTTTGTAGCCAAACTTCTTTTGTACCTGAAATGAAATATAATATAATATAATATAATATAAAATGATTTACTACTGCTTTAATGATTATAATTGGCTGTAAAATACTATCATATATCATATCCTATGTAAATATATGCTGTTTATTGTTGCTGGGGGTCATCTTACATTGTATTGTTTCTGGTTTACATTATAGTCCATTAACTCCTGTGTTACATATACTGTATACTTGTATTTTCTTACAGCAGAATTAATAAATAAAAATAAGGAAAAAATGAGAAAAATCACTAAATAGCATTACTTAATAAAAAGCAAATGACACAAATTATAAAACAAAATAAATGAAATGTACCAAAGAAAGTTAATGAGTGACATTAATTTAATTTAGTTCTTCAGCCATCCACATAAGGAGAAGAATAAGCACATAAGTCATTTTAATTGTTGCATTACATTTGCATCAATGAACATGGAAGGAAAGATAATAAATTAACCTCGGGCTGCGGGCATTTGACTGCTCACATAAATGCATACTTTCTAGGGAGCAGCGAGCGAACATGTTGGTGTGGACACAAGACACTCCCATTAATTGGAATAATTTGCTAGCCTGCCCTCCCTATTCATTACTAATGCGGCTTTAATGTAACAATAAAGACAATAGATGCCTGGTGACTGCGGTGTAATTCTTCTCTATGTGGGTCACTGAAATATTTAGTGGGCCATTTGTCCTCTTATATTTTCAGTGATTCCATTTTCCTTAACAAGTGTATATGCCAATTGCGGCAAGAAGAATTCCAGTGCAGGGGTAGGTTACTGTATGTCATTGAGTGCAAGTTGTGGATTATAATTGAAAACACATGTCTTGCATAGGTAATGGTTTATCTTCAGGCAAGGGGACGGCAACACACATCTGTCTTATGGGTGAAGCCGCACAGACCTGCCCTATATCGGCAAAAACAGCGGCTCCCACTTTAAAACAATGGGGGAATATTGCAATGAGTTGTTTTGAGGAGCTGTAAAGCTAGCCAAGACAAAATCATGACCAGCGTCTGAAAATCTGATCCCCTTGGCTTATAAAGCAGGGCTTTAATAATTGACTCAATATATTGTCTTGCCCTTGTCTGCCATTCTGTGATATTGGATGTATGGATTGGTTTATTCTATTTAATTAAATTTTATATTCCCAATTTTTTTTTTAACCGGCCAACACAATCTCATAGCCTGCGGTTAACTGGGCCTACCATAATCTTATATCTGATATATATTGGAAATAGAGCAAATGATTTTAAAAAGTTTGACTATTTTTATGGAAAGTAGTTAATAAGCAAAAAAAATAAAAATAAATAAAACATTTCTACAGAATTCTATAACTGATGCAGCCATCCAAATGATCATAGGATCATAGGATTCATACTACAACAACTACTATAGTTTAATTCTAAGGACAATTTAATGTGAATAAAGTGTCTAAACTAGGGTTGAGCGATCGGGATTGGAAAAGAACGGATTCCAATCGGCGATCGAGTAAATTTCATGATCGTGATCAGAATTCTGATCTCAATCTTTACCGGCCGGATCGAGGATGGAGGTTATCTCAAGATCGGCTCAACCCTATTCATGTATATATCATAAATAGGGTTGAGCGACTGGGAAAGATCGGATGCCGATCGGTGATCAAGTAAATTTTAAAATCGACTGGAAAATGATCAAAATGTATTTTAATACATTCTGAATTTCATGTAGTATTTGTAGGAATTGTAAGTTTAATCACATGGGCTTCGTAGAAAAAAATGTGTGATCAATTTCTATGTTCCCTTTAAACCATCATTTGCTTCGTGTTAAGTATAACTGGTTCTGCATTGACTTTACTGTTTTCATCTGAGTTAAGGTGCATTCACACAGAGGAAAATGGTGAGGAATTTGGTGTGGAATTTCAGCGCTGAAAAAAAGCTTTCCATCAGGGGCTATACGGTGGCTCAGTGGTTAGCACTGCAGCCCTGGAGTCCTAGTGTTCAAATCCCACCAAGGGCATAAAACCATCTGCAAGGAGTTTGTATGTTCTCCCCGTGTTTGCATGGATTTCCATCCCATATTCCAAAAAAGACATAATGATAGGGAAAAATGTACATTGTGAGCTCTATGTGGGGCTCACAATCTGCATTAAAAAAAAAAATAGCTTCCCATTGACTTTATTGAGCTCATTTTAGAAGAAGGAACTCATTGAAGTCAATGGGAGGCTTTTTTTTTCAGTGCTGAAATTCCACACCAAATTCCTCACCATTTTCCTCTGTGTGAATGGACCCTTACAAGAATCCCGTCTTGAGCTAAGGTTCTTGTTGATGTATATTACATTGCCCACCCTCTTGATATTGGAGAGAGGGCAGAACAGATTTATGGTAAGTTCACACGTAGTTTCATAGGCCATATCCGTCTCAAAATCCTGACCAAAAAGATGGCTCCCATTGAAATCAATGGGAGCCGCTCAGGAGTATTTTCCGGGAGCCCGGGAAAAAGAAGCGAGATGCTCATTCTTCAGTCCAAGTCACCTCGCGATTCAGCCTGAAGACACTCCCCTCCTCCGGACTAGGCCCATTCATTGGGTCTAATCCGGAGCAGAGTGCGCAGCTGAATGCAGTGCGGTGTAGTGCACCGGCTTTCGGTCGCGGCCCACTGGTTTTTGGAGCCTCCGCCTTAGGTTCCGATCCAAACAACCCCGTGTGAACTTACCCTCACTCTGGCTTGTTGGTGTCATAAGTACCCACTTCTATATGCGTATTATGTTTTTATAAACGCATGCTATGATGGTGAAGTTCTATTATTTTTTACAGAAAACTATATTATTTCATAACATCATACTAGCTGTGATATAGAAAGAAAAAAAGAAAAAAAATACATCTACCTTGGTAGTTATGCCACTGTTATGCACCCGAATAATCATAGACTTTTCAAGATAATCTTCTTTTTTTGCTTATGTGCACCCCCAGGCGTGTTGATCAGCCTATATATCCATTTCTTCTATTGTTTGATAAGGTCTCATTGGAATTTTTTCTTGACTAACCAATGGTTTTAATATCTTTTGTGCTATAGAAATGTTATTTTTACAATGCATTGCTCTCGGGAATATAGAACAGAGCAGGTATCTGGCATTGCAACGTGTAGCACTAAACATTGATCAGCTGCATTGACTCATGTGGATAAGAAAAGCCTGTTTTTGTGTAGTCTCATGCAAAGAAAAAAATGAGCAAGTCATGAGTTTCTAAAAGGCCCAAGGGCTTTAAAACTGTAACCTTAATTGCAGCGAGTCAGCATATCCCCGCGCTTTCTTGTGGATCATTTGTTATGAGATGGCTATAAAAAGGCCCGGAGTTCCATTTTCTTTTTATTTAAATCACATTTTGTACACCTTTTATGAAGGAAACTTAGAAAGGAAACTTTTGTAAAATGATTCTCACTTTATCATCCTTAAATATAATATCTATATAGAGCTGTTTTGTTGGTTCGTAACATTCTGTCACCGTGGTCTTTTATAATGTCACTTTACTGGAGCAGAATAAAGGCTTAGATTTTAGAGGTGATGGTAAAAGTAAAATAGCACTCACTGTATCTTTCTACTGTCTGCAAAATATTCATCGTATTCTATACACAACGCTGCGGAACGTACTTGCTATGAAATATTGATCTATCTCTTAAATGCAAATAAAAAGGCAATTTTATTCCAACTTTCGCCACTCTCTCAAAACTTTTTCTTTATGTAGGAATAGGTAAAGGGATTTTTTGGAAATAGAAGTGTTTGGAGGATCTGTTGAGGCATAGCTACAATTCGCAGGGCTCCATGGCAAAGTGGGGATGACGATACAAAATTACAAAATTACAATAACGTAACGTAAACAATAGTATTCTTACTTCTGGTCCAACCACGATCATGCTACATAATCTACATTAGACCAAGCGAAGATCACTCCTTACAGAGAACTAAGTGACCCTGAAGTCTTCCTTCTTTTCTTCTCTTACTTTGCCGCTACGGACTCCTAGTATATCTTCTTTTTCTCAGTTCATGTGTGTCTACTTCTGTAATATATTACTGTATATTATCCTGTATCTGCATTACTATGCTGCTGTAACATACTGAAATTTCCCCACTGTGGGACTATTAAAGGATTTTCTTATCTTATAGTAGAAGAGCATATCAATAATATGGATGAATATCATTTATTTAAAGAGGATCTTTCACCTCCTGGGGCACATGTGGTTTAATACACCGCTAGAAAGCTGACAGTGCGCTGAAATCAGCTTTCACATTCTGTGCCCCGGTGAAGAGCTATCAGTGCCGGTACCATAGCTCTTCACAGTCAGAAGGGGGCATTTCTGACAGTCAGTCAGGAACACCCTTCCTCACAGTAGTGTCTATTGCACTGTACTTTGACAGGGGGCATTGCTTACCACCCAGCGATGACGCTGAATGGTGCGGAACACCCCCAGTCCTCATCTGTGGATGAGTACTATAAGGAGGGGACGGATAATAATATAGCAGTTCCATAGAATAGACTTTTCCTCACAAAAAGGAACTGTGGTCTAGTGGTTTTTGGCCCCATAGCAACCGCTTCAGTTAAGAATACATGGGTTGTTGTACTATGGTTGTAGAATATGGCCCCCAAGGATAACTATTCCCCTGAATAGATCTCACATGCTGTGATCACGTGACCTTACCTTGTTACCACAGCACCATATAACTAGGTCGTGTAACCACAGTACATAATATCAGTAAAAACGTGGCTAGCTGAGACATTGTCTACATCATATTACAGAGGCTTGGCTGGGGATCCCACAGGGGTTTTCATATGAAAGCCCAGCCAATAGGGTTGAGCTGATCTTGAGATTTCAGGATCGTTTTTAAAATCCGATTTTCAATCATTTTCCAGCCAATCCCGATCGTGAAATTTGCTCAATCGCCGATCAGGATCTGATCTTTCCCAATCCCGATCACTCAACCCTAGTTACTTTATGTTTATGGAGTGGGGTTGAGCCGATCTTGAGATTTCAAGATTGTTTTTAAAATCTGATTTTTGATCATTTTCCAGCCAATCGCGATCGTGAAATTTGCTCGATCGCCTATTGGGATCCGATCTTTCCCGTTCACTTAACCCGACCAGCCAATAAGGAGGAAGGAAAACAGAACTTGTGCTTGATATTATCTTGTTTCTAAATAGTTAAAGCTGCAAAATCTTAGCTCAGCTCCGTGTCTTAGAGACGTAAAGAACATCTGTACTATACTGTGCTATTTTTCACACCTCTCAAGGCTGTTTATTAGGTGTTCCTGCACCTTGGATTCAGCATTATTAGGATATCTGCAAGAAGCTTCTGTGAGATAGCGGCTGTCATTTTTGTGATGTGGACAATATTTAGTAAACCGTTGACGTTTGAGACAAAAAAAAACACAATAGTAAAACAATCAGTTTGATTTTACTATTTATTTATATTTATAACATGTCCAATGTCTTAAGACATGTGCAAAGCTCAACAAACCTGACAATTTTGTTGGACCTAGATGACTATCTTATTTTTGTAGGGACGTTCCTATTTCTCCATGACAAATAATAAGAGGAAAGGAGGATTGGGCATTTTGGATTTCAAAACATACTCGATCCCTTGTTCTTAAGTAACATAAGATGCCGCCAGAGTTGTCTGCAATTTGCTACAATTTTCCCTTTGAGAACTCATGAACACTATAACAAGTTCAAATACGTGTTGTCATGATGTGCATATCAATCCCTGGACTCAAACCTGAGTAAAGGTGAACACTCATCATTCCCTTTACTTTCCCCTTGGGGTGTTGGGCTTTGTGTCTTCTGCCCTCATGGCTACTGTACAATATTAGTACTTACTTACAGATATTCAGAAAGATTTTACAGTATTTTTTTGGAAAGAAAACTGATTTTGTCTTGAAATATTTTTCAAAAGCATGTAAAAAATTTTGTTCGACCCTTGGCTTTAGGGATAGTGTACTCCATGTCTATTGGTGAGATGAATTAAAAAATAAAATCTTCAGACCATTTGTTTCCAGAGTCTGTATAATATACACAAAAGATTTCATATTATACATTGTGTTTCAGAACAATATATGTGTCATATTATAGGATTTATTATTATTATTATTATTATTATTATTATTATTATTATTATTATTTATTTATTTATATAGCACCATTAATTCCATGGTGTTTTACATTTGGGGGATTACATACAGTACACAAAATATACAAACAGATATAATACTAACAATGACCGACTGGCACAGTGGGGTAGAGGCAGGGGCGTAACTACCGTAGAGGCAGCAGAGGCGGCTGCCACAGGGCCCGGGCCATTAGGGGGCCCGGTGACAGCCTCTACCGCTGCGTTTTTTTTAAATAGGCTGTCACGGGCCCTATTCACTTGCCGATCCTGGCTGGGCCGGGATCGGTAAGTGACACAGCGGGCCCCACAAATACTATCATTATACTCGGGGGTCTTTGCAGACCCCCGAGTATAATGACCAGCGGATTGGGAGAGGTAATAAACATAAAAAACTATTACTTACCTCTCCGCGATCCTGCCAGGCCTCCGTCCTACTTTGTCTGACGTCTCTGACGTCACATGAACCCAGCCTGCTTCCCGGGTCATGTGACGTCCGACGTCATTAACGAAGGACGCGAGCGGTGGTCAGCACAGGAGGACAGCACAGCACAGGAGCCGGGGAACAGGTAAGAAGCAACAGTGTTTTTTTTTTTTAATGTTTTTATTCCCCGGGTCTCCGATTATTATACTCTGGGGTCTGAAAAGACCCCAGAGTTTAATAATTGTTTATGGGTGTCCACAGAGGGACATAATACTGTGTGCAGGGACCACTATTGGGGTTAATACTGTGTGCAGGGGACACTATTGGGGTTAATACTGTGTGCAGGGGACACTATTGGGGTTAATACTGTGTGCAGGGGACACTATTGGGGTTAATACTGTGTGCAGGGGACACTATTGGGGTTAATACTGTGTGCAGGGGACACTATTGGGGATAATACTATGTGCAGGGGACACTATTGGGGATAATACTGTGTGCAGGGGACACTATTGGGGTTAATACTGTGTGCAGGGGCCAGTAAGGGACATAATACTGTGTGCAGGGGACACAATTGGGGTTAATACTGTGTGCAGGCTACACTATTGGGGTTAATACTGTGTGCAGGGGCCAGTAAGGGACATAATACTGTGTGCAGGGGCCAGTAAGGGACATAATAGAGTGCGGACGAGGGGGTCGGTCGAGGTCTTCGGCGTCAGTTGGGATGGGGGGGGCCCCCATGTCAAAAGTTCGCCACGGGGCCCCGCCATTCCTAGTTACGCCACTGGGTAGAGGGCCCTGCCCGTGAGGGCTTACAATCTATGAGGGAAGGGGGATAGAGACAGAAGGTGAGGGGAGAGACTGTACAGATGGCGGTGCGGTGATAGTGTTATTGGAGGTTATAGGCCTTCCTGAATAGGTGAGTCTTCAGGGCCTTCTTGAAGCCTGTGATTGTGGGGGTCAGTCTTATGTGGCGTAGTAAGGAGTTCCAGAGTATGGGTGATGCACGGGAGAAATCTTGGAGATGGTTGTATGAGGAGTGGATGAGAACAGAGGTCATTTAGATTTTTGTACACATTTGGTGCCGGTGCCAATTCTTATTCCCAGATTATGCTAAACTCATATATACCGTACCATATAAAGCTGTGTCAAGTATTCTTTTATTCTTCATAATTTCAGCTACTTATATGGTAGACGGTATCATAAGATATATACATACCGTACATTGTTTTTGTTAGGCATTAATCTTTGTTTTCTGAAGGCAGAGTAAAACTATAAAAGCCAGAGGAAAGATTTAAAACTGGTTGTCTGTCAAAAAAGCATTTGTCACAAAACATCTGTCATATTCAGTGACTGACATCCGCTGAGCTGTACTGCACTAAATACATATTTTTCAGATGGATAAGCTGAAATATACTGCTAAGGCTGTAGGACGAGTAAGATTTATATATACGGCAGCTAGGCGGGAGAATAGATCCATGTCCAGTTTTTGGCCATAATTGTGAAGCCCTTCTTCTCCCCAAAGTTTTGTGTATCTGAATGGAGCTGTTGAGGGTCCTCTGGTACTCAATGGATGCCCTAGTCATAGGACCCCCCTGCCGGCCCTGTGTGTCTCCTAATGTCAGTCCTAAGTTTGAGGATTGCTGAAGTTTTAAGTAACTGGAGCCACGTTTTAACCTATTCAGTAGTTGTGTTATTTCATATATATATATATATATATATATATATATATATATATATATATTTATGCATATGTTAATTTTTGGAATTTATAGTATTAAAAAATATTTAAAAGTTTTAAGAAAGCTTTAATCCCACTCTTGAGGCTCTTACCTTATTTTGAATTGAATACCTAGTATTAGGACTATAAACTAGGGTTGAGCGATCGGAATCGGAAAAGATCGGATTCCGATCGGCGATCGAGTAAATTTCACGATAGCGATTGGAATTCTGATCCCTATCTTTTCCGGCGAGATCGAAGTCAGAGGTTATCTCAAGATCGGCTCAACCCTATTCATGCATATATCATTAATAGGGTTGAGCGATCGGGATCTGGAAAGATCAGATCCCAATCGGCGATCGAGCATATTTCACAATTGGGATCGGCTGGAAAATGATCGGAAATCGGATTTTAAAATCGATCCTGAAATCTCAAGATCGGCTCAACCCAACTATAAACTTATTTTCTAATCATGGTTGTGCAAATCATTCTCCCGACCTGTGCCCTGCTTTTATAGCTAACTTCCTTTCATGAGAAATTGAGTGCACTGACCAAACATCGTTCATAGAAGTCCCTATCATGATTCCTTTACTGTGGGAGGTAAAAGGGGAATATTGGGTTGTAAAGAGGGACAACAGGGCTCCGTGATAATAGACTTATGGTTATCCAACACCCCTTTTGGTGGTCATGGCCACCACCACTCCATTTATACAGGAGATTCAGGGACCCCTATCTGTGTGATTTCTACGGTTTCTACCCCCATCAGTCAGACAGGATAAGGGAAACCTTTTAAGGCTAAGGTTCGACTTTGCGGAAATGCAGCTTTTTTTGTTGCAAAATTTGCTGCAGTTTTTTGAGCCAAAGTCAGGCGTGGATTGAGCAGAAGGTAGAATTATAAGGACTTCCCATATATGTCCCATTCCTTTTGTAGCCACTATTGATTTTGGCTCAAAAAATGCAACAAAATCTGCAACGGAAAAAGCTGCATTTCTGCAAGGTCTAGATCTCATAACTTGGAATTGCAGAAAGCTTCGAAAACTTTACAGATGAGAAACTAATTGGGCAAAAAAATGAATTCAGTCAGTAAGTGTAAAATATGGCATTTCATTAAATAACCGCATGAATTTCAGATAATTACATGTTTTAGAGTGGAAACCAGTTCTTACTTTTATACAGGCAAACCCATATTATAAGTGAGCACAGGCATGGTGTACTGGTTTCTTTGTGTTCGGGATAACATGAATAGGTTGTCGTCTATATCATAACAGGGTATGCACGAAAATTATTCTCTAGCTGATGATTATTCAGGTGAATATCGGCCGTAGATGCTCAATGATATTATTAGCAGCAGTGACTTCTGCTGTTCTCCTTGGTAATGAAGCGTGTTGCTGATGATGGGCTTTTAACCTGAAAGAAATTGACCTTTTCTAAGGCAGTGGATGTCAGCAGGTCCTTAGATGTGTTTTTACAAATCCTCTTGGTTTCAGCCGTCTTGCCCTGTGTGGTTTTGTGAAGCTACTAAAATAGATGATTTTTTTTATGATTAAAAACTGCTTGCATCGTCTTTTGTATGCAAATTGGGAAGGTTTCTCTTTTTTGCTTTTATTGCTACCGGATGGTTGGATGGATCTTTTTTTTTTAGATCACTTAACATTTTCCCACATCACCAAATGTGTCAGACTTTGGATCACAATTTGCTCTTTGTACGGGTCACTTGGGTATACCTTAATGGATCACTAAGCCTAGTTGGAGATGGCTGTGTGTATTTTGCGATCCACAAACTAGTAATCGGAGTTCCTTTTTTGCGGACAGTGTGTTATCCGAATTTGCAAATCCACAAAAAAAAAAAAACAAAACTTAACTTGTCCACGAATATGGACACCACACTAATGACACATGGAGTACATCAGTGTGCAGTCTGTGGTTTTTAGTCTCCCAAAGGCTTCTATGGGCGAGTCTATGCCGCAAACTCTAAACAGAATAGGACCTGCTCTGTATTTGGCACACATCACAGATCGCACATTGATCCGTGGATATCACTGTTGTGATTAATGGGTCAGTGGTTAGCATTGCAGCGCTGGCTTCGTGGGTTCAAATCCCACCAGTATCAACATCTGCAAGGAGTTTGTATGTTCTCCCCATGTTGGCGTGGCTTTACTCCCATTCTACAAAAGACATAATGATAAGAAATAAACAATGTACGTTGTGATCCCTATATGGGGTTCACAATCTACATTAAAAAAGAAATTAATGAGTCAGTATGCTATCCGAGAAAAACACAAACAGCACATTGACCTCTCCCATGGTTGTCTGCAAAGTGCTTAAATCTGAGATTTGTCATAAAGTCTACGAAAATTCTGATCCCGTGATCACTTACTTATCTCAGAGACCATGCAGCAAAATTAACAATATAAGTTCTTTATTTTAATACCCTGCATATATATTTTCGATCATTATAGATATGTTCAGAACAGTCATGGTTGGAATTTGTCTTTTTGTGTAGGGCCATTGTCTGTAGTGATCTTGTGTAGGGTTGAGCCAATCTTGAGATTTCAGGATCGATTTTAAAATCCGATTTCTGATCATTTTCCAGCAGGTCCCAATCCCGATTGTGAAATTTAATCAATCGCTGATTGGGATCCGATCTTTCCCAATCCCGATCGCTCAGCCCTATTCATGATATATACATGAGTAGGGTTGAGCCGATCTTGAGATAACCTCTGACTTTGATCCCGCCGGAAAAGATCGGGATCGGAATTCCGATCGCGATTGTGAAATTTACCTGATCGCCAATCGGAATCCGATCTTTTCTGATCCCGATCACTGAACCCTAATCTTGTGTCATAGATGTATGCAACAATATGCCATTACAGCTCTATATTTAACTCCCTTTGATTTTTTTAGGCTGCATTCACACGGAGTAAACGCTGGCGTTTTTTGTGTGTTTTTTGCACATAGCGCCGCGTTTACGCCGCGTAGCGTCGCGTTAACGCCGCGTATACGCCGCGTTAACGCCGCGCTATTTAGCGGTGGCGTTGCCCGGCGTTAACGCGGCGTATACGCGGCGTTAACGCGGCGCTACGCGGCGTAAACGCGGCGCTATGTGCAAAAAACACACAAAAAACGCCAGCGTTTACTCCGTGTGAATGCAGCCTAACATAGTTTTTTTTTTTTTTTAACTTTTCATTGCAATCTCAGATAATGTATACTGACCAACTCTATGGCATTTAGACACCATTTGGCAATGTGTTTGGGACATATACATGAGGTTTAAGACAACTGGCTTCAACATGAGCCCTTCCCCACTGCTTTTCCTACATTAGGAGATAAGGGATTGAGGAGAACTTTAAGCCCTTTCCGTTTGTGTTCTCCAACTTCAAATTGGGGCAATCAAAAAATTACTTGGAATTTTATCAGAAAAAAAGTTTTAACAAAATTCATCTTCTATTTCCTTTTGCAATTCACAGGTTTAGTTTGTCTGCATTTCCAACAATTTTGACAAAATTGATAAGCCATCCTTCCATCTGCTGTTCCAAAAGAGCGGTAGAGTAAACCCATCGGCGCCTATATTTCTTTCTATATTAATATCCATAGATACAGTGTGAGAGAGTGGGTAGATTTCTATTTCTCTTCATATAATACCAAATTATTTCAAAGTCTGTTCTTACAGTCTCTGAAAGAGAAATCCCATTGCTTTTTTGTTCTTCTCAAACACATTTTATGAATAAATATTCATGTGTAGCCAGAAATTCAGAAACCAGCTTGCTGAATCCTGTCTGTGCACCATTTTCTGTTATAAGGTTAAAGTCATTGTGTCAACGACTTCATGCTGCCTGATTGATGTATGCTTCATTTTTCTGAATGCATTATGTTAAAACTTTTAGTCTGCATCTCTTTCAGCTGGGAATACAGTATATTGCACTCAGCTCAGTACTATTTTTAGATATCTATTTTCTTTAGCGTGCTACCTGATCATATATTACATTTTCATTTTCCTTGTTGCTTGTTCAATATTTTGATTTAAACCCATTTTGTCTTTGTATGAAATTAGAAATTTTCACGAATAATGAAAATGATTTGCCTGTATATCGAATGTCTCTTTAGATGGCATTAAATATTCCAACCAAAATGAATTCCGTAACATTCTTCCATGGTGTAGAAGAATCACCTGTAAGAAAGCCATGTAGGTGTTATACTACTAGTAGTAAAAGTAGCTGCAGTGCATTGTTATCATAGATTTTATTGTAATCTTCTTCAATACCCCAAGTAGAATCTGAGCCCTGTTTTGGTGCCACCTGTTATCCTGCTAGGTGGTAATAACCCTTGCCCTTGGTTCACATCTTCATTTTGTAATCCATTCGGGGAGTCCGCATAGGGACCCCCCGAATGGACTATCGAACGCATTGGCAAGCGGTGTGCAGTGAAAGCACATAGACTATAAAGGGGTCCAAGTGCTTTCCGCAAGATCTCCGCATGAGTCATGCGGAGGGGAAAGTAGATTATGAAGTACTTTCCTGTCCACATGTTCCGTGCGGGGTCCATGTGCTTTCACTGCAAATGCATTCAGTGGTTTGTTTGAGGGGGTCCCCATGTGGACTCCAAATGGATTACTGATGCAGATGTGAACGAGGTCTTACAAGACTCCCCTTTCCAAAGAAGTAATGTGAAGTCATGAACAAGGTCAAAAAGAGGGGAATATGTACCAAGTGGTAAATATTGGGGGTCCATTTTCATTTTTATGTTGGAACGTCTGCTCTGCTCGACAGATTTATGGAAGATCACATGCTACACTTGCACATCTTGTCATTATATTGAGCAAAGACCAATAGACTATGCCAATAAAGTCAACACATTCACAAGCCAAAGACTATTGAGTATATGAGAAGGGGGCAATTTCAAATGTTTGTGTAATGACTTTTATGACACGCAATTTCATGTTTTCTATTTTTTTTTTTTTTTTAATATGTTGAAGCTTGAGTTAAATTCACTAGCACAAAAAGAAAAAACTGAAGTTACCTCTGGGCTGTATGTACCATGAAAAGTCATGACCTAGATCAATTTGTTCCATACTTATTAATTACAGTTTCCATGTATGTTGCCTTAAGGCCATTCAGAGAAGAGTAGCCCAGGGCTTGATAGTTCTCAGTATGATAGCTCTGAATAACCCAGGTCTGTAAATGAGAACTCTGGAGTAATGTCTAAGCCATTTTGTTGGTGATCCAACCTATTTGGGAGTGAGAATATAAGTGAAAAATGATGCACTGTGTAGCCAGGTGGCCGCCAGTCACACATTGTGGCACTTCAACAGCACGATGGGATTTAACAACAGAATATTAACCACTATATAGTTTATGCTTAAAGCTGCAAAAAGATAACTTATGAAATGCAAAATTTGTCACCACTGAAGACGAATAAAAATATCTGTCATTTAATTATTAATGGAAATCATATTTAAACATGAAAAATTTTGAAAAAAAAAAGACACATTTTTATAAACTGATGTAGGCTTAGACAATATAGACACATCATTTGGTTTTATGAATGTGCTGACAACTACTCTGTTTCTCCAAAAATAAGCTCGAAATCGAAAATAAGCCGTAGCTGGATTTTGAAGGGTTTGAAATATAAACACTACTCCAAAAATAAGCCCTAGTTATAGTCATCACCTCCAGTGCTAGGTTAGGTCATGTGATGTCATAGAGATGAAAAATAAGCATATTGTAACTCCAAACTGTCCTGGACAAGTGCCCTGCTACCTCCAGCCACGACAGGGCAAAATCCGCTCACCAGCTCCAGAGTCTTGCCTCCTGCCTCCCGACTCTCTCTTCTGCCTCCCATCTGCTACTATGCTGTGGACCTAGATACATATGTGATACTAACACATTGGCACATAAGGTGCCAATCCTGATCTTTCCCACAGATGCAGCCACTTCACAGATGTCCTGTGACAACATTTAGTGATTTCCCAGTGCTCACAGGGTTTTTGAGTTCAGGTCCTGCTTCTCAGACACCCACAAGACTTGGTACTTGCACTGGCGAATGGGTAGTCGCAGCAGTGCTCTGGACATAAGGGAAACCCTCCCTGTTATATGGGAACTTTTCCACCCAATGTGACTACAAGGTTTCAGGTTGTAGTGTGCGTAAGCGGTACCACATGTAGCACAATGAATAAGCGCAATTGAATTTTACATTTGGTTGTAAAGATTCTACCACTCTCTTCCCAAAAATTAGCAGATCGATTTAGGCATGGTGTCTTAGCAGCAAATACAAGTGATAGTGTTACATCATACAGCACAATAAGTCATCAGGATATACACAGTAGTAAACAGATAATTTTACATCATATAGTGGACAATAAGATGTACAAAAAACATATACAACCGAATATAGCTCCCTTACGTGTTGATCTGCGCCCATCAGGCTGCGTAAATGAACCCTAGCACATATTCTCTTGGCCAAACCAAGTACGTACGTATCGAGAAGTTGGTAGGAATACGATTTAACCACACAAGCATTCCGCCAACAGATATTAAATATGTATGGTCACCTTTTCAGGGTGTACATTGAGGTCGAGGAGCTTCAAGTTACGATTTTGTGTATCAGACCATGTTGTCCTCAATGGATTTTTTCTTGGGTTTCATACATTGCATTTAGCATTGCAGTTTATTGCCTTCGGTATGTCCTATATTAGCCAGTCTCTCTGCTTAGAGAAGAAATAAGTCTGTGTTGTGTTAGCCTTGGGTGCTCCTGGGATTGTTTCTGAATGTAGGGTGTGTGCACAAATTACTCTAAAGAAAATGAAACAAAGTTAATCTTCAGCTAGTCTTCATGCTGCTTCTTTGCACCTTTTTAATCAATCATTTAGGTCTAGAAGTAGACTGTGTGCTGTGTAGGAAGAAAATCATTTCCACCCCAATGACAGAGTAATTATCGAGCGCACATAGCTTTCAGCTAAACAGGAAAAAAAACTCATTCTGTTGTTGCGGTATGAAAAAAATACTGTACTATACCATGGCATAATACTCCGTCTCTCTGTCTAGATGAGCATACGGGTCACAGCAATTACACGCATTTTAAGTACAAAAATATCCACCATTTTTATGTGTATAATTTTAATCTAAATTTTAAGCAACACCAGTTACTTTTAAGATCACATACTCCATTTTTGCACTTTAGTTATCCAATTTTCCATGGCTTAGAGGTTTCCTCCGGGACAACATAAATAGTGCTAGGCTAACGGAGCTCTAGACTTGCTGTAATTTTCTAATATATTGTCTGTTTCAATTCCATTTTGGTCACCAAGCATTGATCTCAGGAACCGAGGCTCCAGGGGCGAAATTGCTTGCTCAGGTTTTATTTATGGGCCTGGGACTCAAGCATAGTAATGTATGGACATGTCTATCTTTCAAGGGCAAGGTGTACAGGTTTAACTGAAAGTTCCCAATTAGGGTTGAGCCAATCTTGAGATTTCAGGATCGATTTTAAAATCTGATTTCCGATCATTTTCCAGCCGATCCCGATCATGAAATTTGCTCGATCGCCAATTGGAATCCAATCTTTTCTGATCCTGATTGCTTAATGCTTCACTATAGGAAAAGTCAATTTTAGGGTTGAGCCGATCTTGAGATAACCTCCAACCTTGATCCCGCTGGAAAATATCGGAATCGGAATTCCCATCGCGATCGTGAAATTTACTCGATCGCCGATCAGAATCCCATCTTTTGCGATCCCAATCGCTCAACCCTATTACCAATGTAAATTATGTAACCATGCCCTCTTGTGCCTGGTCATAGTTCTCAGAAAGAATGAAGACAATAGTATCCCAATAGCTATGTCTAGACAAGATTCAGGAAGGCACTCGCTGCTCATGAAGGAGTGGATTCTGGATTATATTCTCAGTGATCAAATTTAAAAAACATAGGAAACAGAAATTAAAAGTGTTTACCGAAACCTATAGCATGTGTATTGTTTTGGCTAAACCTATCTTTGTATTCCTTGCATTATGGCTCATGAAAACAGTGCATACTGTGTGGCTCCATAATATAGGGCCATAGGGTTTTCATGTGGTGCTGTGTAGGTTTTCGTAAGTATTAAGATATATTTTCCCTAAAAGAAATGCTTATAGAATAGAGTACAAAGCAAGGTCCATGGTGTATGCCTCTATTTTTAGCCATGTATTAAATCTGCACCATATGTACGTAGAATAGAGAGCCTATTCACTTATGGCTTTATATAGAATTGAGTCATAATATGACCTTTGGATCCTTGGGGGTCATAAAAGACCATCATAATCATGGAAGCATATATGTTCTTTGAAAGGTCTTATTATTACCAATTTCAGTACTAATAGACATGGTTAGGGTAGAAAAATGTATTAGGTTAGTAATAGTACAGACTTGTCTAAGGAAGTGAATGGTTTTCCCAGCTCATCACTCCAATTACTGTTGCATGTAAATGATACAAGTTGTGTGGTTTGGTTTCTAGCAGATGTGCAGGGCCCATAGAGGCTAATTATGGAGCTAGAGAACATGAGTAATATGTACATGATAATAATTAAAATAACAAGTTGGACATTCCGAGCATTTTTTAGATACATTTTAAGTCATGTTGTGTAAGAAAGTTTTGACCAGCTCTTGGGAAATACTGTTTTTTTTCATAAAGAGATATTCAACTGGCATAGGGTATTTTAGAAGCAATGTTCCTTGGGAACACCCTTGACAAGGTTGAAGGAAATCAACCTCCTCATGGATTCCCTTTAGCCCACTGTCAAAAACAAGTTCTTTCATAAAAGTGTGTCTGCTGTGCTTAAATTCAGCCATTCACTTTTGATAGCTGTCAGCTTCACACTTACTTGGTCAACCGCTGTTCTTTTTAATAACTTCCTTATACATGCAAGTAGATAGATGAACTTAACAAGATTTACTTTATGAATATTCACAAGGTTTTCAAGCCACTTTTTCTGATTGATGTTGATGCGGCCCATATGATGTGCCCCATCTTCTGGCCTCCTGGGGGACAGCAGCAACTCCATTGTAACTGGCATCTCCCAGGAGGCCAGAAGACCCAGGGAATTAACATTGGATGTTATAAGGTAACCCAGGAGAGGAGAAGGAAGGTGAGTACGGCTGTTTATTTTTCCACACCTCTCCTAACCTCTAGTCTTCAATTATTACATTCTGGGATCTTAAGAGAACGCTGAGTATAATAGGAATTTGTGGATTACAAACAAAGAAAAAATATCCCAAAATTTTGGTAGAATTTTTTTAACTCCTCTCTAGATGCAAGTTTGACTTGACAAACCATTCAAATGTATCAGGATTAGGGTTGAGACGATCTTGAGATTTCAGGATCGATTTTAAAATCTGATTTCTGATCATTGTCCAGCTGATCCCGATCGCAATCATTGAACTTGCTCGATCGCCGATCAGGATCCGATCTTTCCCGATCTTGAGATAACCTTCAACTTCGATCCCGCCGGAAAAGATTGGGATCAGAATTCCGATCGTGAAATTTACTCAATCGACGATCGGAACCCAATCTTTTCCGATCTCGATCACTTGGTCAGGAAACCCTCAAAGAATTGGCAGTTAAGTGTCATTAATGTGTATGGCAAGCTTTAGGGATTATTGTTGGATCTTTGTTGGAAAACCAAAAGCATAGGAAATGATGTCCTGTTACATCTTTCCCTACCCAGATAGAAGTATATAAACTGTACTTTCTCATATACTTTGGTCACCAAGACTTTAATAGAATAATTGTAATACTACGATTTATAGAGAAACGAGGGGTTAAATTTGTATCCTGTTCCTTTGGAAAAATGACTTTTTCGTGCTTTGACCAGACCAAGAAAACTAGTTGAAGTCTGTCTTCAAACCGTCATGAGATCTCTAGGGTACCTATAACACGGAAAAGGTTTTTAATGTTCTTGGTGCTGAAAGCATGATTTTGAGTATGGATGTTCTTTTAAAGGGTCAAAGAAAGATCACATCAAATTCACAGGAGAAGGAAGCAATGAAGGATATGTGTTAAAACAGGTCTCAGCATCTCTACACATTACCTTCGAAATTGTGCAGTCTCTGGGACAAAACAAGTTCATAAAAAGTGGCAAATCTCTTTTAAAAGGAAATACCAATATGGTGTATTCCCATATAAAGTAGAAATCTCCTTGTAAAGTTTTTGTTACTCATCAAATTTACAACAAGAGTAAAATATCATGTCCAAAGCCCTATTTCAGATCTGTGTAACTGTTAAGTTAAGCAAAGTCATATTACGCCACCCTTAGTATCTTTGGTGCCCCATTGTATCTTTATCTGCCCCTAATTTTTCATATTGATTCTATTCTATTTTATACCTCTGTAACAACCCCATATGAGGGCACATGGAGTTCCTGCAGCTCAATATCTCACTTTGCTGCCTCCTATGACCATAAATTGACCATATACTGCACCAGTTGAACAACAGGACTGGTCAACGATGTAATGTGTATGGGGTCTCTCCCCATATAACAGATGTCAGGAGAAATACGGATCAGATGTGTTTGTCAAAGAATTTCATACCTCTTCCCATTCGAAACACATGCATGCTTCACTGGGCCAGGTGTGAATGTTTGTGGGGACGTCTGGAGAGTTAGCTGTCAGCCGTACACTCCTTTATCTCATCTAATGTGTAGTGAGCCTTAGGCTACAGAATTGTTGAGTTATTACTTCATGGCAAGATGAGGAGAAGAGGAATAAGTAAGTGATTATACAATGTTCGCCCCGATCTCCCCATCTGGTGTACTGCACCCCTTGATACGAATTGTAGTCCGAACTTCAAGGTTATATGTAATTCATGGTCATTTTTTGGGGAAAAATATGCAAATCTGTTTTCCAAGATATAAATAGGAAAACCGTGCCTCTGTTTGCTGCCTTCTAGGGCAATGCTGTGCTGAGGAGATCCAACCAGATCGAAACAGCGCTGTCCACAGCTGGGATACTGATTTGACTAAACCGTACATCATAGCATTAAAGGGGTTGGCCACTTTCAGACCAATGTTGACAAACAAATGTACAATAAAAAGATATACAATTTTCCAATATACTTTCTGTATCAATTCCCCACGGTTTTCTAGATCTCTGCTTGCTGTCGTTCATTCTGTTACTTCTAGAGGATAAAAGTCTGACCATGGTCATGTGATGAGCACACAGGTGCCGCTCGTTATAGTCACAGACCTTTGCCTGGTAATCCACTGTGCACCTTTGTGCTTATCACATGACCATAGACCGCAAATCACATGACCATGCTCAGAGTTTTATCCTCTAGAAGTAACAGAATGAATGAAAGCAAGCAGAGATCTAGAAAACCGTGAGGAATTGATACAGAAAGTATATTGGAAAATAGTACATCTTTTTATTGTACATTTGTTTGTCAATATTGGTCTGAAAGTGGCCAACCCCTTTAAGGCTTGTTGAAAAAGTCGGGCATGATGTTTAAGAGAGCTGTCTCTAGAGGGCAGCAAACAGAGGTACTGTTTTCCTATTTACATCTTGGAAAGAAGATTTGCAAATTTTTCCCATAATCCCCCCAGTGGAGTGAAAAAGGCTTTTGTAAATCTCCATACGCCTGTGAAGGTGATCTCTACTTAAGGAGTGATAATATCCCCAGAACGTGGTCATTTTTTTTTTGTCTTTGAGACACGTATACAGAGTAATGATCAATTCAAATGTCTAAGCCTAGACTTGGTCGTGAGACAGAACATGATCAATTTTCTTCATGGATCATGGACAGCACGTGGCCCAAAAAGTCATTTTTCTGATTAGGCTCTATCCAATATCTTTATATTAAATATGTAATAAGAAGAAAATTTCAATAGTTTTGAATTATTTTGTGGCTGTATGTTTCTAGGCATGCACAGAATTTTAATGGTGGAACACACTGTGGATTTGTGTTACAAATCCTTATGTATTGTGCGTTGTGACCTACGTATTTGCTTTGTGTTAGGCTACTTCCATGATGTGCCATACTCTCCCTTTAAAGTAATAGATATCTCTGTAACTAGTATTGTCACTCTCAGACATTTTTTTGTACAGTATATGGATTCTGTGAACAACTTTAACTTTGCATCAGCAATTACAGAAAATTTAATTGTAATTTAATTTTATTGTACAGAAATACGGTATTGAATTTCATTTACCGTCACATTTATGAAATGTTTATTGAATCTATTCCCTTGGGTTAGCAGTTCAATAATTGAATCCCATTTCTATAGTTTTGCTTTTTCTAATATTTTCTTTTTAGGAATGGATATATTGTTAGAATTTTTTTTTTTTTTTAACTTCTAAACAATCTCAACTTTCCAATGCTTTATGTTAAGCATGCCAAAAGTAAATCAGTCAAACTATGTGGAGAGCTCCAGGTGAGATTCTTGTAAGAGACTGAACCTTTTCTACCTTTCAGCATCTTTCCGCTGACAGCAATTGCAGTCTCCAGTGTATAACTCCTGAATGTTCCTTGAAGCATAGATGTGTTCTGCCAAGCAGCAGGATGCCCGTGAATCAATTCAGTAGGTAGAGTCACCAGATGATTCCCGCTTTGACAGGATACGGGGCACAATTTGTCCTTTTTTTTTTTTTAACCTTCCATTTTTTTTTTATAAATTCCACCCTGGCTATTGCTGAATAAATATTATATTAATAACAATAGTCATTCTTTTATTCTATGTATACCAGGATCACTAAAGCTAGGAACAAAACAGTATTTATTATGAAAGTGTTGCTTTAAAGTTTGCAGCATACAAAAGAGGTGCAGTTATTTGTCTATATCCCTTTTCAGACTTTATTCGTTGCAATATTCTGGGTTTATTCTGCCATTTTTAGAATAGATCATTAATATATATCAAGGGTGGTTCTCTGACTAACACTAGAGATGGACGAACCCCTCAAGATTTGTTTCTTGTTCGGGTTCACTGGCTCAGGTCTCTGATTTGCTTCAGCTTGAACAAGTATGGTACGAACCATATCTTAAAGGGATTCTACCATTAAAACATTTTTATTTTTCTGGTTGACACGTAGGAATAGCCTTAAGAAAGGCTATTCTTCTCCTACCTTTAAATGTCTTCTCCGCGCCGCCGTTCCCTAGAAATCCTGGTTTTCATCGGTATACAAATGAGTGGAGGCAGCTCCAGTGCTCAAATAGCACTGAGGGTGTCCCCAATGCTGTGAGAGAACTCTCCAGTGCCTCCTCCATATTCTTCAGGAACCTCCTCTTCACCGTGTCTTCTTTCGGCACAGGCGTTGAAACTTGTAGGCCTTGGGCAGAGCCAACTGCGCATGCCCACAGGCCACAAGAAAATGGTCGCTTGCTTACTGTGTATGCAGCCATTTTTCTTGTGGCCATGGACATGCGCAGTCAGCTCTGCCTGAGGCCAGAGGCCTACAAGTTTCACTGCTTGCACCGGAAGAAGACGCTGTGAAGAGGATGTTCCGGAAGAAGATGGAGGCGGTGCTGGAGAGTTTTCTTGCAGCACTGGGGATGCCCCTAGTGTTGTTTGAGCGCTGGGGACCAACCCCCAATGCTGTGAGAGTACTCATTTGTATACAGATGAGAAACCGGGATTCTACTGAACGGCAGTGCAGAGAAGACGTCTAAAGATAGGAGAAAAATAGCCTTTCTTAAGGCTATTCCTACATGTCAACCAGAAAAAAAAAGTGTTTTAATGGTAGAATACCTTTAAATTGGCTTAAAAATAGTGTATAATGGTCTTAGGGCTCATAGGAACCTATTAATCTAATTTGTAGCTCTTTGAGGCAAACACAGCCAAAGTTATGTCAATGTGAAAGTGACATGGTGGGGGGGGGATGCCTGGTGTCAGGTAAATTGAAATTGAAGGCTTAGATTAAAAAATCATCTTCATTGGTAACAATATATTTAGTGGAAATATATCTTATTTTATACAATTGAGTCAAAAAGTAACCCTTTTGATCATATCTCTGCAAGCTAGATGGCGGAGATAAGGCATTATGGGGAGATTTATTACTGAAAAAAATTCCAGCAAAAACAGCTAAAAACATTCAAAAAGTAGACATGAGCAAGTAGTATTCGATCGAGTAGGTATTCGATAGAATACTAGGGTATTCAAAATACTCGTACTTGGTCGAATACCACGTGGTAAATGCAGTAAAAATTAAATTCCCCTCCCACCTTACCTGGCACTTTTTTTAACACCAATAACTATGCAGGGAAGGTTGGACAGGAACTAGGACAACGTAGGCATTAAAAAGAAAAAAAAAAAAAACGTATACAGTAAAGATGAGCGAGTAGTGAAATATTTGAAAATTCAAAATTCGATTCAAGTAGACCTCAATATTCGACTATTTGATCGAATACCTACTTGATCGAATACTACTCGCTCATCTCTAGTAAAAAGCTTTTAGCCAATAGGTTAACTATTTTAATTGTAAACTCTTATGGCACAATCCATTCCTATGGGCAATGCTTTTTTAATGTAAAATGTTAAAAAAAAAGATTTAGTATAGCCTTAGTAATATAGAAAATCGATGCTTTATGAATATACATGCATGGCTAATTGGTTGGACTTTATTAAGCCACTGATTGAAGTTTGTGCTTATGCTGAGACTTCCTGCTGGGGTAGAAGAAGAAAACCTACTCTTACTTCATTCTACTAACACCCAAGCTCTCCCCATAACTGGTGCAAAGCACTCAAAAACATACACACTGTTAAATATGACTAAGGCCCCGTTCACACAGGGCACGGGATGGCATACTTCGTCCTGATTTTGACGCGGGAAGCACATCAATGTTTTTAGTGCAAATTACACCAGATTTGGAGTTCATTTTCATTGATAAATCTACCCCATTAAATACATGGTCCCAGTACCTTAACTTGACTTTTTTTAAAGGTTTAGTTGTGTTCATCGGTAGTGCTGAGCGAGTAGTATTTACTCGAATACCTCGCCGACATAGGAATGCGTGTACACCGCCGAACACCAAGGGGTTAAGCGCAAGGGGTTCGGCCGCTTATACGCATTCCTATGGCGGCGAGGTAATCGATTGAATACTACTCGCTCAACACTATTCATTGGCAAGCTATTCTGCAGAAAAATATCATTGTCAAGGAAATTTTTTCCATTTCTGGAAATCTTTGTACATTTTTCTTATGCAGTAAGCTAGTACAGTCTATACCAAGGTTATTAGAACAATCTTTGGGTGATATTTTTTCTTTGTATTACTTTGGCAGAAAAATATACCATCTGAGTTCAATTAATTGCATAATTTCATCTTTTTAATAAAGCAGTTTCCTTGCAAAGACACAATAAACATGTCTAATTATTATTTATTTCAAGACATTGGAGCCAGGGCTGAACGTTTCTGTGCAGCTTCCTGGGTGAAACGCGCTAATGTTTCTGCAGCAAGGCAGATAAGCACATTAATAATTCACAAAGGTTCTTTCCTTGTGCTGCACCTCACAAGATCAGAGAGTTATAAAAATGGAACAAATTAAGCCTCACTTTTTCAGACAAGACAGAGCCGTAAACACAAAGCCAAAATGGCGGCTCATTCTAAACCTCTGCCTGTTCATCCTCTCCAAAATTAATCATTTTTGTTGGAACAATTTCAGTTTTTGTAAGAGAGAGAGAGTGGTTTTTTTTTTTTTTTTTACTATTTTTAACCCTTTCTTTATTTTTTAGTTACATAGTGAAATACCCATATTATCAGCATAAACTACGTAGTGAAAAATATGTTATTAATAAGAATCTATTCCAGATAAATATGCATTTTGGTTGTTCTTATGATGCATTAACTCACCATTTCCTAATCCAGTGAACCACTTTTTTGGTCCTTTGAGGCATGTCCAGACACTCCCATCAGCAAAACCTAGAGCTCAATTCTCATTACCCAGAACTCTAAAGCTGCAATGGTCTGTAATGCCAAAAATAAAAAAAAATAAAAATCAAGCATTCACATGTTAATTTATACACACTCTACCAATAAGTATTTGGACACCCATCCAAATGAAAATATCTGCGGTCGTGATGTACGTCACGCCTTCCTCCGTGACATAGGAAACAGAATTGGCATTAGTCACACACAAGGTGCCACGAAGTGCAGAGTTGCCCGATTTCGAATAAAGAGTAATTGTGGGGTACCACAGAAATGGTTGATCCTTAAGGGACATAGCAAGCAAACTGAATTACCTCAAATCGACATTGAGCTATGTGATTACGAAGTGGAAGGTGAACGGTGATTGTCAGAAAGTGCCACCAGTAGGCAGACCCCCAAAACTGTGAGATAGAGAGCGCTGAGTGCTGGCCAGAGAAACCGCACCCAACCAATGGCTCACATACACCAGGAGTTTCACCAGGTATCCGTGAGTATTGTGTCCATCAATACTATCCGTAAGGAAGTATCTTCTGGGTTCTACCAACTATTGAATAGGAATAAATGTTGTTTTTCTATTCTACCACAGGTGTCCAAATACTTATTGGTAGACAGTGTATTGCCATAGGCAGTGGCATAACTAAAGTCTTGTGGGCCCCGGTGCAATCTTTTGTCCTGGCCCCCTACCTCATCCTTACAGTGAATTCTTGATAGTGATGATTATGGGTGCTAAGGAGTACAATCCCCCTTAGTGTGGTTAGGGCAATCTGTGGGTCTTCTTGGTTTTTGGGCCAGATGGAAGCTACAATCTCAATACTGATGCCAGTGCTTATGGGTCCGCTATGGATCCTGGGCCCCAGTGTGACTGCACCCCCCTCAAGTTATGCTCCAGGCCATAGGCACAGGAGACATCCTAGATATACAGTATACAGCACATACAGAATCAATGTTTTCCTGCTTCCATACCCCTTAGCTATAATGTTCAAAATACTATTCTATGTCTGTTTTTTTTTTACTGCTCTGCAAAAAATCTAGTATCAAATCCCCGCCAAAATCCATTATGGAGCCATTTATGGAGCATACCCAGCCTGTGTGAATGTACCCTTACACTTCTGTCTTTGCCCATTATGCCAATATTTGAAAATTGTATAAGGCAGAGTCACACTTGATTTGCAGTGGTAGAATCCTCACCAGCTAATCCACTGTTATGTACAATAGCAGAGCAGTATATTGGATTAAAACAGACGATTTTGGTTGATTTTTTCCTTGGTAGTTGCCACCACAGAAGGATTTCTTTCTTGTGCCCCTAGTAAAGATGGGCACACTGTACATGGTTTGCTTCAAAATATAATCATGAAGTTCAACTCGACATGAACCAAAATGGTTGTTATTATACTGTATAGTCTCCTCAGAATAATAAGTGGAGGTCCGGGGTGGTGAGTAAAATTGACAGTTATACTCAAGTCTCCTGGGCATCCATTGGTACCCCGCATCGTCTCCAGGCCCCTGGCTAAAGTCATGTGCACCTGGGTCAGTGCTGAGGTCTCAGCAGTCGTGTGGGATGCACGACATCATGACTCTGAATTCAAGGGGTATTCCCATGTACATAATCATATCTATATTTGTAGATAACTAAAAGTTAAACATTTTTGCAATTGTAAGTAGTTAAAAATTCTGCAGAGTTTTAAAGATTTTCTCTAACTATCTTAGTGGTGAAGATCTGTTGTCTTGATCGGTTGCCAATGCTTACGACCAGAGATGAGGGAATACTATTTGAAACTCTAGTTTCGAATACCTCGCTCCCATAGGAATGAATGGGAGTGGGCAAACTGCAAGGGGTTAAGCTCCGGCCGCCGGCTGGCACGCGAACGCTCCCATTCATTCCTATGAAGCGAGGTATTCGAAACTGCAGTTTTGAATACTATTCACACATCTCTACTTACAACCACAAATGAAGAAAATTTCTGTGGTCTGGGACTTGTCAGGAACCCAACTATGATTTTGTTGTAGTAGCTGGGTTGTTAGACAGGGACACTACATGTATGAGAAGGTAACCTGAACACAATAAGGAAATCACAGCGGATTTTCTGACCTTGGAGTCCATTCACATGGAGGGAAATGGTGAGAGATTTGGTGTGGAATTTTCCCCGCTGAAAAAAATGCCTTCCATTGATTTCAACGGGTTCTACTAGATAATAGAAGAAAAAGCTAGCAGAACCCATTGACATCAATGGGAGGATTTTTTTTTTTAGCGTGGAAAATTCCACACCAAATTCCCCACCATTTTCCTCCGTGTGAATGGACCCTTAGAAAATTCCTGCATTCATGAGGGAAATCAAAGTTACAAAGGGTTTCTACTCTCTCATGGTTGAACTATAGTCGCCCTGCCCAGTGACCCGCACAGTCCCTCCCTGTACGATGCATGCTCTGCACTCATATATAGAATATATATTTTTTAACCTGTGGATGCTTTCCTCGTCCCTGAAAACTGAATGAAAACTATGTTACCAACAGAGTGACACGTGTGCAAAGATGTAATTGTAGCAGGATTCATCTTACTAGAGAATAGCAATATTCAGCCTTGCTCTTAAAATGGAGCCGATCAATATGTATGCAGAGTCATTTAAGCAATCCAATTTCGAAGGAGAATTACTTTATTTGTCCTGACAGCCGGCATAATTATATAGTTGACTGCTCAATGACATTTCTGAAGTTCGTGTAAATGGGGGACATCTAGAGTTCCTGCTTTGTTGCTTTAACCATTCTAAGAACGATCTATACAGATGCTTAATGGCTATTTTTTAGAGGGAGAGAAGGCTGTCAATCTCTGTATGTGGATTACTTTGCCTTTAATTGTGAAATTCTATTTCAAATCACATAAACATTTATATATAATGCACACATATCACAGAGCGCTGCATTTCTCCCTATAATATAAACCTTTATAGTGATCGTAACCTGTAGAAGTCTTCTGGTCTCCTGTCGCACCACCCCACGAAAAATCGATGCCTTTTATTTTGCCCAGTTAAATCAATTAGATCCCCCAAAGAGAGAGGAGTTACACTAGATGACTGAATATTGATGGTGTATACTTTAGGGTTGAGCGATCGGGATGGGGAAAGATCGGATCCTGATCGGCGATCGAGCAAATTTCACGATCGGGATCGGCTGGAAAATGATCAAAAATCGGATTTTAAAAACGATCCTGAAATCTCAAGATCGGCTCAACCCAATTCACGTATATATCATTAATAGGGCTGAGCGAATGGGATTGGGAAAGAACGGATCCCGATCAGCGATCGAGCAAATTTCACAAATTCGATTGGGATTGGCTGGAAAATAATCTATAATCAGATTTTAAAAATGATCCTGAAATCTCAACCCTAGTATTCTTCCTTAGGATAGGTTATCAATATCAGATCAGCGAGTATACACACCCTTCACTCCCACAAATCCCGAGAACCGTATACGGAGCAGGAAGGAGTACACTGTGTAATGGCCTTAGTGAACCACAGCTCCAAATCACGGCTTGCAATTAAGGAGCATGACCACTACACGTCCAACCCAACTGTCGGCTTCCAGCTCCCTAAATTGTTCTGGAAATAGCTGATCGATAGGGGGTGCCAGTTGTCTGACCCCCACAGATCTGGTATCAGTGCCGTAGATTTTGTACAATCCCTTGAAGCTAGATACACCCATTAGATTAATGTCTGGCAAATCCAGAGATTTCATCAGGACCAGCCACCAATATAACGTGTACGTGGCCTCCCAACTGGAGGAGGATCAGTACTTCAATTTCGAGATGCTGTTTTGAGCCATATGTGTAAGTGTATGGTTAATAGAAGAAGCTATCTGATGTGTAAGACAAATCTTCCGAAGGAGTCCCCCCCCCCTCTACGTTTATAAGATATTTGATTTTATTTCCAGCCAAATATATTTTGTTTCTTTAAGCTAAAATTTCACTTACAGCAAACAACACACACAAATAATCCCGTCATATTTAATGTGCTTGACACTGCAGAGTAAATACTGCAGAGATCCTCCCTTAGGACAAGAGAGAAGCATTGGATCCAAACCAATTCATTTCTGTGACACTCCGTGCTACAGCCTAAGCAGGATCACAGTGACATCCAAATTCTCCAATCCTTTAGGATATGGACACATAGACAGCCCTTTTCCATTAATTAAACTGGGTCTTATGCAAATCATATTGGCTTTGCTTTATAATCTCTAGGAAAGTGTTTGCTTAGTTTCCAAAGCACTTGTATTCTCCGGCACACGGCCGTAGCCGACTGATGTGCGCGCCTGCTTGTCTGCACGTATTTTATTTTCTCCTAAACCCGTAATCCCTAGTGTTCTAGGGGGTCCCGACTCTCACGACAGTTCACACATTTGGCATTGTCTGAGTTCAGATGAGTGTTGTTATTTCCAAAAATAAGATGACTGCTGTGATGAATTGGTTTTTGAAGTGCCGTATTTAAAGCCTGCCTGGTTATGGGAAATCGCTAGCTGATACATGGTCTTTAGCAGGCTTTTCAACTTTTAGTGAGTTATATCCCCCCACGCATCCTCGCAATGAGTGTTTTCCACAGAATCCATTGATAAAAATCTGTTTCTGGTCTAAGAGTTTGACCGATGAAAAGGATCAATTAAAGCCGGTCGTCTTGGTGGCGTTGTAGCAATTTGCCTGCACAGCAAATAGCATCAAAATCGGACTACGGCAAGCAGAAGAAATGACATAGGGACTTAAAAGCCAGGAAATCAATTTGACAGTCTTTTCTGAACGTACCCGTACCTTGCCTAAACACTGCTTCTAACTAGAATGCAATTTCAAGCCCTTTCTTCCCGTATATTGCAACATGAATTGTGATGTGCAAGAACTCATTGTACATCTGCCAAATATAATTATTATATCTGTACCACAGAGAGTATGCGGTAACTTTCTCTATCTTTCTGTGTCTTTCTATTTTTTTTTTTCCTAATAAGACATCAAGCTCACGATGATCATCTTGGTTATGTTAACTAAAGTGAGGTTGCACTCGCTTTTCCAAGAAACTGGTCCGCCTACTCATTGCCTCATTCTACGGGATCTGAAACTGCTTGAGTCAACTATCAGAGGTCTTGGCGGGATTCTGAATCATAGTCTATCCTGTCTTTGACATAACAACCCTACTAGACTACCTCTATATATAGCACCCTTATGCTTATGCTATGATGTGACTCATTGATCCGCTACTGTCAGTAGTCTGCTCCTTCTTTTATGTAATAACCCTACTAGACGTGTTAATTTTTTTTCACATGTTCCTATTTTAGAACTCTTAACCTTTTCAGGATTTATGTACACAAAGAACATAATGTGTCCTTTACATTGCAATAAGCGGCATAACTACCTGGTTAGCAGTGGTAGCAGCTGCCACAGGACCCGGGACACTAGGAAGCCTAGTGACAGCCACAACTGCTGCAATTTTTTTTTAAATAGGCCATTACCTGCTAGAATAACTCCAGCAGGTAATGGGCCCTATTTACTGAAGCACCAGGTGCTGCCTGAAGCTGGGGAGGAGAGGAGAGAAGCTGCCTCATCCACAGTCCATATTTTAACAGTAGTGAAGCCAGCAATTGCTGGCTTCACTACTGTACCCAAGCAGGGGACACCAGCTGTCCAGGCCCCTGTCTCCTGGCACTTGCATGTTGACAGCGGGCGGGAGAAACTTCTATCTCCTGCCCGCTGTCCCCAAGCCCTGTTACCTTGTGCCAGCATCTATCCTAGTAGGTTACAGGACCTGTGTCACGAAGTCATCAAAGGTCCTTTAACCTACTAAGATTCCTAGTTATGCCACTGATTGCAATCCTTATGGTTTCATATATTTATTATGTTATGAGGCTATGGTCACCCAAGAGCTCCCACTGAATATAAGTATGTCTACTGCACCAAAAAAATCATGCAAAATTAGTCTTTTTAGATTCTAGAAAAACCAAATTAAAAACTTTTCAGCAATGCTAAGATTACTGTATGTTCCCATGTGGCAAATTTATTTCAAACATGTTTAGATCTCTAGATCATAGGGTTTGCAGAAAACCATCCAGATGCTGCAGAAATCTCTCTGTCTTAGTATAAAATCGTATTATAGTGCTCAGTCAACATCCTACTATGATGCAGCTGTATCTTGCTTTATACAAATACCAGTGACTGCACTCACGTATCCATCTAATAGAGAAGGTCGCATGGAAACCTGTGACCTTCAGGCATTTTTAAATGAATACTTCCTTCCAGAAATGATTTCCAACATGGATTGAATGCTAAATCTTCTGCTTTCCAGCAATGAAAAAAAAAAAAAGACAGGAACAGCCCAGTGTCCTTGAAGCCGAAGGTGATCTCCCTTATTCCCGTAGAATGAAGGCTTCTACTATAAAAATTATCATAGCTGTCCAGCAATTACCCTTAATAGCTGTGTACTGCTACAGTGAAAGCTTTGCAGTAATGAAGCTAAACTCATTTTCAATAAGAGAGACAGATTCTGAAAAGTCAACAGTTTGATGGACTAAAGGAACAATAAATATAGACCAAAGCGAAAAAAAGAAATCAAGGAAAATACTATGTTTATCTTTCCTACAATGCAATGAATCGTGACCGTAGCCCCTAAAAGTCTAAAAAAAAAACAAAAAAAAAACAGGGGACTCCATTAATCAACCCATTAGGGACTCTCATGATGTGATCAAGGGGATCAATTGTATTCTATAGCAGCTTATAGCCCAATAAAGTCACCCATGGCTGCCATTACTAAGTCTCTATTATCCCCAAGCAAAGGCTTCAAGTCAAAAACTTTTCAGTTTACAGTCTAATTAATCAAAGACATAAATGCAAACTATTTAATGGGCCCCCACTTACCAAGGGCCACTTATATTATTAGTGGCGTCTTATGTCCTGGTGGTGTATTGTCGTCAGCATTGTGTTCCACCTAGTGGCAATAAGTGCAGGCTCATTTCTGACACGTTCCCATCACTCCACTCATCCCCACTCCCATCTAGTATAGTCCTTTTTTTGCTTTGCTGGTACTAATGGTCCCCATAGTGTGTTTGTATCAGCATTCTCTGTGTTACGATACTGGTATACATGCCTGGAATCCGGTGGCCAGATGAAATAAGCCAGGAGCAGTTAGGTACTGAAGAGTAGTAGTCCAAGGTGCAGCTTGAAGTGTAGATCGCAAGGGTAATACAGCAAGGAGTAGAAACAGTTTGGGAAAGACAGTTATGAGGAGCAGGAGAAGGGAACAAGTCACAATACTCAAGAAAAGGCTGAACTGCCTCATGGGTATATAGACCCAATGAGAAAACAAGATGGCTTCACATTGGTACAGATCAGTCATCTTTGTTAAAGGCAATTCCTAGGATGAACGCTGCAGGCTCCAGTGGTGAGGAGTGGAAGTGCAACAATATTTCAACGTGAGAGAAATAGTGGCCACTAGTGGTAGATTAGCAAAATACAGGATTCTGACAATAGGATTCTGACACTCTGTCTCTTAAAGGCTCAGTGCACATACCAGTAATTTTGTCCCTGGCCAATCCCTGCTGGTCATTCGTTTTATATATGTGCTCATCTCTCTGTTTGACCCCTGAGTAATAAGTCCCTTAGTATGCAAAAGCCACTGTAAAGTGTTTTTTTGACTTGACATGTCATTTGAGACTTGAATTATTCCAGACCAAGTACCTTTTTGTTGTTAGTCTCCTAACTATTACTTACACCTTACCTCTGCACCCTCGCAACCTGCACCAGGACTATCTACTTGTACCTGACCATTCTTTAGCCTGACCCCTGGTGGTTAGCACCAGTGCCTCTTGGCCTGATGATCCAGCTTGCTGCCAGTACCACGGCCTACTCAAAAGGTGGCAAGTCAACTTTGCAGCCTCCCCATGATGACGTTCAGATGCACAATATTCTTAAAGGGTAAACTGGTTTGTAGGCCAATATGGCCACCACTTGCTGATGGTGATATCTTATTTCACCGGAGGGATCTTTGAATTTTCTCAAGAAGCAGTAAGACTATTACCCCAGCACTACCTATAAATATAACTTTCCTTGACCATTGTAGCATAAAACTACATTGAGGGATCGGTTAATGAATTATTATTATTTTTATTTTTTTTAACTTCCAATTTCTTATTTTAGTAAACCATTTTGCAAAGTTTTGGAACGGCACATCATGCGGCCAGAAGATGTTTTGCAAGATAACTTGCTTAATGTTTCAATATGATAAACTTGGCCATCTAGCCTTCCGAGACTACAAACTTTACTCGTTTTGCCAGTACCCGACTTTATAATTTCATGTAAGCTAATATGGAATAAGTTAGGGAGTTGCGTTCACATTTGCCTGTATTTTATTTGCATTATTTGTGTTTACTCCAGTACAAGGAAGAAAGAAATATTTCTTTTTACGGTTAGCAATGATACACACATTTGAGAATTTGCATAATTTTAATATATTTAGTACTTCTTTTGGATTAATACTTTATTATAAACCACATTGCACGGGAAAAAAGAGCATTGTCTATTTTTCTAAATGCATTTAATTTAAAAGTGTATTAAAAAGGGTGATCACAATAAAAATAAGTCAAAAGAAACGTATAGCTGCTGCCAAGGCTAATGGCTGCAAAACAATGTATGTGCAATAATAAAACAAAATAATGTTTTCTTTTATCTGTATAGTGGAAAAAGCCTGGCCAAGGAAAGGAAACAAGTTCAAAGCATTTCTATTATGCTGTGGGGAAGTTTGTGCGGACCCAAACAGTCAAAACAGGGACACAAAATATGCAGCAAACTGGTTTATTTAGAAAAAAAACAGGACAAAAAAAAATAAACCTTGACTGAAGGCACAAAATGAGCAAAACAAAATACAGCCTTAACATCAGGCAAAAACAAAATAAAATAAAAACCTGCTCGTCTGAGCAACTAACTAAACAAAACTGATAATCCAAATATACGTGTGGCTTACTTCCAACACAAGGGCAATATAATCTCACCGGATTCAGGGTTACAGGACAGAACCACACACCTCCTTTCACCCCTTAGAACTGCACACACTCACGGGCGGTCACTTTGCAAACCCATTCAAGTGAATGGGTTTGAAAACTGACTGCCGGGTTTCCATCTCCTGTCTAGTTTCTCGGGCAGAAGACGGAAATTCGCAAAGCGGAGACCGGGCGCAGGTGTGAACCCGCCCTAAGTTGCTTCTCTAACATCTGGCCACATCTGCTGAATATTAGCAAATACAAAGACAGTGCATAGACAGGTAAGTGGCCATCTTACTATATGTCTGGGACCATTAGGCATTGCTAAAATGAAGTGGCCTGTGAAAAAAAACAAGGACTACAATATGACTATTAGCATTCTAAATCCAACATTAACTTAATGAAATAAAACTGATTAATAATAAGGACACTGCCACTATAAGCATAACTGTATGTGATATGTCTACAATACAGTGGATTATCGTTCTTTATAAACCCCTGTAGATTATGACTTGTAGCATTAAGAAGAGTTCATTACTTGATCTGAGCTGGCAGATGTTACTGGAACAGACAAGACTGAAACGTCTTTCCTTATATTTCTCCCTTGAGTATATAGATGGGGATTTTTTTAGCAACATGTATAATGCAAATTTGACTTCCTAGATTTGGCCATAAGAAGCAATAACCATATATGGGACACTTCACCTATATTATTAATCAGTGTCTGATTAGAAAAAAACCTGGATAAGATCAATGGAAACTTGTTACAATATTGCAAATATTTATATGCATTGCACATTTTGCACAAACTTTGAAGGCTTTTTTTTATCCATTCTGGTTTTGTTACAATGTTGCCTTGTTTTTTCCACCATTGGAAACAACCACTGCATTTATAACAACCATAGAACCATTACCTGCTGGGGGGTCCTTTATTAACAAATTACCTACAGTATCAGACCTTACCGGTGATATGGTCTACGTGCACAATGAAGGTTAAGCATACATATCTTCTGTAAGACTATAAATTTTCGTCTAGAGACTTATTGTTACTGTCGTAGGCTTATTGTTATATACTTAGTGACAGTACGAGACTTAACAGAGGCTATTTCAGTGAAAGGCTTCAAGAATCTGTAAACCTTAAAGTATAAGCCTCTAAAGGTTATAGAGATTGATTGTACAGAAGTTGTCTTTGGGGAATGAATACGTAGATGTGTCCACTGAAATTGTGGTAGTCCTGTATGAACGCTAATAGGATTCCACGGCTCTGTTTCTGTACAGCATATCGGTCAAAACCACTGACAAGTGACGTGAATAACATTGATTATCTCATGGCAATGACAGCTGTCCAGTATTAGGATATATAAGGCAGTAAGCAAATAGACACTTGTTGAGGCTATATTGAAGGAACATATTGACAAGTGTAAGGATCAGAGTAAATCTCTTCAGGTCCTGATTGTAACCGCTAGAACCCTAGGTCAAAACATCTCCAAAAATGATTGGTCTTGTGAGCTGTTACCAGACCTCACTATTAAGTACCTACCAAAAGTAGTCCAAGGAAGAACATTTGGTTAACCAGGAATCTTATAATAGACACCTAAGGGTCCATTCACACAAAGGATTTTCCTCCGAGTGAATGGACCCTAAAGTGGCACTTATTCTGGCACAATAACTCGCATAAGAATCAGTGCTGGGAAAAAGATTCCCGTTGACTTCAATGGGTTCCGGTTTTCCACGTGAAACACATTGAAATCAGTGGGAGGCTTTTTAACCCATTGATTTCAATGGGTTTCATGTGGAAAACAGAACCCATTGAAGTCAATGGGAGTCTTTTTTTTCAGCGCTGATTCTTACGCGAGTTATTGCGCCAGAATCATCGCCACTTTACTCCGTGTGAATGGATCCCGGTCATTGTTGCATCAAGTATCGTCTGAGCCAATAGAAGAGCTGCTGCTTTTCCATCTTGTGAAAGGCTAGGTTCATGTATATGGCTTTCCTGGAAAAGACTGACACTAGAACGCTTTATATCAAGCTGGTTGAAGTAGTTGACCCTCTGGACAATAGTTTTGTGTGAATCGGTGCTAGTACCTGTGATGTAGGATCTCTTTTTTTTATTTTTGTATATTTACAAATTGTGCTCATCTCTTTTTTTGGATTTTCTCAGTACCTGGTGCTGATAGACTATCCTATGTTACAGGTGTAATACATCCTACTAGTATACAGTGTAGATCTGGATCTTTTAGAATTAGACCGCTGGATAGGCAAGTAGCCGAGTCATGGCAGCTTCTATAGTTGTTTAGACAACACTCAGTGTTCATACAGCTTTCAGGAAGGCAGGATTAGTAAGAAAAAAGCATATCTGTCTTCTTGGGGGTATCGGACTGTTAGGGCTCATTCACACGAGACAACAGGGGGGCGGATTTTGGCACTGAATCCACGTCAGAATCCACCCCATCACAATAGTGGTCTATGTAGACCTCTAGCTTACTTTTTCCGTGAACGGCATGTTCCTGCTCATGGAAAAAAGAAGCGAGCTGCCCTTTCTTCAGGCGGATTCCACGGCTGAATCTGCTGTGGCGTCCGCCTAGCGGCAGAACGCTCCGGTCTAGGCCCATTCATTTGGGCCTACTCTGGAGCCGGAAGCCGCGACAGTCGCGGCAGGCGTATTTTGGTCCTATTCTGACGTGGCTTCCTGTGACAAAATCAGGACCAAGATATGCCCCCCTTGCCCCGTGTGAACTAGGCCTTAAGAACCGATGGCTTCCTGCTCTTGCAGCTGCACAATCTTGTGTAGTTTCTAACAAACGTGTTCAGCTATTTCCTTGCAGAGTTGTGTCACTATATAGTATATATAATATATAGAGGTATTGAGAAGTCGACATGTAGTTAATTTTTCCCCTTCAAGAAATTAAATATATTGAAGCAAAATTCCAAAACTGACTCCAATAAACCATAGTTGTTGCAGAAGAGTGATAAGTGGAATATGCATTTTATATGTGCAAGTCGTAATAGTAAGTGCTGTGAAATGTTTAGAAACAAATTGATCACGGGTTTATAAATATAGACGGCAGCAGGCTAGGAATATACGACGGCATGTCAGTTTTTTTTTTTCTATAATTCTTTACTTTAGGTCTTGACTCAACATATTTCCTAGTACCTCCACTGGCGATTTTCGCTCCATGAGCGTCAGTGCTGTCTACTGATAATTCAATTAGTGACCTCTCTTTTGAGATTCCCACCTAAGGTGACAAATGTCAAGTAAGTACTTTCCTGCCGAGTTGTTGACAAGTGCCTGGCGGGAACAGAATAGAGGGCTCAAGTGTCACAGTAGGGTTTCATTGGCATTGCTTATCCATCCTAACGAAGTCTGGATACCGTACCAAGGATACAAGCCAAGTGGCCAATAAGGTACAGAGAAATATGAGGTTAGCAGAGAAAAGACACATAAGGATCAAAAAAATGGGAACATGCGTATTCTGGCTGCAAAATATTTTTTTTATAAATATTTATTTCTCATCCTCTTGAAGGATGATACAGATATAGAATATATGATAAATATATACTGACATATGGTGCCAAATCACAGACTCAGATCTTTTGTATCGGGATAAAAATTAGAAAGCAGTCCAGTTCTTTGAGACTTATTTTAGCCGCTCTTCAGCAAATTGGGGTTCTCTCTTTTCTTGTAACCTTTGTGGGGAAGGTAGCTTGGTAGAAGCAGTGGTGCGGACCCAAACAGTCTCGACAGGGAAACAAAAATGTGCAGCAAACAGGATAATTAAAAAAAAAAGAAGAAAATAAATGTTTATTTATTGTCCTTTTTTGTAAATAATCCTGTTTGCTGCACATTTTAGTGTCCCTGTCGTGACTGTTTGGGTCCGCACCACTTCAGGCACAAAATGAGCAAAACAAAAATACAGCCTTAATTTCAGGCAAAAATAAAACAAATTCCTGCTCGTCCGAGCAACTAACTAAACAGAAGTTATAACCTATCTAGTGGTGATATCATAAACACAAGATCTTGTTACCCCATTCCCTGGGGTTATCTGATGTCACAGGGATAGAAAAATCCTAATATAATTTTCTCGTCTCCCTGCACTGTATGGGCTCCAGATTATGATCTTGGTCTTATTATAAAGCTAAGATTCCTGGAGTCAGACCTATTTGAAGTTATAGTACATGTTATCTATAGGGAAACTGCCAGAGTTTCCGTATGTATAGTTTACATGCTTTGATTTGTAAACCGCAACAGTTTTGGAAATCGCAGCGTGTCTGCTGCGTGTATGTTTCCACAACGTGTGGATGGGATTCGCTAGAAATCTAGCAACTGTAAAATACTACCTTTTTCCTTGTTGCGTTTCTGCTCAGACCACATGTGGTCCCAGCCTAAGTAAGACTTTAGCCTCGTTGCACACAACAACCAATCAAATATTAAACCGCTTTAAAAAAAAGTTAGATACTTGTACTGCTATTGGGTGCTTGGAGAAACATGGCCATTATTCTATTAGACAGTTTTGAAGAATGAGGCCTAGTGTTTTTTCAGGGTCATATACAGACCTTGAACTTGGTTTCCACATCATCTATCATATTTTCTTCTGGCTTACACAGTGCAGTGCTGAATGTAAAATGTTTTGCCTAATCTGACCTGAAATATTACAATTTCCAATATACAATCCTTTCATCTGATTGAAAGAAAAAATAGTTTTATGGTTCATTTCTCAGAATATGCTTTACTTTTACTTAGTTTGCAAGTAGGTTTGAGGGATCGGGAAAGATCGAGCAAATTTCTCGATCGGGATCGGCTGGAAAATGATTGAAAATCCGATTTTAAAAACGATTCTGAAATCTCAAGATCGGCTCGGCTCAACCGTACCCCATAAACATAAAGTAACTAGTGTTGAGCAATCGGGATCGTGAAATATCGGAATATCGAGTAAATTTCATGTCTCCCTTGTACTCAGTAACTCTCGGAGTTTAATTATTACAACAACTGGACTGTTGAAAAACCAATCATTGTGGGAAAGCTAACATTAGGGTTGAGCGATTGGGATCGGGAAAGATCGGATTCCGATCAGCGATCAAGCAAATTTCACGATCGGGATCGGCTGGAAAATGATCGGAAATCCGATTTTAAAAACGATCCTGAAATCTCAAGATCGGCTCAACCCTAATTCTCACAACATCATGGTGTGTCTAGAATAGTGATGTAATATTAAGGACATATCGATACTATTGGATATAATCTATATACTCTATAACTTCCTTCGTCCTATCAATCAATTATTCATTAATTTGTAAAAAAAAGTTTACATTTATATGATTAAATCTGAACTAAAGTGCAATTTTCCTGAAAGTAACAGACTGGATAAGTCAGACTGCAGATGAACTTGTGTGACCGTGACCTATCTGTGCTACTTATCCATTTTCTTTCCATCAGTGGGCTAACATGAACAACTTCTGACTTGAGGTTGTTTCACGGATCTATATCTTAATAAGGAACAACATTGTTAAATGACGTGTGATGAGTGACCCGGCTCGCACCTTTGGGACAATTAATTGAAAGGCTCCACCAGCGGTAATAGCACTTTAGAAACCTTGGGCTGTCCACTTAGTTTGCCTTGCTTACAATCCTTGTTTTTGTCCATTTTCTCTTTGTTTATGTGGCTTTTATCTCGTAATGTGTGAAACAAACTGCTACCTTGTGAATTGAAGTATGTTGATATCAATTTATTGGAAAACTGTTTAGAGTTGAAGGATAGTGCCAATTCAAGCATGTAGATACAGAGACAAAGCCATAGTACACGTTATATTGTAAAAGAATGAATAGGCATTGAGCAATAGCAAAATTGAAGGAGTAATATTATGTAATACACGCAATAGAAGAAGAATTATGGATCTTTCGATGACTGTGAGTTTTTTGTTCTCTTTGTATAACTCATATATTAATTATATGTGAACAATCATTGAGGTGAACAGAGACATCATTAAAGGGATTGTTCAAGGTTTCTTTTATGGCCTTATCCTTTAATCGGCTGGCAGTTGTCGCCCATGCAGATCAGCTGTTTGGGGTACGTCAGCTAAAGATCATCCCAAACAGCACAATGCATGGAGCCGCAAGCAGATTGCATATTGACTTTTACTGCAACTCAGATTCCCTTGTAGTCAATGGTAGCAGAGTTGCAATAACAGCGCCTGGCCACTAAACAGAGCACGGAACTATATGATTCTAGCTCTATGCACTGTATAATACAGGAACCAGATGTACCCCCAAACTGCTGATCTGTGTACCCCATTGATCAAATATTTAATAGCATTTATAAATTGAACTGAAAGCTGTAAATACTCTGCCAATTGCTGACTTGGTTGCTTTATTCTGCCCCAATCTGTTACAGAAGTTGTCTCTGTGTTACCTATACACCTATCTGTTTGTGTTGGTCAAAATAAAGCTACATGTGATTTCTTAACACATTGGAGTGAGTGCGATGCCTTTCCATTCTTGTCAATCTTCTGTTGTTCATCATTAAGGTTGAGCCGATCTCGATCGCTCAACCCTATTCATGATATATACATGAATAGGGTTGAGCCGATCTTGAGATAACCTCCGACCTCGATCCCAATGGAAAAGAACGGGATCGGAATTCTGATCATGATCGTGAAATTTACTCAATCGCCAAACGGAATCTGATCTTTTACAATCTCGATCGCTCAACCCTATTCATCATCCCCTGTGGATGTAGTGTTCCCCAGCTGTTGTTCATTTCTCCACTTCACCAGTATCCAAGTTTTCCCATGCTCTGGATGACCTTCTGAGCAGGCGTTAGTCGTGTTGTTCGGTACCTATCATTATTGTGCATATAAACGTATCTGGAACCAGAGGATATCAAGGTAGATGGCAACAGTTTCACAATGGTTTATAAAATTGCAATGTTATTACAAGCTATCTCTGGATTCTCTCAATTGCATGATTAGCCACAAAATATCAATTATAGAGCATATTTAGATGAAATACTGGCAATTAGGTTTAGGCTGGACTGACCATCTAATGTGTATGAAGATGTCCTGTATCTACCCATATCTGCCAGGGAATTAAGAATCAAGTCAATGATAGGTGCCTGGCCCCGGCTTCTTCTTCTTATTATTCCATTATAAATTGCATGCAAACTCGGTTGAGCTTACAGGTGTATGGAAGAGTGTTGACTCAATGAAGATGTGGCCAACAGTGTATATGGGCAATGCAGTGATAACAAGGTGATACTAGATACCTGATCAAAGAGGTGTGTTTTTATACAAGCTGATACACTTGGTTAACAAGGAATATGGTCGTGACTCTTAAGTGGAGTAACAGGAAGTCTTCATTTTATGTACTCAGCAAAAAAAATCTGACCAACAGTTATAAATCTTTAGAATCCAAAGTTCAAAGGAAGACCCTTGGAAAATCCAGTGGTAATGGTCACTTCATTGTTTAATCCTCACAATGGTCTTTATTTTGTTCTGTAAGCTTTTTTTCCAACACAAGCTCATTGCCCAGCTAAGTAAGGTTGTTGCCCTGTTTCGAAAGTACCAAGACTTGATGCCACTTCCTTATTAGTAATTACCAGCCTGTCAGATCATGTTCATATAATCCTAGATGGAAGCCCAAGGTCATTTTGCAGTCAGCTTCATTTCTTAACAAATGATATTGGTGTCATTTTGTAACCTCAATTTATCAGCAGTATAAGAGGTCAGCGCAGGAGATGGCGGCGAGAATGAGAACGAGAGGAATACAATTTTAAGCACTTTATAAAATGTTAAAAGTATTCTCCAGTGTTTTTATGGTGTGACGCCTGAATGGTCATTAGGGTGTAATGAATAGAGTATAGGAGATAAAACTAAGTATAGCTGATTTATTTATCAGTATAACCCAGTTGTTTTTTTATAGCCCGTTCAACTGATAACTTTTCCTCCCAACTTTCCCTTTCATATGGACACTCGGATCATCCAATTGAATGGGAATGGAAGTGGGCAGTACAGAACAGATACATCTGAATGCACCGTATTCCTCTGGGAATAAAATGATAGGACATTGAAATTCACTGTACTTGTTCCTTCCTTCCCCTAGTGCCATTTTGAGGAATAATCTGGAGGCCCCTAAACACAACCATACACATCATCATTCTAGGAAATCCTATCCCCACTTTGCAGAAAAATACGAGCAGCGGAGACACTTCGATTTCCAAAACCGTAGCAGTTTTGAAAATCGTAGCATGTCAATTATTCCTACAGAAACACTGGCAGTTTCCCTATAGATATAATGGAAACAGAAAATCCGTAGGGGCTTTATGTGAAAAACGCTTTTTTGCTTAAGAGGCCTTATCCTAAGAGTAGCAGCACACGATCGAGTTTCACCCTTGAAACATGGTCCATGTGTCAGCCATATTTACCGGATTGAGGTTCGTGCTGGAAGCAGGACTATAGTTATCTATGATAGTAGGAGTCCCTGCCTCCTGGCAACATACTGTCTCATATCATTTACAGTAGGGGACAATATGTCACTGGGAAGCAGAGACTCGAAGTATCATAGATAGGGTTGAGTGATTGGGATTGGGAAAGGTTGAATCCCGATCGATGATCAAGCAAAGTGATCAAAAATCAGATTTTAAAAACGATCCTGAAATCTCAAGATTGGCTCAACCCTACTCCATAAACATAAAGTAACTAGTGTTGAGTGATCGGGATTGGGAAAGATCGGATCCTGATCGGCGATCGAGCAAATTTCATGATCGCAATCGGGATCGGCTGGAAAATTATCTAAAATCAGATTTTAAAAACTGCTCTGCCCTACCCACCATCGGTATCACCACTTCCTTAGGAACCCCTAAAATAAAATTAGTGATAAACACCATAAATCTTAAAATTCAGATATCAAATTTGATGTCTTCTGTCATCAGAAATTGGATTTTAAAAAAATGATCCTGAAATCTCAAGATGGGCTCGACCCTAATCATAGATAACTATACTGCTAGGAGTCCCGCTGCTAGCACAAAGCTCAAGCCGGTAAATCTGGCTGACACACATACCATGTTTCATGGGTGAAACACGGACGTGTGCTGCTCCCCTAAAAGGCTAAGGCCCCACGTTGCGGAAACACAGATTTTTTGTTGTTGCGTTTTTTCGAGCCAAAGCCAAGAATGTCTACAAATGAAATGGGAAATGTATAAGAAGCTTGTTATACTTCTACCTTCTGCTCAATCCACTCCTTGCTTTGGCAACAAAATCTGCAAGAAAAAAAGCTGCAACATGGGGCCTTAGCCTAAGGCAGATTTTACTTGAACAAGTTTGGGCCCCAAATTACCTAGGGACATGCCATAAAGTTTGTTGCAGGGAATCCCATTAAGCATATTGTGTTGCTTACTGAATCGTATGTTACTTATTATACCGAGATAATGAATCACAACTAAATAATAAAAAAAAAACCTCTTATATTTTTACAGTAATGTATTATTTTGAAGGCTTGACTTCATTTAATGTTGCTGAAATGAATGCCATCTTATAGATTGCTGATAATTTACCCTTTAATATTAATGATTTTGCAGAAAGCTGTGTGGGGGAGTGACAGAATGACAGTCTTCCGACGATTAGACTTTTTTCATAGCAATTACTCAATTTAAGAGTGTTGCAATGCAGTGGTTTAATTTAATTAATTAAAATAAATGCATGTAGTGTGAGGTTTAATGAATACGCTCATTAAGTTTATAGAGAAGCTCATTTGCGATTTCGGAGAGAACACATGGACACTCTGTGATGTGTTGTACAAAATGCACACAATTAATATGTCTACTAACACAATGGCTCGAAATTGCAATGAGCGCACAAGTCCTATCTCTATTGTTGCATGTAAAAATCCATCAATCCCCTGCCTAGCATAGCCTGATGAATATTTAAAAACAATACCGAGATCCCGGGCATAAAAAATGGATGTTTCTAGCAAGAGGCATCTAAGCATTTCAAAAGCGCATTTTTTTTTAGTATTCTGTGTTTGTTTTCTATTTTTTTAATACAATGTGTTCCCTGCAGTAGGATTTTTGTTGATCCAGGAGTGAGCTTTGTCTCGAAGGGACAATTAATGTGATGTCTGGATTTCTATTGCCAAAGCCTACAACTACCTTTGTTGTATTTGATGAAATACCACTGGGCAGAAAACTAAACTGTGCTGCAAATATGACCAAGTCCCCATTTTTTCCATTATTCTACACTATAGTCCCCCATATAGATGTTAGCACTATTATATAACCCTAAAGTGCAATATAAAGATTGCTAGTGTTCACATAACTGCATTCCTAGAGAAAGCTATTGCCGTAGGCTGGAGACATACATTAAGTATTTGTTGCAGATTTTGCTGCAGTTTTATGAGCCAAAGCCTGTAGTGTATGCAGGAGTTTTTTTCTTTATATTTCACAATCCTATAATCCCACATTCCTGATTTTGGCTTAGCAAAATCTGCAACCAAATAAACAACAAGAGCTCATCATTAGAGATGAGCAAGTAGTATTTGATCGAATACCTCGCCACCATAGGAATGCGTGTAAGCGGCCGAACACCAAAGGGTTAAGCACATTGAATATTCAATGCTCTTAACCCCCCGGTGTTCGGCCGCTTACATGCATTCCTATGGCGGCGAGGTATTCCATCGAATACTACTCGCTCATCTCTACTCATCATGCATCTCCAATAGAGATGAGAAAGTAGTATTCGATCGAATACCTCGCCGCCATAGGAATGCGTGTAAGCGGCCGAACACCAAGGGGTTAAGCACATCAAATATTCAATGCGCTTAACCCCTCGGTGTTTGGCTGCTTACACGCATTCCTATGGCGGCGAGGTATTTGATCGAATACTACTCGCTTTTCTTGATTTTGTTGCATTTTTTGAGCCAAATCAAAGAATGGCTATAAATGGAATGGACAATATATCTCTTATATCTCTTATATTTCTCCCTTCTGCTCAATCCACTGCAATCTGCAATAAAAAAAAAAACTGCGTTTCCGCAATGTGGGGCCTCAGCCTAAAGGGAATATGTCGCCAACAATGTACCTGTTTTTCCAATTTGGTGTTAAAATTAAGTTTTTATGTTAAACATGAGATTATTTTTTAAAGAATGTTTGATGAAGTCCTGCAAGGAGTTGGACCCCATTATAATCTAACCAATTTTAAGTGATCGGGGTCTCTATCTTTTGGGTTGTGAGCCTAGTGTCAGTGATGACATTGATGATACATGCAACATACTGGAATAACAATACATGCTATCCACATTTCTGGAAGTAATGCTGCCCTTAATGTAGACAGGAGGAAGCAAGAGCCAGCCCATGAACAAGAGTGGTGCGGCTTCTAGAAGTAGATCTCTAGAGTAAATCTAATACAATCTGTAGCATGTACCATACCGTACATTGTAACTTCTAGAGATTTAATAAACTTGCATAGAATTGGATGAACACAAGAACATCTCCATCTAACACCTTAAATCAGATTTATCATTCGCATGACTTTGCCTTTACATAATGACATGAATTTTTAACATTGTACTATCTCTCACATTTGGAAAACTTTCCATTGAATTTCCAGTACAAATAGCATTACATAATCCCATTTTAATACACTAGAGGCATGAGTAATCCGCTAAATGTATGCTCAGGACCAGTAGTGACTTAGGCAATTATTATAGATGCTTAGTGATAACTTCACAATTAATTATTAATCTTTATGTGTTGTACAAAATGCTACAATGTAGTCCATACATCAGCTGCCATGGCACCTACCATTTCTATACACTAAAATATATTTGCCATTGCACTTTTCAGTGCCAACGTCATTTTGATTTTGCATCTGCTCCAATGAAGGGATAACTTTGATGGCTTTTTGCTTAGAAGCTACTACTACCTATTCATTTTTTTAACTAGGTACACAGCCACTAAAATTCATCAAAATTAACATGCCTTTAGCTCTTACAATTCCTCAAAACAGACATTTTTTTTTCTATAAAGCCATTGCTTCTGCAATATAACTACTGTGTGTAAAAAAAAAAATAAAAAATAAAAAATGGGCAAGCAAAATTTCCGCAAAAAAAGTTAATTTTTGGAGCATTTAAAATGTAATAAAAGAGAGTGTCAGTGCACTTTATGGCTAAACTCAAAGTTCTATCCACTCTTTACCTTTTTGTTTTCCATAGACATACATGTCACATCCACTTTGGCTGTATTTGCCTTAAAGAGCAAGAAATTGGTTAGATAGGTTCCTGGGAGCCCTGACAGTGTTATACACTACGTTTTATAGATATGTTCCTAGGAGCCCTGACAGTGTTATACACTATGTTTTATATATAGGTTCCTAGGAGCCCTGACAGTGTTATACACTATGTTTTATAGATAGGTTCCTAGGAGTCCTGACAGTGTTCTACACTATGTTTTATAGATAGGTTCCTAGGAGCCCTGACAGTGTTATACACTATGTTTTATATATAGGTTCCTAGGAGCCCTGACAGTGTTATACACTATGTTTTATAGATAGGTTCCTAGGAGTCCTGACAGTGTTCTACACTATGTTTTATAGATAGGTTCCTAGGAGTCCTGACAGTGTTATACACTATGTTTTATAGATAGGATCCTAGGAGCCCTGACAGTGTTCTACACTATGTTTTATAGATAGGTTCCAAGGAGCCCTGTCAGTGTTCTACACTATGTTTTATATATAGGTTCCTAGGAGCCCTGACAGTGTTATACACTATGTTTTATAGATAGGTTCCTAGGAGCCCTGACAGTGTTATACACTATGTTTTATAGATAGGTCCCTAGGAGCCCTGACAGTGTTATACACTATATTTTATAGATAGGTTCCTAGGAGTCCTGACAGTTTTATACACTATGTTTTATAGATAGGATCCTAGGAGCCCTGACAGTGTTCTACACTATGTTTTATAGATAGGTTCCAAGGAGCCCTGACAGTGTTCTACACTATGCTTTATATATAGGTTCCTAGGAGCCCTGACAGTGTTATACACTATGTTTTATAGATAGGTTCCTAGGAGTCCCGACAGTGTTATACAGTATGTTTTATAGATAGGATCCTAGGAGCCCTGACAGTGTCATACACTATATTTTATAGATAGGTTCCTAGGAGCCCTGACAGTGTCCTACACTATATTTTATAGATAGGTTCCTAGGAGTCCTGACAGTGTTCTACACTATGTTTTATAGATAGGTTCCTAGGAGCCCTGACAGTGTCATACACTATGTCTTATTGATAGATTCCTAGGACTTCTGACAGTGTCATACACTATGTTTTATAGATAGGTTCCTTGGAGCCCTAACAGTATTATACATCATGTTTAAGCCAATTTAAGCTATGGACACAGCTCAAAACTAAACAAATCTTAACAGATTTGCCCATCTCTAGTAATTGATTTCTGCACATCAGGTGATCTGAGCTTTCAATGGATAAATGACAAGTTATACTGAATCTTTTTCATAAAACTATATATGAATCTTCTCTATAACATGCTGTCTGCAGATTCCATGTACTTCATTCACTTTATAGGATCAAAACTGCTGACAGACTCTTTTATTAGTTTCTTCCAGGGGCTATGTACTATACAATGATTAAAACACTGACCCTAAAATTGGTCAAACATTTTGTTGTATTTTTGGATAATTGGCGATTTCTACGAGCATTACCTACTATATGCGATATACGGCCTTAGAAAAACATGTGCTGATACTTTTAGTTTTGTTAAATGTCTTTATCCTCAATGGCTGTGCAGTATAAAGTACAGCAATCACAGCATTTAATAGCAGAACAGACACATCAGAGAAGCAAGCAGGCTGAAAATATAGCCCCGTTAACCTCAGTGTAAACAAGCTGCTACAGCCACAGAGAGGCATCAGCATGAAACACAATGTGCTTCTGATTTGGCAAATATATGCGCATAATGAACAACATGAGGGCACCTCTCACTATTCAAATGTAAGTCATTACAGAATATGTTACTCTTCTGTGTGCCAGATAAAGGTCTCGAAACCTTCCAAGTGCTCCAAAGCCATTTACAATTTAAATACTACAATGCAAATCTTTGACATGCCAAGAGTCTTGTGATATCACGCTATAAATGGATCAATAGGAGTGTGTTATCTATCCACCTATACGCCCTATTGAATGTTATTATTGTCTTCAATACAACTATTAAATATTAATAGATGATGCCAGGAAATGTTTCATAAAACGCAAAAGAGAGGAGATTCTGGCCAAGACTTGGTGATGGTTTCATGCTGGTGTAACAGTAATGGTAATCTAAATATAGAGATAGTCCCTGTGTATTCATTGACAAATGATTCATCAGCCTCGATTATGCTGCGTTTTACAGTACCTGCAAAGTGGATGGGATTCTGGCTAATCCCATTCACGCATTGCAGAAAAAAATCTGCAGCAGAAATGCTGCAATTTCAAAAATGCTTGCACTTTTGTAAATTGCAAAATGTCAATTATACCCACGCTGGCATATAGGTATAATAGAAGCCGAAACTCTAAAGTTTCTGAGAAATGCACTGCGGGAAAAACTGCAATGCATTTTAAACATTTTTTTCCCAGAGCTATTTGGTTGTGGCTTGCTACATGGGTCCTTAACCTTAAACAGTATGTTGCTTGTTGGTTATTTGTCGATTTGTTCACCACGGCCATTATTATTTCTATTATTAAGTCTTATTTCTTCCCTTACGCTTGTAATCCTTTTTTCTTCTGTGTTTCCCTTCTTGTTCTCATCATATTTTCTTAAGAATAGACAAGTAAGCAGAACACAATACAGGAGCACTAGCTGGTAATTTACAACACTGCAGTAAAACGGTCAAGCGATTTCAAGATAATGATTTTGGGAAATGACAGTATCCGCTGTGTGCTAATCAGCAGACAGACTAGGCCCCCGACAGAAACTCTCATTCACAGCTGCCATGACAGCTAGGAAGTCTCGGATGCTGCTGGTGCTTTTATAATCTGACTAATTGTACAGGGTTGTTTTTATTACATATCAAAGGAAATTAGCCTTGTCACAATGAAATGGCAGAAATAAAAGTATTGACTGTGTCTCACTGTTCCTTGCTTAATTCTTTAAAAGTTCACAGTTTTCCCTTATTGTTATCTGTGGCAACACATTACTATAAAGGTAATTCATAAATAGTCAGCTTCCCAATATCATTTCTCACATAAGACAAAAAGAGCAGATTCTGCCAAAAAACTGTTGTATTTCATTACATTTTATCCTCTTGAAAGCACTGATCCATCACCACCTAAGGAAAAAGGAGCATAATATAGAAATTCAAATATATATATATATATATATATATATATATATATATATATATATATATATTTTGCAAATTTTAAGTTCTAGTTCGCCTTCTATCACTTTTTCTCACTTCCTGTATTCTTCAACATGTTTTGTTTGACGGGCTATGACTGTTTGATGGACATGAGGAGGCCCAAAATTATTATTATTATTGTTTATTTATATAGCACCATTAATTCCATGGTGCTTTACATTTGGGGGTTACATACAATACACAAAATATACAGGCAGATTTAATACTAACAGTGACCGACTAGCACAGTGGGGCCCTGCCCGCGAGGGCGTACAATCTATGGGGGAGTGAGGGAGGGAAATAAGTGAGGGAAGGTGAGTAAGTATTTTTTTTATTTTTTACACCTCCCTTGGTCTTACTTCTATTATAGTCTGGGATCTGAAGAGACTCCAGAGTATAGTAATTTCACATCTGGTTCTATCCAGACAGATTCGGACTGGACTGAACCGAACCAGAGGATCATTTTGTCAGAACACCTGAAACAAATCTTCAGAGGTTCGCCCATCGGTACTCAGGATTGATTCTGAATAGGTATTAACTAGAGATGAGCGAGTAGTTAAATATTCGATATTCGACATTCGTTTCGAGTAGCCCCTCAATATTTGACTACTCAAATCGAATATTGAATCCTATTATAGTCTATGGGGGAAAAATGCTCATTTCAGGGGTAGGCAACATTCGATCAAATTGAACTTACCAAGTCCACGAGTGAGGGTCGGGCTGGATTCTCCAAAAAGTCTTCTCCATGCAGCATCCCCGCGGCGTCTTCCGGCTCTGAATTCACTCTGCCAGGCATCGTGCCTGGGCAGAGCCGACTGCGCATGCCTGCACTACAAGAAAATGGCCGCTTACAGTCAAAGCCGCGCGGACGCTGCATGGAGAAGACTTCTAAAGGAAGGAGAAGAACCAGCGTTGATTGGCCGACTGAATAGCATTCGGCCAATCAATGCTGGTTCTGCATCAAATTTTTCCATTCGAATAGCGAGTAGTACTCGATCGAGTACAAGTATTTCGAATACCGTAGTATTGGATCGAATACCTACTCGATCAAATACTACTCACTCATTTCTAGTATTAACCCATTTATGCCAGAGATTGGATTTTTTGAGTTCTAATGATGGAACTCTAGTCATAAATGGGTTAAAGCATTGTGACAGAAACGTCCAATTCTGATCTTTTTTATTGATATTTTTCAGTGTTCATCTTCTGATCAACTTCAAAACTATACCTTATAAAGCCACCATAAAGGGGGCACACATGGTCTGTATAGCAATATTTTTTTTTCACAAGGGCACTAAGCCACTATGTGCGAGAAGACATTTGTATTGACAGCCAATGTCTATCCATGTTACAAACCTTGACAGCCAATACAGCAAGTGATTCCTTCTAAAGTTCAAAGTGAATTTCCATTACTTCTTGAGAAGAACATGTTCTTAATTTTATTATTTACAGGTTGCAAGAAAAGAAATACATTCTCTGTCTTGATGTCTTTTGTTTTCTATCCTGTTTTTTCTTAAATAATGCGTATAACAAGCAATTGACATCTAGACGGGTTTTTTAAACACAATTTTTATTATTAATATAAAAGTAACTGAGCTTAGTACGTACACTTAGACAAAAGCTGAAGTATACAATCTGTCTTCTATAAAAATCTATTTTCTATTACATCTACTACTTCTAGTACAGGTGACTAACCTAAGGACAGATTAGCTTATATCGAATATCGAATCCTATTATAGTCTATGGGAAAAAATGCTTGTTTCAGGGGAAACCACTATTCAACTAAAGGAGAGTCACCAAGTCCACGAGTAGCAGGAGGAGAGTGTTTAGGAGGAGCGCTGTGCAGTTAAAGAGGACCTTTCACCACTTTTGGGCACATGCAGTGTTATATACTGCTGGAAAGCTGACAGTGCGCTGAATTCAGCACACTGTCGGCTTTCCAGATCTGTGCCCGGTGTAAAGAGCTTACGGTGCCAGTACCGTAGTGCTCTATGGTCAGAAGGGCGTTTCTGACCATTAGCCAGGAACGTCCTTCTGCCTCGCGGTGCCAATCACGCTGTGCTGTGGAGCCGGGAGGAACTCCCCCCTCCCGCTCCTGATAATGCTCGTCTATGGACGAGCGCTGTGAGCAGAGGGAGGGGGCGTTCCTCCCCGCTCCACAGTACAGCGCGATTGGTGCCGCGAGGCAGAAGGACGTCTCTGGCTAATGGTCAGAAACTCCCTTCTGACCATAGAGCACTACGGTACCGGCACCGTAAGCTCTTTACACTGGGCACGGATCGGGAAAGCCGACAGTGCGCTGAATTCAGCGCACTGTCAGCTTTCCAGCAGTATATAACACTGCATGTGCCCAAAAGTGGTGAAAGGTCCTCTTTAAAGCGCACGGACCCCATAGACAATAATGGGACCACAGCAGTCTCCATTGTGGTCCGATCTTAGACTCCGCCTTGTCACATATGAGCCTCCGGCAAAACCAACGTTGATTGGCCGAATGCTGTATACTGTATAACATTTGGCCAATCAACGCTGGTCAATGCATTCCTATGAGAAAAAGTCAGCTCCCACATAACCGCAAGCTGCCAGCTCTCCCGACTAGCAAAGACAAGCCTGCTGCAGAACCAGTCTAATGGTATACACTGTATAGCATTCGGCCAATCAACGCTGGTTCTGAATCGAATCTTTACTGCGAATAGCTAGTAGTATTCAAATGAGTACGAGTATGTTGAAAACGGTAGTATTCGTTCGAATACCTACTCGATCGAATATTACTCACTCATCTCTAATAATGATTTCAGCCAGAGGTGTAATAATTAAAAGTTTACTAGTAAAAAAAAAAATGACTACTGCAAAATGAACACTTGTAGACACTATATAATGCAATTATAGTACATACAGTATGTAATATTTACATTTTATTTGCAATAGATTAGAATGCATTGGTGTCCATTAGTTCTTGGTTGGATGGTGTCCATCTTGATTGGGATCAGATGGAAAATGATCGGAAATTGGATTTTAAAATCGATCCTGAAATCTCAAGATTGGCTCAACCCTAGCAGGAACAAAGCCATGGTCAAGATTAGGTAGAATCGAGCCAAAACCATTAACAAAAGCACCAGAAGTGAAAGTCAGTATAATGGTATATTAAATAAACCAATAATAGTGGGATGTAGTGGGTTTCGATAGTAGCAGAAACATATCTTTCTGGTTATAAACAGATAAAGCAATGTAGAAAAATAAACTTTTTATGGATATGTAAATCAGTCTGCCGGTATATTGGGGATGGGCTTGACATGCCAAATATACGCACAGACAGTTTTATGTGCTTCAGCTCTGTAGAATCACAACATAATTATACCCATGTAGCTATGAATGGCATTTTCAGATTTTATAGTAAATTTCTTTTATACCCTGCTATAGCTTATTCATGCTATTTGAGTTGTGCATATGGAAATGATGCTGTAGCACCAGCTATATTCCATTAAAATTTGCTTGACTGTACACCCCAATTCTTATAATCCTCCTTTTTCCCTTTTTGGATGAATTGTTTACATAGACAAGATCCCCTTAAGGCTAAGGCCCCATGTGGTGTCCCTCTGCAAAACTGCACTGTGGAGAAAAAAAACGTGGCGGCAACACATCGCGGTTCTTCCTGCAGCATTTTTAACAGAAAGTTTGCAGAGGTTTCCCCATATTTATGCTATGCGGGGTCCCAGCCTTAGGCTAAGGCCCCACGTAGTGAAAAGGAGTAGGGTTGAGATTTCAGGATCGATTTTAAAATCCGATTTCTGATCAATTTCCATCCGATCCCAATCGTGAAATTTACTTGATCGCTGATCGGAATACGATCTTTTCCAATCCCGATCGATCAACCCTAGTTACTTTATGTTTATGGACTAAGGTTGAGCCGATCTTGAGATTTTAGGATTGTTTTTAAAATCCGATTTCCGATCATTTTCCATCCGATCCCGATCGTGAAATTTACTCGATCGCCGATCGGAAATCCGATCTTTTCTGATCCCGATCGCTCAACCCTGAAAAGGAGCCAAAAAATACCTTAGCAAAACACACTGTAAAAATGTGTTGCATTTTTTTCTGCAAGGTTTTCACTAACTTTATGCTGTTTTTCTTCCCTTTCATATTTATGCAGCTAAAATTAATATTATTATTATTTCTTTTAATAAAAGCATGTGTTTTCGCAGCTAAGGCCCCATGTGGCATCTTGCAAAAAAAAAAAGTGCTGCAGGAAAAACCAGTGGCATTGCATCGTGTTTTTCCCTGCAGTGCTTTGCAGAGGTTTTTTTTTTAATTTTTTTATTTTTTTGAGGAGGGATATCTTTTTAATGTAGCTCTTTTCTACAAGAAATTATGGTAGAAAGGCAATATTGTATATTGCTATCTATTTTAATATAGATGTTATCTACAGTATCTTCTCTTGTATATCTGGCAGGAACATTGGAATGGGAGAACCAGAGAGAATGTGTTGCCTTCACCTCAAATTGTTGACTGATGCTATTGCATCTCTATTAAGCAGTGCTCGCTGCACCCCATTGAGTTCTCATTGTTAAATGATAAAGGGATGAGATGTTGAAGCATGCTTTCTCTTCTACTTGAGGTGAACACACATTAGGTAGATAACAATCCGAATTTCTGTAAAAATTGTAGTTTGATGAAAACAGCTGGGGACATGGAACACAAGAAATTATGAAATGTTTTTGTTGGAAAATATAAAGTTTGCATTTGGAACATTTTCTAATGATGTTACTGATCATCATGCTTTCATATGGGAATGGAAATCTTCCATTAAATCCAATCTCTGGTTGTTGCTTAAAATGCACAGTAATGTTCGGGACATGCATAGATGATGGAACCAGATGCTGTCCATGCACCCTATATCGGTGGTAGCACCTTCGTAAAGTTCCCCTGATCTTACCTTGAATTTATTTTAAAACAAAGTTAATATAACATCACATATAAAGCCATTGACTGACTGCAGTTCACTGCATAACCATTCGATTTTTAGGATACTAATCTTATCCTGTGACACAGTATCACCCTTTTCTTTTCCTTTGGTAATGAAGCTGGTCACCTTTCACCAGTTATTTTCAGATACGTTGAGCCTACGGTCTTGTATTTTGAGGTTGCCAACTTCTACTCTTTGCTTATGTCATTATAATGAGACAAGGCATGATGGGTAATGGATCACTACACATAAATACATGAAATTTATAGCTGGTCACTTTAAACTGTACGTGACTGCTAATAGACATAGAAAGATTTGGAAGGTATACCAAAGAGGAGACATTTTGGGCACATTGTAAGCAATATAACTGTCACAGCATGTCAAAACTAAACCCATATTCACATGACCGACTTTCAGCCATGTATGTTGGCCAGATTTACCAGCCTTAACAGTATAGAGGGAGAGGTTCTCGTAGCATAATGGTTATATACGATGCCAGGAATTCCTGCCTCCCAGCGACATACTACAGGAGTCACTCAGGGTACTGGACCGATGGGGTGAGAAGGAAAGGGGTGGCACGCACAAACCAAATAGGTCGCAAAAGATCTTCAATAACTTTATTTAATACCAAGAACAATGCGTTTCGGGTTGGGACCCTTTCTCAAGTGCAATTACAAGTGGCTTGTAGCCTATCTGAAGTAACAAATGTAAAAACTAGAGATGAGCGAACAGTAAAATGTTCGAGGTTCATATTCGTTTCGAGTAGTCCCTCAATATTCAACTACTCGAATTGAATATCGAACCCTATTATAGTCTATGGGGGGGAAAATGCTTGTTTCAGGGGTAGGCAGTGTTCGATCAAATTATACTTACCGAGTCCACGAGTGAGGGTCGGGCTGGATTCACCGAGCAGTCTTCTCCGTGCAGCGTCCCCGCGGCATCTTCCGGCTCTGAATTCACTCTGCCAGGCATCGGGCCTGTGCAGAGCCAACTGCGCATGCCCGCACTACAAGCGGACATGCGCAGTCGGCTCTGCCCAGGCCCGATGCCTGGCAGAGTGAATTCAGAGCCGGAAGACGCAGCAGGGAAGCTGCACTGAGAAGACTTCTAAAGGTAGGAGAAGAACCAGCGTTGATTGGCCGACTGTACAGCATTCTGCCAATCAATGCTGGTTCTGCATCGAACTTTTACATTCGAACAGCGAGGGGTACTCGATCGAGTACGAGTATTTTGAATACCATAGTATTCGATCGAACACTTACTCGATCGAGTACTACTCGCTCATCTCTAGTAAAAACACCATAGAAAAAAATTATCATGATAAACATTTGCATTGCACACTCGTCCTTAGTCTGCAAATTAAATCAAATTATGATGATGATGATAATAATGGTTAGAATAATATGTAAGTAATGGAAATAATACTCCTTAATAAGACATAGAATTCAAGTTCTGTAAATGTCTGGATGTTTTCAATTTACTGCAAAATTTCCCTTCTTTTATACTATAACATAATTCGAGTGCCTGGAAACAGTCCCAGATTTTGAGGATAGTTGGCAGTAGTATGAAAATATTGACCCTGACTGCGTCCTTGCTCTACAATATTGATCAACAAAACAATACCATTTTATATGTGGATCTCAGTTTCTGTATAATTTTCCTTTATTTTTTAAAGAGACTTTAGACCAGATAAGTTAATTAGAAAGAGAATAATGAAATGTGTAACTGTTAGTTCATGGCTGGGGAGAGGATGGCAAACTGGGCATGTTCCTTGGGTGCTAGTTGTCAGCGGGAGCCTACAAGCCAATTTTATGTGTTTAGAAGCAGACTAAATGAAATGAACTTTTGCTCTGGATTATGGAAAGCCTAGCTACAGGTTTGTGTTTGTCACAATTGTCAAAAATTTGCTACCTGCAAAATTCTCTATGAGAATATGAAACAAGCAAATTTGTACCTTAGTATTTGGCAATACAAATGCTTAACTACACAGTCTAATCACATTAATGTGACCACCTGTCAAAATCCAGAATAACCACCTTTGGCAGAGCGGACTGCTGCGAGACGTGCAGAAAGAGAGGGGATGTTGTGATGATGTTCACCGGGATTTTGAGACATGCCGACTCCAGTGCCATGTCCAGCTGCGCTAGGTTACGTGGTTGATCCATGGCGCAAACAACCCGATTGAGGTGGACCCACAAATTCTCGATTGGAATTTGCTGGCCAAGGGAGTACGGTAAACTCATCCTGGTGCTCCACGAACCACGCACGTACACTGTGAGCTTTACGACATGTCACATTGTCCTGCTGGTAGATGCCATCATCCTGAGGAAAAACAATTCACATGTAGGGGTGAACATGGTCCGCAAGGATAGATACTTGTGTTGATCCATCGTGCCTTCCACAATGATGAGTGCACCCAGATGGCTGATGACACGTGCCTTCTGCGATTGGTTATTTAACACTGACATCAAAGTAGGCGGTGGTCACATTAATATGACTGAGTAAAATGGAACGTTTATCTACCTAATCTCCATTTCAGACAGAGCAGTAGGATAAGATTTTTTTTTTTTTTTTGCAGCAAGCTGTTTTCTAGCCTGGCACACGTACGGTTTAGACAAATCCATTTTCTAAAATGTGTTTGCCAATTGGATTGTGCTATAGGAAAGCTCAGAATTATGTAGTGAAGATGATCATGGTAATAGAATATGGTATATATTTGTCTTATTTTTTTGGGGGGGTTGCTTATTTTTAACTTTGACTATTTATTCTTCTGACAATATTTCTAATTCTACTAATATTAACAAATAGTTACTTAGCATACAAGTATGATTTTTATAACGCTATAATAATTGAGAAACATTATAGACTATAGCTGTACTGTATAGCAGTTGAGTTAATATTCCTCAATGTGTCCTAGAGAAGTCTCATCTTACGCTAGGTTCACACCTGCGTTCAGTAGTCCGTTCTGTGCTTTCCGTCTTCTGCATGGAAACCTGCAGGAGTCTTTCTCACCCATTCATTTGAATGGGTGAGAAAGCTGTCCGGCCGTGAGCGGCGGTGAGCGTTTTATGCTCTCCACCGCGAAACTGTTTTTTTAAATCCGGACACAGAGTACTGCATGTGCGACTCTGTGTCCGGATTAAAAAACCCGATTTCGCGGCAGAGAGCATAAAACGCTCACCACCGCTCACGGCCGGACAGCTTTCTCACCCATTCAAATGAATGGGTGAGAAAGACTCCTGCAGGTTTCCATATCCTGCTCTGTTTTATGCAGGAAACGGAAACCTGCATAACGGACACCTGGGCGCAGATGTGAACGAGCCCTTATCTGGATTTTCCTCAATGAGCTAGAGGGAAGAGATAGCAAGTAGCTCTGGTATGCACTATACAGAGAGCCCGGCATCTCTGGAGTCAAACTGATGTTAGGCTAAGGCTAAGTTCACACGGAAGTTTTTTGGTCAGGATTTTGAGGCAGAATGTGCGTCAAAATCCTGCTCAAACAACCTCCTCCCATTCACTTCAATGGGAGCCGGTCATTTCTTTTTAATGCAAAGCATTTTTTTCCTGCTCACGGGAAAATAGAAGCAACCTGCCCTTTCTTCAGGTTAATTCAGTCGCGGACGTCTGCCTCGTGACACCTCCCTCCCAACTAGGCTCATTCATTTGGGCCTAATCTGAAGCAGAATGCCGTGACTGCATGTGGGTGCATTGCACCGGCATCCAGTCGCGGCTAGCCATTTTTGGACTGGATTCTGAGGCTTTACCCTAAAGGGATTTATTACGATTAGAGATGAGCGAACACTAAAATGTTCGAGGTTCGAAATTCGATTCGAACAGCCGCTCAATGTTCGTGTGTTCGAACGGGTTTCGAACCCCATTATAGTCTATGGGGAACAGATACTCGTTAAGGGGGAAACCCAAATCCGTGTCTGGAGGGTCACCAAGTCCACTATGACACCCCAGGAAATGATGCCAACACCTCTGGAATGACACTGGGACAGCAGGGGAAGCATGTCTGGGGGCATCTAACACACCAAAGACCCTCTATTACCCCAACATCACAGCCTAACAACTACACACTTTACACACTCAATACCACCTCTCTGACAGTAGGAAAACACCTTGAAACATGTGTATTTGGCACTTGCAGTGAGGAGAGCTTGTCACCAGCAGTGAATTTGGCCCTTGTAGTAAGTTGAGGTTGGCACCAACATTTGTTTTGAAAATCAGGGTGGATTGAGCCTCTAACCAGCAGAGTTTGGGCAAATTCATGGTGGAGGGAGCCTCTAAACACCCCAGTTTGGGCAAATTCATGGTGGAGGGAGCCTCTAAAAACCCCAGTTTGGACCAATTCATGGTGGAGGGAGCCTCTAACCAGCCCAGTTTGGGCAAATTCATGGTGGAGGGAGCCTCTAAAAAACCCAGTTTGGACCAATTCATGGTGGAGGGAACCTCTAACCAGCCCAGTTTGGGCAAATTCATGGTGGAGGGAGCCTCTAACCAGCCCAGTTTGGACCAATTAATGGTGGAGGGAGCCTCTAACCAGCCCAGTTTGGACCAATTAATGGTGGAGGGAGCCTCTAACCAGCCCAGTTTGAACCAATTCATGGTGGAGGGAGCCTCTACACAGCCCAGTTTGGGCAAATTCATGGTGGAGGGAGCCTCTAAAAAACCCAGTTTGGACCAATTCATGGTGGAGGGAGCCTCTAACCAGCCCAGTTTGGACCAATTAATGGTGGAGGGAGCCTCTAACCAGCCCAGTTTGGACCAATTCATGGTGGAGGGAGCCTCTAAACAGCCAAGTTTTGGGAAATTCATGGTGGAGGGAGCCTCTAACCAGCCCAGTTTGGACCAATTCATGGTGGAGGGAGCCTCTAAACAGCCAAGTTTTGGGAAATTCATGGTGGAGGGAGCCTCTAACCAGCCCAGTTTGGACCAATTCATGGTGGAGGGAGCCTCTAAAAAACCCAGTTTGGACCAATTCATGGTGGAGGGAGCCTCTAAACAGCCCAGTTTGGGCAAATTCATGGTGGAGGGAGCCTCTAACCAGCCCAGTTTGGACCAATTAATGGTGGAGGGAGCCTCTAAACAGCCCAGTTTGGGCAAATTCATGGTGGAGGGAGCCTCTAACCAGCCCAGTTTGGACCAATTCATGGTGGAGGGAGCCTCTAACCAGCCCAGTTTGGGCAAATTCATGGTGGAGGGAGCCTCTAAAAAACCCAGTTTGGACCAATTCATGGTGGAGGGAGCCTCTAACCAGCCCAGTTTGGGCAAATTCATGGTGGAGGGAGCCTCTAACCAGCCCAGTTTGGACCAATTAATGGTGGAGGGAGCCTCTAACCAGCCCAGTTTGGACCAATTCATGGTGGAGGGAGCCTCTAACCAGCCCAGTTTGGACCAATTAATGGTGGAGGGAGCCTCTAAACAGCCAAGTTTTGGGAAATTCATGGTGGAGGGAGCCTCTAACCAGCCCAGTTTGGACCAATTCATGGTGGAGGGAGCCTCTAAACAGCCCAGTTTGCGCAAATTCATGGTGGAGGGAGCCTCTAAAAAACCCAGTTTGGACCAATTCATGGTGGAGGGAGCCTCTAATTAGCCCAGTTTGGACCAATTAATTGTGGAGGGAGCCTCTAACCAGCCCAGTTTGGACCAATTAATGGTGGAGGGAGCCTCTAAACAGCCCAGTTTGGGCAAATTCATGGTGGAGGGAGCCTCTAACCAGCCCAGTTTGGACCAATTAATGGTGGAGGGAGCCTCTAACCAGCCCAGTTTGGACCAATTAATGGTGGAGGGAGCCTCTAACCACCCCAGTTTGGACCAATTCATGGTGGAGGGAGCCTCTAACCAGCCCAGTTTGGACCAATTCATGGTGGAGGGAGCCTCTAAAAAACCCAGTTTGGACCAATTCATGGTGGAGGGAGCCTCTAAACAGCCCAGTTTGGGCAAATTCATGGTGGAGGGAGCCTCTAAAAAACCCAGTTTGGACCAATTCATGGTGGAGGGAGCCTCTAACCAGCCCAGTTTGGACCAATTAATGGTGGAGGGAGCCTCTAAACAGCCAAGTTTGGACCAATTCATGGTGGAGGGAGCCTCTAAAAACCCCAGTTTGGACCAATTCATGGTGGAGGGAGCCTCTAACCAGCCCAGTTTGGACCAATTAATGGTGGAGGGAGCCTCTAACCAGCCCAGTTTGGACCAATTAATGGTGGAGGGAGCCTCTAACCACCCCAGTTTGGACCAATTCATGGTGGAGGGAGCCTCTAAACAGCCAAGTTTGGACCAATTCATGGTGAAGGGAGCCTCTAAAAACCCGTTTGGACCAATTCATGGTGGAGGGAGCCTCTAACCAGCCCAGTTTGGGCAAATTCATGGTGGAGGGAGCCTCTAAACAGCCCAGTTTGGGCAAATTCATGGTGGAGGGAGCCTCTAACCAGCCCAGTTTGGACCAATTAATGGTGGAGGGAGCCTCTAACCAGCCCAGTTTGGACCAATTAATGGTGGAGGGAGCCTCTAACCACCCCAGTTTGGACCAATTCATGGTGGAGGGAGCCTCTAAACAGCCAAGTTTTGGGAAATTCATGGTGGAGGGAGCCTCTAACCAGCCCAGTTTAGACCAATTCATGGTGGAGGGAGCCTCTAAACAGCCAAGTTTTGGGAAATTCATGGTGGAGGGAGCCTCTAACCAGCCCAGTTTGGACCAATTCATGGTGGAGGGAGCCTCTAAAAAACCCAGTTTGGACCAATTCATGGTGGAGGGAGCCTCTAAACAGCCCAGTTTGGGCAAATTCATGGTGGAGGGAGCCTCTAACCAGCCCAGTTTGGACCAATTAATGGTGGAGGGAGCCTCTAAACAGCCCAGTTTGGGCAAATTCATGGTGGAGGGAGCCTCTAACCAGCCCAGTTTGGACCAATTCATGGTGGAGGGAGCCTCTAACCAGCCCAGTTTGGGCAAATTCATGGTGGAGGGAGCCTCTAAAAAACCCAGTTTGGACCAATTCATGGTGGAGGGAGCCTCTAACCAGCCCAGTTTGGGCAAATTCATGGTGGAGGGAGCCTCTAACCAGCCCAGTTTGGACCAATTAATGGTGGAGGGAGCCTCTAACCAGCCCAGTTTGGACCAATTCATGGTGGAGGGAGCCTCTAACCAGCCCAGTTTGGACCAATTAATGGTGGAGGGAGCCTCTAAACAGCCAAGTTTTGGGAAATTCATGGTGGAGGGAGCCTCTAACCAGCCCAGTTTGGACCAATTCATGGTGGAGGGAGCCTCTAAACAGCCCAGTTTGGGCAAATTCATGGTGGAGGGAGCCTCTAAAAAACCCAGTTTGGACCAATTCATGGTGGAGGGAGCCTCTAATTAGCCCAGTTTGGACCAATTAATTGTGGAGGGAGCCTCTAACCAGCCCAGTTTGGACCAATTAATGGTGGAGGGAGCCTCTAAACAGCCCAGTTTGGGCAAATTCATGGTGGAGGGAGCCTCTAACCAGCCCAGTTTGGACCAATTAATGGTGGAGGGAGCCTCTAACCAGCCCAGTTTGGACCAATTAATGGTGGAGGGAGCCTCTAACCACCCCAGTTTGGACCAATTCATGGTGGAGGGAGCCTCTAACCAGCCCAGTTTGGACCAATTCATGGTGGAGGGAGCCTCTAAAAAACCCAGTTTGGACCAATTCATGGTGGAGGGAGCCTCTAAACAGCCCAGTTTGGGCAAATTCATGGTGGAGGGAGCCTCTAAAAAACCCAGTTTGGACCAATTCATGGTGGAGGGAGCCTCTAACCAGCCCAGTTTGGACCAATTAATGGTGGAGGGAGCCTCTAAACAGCCAAGTTTGGACCAATTCATGGTGAAGGGAGCCTCTAAAAACCCCAGTTTGGACCAATTCATGGTGGAGGGAGCCTCTAACCAGCCCAGTTTGGACCAATTAATGGTGGAGGGAGCCTCTAACCAGCCCAGTTTGGACCAATTAATGGTGGAGGGAGCCTCTAACCACCCCAGTTTGGACCAATTCATGGTGGAGGGAGCCTCTAAACAGCCAAGTTTGGACCAATTCATGGTGAAGGGAGCCTCTAAAAACCCGTTTGGACCAATTCATGGTGGAGGGAGCCTCTAACCAGCCCAGTTTGGGCAAATTCATGGTGGAGGGAGCCTCTAACCAGCCCAGTTTGGACCAATTAATGGTGGAGGGAGCCTCTAACCAGCCCAGTTTGGACCAATTCATGGTGGAGGGAGCCTCTAAACAGCCCAGTTTGGGCAAATTCATGGTGGAAGGAGCCTCTAACCAGCAGAGTTGTGGGAAAGCAGGGTGGAGGGAGCCTCTAACCAGCAGAGTTGGTGGAAATCAGGGTGGAGGGAGCCTCTAACCAGCAGAGTTGGGGGAAATCATGTTGGAGGGAGCCTAGTATTAGCAGAATTGTGCAACGCTTATGGTGGATGAGTATGAGGATGCGGAGGAATTGGAGAGGTTGAGTACAGACATGGAGTTTCATGTTGGGGTGCTTTACACAGGTGGGCACAAAAATGAAGGCTCTATCCAGTGGTGGTTCATTTTTATCAAAGTGAGCCGGTCGGCACTCTCAGCTGACAGACGGGTGCGCTTGTCAGTGATGATGCCACCGGCTGCACTGAACACCCTCTCAGATAGGACGCTGGCGGCAGGACAGGACAGCACCTCCAAGGCATATAGGGCAAGTTCAAGCCACAGGTCCAACTTCGACACCCAATACGTGTAGGGCGCAGAGGGGTCGGAGAGGACAGGGCTGTGGTCGGAAAGGTATTCCCGCAACATGCGCCTATACTTCTCACGCCTGGTGACACTAGGACCCTCCGTGGCGGCACTTTGGCGAGGGGGTGCGATCAAGGTGTCCCAGACCTTAGACAGTGTGCCCCTCGTTTGTGTGGACCGGTGAGAACTTGGTTGCCTACTGGAGGAACTGCCCTCCCTGCCGCCACTGTCACATGCTGGAAACATCTCCATCATATTCTGCACCAATTGCCTGTGGCAAGCATTGATGCGATTGGCCCTCCCCTCTACCGGAATAAAAGACGAGATGTTGTTTTTATACCGGGGGTCAAGGATAGCAAAGATCCAGTACTGGTTGTCCTCCATGATTTTGACAATACGCTTGTCGGTTGTAAAGCACCCCAACATGAACTCAGCCATGTCTGCCACAGTGTTAGTTGGCATGACTCCTCTGGCCCCACCGGAAAGTTCAATCTCCATTTCCTCCTCATCCTCCATGTCTACCCATCCGCGCTGCAACAATGGGACGATTCGAAGTTGCCCGGAAGCCTCCTGTATCACCATCACATCATCGGACAACTCTTCTTCCTCCTCCTCCTCCTCCTCCTCCTCCATTAAACGCAGTGAAGCGGACAGATGTGTGGACCTACTCTCCAGCTGTGACGGATCGGATGCTATCCCTAACTCCTCTGTGTGATCTGAGTTATCCCTGATGTCAATCAGGGATTCTCTCAGAACACACAAGAGCGGGATTGTAAGGCTCACCATCGCATCCTCAGAGCTCACCCTCCTTGTGGACTCCTCAAAGACCCGTAGGATGTCACAAAGGTCTCTCATCCATGGCCACTCATGGATGTGAAACTGAGGCAGCTGACTTTGTGGCACCCTAGGGTTTTGTAGCTGGTATTCCATCAAAGGTCTCTGCTGCTCAACCACTCTATTCAACATCTGAAACGTTGAGTTCCAGCGTGTGGGGACGTCGCACAAAAGCCGGTGTTGTGGCACATGCAGGCGTTGCTGGAGAGATTTTAAGCTAGCAGCGGCTACTGTCGACTTGCGAAAGTGGGCGCACATGCGCCGCACTTTCACCAGTAGCTCTGGAACATTGGGGTAGCTCTTTAGGAAACGTTGCACCACTAGGTTGAAGACGTGGGCCAGGCATGGAACATGTTGGAGTCCGGCAAGCTCCAGAGCTGCTACCAGGTTCCGGCCGTTATCACAAACGACCATGCCTGGGCCCAGGTGCAGCGGCTCAAACCATATTGCCGTCTCATCGAGGAGGGCATCCCTCACCTCGGAGGCAGTGTGCTGTCTGTCCCCCAAGCTGATCAGCTTCAGCACAGCCTGCTGACGTCTACCAACGCCAGTGCTGCAACGTTTCCAACTCGTAGCTGGGGTCAATCTAACAGCGGAGGAGGAGGCGGTGGCGGAGGAGGAGGCGGTGGCGGAGGAGGAGGCGGTAGAGGAGGAGGAGGAGGGGGGTGTTCTTCTCGTGTCCCTGCCAGGAATGTTAGGCGGGGAGACGAGGTACACCGGGCCAGTTTGGGAAGCAGTCCCAGCCTCAACTACATTCACCCAGTGTGCCGTCAGTGAAATGTAGCGTCCCTGTCCGCATGCACTTGTCCACGCGTCGGTGGTCAAGTGGACCTTTGTGCAAAGCGCGGAACTAAGGGCCCGCCTGATGTTGAGTGACACGTGCTGGTGCAAGGCGGGGACGGCACACCGGGAGAAGTAGTGACGGCTAGGGACGGCATAGCGAGGTGCCGCAGTTGCCATCAGGTCCAGGAAGGCGGGAGTTTCAACAAGCCGGAACGCCAACATCTCCTGGGCCAGCAGTTTAGCGATGTTGGCGTTCAAGGCTTGCGCGTGTGGGTGGTTAGCAGTGTATTTCTGCCGCCGCTCCAATGTCTGAGAGATGGTGGGTTGTTGTAAAGAAACGCCTGATGGTGCCTTTGATGGTGCAGGAGAAGGAGATAAGACAGGACCAGGGGAGGATGAGGTAGAAGTCAACAAAGTGGCGGAGGCAGATGAAGTGGTGTCCTGGCTCGTCCTCTGGAGTGCATCGCCAGCACAGTCAGCAGTGGCAGTGGCAGAGGCAGAGGCAGAGGCAGTGGCAGTGGCGTGAACGGCAGGCGGCCTTTGTCCTGCCGTTGCTGCCTGCCACTGATTCCAGTGCTTGGATTCCAAATGACGGCGCATTGAAGTGGTGGACAGGTTGCTCTTCTCAGAGCCCCTAATCAATTTCGAGAGGCAAATTGTGCAGACAACACTATATCTGTCCTCGGCGCATTCCTTGAAAAAACTCCACACCTTCGAGAAACGTGCCCTCGAGGTGGGAGTTTTTCGGGGCTGGGTACGAACTGGAACATCTTGGGAGATTCCGGGTGTGGCCTGGCTTCGCCTAAGCTGCTGACCTCTGCCTCTGCCTCTAGCTACCCTTTTTGGTGCTGCACCTGCCTCAACATCCACACTACTTTCCCCGCTTGACATCCCCCCTGTCCAGGTCGGGTCAGTGTCCTCATCATCCACCACTTCCTCTTCCAACTCCTGTCTCATCTCCTCCTCCCGCACAATGCACCAGTCAACTGGATGCCCTGACGGCAACTGCGTCACATCATCGTCGATGAGGGTGGGTTGCTGGTCATCCACCACCAAATCGAACGGAGATGGAGGAGACTCTAGTGTTTGAGCATCTGGACACAGATGCTCCTCTGTTAGGTTCGTGGAATCGTGACGTGGAGAGGCAGGTTGAGGGACAATGAAAGGAGCGGAGAACAGCTCTGGGGAGCAGGGACAGTTTGGGTTATTGTTCTGTAAAGCTTCGGAATTTTGGGAGGAAGGAAGACAAGACTGTTGGGTAATAGGAGGAGAGGAGGCAGAGTCTGACTGGCTGCTGGACAATGTGCTGTAAGCGTTCTCTGACAGCCATTGCAAGACCTGTTCCTGGTTCTCGGGCCTACTAAGGTTTGTACCCTGCAGTTTAGTTAATGTGGCAAGCAACCCTGGCACTGTGGAGTGGCGCAATGCTTGCTGCCCCACAGGAGTAGGCACGGGACGCCCTGTGGCTTCACTGCTACCTTGCTCCCCAGAACCATTCCCCCGACCTCGCCCACGGCCTCGTCCACGTCCCATTCCGGGAGCCTTGCGCATTTTGAATTCCTAGTTAGAAATTGGCACTGTATACCAGTAGTAAAAATTGTGGGTGCACGTAACCCCAATATATTCTTTGAATTCCCAGTCAGACACTGGCACTATATGGCAGTAGCAAGAAATGAGGGTATTTGTATTCCCAATATACTCTTTGAATTCCCAGTCAGACAATGGCACTGTATACCAGTAGTAAAAATTGTGGGTGCACGTAACCCCAATATATTCTTTGAATTCCCAGTCAGACACTGGCACTATATGGCAGTAGCAAGAAATGAGGGTATTTGTATTCCCAATATACTCTTTGAATTCCCAGTCAGACAATGGCACTGTATACCAGTAGTAAAAATTGTGGGTGCACGTAACCCCAATATATTCTTTGAATTACCAGTCAGAAACTGGCACTATATGGCAGTAGCAAGAAATGAGGGTATTTATAACCCCAATATATTCTTTGAATTCCCAGTCAGACAATGGCACTGTATACCAGTAGTAAAAATTGTGGGTGCACGTAACCCCAATATATTCTTTGAATTACCAGTCAGAAACTGGCACTATATGGCAGTAGCAAGAAATGAGGGTATTTGTATTCCCAATATACTCTTTGAATTCCCAGTCAGACAATGGCACTGTATACCAGTAGTAAAAATTGTGGGTGCACGTAACCCCAATATATTCTTTGAATTACCAGTCAGAAACTGGCGCTATATGGCAGTAGCAAGAAATGAGGGTATTTATAACCCCAATATATTCTTTGAATTCCCAGTCAGACAATGGCACTGTATACCAGTAGTAAAAATTGTGGGTGCACGTAACCCCAATATATTCTTTGAATTCCCAGTCAGACACTGGCACTATATGGCAGTAGCAAGAAATGAGGGTATTTGTATTCCCAATATACTCTTTGAATTCCCAGTCAGACAATGGCACTGTATACCAGTAGTAAAAATTGTGGGTGCACGTAACCCCAATATATTCTTTGAATTACCAGTCAGAAACTGGCACTATATGGCAGTAGCAAGAAATGAGGGTATTTATAACCCCAATATATTCTTTGAATTCCCAGTCAGACAATGGCACTGTATACCAGTAGTAAAAATTGTGGGTGCACGTAACCCCAATATATTCTTTGAATTACCAGTCAGAAACTGGCACTATATGGCAGTAGCAAGAAATGAGGGTATTTGTATTCCCAATATACTCTTTGAATTCCCAGTCAGACAATGGCACTGTATACCAGTAGTAAAAATTGTGGGTGCACGTAACCCCAATATATTCTTTGAATTACCAGTCAGAAACTGGCACTATATGGCAGTAGCAAGAAATGAGGGTATTTATAACCCCAATATATTCTTTGAATTCCCAGTCAGACAATGGCACTGTATACCAGTAGTAAAAATTGTGGGTGCACGTAACCCCAATATATTCTTTGAATTACCAGTCAGAAACTGGCACTATATGGCAGTAGCAAGAAATGAGGGTATTTGTATTCCCAATATACTCTTTGAATTCCCAGTCAGACAATGGCACTGTATACCAGTAGTAAAAATTGTGGGTGCACGTAACCCCAATATATTCTTTGAATTACCAGTCAGAAACTGGCACTATATGGCAGTAGCAAGAAATGAGGGTATTTATAACCCCAATATATTCTTTGAATTCCCAGTCAGACAATGGCACTGTATACCAGTAGTAAAAATTGTGGGTGCACGTAACCCCAATATATTCTTTGAATTCCCAGTCAGAAACTGGCACTATATGGCAGTAGCAAGAAATGAGGGTATTTGTATTCCCAATATACTCTTTGAATTCCCAGTCAGACAATGGCACTGTATACCAGTAGTAAAAATTGTGGGTGCACGTAACCCCAATATATTCTTTGAATTACCAGTCAGAAACTGGCACTATATGGCAGTAGCAAGAAATGAGGGTATTTATAACCCCAATATATTCTTTGAATTCCCAGTCAGACAATGGCACTGTATACCAGTAGTAAAAATTGTGGGTGCACGTAACCCCAATATATTCTTTGAATTCCCAGTCAGAAACTGGCACTATATGGCAGTAGCAAGAAATGAGGGTATTTGTATTCCCAATATATTCTTTGAATTCCCAGTCAGACAATGGCACTGTATACCAGTAGTAAAAATTGTGGGTGCACGTAACCCCAATATATTCTTTGAATTACCAGTCAGAAACTGGCACTATATGGCAGTAGCAAGAAATGAGGGTATTTATAACCCCAATATATTCTTTGAATTCCCAGTCAGACAATGGCACTGTATACCAGTAGTAAAAATTGTGGGTGCACGTAACCCCAATATATTCTTTGAATTCCCAGTCAGACACTGGCACTATATGGCAGTAGCAAGAAATGAGGGTATTTGTATTCCCAATATACTCTTTGAATTCCCAGTCAGACAATGGCACTGTATACCAGTAGTAAAAATTGTGGGTGCACGTAACCCCAATATATTCTTTGAATTACCAGTCAGAAACTGGCACTATATGGCAGTAGCAAGAAATGAGGGTATTTATAACCCCAATATATTCTTTGAATTCCCAGTCAGACAATGGCACTGTATACCAGTAGTAAAAATTGTGGGTGCACGTAACCCCAATATATTCTTTGAATTACCAGTCAGAAACTGGCACTATATGGCAGTAGCAAGAAATGAGGGTATTTGTATTCCCAATATACTCTTTGAATTCCCAGTCAGACAATGGCACTGTATACCAGTAGTAAAAATTGTGGGTGCACGTAACCCCAATATATTCTTTGAATTACCAGTCAGAAACTGGCACTATATGGCAGTAGCAAGAAATGAGGGTATTTATAACCCCAATATATTCTTTGAATTCCCAGTCAGACAATGGCACTGTATACCAGTAGTAAAAATTGTGGGTGCACGTAACCCCAATATATTCTTTGAATTACCAGTCAGAAACTGGCACTATATGGCAGTAGCAAGAAATGAGGGTATTTATAACCCCAATATATTCTTTGAATTCCCAGTCAGACAATGGCACTGTATACCAGTAGTAAAAATTGTGGGTGCACGTAACCCCAATATATTCTTTGAATTACCAGTCAGAAACTGGCACTATATGGCAGTAGCAAGAAATGAGGGTATTTATAACCCCAATATATTCTTTGAATTCCCAGTCAGACAATGGCACTGTATACCAGTAGTAAAAATTGTGGGTGCACGTAACCCCAATATATTCTTTGAATTCCCAGTCAGAAACTGGCACTATATGGCAGTAGCAAGAAATGAGGGTATTTGTATTCCCAATATACTCTTTGAATTCCCAGTCAGACAATGGCACTGTATACCAGTAGTAAAAATTGTGGGTGCACGTAACCCCAATATATTCTTTGAATTACCAGTCAGAAACTGGCACTATATGGCAGTAGCAAGAAATGAGGGTATTTGTATTCCCAATATATTCTTTGAATTCCCAGTCAGACAATGGCACTGTATACCAGTAGTAAAAATTGTGGGTGTATATAGCCCCAATTCTATTGCTAGGGGACTTGCAGGGTATTTCTGGGGTGAAGGTGGGGGGGCACACTGTTGGAACGGGTATCGGGGTATATATCGGGTATACGGGAATACACTGACAGTGTATTCCATTCAGGATCCTGGGAAAGCTGGGTTGCGGCGATTGAGCCCGTCAGTGCCACGTTACACTGACAAGCTTCTCCCTGGAATTTAGCTCTTACAAGAGCTGTTGGTTGTCTTCTCCTTCCTATCCTAGCCTGTCCCTGCCTACCCAGAATCTAAGCCCTAGCTAGCTGGACGGAAACCTCCGTCCTCGGTGAATTGCAAGCTCAGAATGACGCGAAGCTGGGCGTCGCTGTTCTTTTAAATTAGAGGTCACATGTTTTCGGCAGCCAATGGGTTTTGCCTACTTTTTTCAACGTCACCGGTGTCGTAGTTCCTGTCCCACCTACCCTGCGCTGTTATTGGAGCAAAAAAGGCGCCAGGGAAGGTGGGAGGGGAATCGAGTAATGGCGCACTTTACCACGCGGTGTTCGATTCGATTCGAACATGCCGAACAGCCTAATATCCGATCGAACATGAGTTCGATAGAACACTGTTCGCTCATCTCTAATTACGATGAGTCAACCATTTTATGGCCTTATGATCACTGGAATCCATCCACTAATTTGGGACCTTTGTCATTGTAGAAACTGAAGAAAATGCAAAGATGGTTGTGTGATGAATCCCCTTCTAAGTTTGCCCCTGACAATGGTGCACCGAACCTCCTGGATTTGCAGGGAGCTGCTGTAGGACCCTAGTCACCCGAATCACACTGTGTTGCAGTTTTATTCACAATAGATGGTCATAAAGTATATTCTAGCAATATGGTATCACTCTTTAAAGTGGAAACATCCCTTTAAGAACATAAATAAGTACAGAATATTTAATGACATAAAATAGTTCCATGAAAGTGTAAACATATAAGGGAAGTTGATATAGACTGATTTAGAAATGCTGACTTTCTAAGTACAGTATATTAGAAACACTCCAAGAATTATAGAGACTAATGAAGTCTAAGGATTATAAAACCATAAGAAGATTTAGGAGTGATTACATTGGTATTTTAATTATTAAGTTTAATTAACATTGCTAACATGACTGTGTTTTAATGTTCGTTTTAGTAAGCTCTTAATTAGTATTAAAATTACAGCTAATTAAGATCATGACCAAATCCAAAAAAAGAAAAAAGGTCCCCAGTAATGTCATAGAAGTGGCACCACATGCAATCCTCCTAGATGTGAGAATGAGACGGCAGACAATTATATTCGTTGGAGTAGAAAAATCCTCCCTAATGTAGCCAGAATTTTTTTTTGAATTATTAATATTATGTAAAAAACGCAGGTTTCCTTTAAATGAGACATATAGTAAAGGTATAGTCACTAGAGATGAGCGAACAGTAAAATGTTCGAGATTCGATATTCGTTTCGAATAGCCGCTCAATATTCGAATATTGAACCCCATTATAGTCTATGGGAGAAAATGCTTCGCTTACAGGGATCCTACCATTCAACTCAGGAGGGTCACCAAGTCCACTATCACACCCCAGGAAATGATGCCAACACCCTGGAAAGGAACTGGGACAGCAGGGGAAGCATGTCTGGGGGAATCAACACCTTTATTATGTCGGGATCCCCTGCCAGCTTGCGATATGCCGGAGCTGACTTTTTCGCATAGGAATGCATTGACCAGTGTTGATTGGCCAGTCTACCGGATTCGGCCAATCAACACTCGTTTTGCCTCAGGAGGCAGTCTAAAATCGGTCCACAGCAGTTTCCATTCTGGTCCGATTTTAGACTCCACCTCCTCAGGCAGAACCAGCATTGATTGGCTGAATCCCATAGACTGGCCAATCAACGCTGGTCAATGCATTTCTATAGCGAGATATAGCAGAGCTGGCCGTGTAGTTAGCCCGGCTACTCCGGACAGATGAAAGAGCTCTGCACTACACCCAACCATCCCTCCAGCTACTCCTCCTGTACTAACACGACTAGCTCAGCTTGGCTATTCCTTAGTACTACTAATGCGCTCAGCTGGGCTATTCCTTAGTGTAATAGCCGATCTGAGCGTGTTAGTAGTACTAAGGAATAGCCAAGCTGAGCGTGTTAGTCTGCTGCATATCTGCCAGCTCTCCTACTTCTCCTACACACTCAGCTGGCTATTCCTTAGGACTACTGACATGCTTGGCTCGGCTATTCCTTAGTGTAATAGCCCAGCTGAGCGTGTTAGTAGTACTAAGGAATAGCCCAGCTGAGCGTGTTAGTACTACTAACCCCAAACCCCCCAACCCCAGACCCAGATTACTTTCTGCTGCCAGGTTTTTTGCGCGGTTAGCCGCAATGGGATGCAGTGCATTAGCATTCAGTCGCGGCATCCCACTCCTGATTAGGCCCAGATGAATGGGCCTGAACAGGAGGGAGTTTTGAGCAGCGGACGTCCATTGAAATTAATGGGAGGTGGATTTTGAGGTGAAATGCACAAAAAACTCCACGTGAACATACCCTAAGGTTCCCAATGATAGCCAAACTAATGAGTATCATTTTGTTGAATAAATAACTAATAAAGTGCAGACCAGTAAGCTGAATAAAAAATCTCAACTTAGGGTTGAACCGATCTTGAGATTTCAGGATCATTTTTTAAATCCGATTTTCGATCATTCACCAGCCGATTCCGATCTCGATCGTGAAATTTGTTCAATCGCCGATCGGTATCCCATGCTTCCCAATCCCGATAGCTCAAATCTAGTTACTTTATGTTTATGGAGTAGGGTTGAGCCAATTTTGAGATTTCAGGATCATTTTTAAAATCTGATTTTCGATCATTTTCCAGCAGATCCCTATCGCGATCATGAAATTTGGTCGATCGCCGATCTGGGTCCGATCTTTCCCGAATGCTCAACCCTTATCTATACTCAAATGACTCCTTAGACACAAGTCTGCATCTATGGCGTTAAGGAATAGGCAAAATTGTGGCATATGAGACTGTGAAATTGTTGTATTATTTTTTTGTCAATATGCAAATGAGCTCTTTAGAGCAAAAACATTTGTTGTGGTTTACCTCTATGCACCAATGGGACGTCCTCATTGCTTAAAATAGCTAATTTTCATAGTGACAAAACAGTGATATCTTGGCAACGGTACAGTTTCACATGGGGAAAACATTATTTTTTTCACATGACCCTAACCAATTAGATAGATTCCCTTTAAAGGGGTTGTCCATAGTGTACATTTTTCTTCTAAATGCAGGTATTGGTTAAAGCAAAAAAACAATATTTACCTGTTTAAATTCCCACTATTGATACAGTTGTCTCCACCAGTCTCCTGGTGTTAATATGTTGCAAACAAGACAACTGAGGCTAGTGATTGGCTGTAGCAAGTCAAATGGGTATGACAGTACGTGATAAGACTAAAAAGAGACTGGTGGAAACCTTTTTAGAGTTTGCAATGGAGTGATGGGCTAGTAAACTACATCTAAATGTACTGTTTTGAATATTGATCTTCTGCGTCCTGAGCTTCGTACCCTGGAGTTCTAAGGGTAAGTGAACTAAGGATCGGAACCTGAGGCGGGTAGCGGCGACTGAAAGCTGCGCACTCTGCTCCAGGTTAGGCCCAATGAATGGGCCTAGTCCGGAGGAGGGAGTTTCTTCGGGCCGAATCACAAGGTGACTTGGCCTGAAGAATGAGCATCTCGCTTCTTTTTTTCTGGGAGCTGGAAGAAACAGCTCCTGGAAAAAAGACCTGAGCGGCTCCCATTGATGTCAATGGGAGCCGTCTTTTTGGTCAGGGTTTTGAGGCGGATACGGCCTCAAAACCCTGACCCAAAAACTGTGTGTGAACTAATTGTCCAGCAAACACCACTTTCAATCCTGACAACACACTTGGTTCTCCTAAGACAATAGGATTTACCTGCATCTGGATGAATCTAAGAACAACTATGTATATTAAGTTTACCCTTGCGACAGAAAATGGCGAGGTCAAACATGATCTGAATTACAAGTGACCACGGACGACTACAGCATTTTGATCTTCATACCTACCTGCCTATGTACCCACTACATATTGTCCCATCAATGAATACCAAACCCCTATTCATTAAGGAATGTATTGTCTGACTATAACAACAATAGATCAACCTTTTCAATGTATTTGAGAAAAAAAATGTCAAGGGAAAACTCTTCTTCTTACAGCTGTAGCTCCCTAAAGATTAGAAAAAAGCATTGAACTTTACTTGGAAGTGAAAACGTCTTAAGGTCAAATAAGATTTATTCAAAAATGCCTTTGGTTACTCTAGAAATGGAAAATATACGAGGAAACTTTTAACCAGACTCGAGTACATATGCATCTGAAAATGTTAGGGAAAAAGATAAAGACACCCCAGGGACTAAATACAGCTTTTTGCAAGTATATATTCCTGTAAAAGTAACTGCTGTAACAGGTTCAGACACAAAATGGTTTTCTATGAAACAGATTGTTATTACTGTAAAAGGTGAAGAAGCAGAAAACCTCAAACATATTCATAGGCTCGCTTTAATCTCTGGTTTGTTGAGGTCAAACATTTCGGAAATTTCAATAATGCCAATGACATTTAAACATATTTCTATTCTATTTTTATGGTTATAATGTTTGTCTTTTTATGTTGTTAGTGCTCGCTCTTGTAAGGTTACCTTAGGCTAGGTTCATATTTGCGTTCAGGTTTCTGTTTTGTATAAAAAAGTGGTTATCTTAGGCCGGGTTCAGATGGGTTTTTTTGGGCCGGAATTTGTCTCGGAATCCGCGTCAGAATCCATCTCAAAAAACCACCTCCTATTGAATTTAATGGGTTCCTTTTTCTGCGAGCGGATTTCCCATAGATATAATGGTAAACGAAAGTCTGCGGAGGAAAACTCTCTGAACTTTCTGTTCAAAGCACTGCGGGAAGAATCGGGATCGTCCCGTGGAGCCTTAGCCTTAGATCTTCCAAGATATTTGCCATGCCTTTTGTAGCCAATCTTGGGTTTGGCTCAAAAAACCATAGCAAACACCAGGCGGAGACTGCCTCAGAATCCGATCCAAAAAATGGCCAGCCGCGACTGGATGCCAGTGTACTGGAATCCAGTCGCGGCATTCCGCTCCGGATTAGGTCCAAATGAATAGGCCTAGTTGGGAGGGAGTAAGTGCCACAGACTCTGCAGCAGATTCCGCCACGGAATCCACGGCAAGAAAGGGCAGGTCGTTTCTTTTTTTCCGCGAGCGGTTTGTTCCCAAAGGAACCCGTTGAATTCAATGAGAGGCATTTTTTTGAGCCAGATACTGATTCGTATTCCGGCTCAAAAAACCCGGCCTAACAACTACAAGACGAGCATGACTTGTGAATGTTTCCTTTCCTAAAGGTAAGCTTGGAAACAGGGCCATTTTTGTATGTGGAGCAATGCAGCAGATCTGCTTTTAAATAATGATTTATTTGTCCCTCACCACTTTTCTATCTTTCTATTTCACTTCCATATCCACAGCATTGAAGCAGTTTGTTATTGAATAGTGTCAGTGTGAAGGAAATGAATCCCTTGGTTCCATGTAGTACATGCTTTGTAGATACAGACAGCTGCAAGTGGTTAATTGGGAATAGTTTTGCAGAGTACGGCTACAGCTGTCAGTATCTACAAGAGGGCAGATTGAAAGGAGGCTGTGCAAGCTGATACATATCTAGTACACCCGCTGTCTTGGTGAGTTCCTCACTGTGCGCCGAGCACATTTATACTTTGTTTTCCACCAGTATCTAAATAATCTACACTATGTGGATCTTTACACTGTCAGGCTAAGCCTTGCAATTATATTTATCCGAAAATATCCTCCTATCATGGTAGCAATAAGCCTTACAAACTACTCTGCCTCTCCCCAGACAGCTTACATATGATTTGTAAAACTACCAATAAAATATAATATAACATAATATATATGATAAATGATATAATATATAATTTATTATAATACAACATAATATGCAATTATCCTGTAGATAACTGGAAATGTTAACGTAACCTCTGCTGTATTACGTTGTCCCAATATTACATATTTCTTTGAATTTTAACCCTTTTCTTGCCAAACACGTAGCTCTACGTCCTCCCAGGGTGTCACTTGTTTAGCCGAGGACGTAGCTACTACGAGCTTATTTATAATACCCATATCTCTGGGCTTATTTGGACTATGAATATAGTTTTAGATTAGTTTTAAAGATGAGACTCTCATCTTTAAAATGATACCAAGGTCTTCATGTTAACCCTTACTGTGCCAAAGCGATTCACTGTTGAAAATGCTATTGGGGATTGAGATCTCATTGAAGATCTCAATTCCTGACAGCGTATTTAACAGCAATTTGCTAAAAATCTGTAAGGGTTATTATGAAGATCTTGGTATCATTTTAAAGATGAGATTCTCATCTTGGGAAGCATTAGTGAACTGTAACAGGAAGGGGGGAGGAGGAGCCCTGTAGTGTGCACAGAGACACAGAAGAATTTTCTCTGTTTCTGTGCACAACCTGTATGTGACCCCCAGGAGGGGGGAGAAGAGGATTTAGTCCCTATTTCCACCTTCCTGTCAATCAGAGTGCATACTGTACTGTGCTCTCTGATTGTCACATACAGGTATAATGTAATTCCCCCCCTGAGCTTTACTAGAGGGGTATTCTTATGTTATACCCCCTGAACATAACCAGGAAGTTTATTAGCGCTGTTATCCAAACATTTACCATTATCCAGGTCGCAACGCCAAAAAAAAGTCACACCAAACACAACATATACACAAAATCATGAATAAAGTTTACATTTCACTCAATCTCTGTCCTGTCTATACCTGAGCTTTGTAGAGTAAAATTATACCTCCCAACTGTCCCGATTTCTGTGGGACATTCACGGATTCGGTGTCCTGTCCTACAGTCCTGGTCAGCGGGAGGTAGGTCCTGGTTTCAATGCATCGGTGCCCTGAGGACGTGGGCAGAGATGGGGACATGAAACTATGGGCAGAGATGGGGGGACATGAAACTTGGGGCAGAGATGTTGGGACATGAAATTGGGGGCAGAGATGGGGGGACATGAAAATGTGGCCAGAGATGAAGGGGGGGAAATAAAACTGGTGGCAGAGATGGGGGGACATGAAACTTTGGGCAGCGATGGGGGACATGAAACTGGGGGCAGCGATGGGGGACATGAAACTGGGGGCAGCGATGGGGGACATGAAACTGGGGGCAGAGATGGGGGAACATGAAACTAGGGGCAGAGATAGGGGACACAAAACTGGGGACAGAGATGGGGGGACATGAAACTGTGAGCAGAGATGGGGATATGAAACTGTGGATGGAGATCGGGGACATGAAACTAAGGGCAGAGATGGTGGGACATGAAACTGAGGGCAGAGATGGAGGGGGGAAATGAAACTGGGGGCCGAGATGGGGGACATGAAACTGAGGGCAGAGATGGAGGGGGGAAATGAAACTGGGGGCCGAGATGGGGGACATGAAACTGGGGGCAGAGATGGAGGGTGGAACTTGAAACTGTTGGAAGAGATGGGGGGCATGAACTGTGGGCAGAGATGGAGTGGGAGACATGAAACTGGGGACAGAGATGAGGGGACATGAAACTGGGGGCAGAGATGGGGGACTTGAAACTGGGGACATGAAACCGTGGCAGAGATGGGGGGGGACATGAAACTGGGGGCAGAGATGGAGGGGGAGACTTGAAACTGGGGTCATATATGGGGGACATGAAACTGGGGGCATGAAACTGGGGGCAGAGATGGGGGACATGAAACTCTGAGCAGAGATGGGGATATGAAACTGTGGGTGGAGATGTGGGAACATGAAACTAGGGGAAGAGATGGTGGGACATGAAACTGTGGGCAGAGATTGAGGGGGGAAATGAAACTGGGGCAGAGATGGGGGACATGAAACTGGGGGCAGAGATGGAGGGAGGACATGAAACTGTTGGCAGAGATGGAGGGACTTGAACTGTGGGCAGAGATGGAGTGTGAGACATGAAACTGGGAACAGAGATGAGGGGACATGAAACTGGGGTCAGAGATGGGGGACATGAAACTGGGGGAGGAGATAGGGGGACATGAAACTGGGGGCAGAGATGGGGGGCATGAAACTGGGGACAGAGATGGGGGACATGAAACTGTGGGTAGAGATGGGGGACATGAAACTGTGGGCAAAGATGGAGTGGGGGACATGAAAGTGGGGGCAGAGATGGGGACATGAAACTGAGGGCAGAGATGGGGACATGAAACTGGGGACAGAGATGGAGGGGGGCATGAAACTGGGGGCAGGTGATGGGGTTATATGAAACTGGAGGAGAGATGGAGGGGGACAAATAATTTACGGGTGACTGTAGGAGGATTATACTGTGTGGGGCACATGAAAAATGAACGAGAATGGGTGGGGTCAACAAAAGTGGGTGGAGCTAAATTTGCCGCGGCTCTTCATAAGTTGGGAGGTATGAGTAAAATACGCCTTTAGCGATGTCTGTTACATGCTAAAATAATAGTAATAACGATTATCACTAGAGATGAACGTATAGGTTTCGAAAATTTTTATAGGGTTGAAATTTAATTTGCATGCACAAAATGGGATGGCGCATTTCTGCAATTTTGGCGTTTCTTTAACACCTGCCCCTGTAAATATATACATGTGTGGTATATACTGTGTAGGGTTTAGGGGTTCACTTACTTTTCATGGTGTGTAATCCCTACATTTTATAGGATGATACTTTTGTAACATTTCCAACTTCAAAGCAGATTTTTGTTCCTTCTGGTTCTGGTGATTTTCTCAAGACACGTGCATGCGGGTCTAGGCTATAGTGATATGAATTAACTCTGCACATGTTGAACTCTTATTTTTAGGAGCTTTGGTGCATATAATTTATTGTTTGGGTTCCACTTTTAACAACTAATATACATTTATTTGCATTTTTTCATAAAACATTCACTTTAAATCAAAATTGCATGAAGGTGCCTGTTCGTATACTGTACCAAGTGGCATTGGGAAAATGATGCAGGTGTCTAATTTAATAAAATATATAGGTATGCACAGACTGCTCCGCCCAAGGCCCGGGGCCTTAGAAGTTACAACCCACCGCCGGAAGAATAGGAGGAAGATGACGCTGCTGAAGAAGAGGAGGCTTCTGTTAATGTATGTTATGATAAGTGTATATTATAATGAATATCCAATGCTAGTGTGACTCCACCCTTAGACAATTCTTTTATGCAAATTACACCAGAATTATGGGACATTTTCCTTAATAAATCTCTCCAAATGTTGTTTTAATCTTTTGTTTCACTTAGTGATATGCTGTATGTTCCATCACCAAGTGGTTGTGTAGTGAATTGCAGCCTCTCAAGGGTGTTGGTAGCATGTTGTAATTTTGAATTGTTTACATGAGAAGTCTCACCCTATATTCACACGATGGCGGATAGCAGTGGTTGTGATGTATGTGAATAGGGGTTATTAAAATGACCGCTTTTTATTGATGGTCTGTTTCCAGGAAGGGTCAATGGAACACTTTCTATTTTTGTCTATTTTTGTCAATACACTCAAATTTATGGGGAATCTGTGAAAATGGGAACCCTCAGGTGCAAAACCTGGACATTTTGCACCTTGGTAATGTGAATGTAGCCTCAGGGTAAGTTCAGACAGGGGGTTTTGTTCTGGAACCTGAGGCAGAGGCCGCCTCAGATTCAGGAACAAAAACTGGGTAGCACAACTGAAAGGTGTTGCATTACACAGGAATCCAGCCGGGCACTCCACTCCGGATTAGGCCCAATGAATGGGCCTAGTCCGGAGGAGGGAGTGTCTTGAGGCCGAATCGCGAGGCGACTCCGCCTGCTGAATGAGTATCTCGCTTCTCTTTTCCGGGAGCCGGAAGAAACGACTCCCGGAAAAAAGACCTGAGCGGCTCCCATTGATTTCAATGGGAGCCGTCTTTTTGGTCAGGATTTTGAGACGGATATGGCCTCAAAATTCTGACCAAAAATCCCCGTGTGAACTTACCCTCAGTCCTTAACTAAATTCCAGATACATTATGGCTTATGGTTCCTGGCACTAGATTTTTTTTACCTTTACCTGGAAGAATTGCCCCGTAGAACCCCCTACTTTTCCAAATCTTCACAAGGAGAATCAATAAATTTTAGGAGGCCAGATATAAAATGTTTGGAACCCCTTTAAGTACAAATTGCTGTGTGTTATATCAATGTCAAAATTGAAGCAAGAAATAAAGCCGTGTTGTCAAAAACAACATGAGTAATGCCTCGCAAATCACCGCAGCCTACATACAGTGTGGTGTGCTGATAGCTGATTATCTGAACATGTGGTCCGAACGCATCGCAACCTCCTTGGCAATCTCTAAGCAGAGGTTCTTATAAAGGCACATAAATCTCCTGGAAGCACAAGTGTCACGGGTGTCCCTTTCAGCACAAGAACTGGTTTGATAAATGTCATTTTTTATTTTATTCTGTCAAAGTATATCACTACATCAAGATCCTGTGAACTGTATCCTCTTCCTGTCTACAAAGGCAATGGTTTTATTGCTTGACTTGGGTGATACATGCATACAAATAATTTAGTTCCTACATCTGTGTATATGATTCTATATAGGATTCCTATATGATTCTAAAGCTGAGAAATGTATGTGCTGAAACTATTGTAGATTACATTTTATTAAGTTGTCTGCGGGATTTCTTTTTGTCTCATTGAGATAATGTTACAATACTTACTGGGTCTCCTCTGCTCTCTGCTTCCTTGTTCCTTGTGGACATGGGTAGGGATTCAGCTAAAAATCCTTGGGAAAGCCATCTCTGGCAAGCATGGAAGTGACCCCCTTGGGTATTTGTCATCCGTCGAAATAGTACCAGTACAATAATATGAGACATATATCCCTCATGCTATTTCATCTAACTCTATTCAAGTCCTGCTAATCAATTGTTAAAAGACCCCCCCTCCCCCGTTATAATGAATTACCTTTTAAACATATATGTAAATGAGCCCTCTGTGCACCGTGGGGGTTCCTGTGCACCCCTCACGTCATATTCTGTTCACACCCTCCTCTGTGGTTCTTTTATGTAAGTCCCTCCTCCTGTTTTTGATTCACTGCTGCTAACTGTCTCTTCCCTGCTAGTGGCGCAGGACCTGTGATGACGTCACTACAAGGTCCTTCGTCGTCTTCTAAGTAGTGATTTATACAGAGCAGGGGCTGCAGCTCCCTGTGTCTATCATAGCATAGATCTACAGGGAGATAGACACAGGGAGCTACAGAGATACAGACAGAGACTGATCAGTCAACCCCCAGCCAGGTGAATATACTCAAGGGAAAAGTAACAAAATCGCAGGGTACAATCTGTTATAACATTACATTCAAAAGTTTTTATTGAAGTTTTTTTTTTCTTAAAAGAAATACAAAAACTGGAAAACAAGAACATCTACCTATCTATTCCCAGCAGTGAAATCCACAGTAATCAGAAACTAAAGCTACATTCACACGACTCTGATTAAAGGTTATATGATGTTTGTTTGTTTTTTATTTTTTTAATAGACATCACATGGAGCATTAAAGTTAATATTTGTGAATGGGGGCTACTCACCATTATGCCATCTCCGATTTTTCTCCATTTTCACAACACCCACCATACACTCACATGTATGGGGATTCCGTTACAATAGGTGCCCTTGGGATGCAAGACATGCATGATAAAGTGATGTTTTTTATGGTTGCTTTGCTCCTTATAATTACACTTAGGCCACTTGCACATGATAGTGAAAAATGTGCATGTGATGGATGTTTTTGTATCCATACACATGTTAATTTTTATGACGTTCCTTTTTTCAAAAAACGGACAGGCGCTATCGCTCAGCCCTAGTCAATGCTTCTCTATGGGAAAAGTCACTTTTAGGCTTGAGCTGATCTTGAGATAACCTCCGACCTCGATCCCGCTAGAAAAGATCAGGATCAGAATTACAATCGTGATCGTGAAATTTACTCAATTACCGATCGGAATCTGATTTTTTTCCGATGCCGATCGCTCAACCCTAGAGACAAGCTGTGATTCTGAGATATTCCTAAAGCTGGATCACTTGGGATATGCAGTGCGGGACTGATCTGCCATGGACAGATTACTTGGGATCCCTCACTGGATTGTTCGCCAGTGCAGAGATGGGGTTTTCTGAGCCGCTACAAGAAGGGCTTGTGAACAGCTTTGTATACTCTTGTAAGATTTTGTGATTCCTTATTCTTTTAAACACCTTATCCTTGTCACATTCCGTTTCTGACCAAGCTTTGCTATGAAATTGTCTCGCTTTATTGCTAGGAGTATTTGTTTTTTGTCATTGCTTGTTTCCTTATTGTTTGATCTCTTATCAACCAGATCAACGTTTTCTTCCAGGCATCAGTCATAATAATCTAGCTGTCACAGATAAATATTCCACAACTGCAATCTATAAGCAAGCAGAAAAGTGAGTCATTTTTGTCAATAAACTCTTCTATTTCGTCTGCAATTTCAGTCTCGACTGTCTTTATTAACCCGAGTCGGGCTTACTGAGGCTGCCTTTTCTTTTTTTTCACGTTTTTACATTGGCCGTAATCCTCTAAAATAAGAGTGGCAATAAGTAGTAACCTACCACGTTGATATCCCTGTGGCCCCCTAGAATTTCCCATTGTACCATTTGTTTAGAATAGAATATGACACGCCGCACCGGTCAACAATTTATCCTGAAAATATTCCAGAAAGGTCTAAGAAATAAATACGGCTTTCTAGAAAAAAACACCGGAGAGAAATATAGTGTCTTCTGGTTTTTCACAGGTAGTCTTGTAGTCCATGCCACTGCTAACACATAGTCCATGGCAATACACCTCCCTCCCAACTAGGCCCATTCATTTTGGCCTAATCCGGAGCGGAATGCTGCGACTGGATACCGGTGCACTGTGCGCACTGCTCTGGCATCCAGTCGCGGATAGCCATTTATTGGACCAGATTCTGAGGCAGCCTCCACCTCAAAATCCAGTCCAAAAATTCCCCATGTGAACCTGGCTTTAAGGAGTCTTCTAAGACCTATCCTTACTGAGCACTTCTTCTGCCTCACAAGCCTTGTGACATCACGTTCTTCGGTCACATGGCTTGTTCACAGCTCAGTCCCATTCAATGAATAGACTGAGCTCCAATACCAACTAAGTTCACACAGAGTTTTTTGGTCAGGGTTTTGAGGCCGTATTCGCCTCAAAACCCTGATCAAAAAGACGGCTCCCATTTAAATCAATGGGAGCCATTTCTTCCGGCTCCCGGAAAAAAGAAGCAAGGTGCTCATTCTCCAGGTGGAGTCACCTTGCGATTCGGCCTGAAGAAACTTCCTCCTCTGGACTAGGCCCATTCATTGGGCCTAATCCGGAGCATAGTGCGTGGCTGGATGCCGGTGCAGTGCATCGGCTTTCATTCGCAGCTACCCAGTTTATTGGATCAGAACCTGAGGTGGCCTCCACCTCAGGTTCCGATCCAAAAGAACCCTTGTGAGGTAACCCTAAGACTCCACATAGCAGGACACAGTAAAAAAGTGCTGCAGGAAAAACCGGAGCATAAACCCATGTTTTTCCCATAGTGCTTTTCACAGAAGGTCCACAGAGTGTCTTTCTGCAGATTTTCTGCTTCAATTATACCTATAGGGAAACCACCGGTGTTTCCATAGGTATAATGGACATGCTTTGATTCTGCAATGTGTGGATGGGATCCCTTAGAGTTCCATCCACTTTTCAGGTATTGCAACATGCTGTGGATTTTGACGCCACATCATTTATGCCATGTGGGGCACCAGCTTTTAGGTCAACCAGTCACCACGAAAATACAATGCAATTCTGTATGACTTGTCATTTATTCATGTATACCTTTACTATTTGCTTACAAGCAGTCATGTAGTCATGGGGCAGATCTCTCAGCCATGGATCTGGCCCTACTTCCCTATGTGATGACTTATAACTGTATAAAGTTGCCATTTCCTGCAATTACTACAATCAGACTGAAACATAGATGCTGAAGCAATACATGATACAGATGATAAGACTACGTTGACCCTTTTTGTGACCACAAATTTTAAAAACAAAAGACAATGGATTGATAATTGGCATATAATGTTTTTATTACTGCTCCACATTTCCATGAGTAGGAAAGTGTCATATCTATGCCTTGAACTTCCAAACTTCTAATGGCAGATGCGTTTATCCTGCATCCAGGGAGAGGTTTATTAGTTGTAGGAAATAGAGATGAGCAAACAGTAAAATATTCGATCTTCAATATTCGTTTCGAATAGCCCCTCAATATTTGACTATTCGAATGAATATCGAACCCCATTATAGTCTGTGGGGAAAAAATACTCGTTTCAGGGGATCCCACTCTTTGACTCACCAAGTCCACTATGACACCCCAGGAAATGATGCCAATACCCTGGAATGCAACTAGGACAGCAGGGGAAGCATGCCTGGGGGCATCTAACAAAAAAAAGTCAGCTCGCGCATATCACAACTTGACAGGGATCCCAACCAGATAGAGCCCTAAAGAACTGGGTGAGTGACATTTCCACCCAAATAAAGGTAATCCCTAGCTAACCCTGCCTGTAGATCTGTCCCTGTCTCACAGTCACATAGTTCACAGTCTCAAATTAACCGAATGTTAAATCCACCATTCGTATAAATTGGAGGTCACCTAATTTAGCCAGCCAATTACTTTTTCCGATTTTTTTTTTATGCCTCCGTTGTCGTAGTTCCTGTCCCACCTCCCCTGCACAGTTATTGGAGCAAAAAAAGTACCAGGGAAGGTGGGAGGGGATACAAATTTTTAGTGCGTTTAACTCGCGGTATTCAATTGGAATCGAATACCTTGTACGGCCTGATATTCGATCAAACAGTGTTCACTCATCTCTAGTAGGAAACACTAAAACGTAATGTTGCTCGTGTTCTGAAGTCAAATGACTTCTGCATAATTTTTCAATATTGTGTCTCTCCACATGTGAAGTGTCCAAACATTGACAGCATGGGGGCTCTGCTACAAGTGATTAAATAGCAACGCTAAAGGTCTCCATTAAGGTCAAGTAGTGTTTCATGGATAATGATGTAAATACATTTTGTTCTAAACAGCTTAATAACATATTTCAACATCTATCTATTATACCCTATAGGATACATTCCAATTTACTGAGATTAACCCTTCAACTTCTATGGGAATCTGGACATGTTGCACTTTCTGTAGACACAACAGATCTGTACAAACAAAAGAAATGGAATAGAAATATCAAATATACTGGTAAGGTGGCAAAAGCTACCTCCTCCACATTTGTGCCTTGACAAGGACCTCTCACTAATTCAAGTTCTTACCATCTATCAATATGTGATGTTGCACTCATTCTAGCTCAGTTGGAGTTTTCAATCTAGACCCCACCAATCCCGAGTAAGAAGTGCAGGTAGTTTTGGTCCCTGATCTGGTATTAAAGCTCTGTAATTTCAGAACGGTAGTGTCAGACAGGGTGAGATGGGGGGCATGATTTAGAAGTCCAATGCTCTGATCAGTGTCAAAGCTTAGAATCCCACCTGTTGCTTGCTCCTTCCTGCCTTGTACTGCCCTCCTGTTGGAAATGGTGGAGCTAGGGAAAATTCCAAATGTGCCAGAATCAGTGCAGTATTTCCTATTAAATTATGTAAAGAATGGACTTGTTGGGGTGGTCAAAGGTCCTCTTTAAGTGCAGGACTAATAGAAGTCCTCACTCTAGATAAGTTTATACAATTTCTAGCACATGTTTAATAACAAATTACTAGAGATGAGCAAGTAGTATTCGATCGAATATCTCGCCGGCATAGGAATGCGTGTAATTGGTCAAACACCAAGGGATTAATGCATCGAATATTTGAAGCCCCTTACTTGTTCTCTTGGCTGACTCCACATATCTGTATCACAAGCTAAGCAGCTTTTCTAAAAAAAAAAAAAAAAACATGGTTTCAGTACAAATTATCGAAGTCCTATATTGACTATCCTCTTTGTGTCTTCACCTGGCGTAGATGTAGAAGTAGAAGTATTTCAAGGCTTTGGCCTTGTTGTGATAGCTTCCAATACAACCAAGGTAAAAATAGCCAGCTACTGCCAAAAGGACGTTTGATAGAAGACGGATATCCGTAGCTTAAAATTTAACTTTTATTTTCATTCATCAGTTAAAAAAGTTACATCGTAACTTGGAGTCTGGCCTGCTGTACACACGGCGACGCGTTTCGGAACTATATGTTCCTTCGTCTGGGTTCAGCTCAATAGACTGACACAAGTGCTTAAAAACAAAACCTGACAGGCAAGGTTCCGCCTCCTTACAAAAGATTAACCCCATAATGTATGTCTATTAAACAACAAAATCTTAAATATAAATACGAAAACATGAACATGTTTCACTATATAATAACATCAATTAGGTTAGTAATAGACTAAGGGTTATGAACGAGAATACATGTAAATTCTATTCAAAGCCAAAAAGCTAATAAATGATCAAAAATCGCTAAGTATGAACAAGGTCAAATACATTGCACCACTAAGATCTTGGATCCATACAGCAATCCTATAGGTAAAATGAAACTGGATCAAGTCGGATAATAACCAACCCAGAGAAAAATATAATTAGAGTGTGATAATCGACGATAAAAGAAAAATATCGTGTCATTAGTACACTCTAATATTCAGTGGTCAAATAAGAAGAAAACAACTACCTATTGGTCATATGACAACTTACTCTGTAAAGACTACTTGTGCATAAAAAGGTAAGTACAAAAAAAGAAACAAAAAAATAACGTTACCACCGACTGATGTACATGCAAGATGGATATACTGACAATGATGCCATAAATTATAAAGACATTATGTATGGATATTAATGCTACTATTAAATCCATATCAATAAAATCCATACTTTGTATATCAGAACCAAAAAACAAAAACCAAAAAAACAAAAAAACACAACAAATACATTGATATACCACACAAAACACATAGAGACCAAATGAATCTATACATACATCATTCAAAAAATGATGAATTGTTTCAAAGATGTTATGCGAGTCTTATAGTTATGAAACAATATCGATGTTAATATAACGACTCCTTATGTTACTAAAAACTGATTAAAGTAGTAACGACACTTAAATTCAGATGATTCCTACGTGATCAAGTTGGCCTCATGTGATCCCAGACTATCACACATGACTGCTTAGTCACATGATCGGAGAAGGCAACATATTACAAGGTAGGTACTAATGATGTAAGTGTAGCATTAAACTAGGGTAAATAACTAAAAATGGCTTAATAAATATAAGCCAAATCAGACCTGATGTTTAAACCATTGGGAGAATGGGTATTTAACATTTTGATTCCTTGTTGTGATATTGTATTGAATTGGTTTTAAGTAAAATTGGAATCCTCCACCAAACTGGAGATAAGTTAAGTGTGGACACATCGGTATTTTAACAGTAGGCATGGAATGGTTGTCGGGGCCATTCCAATAATCTATCACTGCTTTATACCTTCCTTCTTAACAATCGCTATCTGTCACTGTCATTTATGCCTCCAGAGGGAATGGCAAATTGTGATCTGAATATTTCAAGAGACAGAAACCATAGGACCCCCCTCTAAGAAAAATCTCCTGCTAATTTCCATATCTGTAATTAGAGCCCTTCACATTTAAGATGCGTGTTTATGCATATAGAACAAGCTGAAATGCCGATCTGATCTGTGCATCAAGCTGCCTAAGTAGATGTTTTGCAATTAAAATGTATTCAAAGACATCTCTACTATGTTGGTGTTGCAGTGGTATCATATCATGCTGTGTGTTTACATGCTCTTGAATCACTTTGAATGACCCTTTTTCTCATGGATCACATTTACTTTGTTCCCACCTCCATTCATGATCAGCATGTCAGAAGGAAAACTGAGCTGTTTGAATCCTATTGCAATGGATCAAACCAAAAAAATCATCTACCACCAATATTATAAGTGTCATATACTGCAGTAGTTTCAGATTTCGGATCTTTCATTAGGACCCAGTAGATTTAAGTAATGTCTCCCTATAAAGTTCTGTAGACTTTTGTAGCATCCTAGACTTGCAGTACTTGCACTTTAGTGGAGCTGTGAGTTCTGCTTTTAGCTTCAGAAGTCATTTGAGGACTCTTTGAAGACATTAGAAGTCAATTTATGTACAATCAGCACTGGCATTTGCATTAGTGAACAGAACAGCATTCATTTAATGTCTGGCTCCATCAGGAAGACAGAAAACTCTCCATTCAGCTGCAGAACATTGTTATATGTATTTTTTTTTCATTCATAGTTCATCTGCAGATATTTCAAGACCTTTGCTGACACACTGCGGACACCAACATTGTTAGTGAATGCTTTTCTTAGGCATGAGGCATGGAGAACGTGGGGAGAGTTCACCGCAGGTTATTTTCGTCAGAGTTGAGGACCAGTGTTGGGAAACAGTTAGAGCATTTAATAAAAGATATAAAATTAATCCATTAAAAATCAATTCATTGGTCTTAAAAATACACAAAATTGAGAGACAAGACAACCCTCTAACTCTCTTAATTTCTCGGTCTTCTAACTAATTATATGGGAGAATGAGATCCACATAATGCCACAAAGTGGGGTTGAGCGATCAGGAAAGATCGAATCCCGATTTCACGATCTGGATCGGGATCGACTGAAAAGTGATCGTAAATCAGATTTTAAAAACGATCATGAAATCTCAAGATCGGCTCAACCCCACTCCATAAACATAAAGTAACTAGGGTTGAGTGATCAGGAAAGATCGGATCCCGATCGACAATCGAGCAAATTTCACGATCGGGATCAGCTGGAAAATGATTGAAAATCGGATTTTAAAAATTATCCTGAAATCTCAAGATCGGCTCAACTCTACACATAAGCTGATATAAAAAGGCCCCAGAATATCTGATCTATCTATTATAAGGACAGTCCTTATTTTGCCATCTACTATGCCCGAACACTGCTCATCCCGACAAATTTCTTCCATTATATGGGGCCAGGTCTAAGACATGTTAAATTTCTCTAACATGGGATTGCCAGTGTATGCCTGTTATAACATCTATAGGTAAAGTAGTTCCTTTAACATACCAGGCTGGTGTAGGCCATCGTGACACCAATACAATGCATAGCTAAGGTTGAGCAATCGGGATCGGGAAAGATTGGATCCCGATCGGCGATCGAGCAAATTTCACGATCGCGATTGAGATCGGCTGGAAAATTATCGAAAATCAGATTTTAATAATGATTCTGAAATCTCAAGATCAGCCCAACCCCACTCCATAAACATAAAGTAATTAGGGATGAGCGATCGGGATTGGCTGGACACCCAGTTATCACAACTGATATTTGCTATGAAAAATCAGACAATTACACAGTGGATCTGTCCTGCGAGGACTCGGCCTTGGGCTGAAGGCCCACTTTCCGAAAATGCAGCGTTTTATAGTATGTAGGATTCTGCCTAATCCCATCCACACATTGCAGAAAACAATCATGTCAATTATACCTGCGGAAATGCTGACATTTCCATATAGGTATAATGGACAGAATATCAGAATGTGAAAATGCAAAAAAAAAAAATCTGCTTTGGGGAAAAAAGTAATGTTTTCTGCTTCATTTTTTATCTATTTATTATTTTTTTTTGCTGTGTTTCACCATGGCGGCCCTTAGTCTTAGAGGGTCTTTAGACAGTACAGTGTGCTGTTGTGTGTCAGATTGTTTGGAGTATTTAAAGCCTTAAAGTGAATGTTGGTTTTAGGTAAAGAATTCAGAATAATTTATAGTAAAACGTAACACACTGACTGCCTGCATCTGCCGCTAGAGGGAGGGAAAACCGAGTCTTACTTAACACTGATTTATTATTGAGCTCACTGTATAAAAGTATACATTAAGCCCCCCAGTGACGCCTGGAGGCAGTCAGAATTTTATCATTTATCTCTGCCTATACAGGGGATTTTGAGCTCCGTGTCAGAGAGAAGAGAAAAATATATTTCGAAGACTTCCTCACAATAAAAAAACAAATAAAAACTTTGCTGTTTTTTTGCATAAAGAGTACCAAAACTATACATGAGTTGTGTGTAGCAATACCAAACAAAAGTCTTTTATAGACAGGGCACTGTTTCAGGAAGACCAATCATGTTTTTGGGCCATGATACCAAATAAGCAAAAAAAAAATAGACAAACTATGACTTTCTTTTTATTTTAATGTAGATTGTGAGCCCCACATAGAACTCACAAAGTACATTTTTTTCCCTATCGGTATGTCTTTTTGGAATATGGGTGGAAATCCATGCAAATACGGGAACATACAAACTCCTTGCAGATGTCTTTATTCCCCTTGGTGGGATTTGAACACCAGGGCCCAGTGCTGCAAGGCTGCAGTGCTAACCACTGAGCCACTGTGAGGCCCCCAAAAAATGACTTACTCTTCAGGGATTTTAGCATGCCTCTTACTAGGAATCTGGGGTTTCCAACCTAAGGCTGGGTTCACACGGGATTTTTTAGTCTGGAACCTGAGGCGGAGGCCGCCTCAGGTTCCGGACCAGAAAAAACGATAGCCACAACTGAATGCCGTTGCACTGCACTGGCATCCAGTGGCGCATTCCACTCTGGATGAATGGGCCTAGTCAGGAGGAGGGAGTGTCTTCAGGTCAATTCGCCTGAAAAGAATGAGCATATCGCTTCTTTTTCCGGAAGCCAGAACAAACGGCTCCCGGAAAAAAGACCTGAGTGGCTCCCATTGATTTCAATGGGAGCCATCTTTTTGGTCAAGATTTTGAGGCGGATACGACCTCAAAATCCTGACCAAAAAGCCCCATGTGAATTTACCCTAAGTGACCATTCCTGGATCTATGGAGATTCAGTAAGACTCATCATGAGTTAGGTGCTTCCCTTTAGCGCCCTTGCACCTCAATTCTGGCCACTTCTGTACCACTTATGATGTAAATATTCAAAAATATGGCATAGGTGGAGGCAGAGCCATGTCCACTCTCAGAGAAGGGGTGAGGCAGTTGCAAAAATTCCACTTATGACTATTTTAGTTGCAAATGGCATTAAATAGTCACAAATCAGTAAAATATTTTACATCCCAAAAATGGTGAAGGAGATATAATGAATCTCCCCTGATGCCAAAATGGTACGTGAAAGATGTCTTAAAGTGTCTACCATTAAGTCTCTATTGGTGAGCTTTTGGTCTTGGCATGAATTCAGCACACTTTTGGCTTTCATGTTCTGTACCCCCGGTGAAGAGCAATCTGTGCCGATACCGTAGCTGTTCACTGTCAGAAGGGCATTTCTGACAGTCAGTCAGGAACGTCCTTCCTCACAGTAGCGCCTATAGCATTGTACTGTGAGACCAATGAGGACCCTACCCAGGGGTGAGCCTGCTCCTTTCGCCGCCCGAGGCTAACTGCAGAAAGCCGCCCCCCCCCCGGGAGGAGGGGTCAGATCGGGGGCGTGACCGGCAGATCGGGGGCGTGGCCGGGCGGATCTGGGGCGTGGCCGGGTGAAGGGGCGGGGCTTAGTCCCGTTCGCCGGCAGAGAGTAGGCCCGGAGACTGCCTGCTCTCTGCCTGAGCGTGGGGGGAGGGTGATGGAGCAGCGCTGCTCCAGTGGCCTCTCCAAACCACCGCTCGGTGCTAAGTCAGTCCAGGACAGCTTGTCCTGAACTGGCTTAGGTTAGCAAAAATGCCGCCCTCCCTGAGGCCCTGGCATAGCGCCGCCTGAAGCGCTCGCTTCAGGTCGCCTCATGGGAGGTGCGGCACTGACCCTACCCTCCTGATAGTACTCGTCCATTGCCAAGTACTGGGAAGGCGTTCCTCCCCGCTTTCGCGGTACAGCGCTATAGACGTCAGAAACGCCCTTCTGACAGTGAAGAGCTACGGTACCGGCACCGATAGCTCTTCACCCAGGGCACAGAACATGAAAGCCAATCGTGCACTGAATTCAGCGCATTTCTAGCGGTATATAAAACCGCATGTACCCCAAGTGGTGAAAGGTCCTCTTTAAGGGCATACAGCATGATGCCTCAGTGTTTCACATCTGTAGCCTTGTAGTACTAGAGTCCTAGGTTTGAAAATGGCCAAGAACAATATCTGCAATGAGTTTGTACAGTATGATCTCCCCGTGTTTGTGTAGGTTTCCTCTGAGTGCTTGGGTTTCCTCCCATTCTCCGCAGACCTACAATTAGGGAATTTAGACTCCGAGCCCTATATAGGACCGTGACCAACAATGTCAGTAAACCACTGCAGAATATTTTGGCACTGTACGAGTAAGCAAACCAAATAAAAGTATTTTTCATATCCGTTTTGCACACACCTGACCTCTGTCATCTGTGCAGCATTTCTACATTGACTCTGCATACGGTATATTAAATTTGTGGGCTGAACACCTTTGCATTAATAGATTTGTTTCTAGTGATTCATGACAGCAAAATAGCCAACGAGATTTCTTGGAAAATAATGAATAATTTATCTTCCCATTGAGGCCCTGATGAATACAGAACGAGAGATCTGAGTGTACAAGAGTTGTATTACCTGATGAAGAAAATCATCTTCATTACGTAAGATATATATATTTTCTTTTTGATGTTCCTTACGATAATTGGCACTAAATTAGTGAACCTCACTTTTATTCTGGCACAAAAAAAAAAAAAATGATCAAAGCGGAAAATTAATTTCCTATTATTTGAGTGACAGTCCCATTTTCCTTCGCAAGTACTTTTCTTCTAGAAATGTTATTTGGTTACCTAATGTAATTTGCGGCTCCTTATGAAGAATTTCTCAAGTATCTCCTAGTCAGACCAGTCCTCTCAACTGGTTACGCTTTTTGATTTTCCCAGTGTGTAATCAATTGGCAATTACCAACCAATGCTTGTGCAGGTTATTCATCTAATACCATCTCGTATGCAATGGATTCCTCACATAGAACGTTAGTGAAAATCTACATAAAATATGTAAGGAAATGTTTCGATTCTTACCTGGTCTGAGGGCATTGGGTTATATTTCCTATTAGTTTAGATCTGCTTTGTGTTATTTTGCCCATGTTTTAAGCACACATTGGGGGTATTTACTAATAGAGATGAGTGAGTAGTATTCGATCGAGTAGGTATTCAATTGAATACTACGGTATTCGAAATACTCATACTCGATCGAGTACCACTCGCTATTCGAATGGAAAAATTTGATGCAGAACCAGCGTTGATTGACCGAATGCTATACAGTCGGCCAATCAATGCTGGTTCTTCTCTTACCTTTAGAAGTCTTCTCCATTCAGTCTTCTGGCTCTGAATTCACTCTGCCAGGCATCGGACCTGGGCAGAGCCGACTGCGCATGCCCGCGCTACAAGAAAATGGCCGCTTTGACTGTAAGCGACCATTTTCTTGTAGTGCGGGCATGCGCAGTCGGCTCTGCCCAGGCAGAGTGAATTCAGAGCCAGAAGACGCCACGGGGACGCTGCATGGAGAAGACTTCTCGGAGAATCCAGCCCGACCCTCACTCGTGGACTTGGTAAGTTCAATTTGATCGAATGTTGCCTACCCCTGAAACGAGCATTTTTCCCCCATAGATTATAATAGGGTTCGATATTCGATTCAAGTAGTCGAATATTGAGGGACTACTCGAAACGAATATTGAATATCGAATATTTCACTATTCGCTCATTTCTATTTACTAAATAAAATGTGCCAAAATGATGTTGTGTTTTAAACACTATTACAAATGGTTCAAAAGAAGAGGTAGGGCTTCAGGAGAATGGGGTGTGGCTTAGGGGAAATTGCACATGGCCTAAATTGTGTTACTGTGTGCATTTTTTGGCATAAGTTAAACCTACACACCATGATAAATCTGGTGCAGTTTAAATCTGCACATCTAACTTTTAGGCTAAGGCCCCACATTGCAGAAATGCAGCTTCTTCTGTTGCAGATTTTGTTGTGGTTTCTTGAGCCAAAGTCAGGAGTGGATTTGGCAGAAGTGAGAAGTATAAGAACTTTTTATAGAGCTCCCTTTCCTTTTGTAGCCATTCTTAACAAAATCTGCAACAACAAAAGCTGCATTTCCGCTATGTGGGGGCTCAGCCTTAGGCTGGGTTCACATGGGGATTTTTGAACCGGATTTTGACACGGGAAGTAGTCTCAGAATCCAGACCAAAAAAATGCCGGCTAGAGGTGACTGTCCAACAGTCGCGGCATTCTGCTGCAGATTAGGCAAAATCAATGGGCCTAGTCAGGAGGGAGGTGTCACGCCACGGACACTGTGATGAAATCCGCGGCAAGAAAGGGCAGATCGCTTCTTTTTTTCCATGAGTGGCATAAAACCCCAAGCGGAAAAAAGAACTGAATGGCTCCCATTGAAGTCAATGGGAGGTGTTTTTTGGACCGGATTCTGAGGCGGATTCCAGTTCAAAAATCCTCATGTGAAACCAGCCTTAGGCTAAAACCCCACATTGCGAAAACCCAGCTTGTTTTGTTGCGGATCTTTGAGCCAAATCCAGGAGTGTATTAAGCAGAAGGTAGAAGTATAAGAACTGCCTATATATTTCCCAATCCTTTTTTAGCCATTCTTGGCTTTGACTCAAAAAAACGCAACAAAATCTGCAACAAAAAATCCTACGTTCCCGCAAAATTTCAGCCTTAGCCAGTATTAGTAACTCAGTCCCATGACTTTTTTTTTTTTTTGCTTGAAGTTTATAATAAATTGACAAAATATTATATTTTAATGGCCTTTATTTGTATTAAAAACTACAGTATATGAAGGTAATCCATATGGGCCTCTTGTTCCCCTACTAAAAGATGCAGGATAAGCAGTATTTTTTATAGCACACTGTTTTATTGCAAATGGCTTTGGATTTGAGATGTGGTTTATGGCCATGCAGCTTTTACAGCTGAAGCGCACCGATCAGTTGATCACAATGCGTGCCACTGCTGGGATCCCAGAAGTCAACTATATGTGTCATGGGAATGCCGAAGCAATTACTACAATTGAAATCAAATGTCCTTAAAGGGGTATTCCCATACCTCTTGTTCTGCAGCCTGCAGCCAGCTCTCTTCACTTCCTGGATTTCTCGGCACATTGGTGGGTTTCACTTGCTCTGCTATCTGCTATGTTTGCAGTCAGTAATGAGGCATTGGTTGTAAATGCATTACCACAGTGTAAAGCTGATGTGAAAACTGATGTAGCAGAGCTGGATTTGAGTCAGCTATGCATAACATACAGAGGTAACGGACTCCTTATCTCAGCACTTATCAGCCAAATTCAATTAAACCAGCTGATAAGTGGAAAAGCTGAAGATAGACAGCACAGTAATCCCGGAGCTCTCACCATCCCCATCTGAGGAGTTCTGTTACTTGTCAGACACACGCACAGCTCAGAGCTGCTCCCAGCACTCAGCCCCTCCCTCCCCCCTCCCCCCCAGAGCAGGCAGCTATGTCACTTGGAAACTGAACAGATAAGCCCAGTAGCCTTAGAAACGCAGTGTCAACAATGAAGTGAATAAATTAAGATAGCGGTCAATTTAAGCAGTTTTGATAAAGCAATGTATTTAGGAAATGTCTTAAATCCACACAAACTAGCAGTATAGATGGGATGCTTTTCATGGGACAACTCCTTTAAGGCCAAAATGTGCAGGGCTGTAAAGAGATAATAGGGATTATGATCCACAATAATTTACTTTACCCAAATGACCCTGCTGTTGTTTAATTGCAGCTACAGATGCAAGTGTCATGTAAGGTTGGTGTACAGCTCTATGAGAGTATTTGGACATGGTCCAGTGCAAACCATTATGTCAGTAAATTATGAATAAAATGTCCTATTTTCACATAGAAGAAAAGTAGCCATATATAGGTCGTAGGTTGCTATAAAACAAGGAGCTTAACATTGAATTAGTGTTACGGCTTTGACAAAAACAATAACATTTAACAGATTATGTAGCTTACATATTATATTCCATACAATATAGAACATTTAAGTGAAGTTTGTATGCTGCAATGCATTTTATACTTTACACGTCCTCAGATGTCGAAACGTTAGCAAGCAAGGAAATAGGAAACTTCTTGGAATTCAGAAAATGGGTTGTGGGCACCAGGTCCTTCTGTCGCAGGTCGCTGGGGATTTAATGGTGCCCAGCAGCTCCTGGAAACTGTATATCCAGTATATAGCCAATCTCATCCTCTATGTATGCCACTCTTAACATACTCCCTGCATAGAGTAATGAGTTTAACCAGAGGTCAGATTTCAGTGTATGAATATGGCAACGCTTTGCTGAGCATTAATAACCTGCAAACATGTTCAGTTATTGGTTAATAAAGCTGGGCATTCCGCTCTGGTCATCTAGAAGTGATCTTTTTTCCCCGCAAATATGGCAATTAAGTCTTAGAATGCGAATTTCTTTGAGTTTCAGAAAATAATATGGGTAATGTGGATTTAATTACCATAAAATGGCCTCAGCATGGTAGTATATATGGTACACAAAATGTCCATATATTTTAATGTACACCAAATGCATATGCAACATTGACTATTCTGCATCATAAAGCAAGGGATGACATTATGTTAATACAATGCAAATGGAATACATTTCATTGCATTGTTTAATGAAGCTTTTATTACAATTATCTGTCTTAATTCTATTACTGACACTGATAATTAGTGTACCGGGTAAACTTGTTCTAAAAATGCTTCTCATTAGTGGAACAATCAATTTACTTCAAAGCTGGAGAGGTCTGAAGCTCATTGTGTTTCTGAATCCCAAAAGCAGCCATGGCGAGGACATTCTGACAATTATTTAGCTTTCAGTCATATGCGAGATGAGAGAGAGGCTTGTATTTTATCTTCGTATTTGTAGAGAAAAATGCGCCTTGTGTCTGTGCAATGTATGTATAAGGAACCGACGTCATGTCAACTGTGGTATATAAAACCAGAATGGTAACTTACAGGACGTGACCTGCCGAGCTTCAACATATTAAAGGGATTCTATCATTAAAATGATATTTTTTTCTCACTAACACTTAGGAATAGCCTTAAGAAAGGCTATTCTTCTCCTACCCTTAGATGTCTTCTCCGGGCCGCCGTTCGATAGAAATCCCAGTTTTCTTTGGTATGCAAATGAGTTCTCTCACAGCACTGGGGGCGTCCCCAATGCTACGAGAGAAATCTCCAGCGCCGCCTCCATCTTCTTCAGGAACGGCCTCTCTCCGTATCTTCTTCAGGCACTGGGTTCAAACTGCTATGCATGTGTAGTTGGCTCTGCCATTGGGCCTCAGGCAGAGCCGACTGCACATGCCCAAGGCCATTTTTTTGTCGCCACTTACACGAGCATACTGCGCATGCACCATACACTCCTGTAGTTCAATGGAGTACGAAACATAAGCGGCCACAAAAAAGTGGCCGCGGGCATGTGCAGTCAGCTCTGCCCGAGGTCTGATGGCAGAGTCGACTGCGCATGCGTAGAAGTTTGAACCCAGTGCCGGAAGAAAACGTGGAGAGAGGTCGTCCCAGACGAACATGGAGGTGGCTATTCCTATGTGTTAGTGAGAAAAAATAGCATTTTAATGATAGAAACCCTTTAAATACCATGTCAATGGACCGTTATAGAGGACTGTAAACTTACCTGACATATATGTTCTATAAATACTTGGATTCTTCATGAAATAACAAGTCTGAAGCATCCTTTCTTAGAACTTTGTGGTGTTTGCTTCAGGAGACATAACTCAGAAACCACACAGTACAGTTATTATAAGAATTGCTCCAGAATTGTTATCTCACAAGAAATACAAGCAATACAGGCATGTTGGGAGTGGAGGAAGTTGGTTACAGGTCCTCTCCAAGGCCTTTTTTCTGTTTCATGGGGAATAGTCAAAAGCCTGTTGTTTCCATCATTGCAATCTACATTGAATGAAGTTGTAGAGCAAATGCACCTTCACAGGACCATCCCTACTATTCACACAGATGTGTCCACATATAACGGCTCTCCGATTACAGAGGACCTATCACCAGGTCATCAGGCATTTAGACCATGCATGCCTTGACAATTATTCTCTTACCTGGTATTAATGTATAGAGAGTTACCAATAAAGTGGTGCTGAGAGCAAATTACTCTATCATCGATGAGGACTTATTTGAATATTCCTAACACATTCATATCTGCAATTGAATGGTTGGTGGGAAGAAGACAAGGGAGAAGCACTGTGTTCCCAGTTACAGTAACAAACTGAATTTGCAAAACTTGTATTTTCCTCACCAGTATCCCACTCCTTGCTAATAAACTTTAAAATACATATTTGATTTATTAAACTCATTATTTATTTTTGTAGATTATGAGCTCACAATGTACATTTTTTCCCTATCAGTATGTCTTTTTTGGAATATGGGATGGAAATCCATGCAAATATGGGGAGGACATACAAATTCCTTGCAGATGGTTTTTTGCCCTTGGTCGGATTTGAACACCAGGACCCCAGCGCTGCAAGACTGAAGTGCTAACCACTGAGCCACTGTGTGGCCCCCAACTAATTAGTTAATTGGTTAAAACAGGAATAAAAATAAAAATTGTGAAAATAAATGCAAAATAAAATAATAATAATGCAATTATTATTTTTTTTTTTTAAAGTTTTGTAAGTCTTGTGATTCTTACTAAACTCATCCCCAGTGTCCTAAAGGCAATACTATCTTTTTGCTCTCCCATAAACTGTGATAAAGATGAAATAATCTAGGTTTATTGCTCACAAGTGGTAAAACCTGAGCCATAGAAAGTGCAATAAGTGCCATGCAGTCTTATTTGTAAAATGATTTGTGATCTAAAATTATTGTGACCTGTTTTTTTTCATTTCGCTTTGAACATTCAGCATACTCGGAAATCTCAGGAGAAAGAAAAATATGCTCTCTCTTTTTTTTATTATTTAGCGCATATGAAATGGCTTAAAATGTATTCTACTTATATTGAATAGTAATAAAATAAAGGAGACAAAAATGGCTTCAGATAATCCCATGGGCAAGTAAGAGTAAAACTAGTAGAACACGGTGGCCTGAATGTCATACGAGCGCCTTCCATGATTCATTCTTTACTACGGAGGGGTCCTCATTCCGAACCGATAACACGGACCAGGATAGGACCTGCTTCAAAATTATGGTAAGAGAGCATTGGAGTCCCGTTTGGACAAGACACCTGGTTATGTGCATGTAGACAGGCAGCCTGAAAATATGCAAGACTTATCAAAGTGGCTGATGCGGGATGATAAATTTGCTGTATCTTTAGTCTGCCTAGTCTAAATTTATACCATGGCGTACCTTGAGCCAGAATTTTACAAAGTAATTTTGGAGCATTTTGGCTTGGCTTTCCACTACAGCAACTTTTTCTGAGAAGCCAAGCCTACAAGTCTAGCAACAAGCTAGATGTACCAAGATGCACCGATATGTGCCACATTTATATCAGTGTCTTGTTGTAACCCTAAGAGGGCTGTTCAGGTTTTTAAAAGAGTTGGCTATGCATAAGAATTGGAACAAAAATACGAACTAAACCCAAACTCACCTTTTTAGTACCTCACTAGGGTTGAGTGATCGGGATCGGAAAAGATTGGATCCCGATCGGCGATCGAGTAAATTTCACGATTGTGATCGTAATTCCGATCCCGATCGAGGCCAGAGGTTATCTCAAGTTCTGCTCAACCCTAGTCATGTATATATCATTAATAGGGTTGAACTATCGGGATTGGGAAAGATCGGATCCCGATTGGCAATCAAGCAAATTTCACAATCAGGATCGGCTGGAAAATGATCAGAAATCGGATTTTAAAATCGATCCTGAAATCTCAAGATCTGATCCTGATTCTGATCCTGATTACTAAATTTACCTGCACAGAAGTGCTGCCGCTCCCCATTCTTCTTGCTCTTCTTCTTTCTCCTTCACATGCCTTGAGAGCGCCCTGCGTGCCCCCACCTCCCTAGATTAATGTTAGAGATACTGGGGGAAGGCAGGGCTTGTGGCTTAGGAGAATGTGGGCAGGTACTGGGAGGGGAGACGTGAGTGATACGTTCACATTTCCCCGCTCACACTCTCCTAAGCCACAACAAGCCCTGCCTATTCCCATCATCTCTAACACTAGCCTAGGGAGGTGGGGGCACGCACGGCGCTCTGAAGACATGTCAATGAGAGAGGACCGGACCGAGAAGAATAGGGAGCAGCAGCGGATCTGTGCAGGTAAGACACCAGTGGGGCTAAGTAGCCGGGGGATTTTTTTTTTTTTTATAATCACTACACAGTGTTGAGTCCCAATATTGAAACAATTTTTGGACTCCATGCTGTGTAGTGAATAGGATCGTTTTTAAAATCGGGATAGGGTTCCAATGGAAGATGATCAGAAATTGGATTTTAAAAACGATCCTGAAATTTCAAGATCGGCTCAACCCGATCCCTCACCAATCCAGCACTGGCACTTCGGTGGACCTAGCTGGTCTTTATTTCCATCCCTGGGAATGCTGTGTGTGGGTCTTTTTTTTTTATCACTTTTTCTGTTTGTAGCTATTTTGTTTGACAAATTCCTGTGTATATAAAATCCTGTGTATCCTTTTTAAAATTGTCTTCACTGTAGTATTGTAAGATCAGACTACCCAGAGTCTTTACACTGGCAGCTAGTCGTGCGTGGAAGTTGTAGACACAAGATGACAGCTTCTTTTGTACAAACCAGACTGCAAACCTATCTATGTTTTTATTTTATATGTATTTGCAAAGTAAAAGTGCTGAAAGTCTATGTATCGTAATAATAATTCTAAAGGCCTCAGAATGAGAATACAATTACCGTATTTTTTGGACTATAAGACGCACCTAGGTTTTAGAGGAGGAAAATAGGGAAAAAAAATTTTGAAGCAAAAACTGGTAAAATATTTAATATATGGGAGTTGTAGTTTTGCAACAGCTGCAAGGCCACATTGACAGGTGACCCTGCAGCTGTACGGGGATGCATAGAGTGTTTTTTTTTTGCGGGTCCAGAAGTACTTTTTAGTTATACCATTTTGGGGAATATCTATTGCTTAGATCACCTTTTATTGAAAAAAACCCGGTGGTTTATGATATATGATTTTCTACTTTTATATATATATATTCTAGGGACAGGAGGTGATTTAGAACTTTTATTTATTTCATATTTTTATTATATATTTTTAAGCTTTTTTTTTTTTTTTTTACTATTTTATTCCCCCCCCCCCGGGGCTTGAACCTGCGGTCACTTGATTGCAAGTCCCATAGACGGCAATACAACTGTATTGTCGTCTATGGGACATTCTGTGTATTAGTATTACGGCTGGTCATAGACCCAGCCGCAATAATAATATAGCCGTGACAGGCCTGGGAGCCTCATTAGGCTCCCGGCTCTCACCCGAACAGGTCGGCTCCTGCGATATCGCCGCGCAGGAGCCGGCCTGCAACTGTACAGGTACAGGGCCGGTGGGACGAGCTCCGGGGGAGAAGGGGCCGCTGATACTGACCCGGCATCCGCTGTACTAGAGAGGCGGATGCCAGGGAGGGATAGACGCCGGGGCCTGAGACATCGCTGCGCTCCTCTGCCCTGCATGAAGCCAGCGGCGGGGGGACGGAGGAGCGGAATAGCATCACTCCTCCCGCTGCTGGCTTCATGCAGGGCAGAGGAGCGCAGCGATGTCGCAGGCCCCGGCACCTGTAATGGCGTCTATCACTTGCCGGCTTCCGCCTCTCTATTACAGCGGATGCCAGGCGCCACATTCGGCAAATTTGGGGGGAAAAAAGTGCGTCTTATAGTCCGAAAAATACGGTAAGCTATGTTACATAACGCCATCATGTGCAGTAATCAATACTCATATTCAATCCCATTTTTTCGGTCTTGTTTCTTTTCTGCAGTCCATATATCCACGTGGCTTTTGCTATACATCTAGTAATCCCTGGTAAAGCCAACGTGATTGCAGCCATGATATAAATGTATAACAAAGACTGGCAAAGACCACCGAAGCAGCAGGGCTAGATCTTGGGTGTATTTGACAGACAAGTATTGGCAGTTTTATTTGATTTTATTAATTTTACTACTGTTAGGGTAAGTTCACACATAGTTTTTTGGTCAGGATTTTGAGGCCGTATCTGCCTCAAAATCCTGACCAAACAAACGGCTCCTATTGAAATCAATGGGAGCTGCTCAGGAGTTTTTTTCTGGGAGCCGGCTCCCGGAAAAAAGAAGCGACATGCTCATTCTTCAGGCCAAGTCGCCTCACAATTCAGCCGGAAGACACTCACTCCTCCGGACTAGGCTCATTCATTGGGCCTAATCTGGCGCGGAGTGTGCGGCTGGATCTCGGTGCAGTGCACTGGCTTTCAGACATGGCTACCCGGCTTTTGATCCAGAACCTGAGGCGGCCTCCGCCTCAGGTTCTGGACCAAAAAACTACATGTGATCTTACCCTAAGCCATGTGTTGTAAAATCCTTGATGACCCCAATAATGTTTCCCACCTTCATGGTGAGGAAAAAAAAAAAATCTCCTGTTTCTCGACCATCTTGACGTTGCAAATGGATCGGAGCTGAGGAATCTTCAGACGTCAGCCATGTTTTGGTTAACCCATTGCTTATTTACAAGAAACATTTGTGCCAGTGTTCTGCCCACATTTTCTCTTTTGTTTCAATTTCAGATTGTGAAAATAGATAGCATCATGATAGCTGAATACTCATGATTTATGAATAGGTCTTTTCTAGGCATATAATTTGATTTAAATTGCTTTGCTCGTATTGCCAAAAATGTTTTGGCAGGAAGTAAAAAAAATAATTAGATCTTTTAATACGAGATTCCGAACGGCACATTCAGGAAGATGCATTTTTGTGTATTTTTTTGTTTGGTATTTGTGTCCCTTTTTGTTTTCTGGCAAATTGCAGTGGTGGCTTCATCAGTGCTGTTTATACCTCAAAAATAATCAGTAAAATGCAGCTGTCTTGAATCTCCTAATGCATCCTTTGAATTTAAATGTTCTGTAATGATGTGTTTCGAGCCCTGGAGAGCACATGCCAAACATGCTGAAATTCCAGCTTGACTTGTACAATTGCACTTAGAAATGCCATATGATCGCTTGGTTTTATGGCCCACGCTTCCATAGAAGATAAGAGCAGAAATATAATTTGCCCTGAGCTGGAAATAAAATTTGTGATAAAACAAATTAGGATTTAATTTTGATCTGTATATAAGAAGCTAAAGAGAAGAGTTGGTATGACTTTCAGTAATTGTTAGACCAAGTCGTGGAAATTGTGAGTGTGTAAAATATAGGACATTTGCTACTACAGAGCTGCAATGGATGATGGCATTCTGGCATAGCAAATTGGAATTCCACCTATTTTTCTCAGTAGAAAAATTGTATTTGATAGATATAGCAATGTCCCCCAATGATACAAAAGTTAACTTTGTGGATAAGAAATTTTATTTTCGACTTTAAAATTCCTTATCCACATGGACCCATATTGTGTAAGTCAGGCTATATATTTACAGCATACTTAGAATAATCCTATTTCTTTTTTTCTCATCAATTATTATGAGTCTTACCCTTGGTTCACATCTGCATTTGGTAATCTATTTGGGGAGTCCGCATGGGGACCCCCCGAACGGACTATTGAACACATTTGCAAGTGGTATGCAGTGAAAGCATACGGACCCCATAGACTATAATGGGGTCCGTGTGCTCGCCTCGAATCATGCAGACAGGAAAGTAGATTGTGAAGTACTTTCCTGTTCGCATGTTCCCTGCGGAGAGCTCACGGCAAGCACACGGACCCCATTATAGTCTATAGGGATCCGTGTGCTTTCACGGCACACCACTTGTAAATGCATTTGGTAGACTGTTCAGGGGTTTCCCATGCGGACTCCCCCGAACAGATTATCGACACAGATGTGAACGAGGCTTTAGCAAGTCTTACATATGTATATGAGGGCACATTTTTGAGGTTGTGGTATGGCAAAGTATCTCGGGTTTCACGGATTCACTACCCTGAACCAAGCATTCTAGTACCCTTTAATTTTGACTTAGTACTGGATACTTGGCATGAGATGGATTCCTCTTTAATATTATATAGTCCATATTTCAACTTAAAATGATGTCTCAATTTAAGGTCCAATATCCCAAAGATTGAACATTATAGATGCCTGGTCAGGTGGGGTTTTCATATTACAGCAGCCTGCATGGAGCCCCGGGGCCCCTTCACACTAAGGGTCCATACACACAGAGTTTTTTGGCGCTGATTTTGATGCTGAATCCACTTGGAAAAAAAGCCTCCCATTGAAGTCAATGGGAGGCTTTTTTTCGATGTGGATTCTGACTCAGATTCAGAATAAGTGCCAAAAAACTCAGTGGATGGACTATAACAATGATTTTATCTGCGTCTGTATGTGAAAAAAATGGACAGCACATGGACCCATTATAACAAATGGAACTTTTTTCATAGACTGAGAGACTCTTGGGAAAAAAATCGTACCACAAAATAAACAGCATAAAGATGTCACACAGGTGATTGACACATGAATTGTACACCGATGGCAAATACCCATGGATTGGACATAGATAGCACATGGATCAAACCCAGAAATACACTAGACTATAGAATATCCATTTGTTTTAATAAAAATAAACTAGGAAAAAAATCCTCTAAATAATATTGCAAAAAAAAACCTCAGTATAATATTGCAATTTGCTAGTTAAGCCCCTGACAAACTGGATGGCCACACAAGCAGACATCTTGTAAACATGTCATCGTTAGAGATGAGCAAGTAGTATTCGATCGAATACCTCGCCCCCATAGGAATGCGTGTAAGCGGCTGAACACAAAGGGGTTAAGCGCATCGATTTTTCGATGCGCTTAACCCCTTGGTGTTCGGTTGCTTACATGCATACCTAAGGGAGCGAGGTATTCGATCGAATACTACTTGCTCATTTCTAGTCGTCATGAGGTTTTTTTTTGTTTGTGTTTTGTTTTGTTTTAGTTGATCAGGAGCAAAGATAACAAAACGACAAATTTGTATTGCATTTTCAATGGAGATATTTTTCACCGAATCGCAAGAGTTGTTCTAAAGAGAGAAGAATTTTAAAATACTGCATCACAAAACTGCATGTGTGAATACTTCTGTCCCCTTTGCTTATGACTTTTTTTTTAGGATAATAAAGTAAGCACTTCAAAATTCTAGCTGGTCTAAAGTCGGCGGCTAATAAAAGCATCATCGCATTTAACTACTGTGTTGTGACAACAACCTGATAAATATTAATTATACAACCTAATAAACAAAAGTAAAAAAAAACAAACAAACGAAAAAAAACCCGAGTTTGGAATGGAGGAAGATAAGAGAAGATAGTTCGTAATCATCCCTCTTCTCTTCATGATACTGTTGTACTATCACCTTGGATGTTACCCAAGACTTTTGTCTTTTGTTGAAATCTATCTCATTTGGCCTTGCCAAAGCTTTGCGCTGCGATTAATTAGGGAACACAATTATATTTTATAAAGTTAATCTAGCACTCCAAGTTTATCTTTTGTACCAAGCAAAATTAAATTAGGCCAAATGAATTCTTGACATGATTTGAATTATAATAAATACGGGTTTCATTTGTACTTGAGAACAAAGTTTGCATTAATTAGGCAAGTTCTTGGGCTTACTGCATCGCTTCTAATCTTCTTTTCTCCCACTTCCATATCAGATATGAGAGAGAAGCGACTTTTCATAAGGAGCAAATCCACTTTTCTAAGGTTTGGGAATTATTTACGGATGTCTTTGCTAATTGTCCTTCTTATAATGTCTCTGTCAACAAACATAACCGTTCGTTTAGTCAAGTAGCTTTGTAATGTCCAATGTTGTTCATTCTTCATCGTGATAACTAGGGTTGAGCCGATCTTGAGATTTCAAGATTGATTTTAAAATTCGATTTCCGATCAATTTCCAGTCGATTGTGAAATTTGCTCAATTGCCAATCGGGATCCGATCTTTCCTGATCACTCAACCCTAGTCACTTTTAGGGTTGAACTGATCTTGAGAATTCAAAATCCAATTTCCAATCATTTTCCGGCCTATCCTGATCCCCATCATGATCGTGAAATTTGCTTGATCACCGATCGGGATCCGAACCATATCGCTCAACCCTTAAGGTAACACATTCTTCTATCAAAGTGTTCCCTCAATGAAACAGTTTCCACTTGTTGCAATGATGGTCTCCATGGTTAGTTTGCCTCTCCTATTGTTTTTGTCTTTACAGCTCTTGTAGTCTAATCTTATAGTGATGGGTTATTCCATTTTAGTGAGACAGTAGCTTAGAAGAATGCCATACACCTTTTTGATCTACCAATAATTAAAGGGTTCCACTAATTGAGCATTATAGTGACGTCAGATCTTTTATATTCCCTAAGGAACTATTTACAGTTTGTAGAAGTCTTGTGTGCAAAATCTGGGACTGTTAGTAAAACTAAATGCCTGTTCTCCTACTGGCTCCACCAAGTAGTCGTGATTCGACTGGGGGATATTCTGTATGGCATCTGGCCCATATCTGTTGCTTTAAGGTTGCTATTAGAGATGAGTGAGTAGTACTCGATCGAGCAGGTATTCAATCGAATACTATGGTATTCGAAATACTCGTACTCAATCGCGTACCACACGCTAAGTAAAAGTTCGATGCAGAACCAGCATTGATTGGCCGAATGCTATACAGTCGGCCAATCAACGCTGGTTCTTCTCCTACCTTTAGAAGTCTTCTCCATGTAGCTTCCCCGCGACGTCTTCCAGCTCTTCATTCACTCTGCCAGGCATCGGGCCTGGGCAGAGCCGACTGCGCATGTCCGCTTGTTATTTGATTCGAGTAGTCGAATATTGAGGGGCTACTCGAAACGAATATCGAACCTCAAACATTTTACTGTTCGCTCATCTCTAGTTGCTATACACTTGTCAAATTTGGCTGCACCAATTGGGTGCCTTCCTTATTCAAGTGTATAGGATTGTATTAGTATACTAATACACTGTATATTAAGCAATGGGAAAAGTTGGCCAAGAAAGAAAATTTACTTTAGGCTAAGACCCCACATTTCGGAAAAGCAGCTTTTTTATGTTGCGGTTTTTTGAGCCAAAGCCAAGAATGGATACAAAAGGAATGGGAAATGTATAGGAAGTTCTTATACTTCTAATTTTTTGCTTAAACAACTCCTGGCTTTGGCTCTAAAAAAAAAATCAACAACAAAAAAGCTGCATTTCTGCAACATGGGGTCTCGGCCTAAAGTTGATATCAAATAGCAAACAATCAATTCCTCTTAAAATGGCCATTTTGTTGACCTGCCATTTTAAAATGGTAAGAACAAAACGAAAACATGAACCACAACAACTATATTGGGAACTGTTAGTTGTTCCTGTAGAGTTGTGGCACATTATCAGTTATGGATCACTGTAGGTGCCATCATTACTACTAGAAGTGAGCGAATAGTATTTGAAACTAGAGTTTCGAATACCTTGCTCCCATAGGAATGCATGGGAGCGACCAAAAAATAAGGGGTTAAGCGCCGGCCAGTGGCGCCGGCCACTAACATTCATTCCTATGGAGCGAGGTATTTGAATCTAGTATTCGAATCAACTCTAATTGCTACACAAATTGATCAATGATGCTAGTGATAAAAAAGCCTTAGCAAGGTTAATAGTTTAGAGTTGGATATAGTATACGTGTAATCTGTCCACTTGGGTGGCCACTGCCAAGGGGCTCACTCCTTTTCACCTACATCTACTATTACTGGGCAATTGGCACCAGTAAACACCTGGCACCGGTAATGAATTGCTCTATAGAGAGCGCCCAGCAATTTGCCCTTGGAAAACATAGCATAGTGCTTACCCATACTGAACAAAACTATAAACCATAGGTAGGTCGAAACGGAATTCCAAATAAGCATTTTTGCATTGAGATTATATTTATCTTGTTGTTCGTAAATGCAAAAGCTATTAAGTCCAGAAAAGCTGGCAGACGAGAACCTGCAATGATCTATCGGTACAAGCAGCCATTTGCAAATTTTGTTGCATATCTTCATCATGCAAAAGAACAATTTCTCCAGTAGACCGCTGAAAGCTTATATTGCACTATTAATTTTCTTCTGACTGTAAACAATTTAGAGCTGCCAAGTTGCAAGTACAATATAGAAGAAGATAAAGTCACATGTAGAACATTTGTAGGCTGGAGTTATGAAAAAATAATTTATAACAAAATAAGCCAAAGGGACTTAAATTAATTAAAGCCCATGCAGGCTCGTAAAATGGCACTAAACACATTTATAAGTTTTCAGATGCTGAGAAGGCATTGAGTTACCTAAGGGTCTGAATCTAAATGTAATGAAAGTTAGTGGATAGATAAGTGGTAATCTTTTCTCGGCTGACAAACGTCAAGGCTCAGATAAGTAATGACATTTTGGAATGGGCCTCTCTTAGCGCAGAAGTGTTTTTAGATTAAGTTATGCATTAGACTAGATATAATCTGATGGCATCATCAATTTATTCCCTTAGCTTAGCCAATCCGAGATGTTACAGTATCCATACAACAACACTCATAACCTAACAATGGTGACATTAGAATTGTGTATTCCACTTAATCTTACTTTCTATTATCATGTGTTCCATTTTTGACATTTGACTTAGAATGTTACTTCTATACATTAAAGCTTGGCTGAATTGTTTCAAAGGTCATTCTGTATGTTACATGGAGTCAAACATGACTTGTATATTGCATGTCCAAGGTGTAAATATACATTTTTAGTGACCTTATCATTTCTTTAACTGACAAGGAATAGTTAAGGCTTAGAAAAGCTAGGATACAAGCAACAAGCAGAAAGGGAGAAAAAAACAATTGGATACTATAATAAGATATCTAAAAAAAATATAAGGGCTAGTTCACACGTGGCCAAAGGGGCGGATTTTGACAGTGGAATCCACGTCATAATCTGCCCCTTTACAATGGTGGTCTGTGGAGACCACTAGCGTACTTTTTTCCACTATCGGCAGCTGCCGATAGCAGAAAAAAAGAAGCGAGCTTCCCTTTCTTCAGGCGGATGGGCATCGGCCCATTCATTTGAGCCAACTCCGGGGTGGGGGAAGCCGCAACCGCGGCATCATGGCAGGCGGGTTTTGACCATATTTTGACTTGGCTCCCTGAGTCAAAATATGGACAAAATCCGCCCCACCACCCCCCGTGTGAATGAGCTCTAATATTTTTATCTTGAGCTCCTGCACAGAAAATTGATGCTGGATATGAAAAAACTGGTGACATGGTACCTAGAGGTGATATCACTTTTTGGCCCACCATTTCACTCCATAAGCTTCCAGATTTGTGTACTTTAGTCTTGTTTAAGTAAAAGGACCCAATGATGCTTGCCACCGTGATGTTTTCTACCTATGGATGTGTAAAGTATGATTGCATTGTGAAAAATAGCAACATTATGGATTCAGTATTCACATGGCTAATCTTATAAGAAGAAGAAAACCTTTGACCTGGACAGGAATTTTACAACAGCTTGGGGTGCACTGAACTAAGGTGGGATAGTACTTGCAGAAGATTGAAGTGTGACCTTTAACATTTCTTATTCATTTTATGTATAGTTTTATGAAAATCTACGGAAAGACTCAAGAGTATATAAAGAGCACACAAGAAAAGACACACAGTAAAAAGGAGAGGTCGTAGAGGTATAGAGATTCGAAGACTTCAAGGGGTTGTCCCAGCGCAAGGATCCTATCTATACTGCTAGTTTATATGGATTTCAGACTTTTCCTAAATATATTGCTTCAGCAAAACTGCTTTGTTTGGCTGTTATCTGAGATTATGTACTTCATTGTTTACACTGCGTTTCCATAACCACGGACCTGGGGATGATCTTATCTCTCCGCCTAGGACAAGTGATGTAGCTCACTGCTCTCAAGAGTGGAGGGGGAGCTGAGTGCTCAGAGCAAGCTTGCCTTTCTGAGCTTATCTCTCCGCCCAGGATAAGTGACGTAGCTCCCTGCTCTCAAGGAGGGGAGGGGGAGCCAGGAGCGGTTTGAAGCGACATGCTCATTCTTCAGGCAAATTCGCCTCGTGAATCGCCTGAAGACACTCCCTCCTCACAACTAGGCCCATTCATTGGGCCTAATCCGGAGCGGAGTGCGCTACTGGATGCCGCTGCACTGCATCGGCATCAAGTCGCATCTACCCGCCTCAGTTTCCGGACCATAAAACCCAGTGTGAACCCGCCCTAAGGCCATCACTGTTGTAGGTTTCAACAGACCAAGTGCAAATATGGCTAAGAGAACCAACCCAAAAAGTTGTGGGACTTAGCTACACACAGTGCTTAGACTGTCTATCTGGAAACTCTCAGCATACATTATAAACCACACAGTGAAACAACATTGCTGGCGCAGTGTGAACCAATTGACGTCAGTGATGCCATAAAAAAATCAATCACTTTTAATTTCCAGATAAAGAGACGAGTAAATAAATAACAAGCTGCTGCTTTCAATGAATATTTTGTTATTTCAGATAAAGGTCTCGAGTCTTCCGAACATGCCGAATCTTATAACATATGACTGATTATAACATAAACATGATTTCTTATGCAGCTGCTAAAAATAATCATGTTTTGCTCCACATCTAATTTTCTCCAAATGTGCTTACATTTCAGATTAGATACCTGCTTGATTGATGGTATTGATCTGAATAAATCATGTTTTCCTTGTATTCACACAGATGTTTCTCTGTTTACTGACTCACTGTTGGATAAGGTGCATGGGTAAAATATTGCAGCCTCCAGAAAAAAGCATCATTTAAAACTTATTGTACAAGTTTCCGGAACCTTGTCATTTGTTAAATAATAACTTCATATCCAACTACAGATCCAATGTTGCCCAATTCATTAGTATCTGATTGCTGTAGCCTGAGGAATGAGCCAACGTACTAGACAACTGAAAGTCGCTTAACCATATATGCTGCGTTAGCATGAGAATAAGAATACAGTCCAACATGTTCGACTTGTGTTTTTACTTCTTATCTAACACCAAGTATACTTATCTATGACTTGATTATAATATGCAAATGGATCAAACATCAAAAACTTGTATGTTCTCCAATGGTACAACCCAATGATTGTTTGGACAGTTGAGAAGTCACAGGTCATTTTTTAAGCTTTACTGTTCAGACTGAGACAGAGTTGCAGAGCCTCCATGTGCATATGAATAGTATAAAGATATATAGATGTTTTTTTGTTTCTTTTTCTTATTGGACTCCCTTTCCCCAGGTTGTAAATGTGCATTTTCTCTTCCATTTTTTGTGACTCTATGGGCTTCATCATGTAGCATAGCAGAATCTTGAGGAAAGCTCAATATATAGTCAGTAGAACCCACGTAATTTCTCTTACAAAATCTTCACAGTAACAAATTATCGAAATTACCAAAAATAATAAAACTTCACTTTTTAATAATATTTGGATAAAAAAAGATGGTGCTTCAACACCTCTTTTATTCTAAGACAGGGGCTAGAAAACCTAAAAATCACACCACTATAATGTGCCGGTAACCGTGTGACCATAACCTACTAGAGACGCATGCACTTACTGTTATGACTCCTAAGACCCAAAGTGCACAAAATAGGGATGTAAGGGGGCCACACGGTGGCTCAGTGGTTAGCACTGCAGCCTTGCAGTGATGGAGTCCTGGTGTTCAAATCCCGCCAAGGGCAAAAAACCATCTGCGAGGAGTTTGCATGTTCTCCCCGTGTTTGCATGGATTTCCATCCCATATTCCAAAAACATACTGATAGGGAAAAATGTACATTGTGAGCTCTATGTGGAGCTCACAATCTACATTTAAAAAAAATAATAAAAAAATAGGGATGTAGAAAAGGATTTTTAATGATAACTGTCTCTTATCATAACTAATTCCCTCAACTCCTTCAAAACAAATGCATGCCTTTAAATCCAATGGAGTGGAACCAATAGCCATATCCAATGCCTTATAATAACTAAAGGGAGCGCACACCAAGCTCTATGCTGAGGCTACTGGCCTAACACCATACCAACAGGCATTGGACTCAGTGTGATCCCACAAGGCTGGATTAAACCACTCCAAAGGACTAGATGCAGAGTATATAGCTAAATATACTTTCAAACAGACCTACGCGTTTCTTCAGTAGGCCAGTAGCCTTAGGGTCAGTGAAGGGTAGAAAAGCATGTGGCATTTCCCTTTAATTGGTCTTTATACACTATATTGTACCAGGATCAGTCAGCAGAGATGCGCCTTGTATTCAAATATTTATGATTTGCTTTGCCTTAAAGAGTATATTTGCTGTGCAGCCCTGTGGGCCTTTGTTGGGTGCAATGCTTTGCCTATGAAATGTCAATCTTAGTAATGATTTGAGACTGAGGTAGCACATAGCCATGGCTTATCCCATGTAGGTGCTATGTTAATTACTGGCTGCATCATATACTGTATACAGTACACTGTGTACAGTATAAATACCATGGGAAGAATATGCCAATCTGTCTTCCATGATGTAATTAGGAAGTCAGGTCCCTCAGTGTTGCAAACCAATAGAGGGCGCTCACTGGAATGTGCAAGTCTGTCTTCCCTGATGTAATTAGGAAGACAGAACTCCAGTGAAATAGCCCAATAAAGGCTGCTCCCTTTAACATCATGCTCGACCTTCCAAGAGGCCTTTGTTTTCCAATGATGCTGGGATTATTACCAGGTATAGTCTCTCAACCGAGGACTGCAATTTCGATGTTATTGCATCTCGTCAGCCCGGTGTAGAGAAGACTAACCTGGTAGAGGTGAGAGGCTTAGACAAGGTTAGGGTCAACTTTATAGCATTCTTTGCATGTGCTTAAAGAGTTTTTCTAGCTTTACATATAATATATCCTTTAAAATGGTTAAGTAATTCTTTAAGCTAGACATAAAATGCAACTACACATTAAGAATACTAAACATTTTTTTGGCTCTGATGCTCGGCACAGCTATATAGAAGCTACATATAATTATCACATATGTCGCACATATAACCCAAGCCTTTATCGGATGTGCTGTACATTGCAGCTTATAGGAAGCTATCTCATGTAACCTTTCCATGACTTGCTTTTTCGGTTTGCAGTAATAACACTTATTTTCAGGCTGTATCATATCATGAGGCTATTAAATAGTGAGAAGATGGCAGGCGTCACATGACCACCTATATTCAATACACTCAGCCTCCGAGAACTAGGTTGTCAGAGAGGAATAGGAATTGTGCATCATCTGTGAATTGAGGCAGTGAAGGCAGGATCGATGGCACTCTGGGCTAATGCAGCTCTTACTAGCAATTTATGGAGATTAGGAGGTTGCTGAAAGGATATGGCAGAATTCTGGAGGTGTGCTTTTGAAAAACATTTAGAATTGATGGATGGCTTTGTCCGAAATAGCTTGTTTATTGCTCGGTGCATGGAATGACAATCAGGGGCTGCATGCGGTGACACTGACCTGGTTTTGATACAGAAGTTTCTATTTTTACGAGACGCCTATATTGCACAACATGACATTGTCAGGGCTCACATTCATCTTTCCTATTACTTTTATAGCTTTACACACGGGCGAAGAATATGTAGAGTAAAGGTTGCAGTCATTATATCTTTGTAACCATTTCTGGAATAGACGTATAAGTAGTCCTAGAATTAGAAGTAAAAATGGAAAGCATGGTATGGTTACGAATAGGTTTTGTAAGTATCATCGAGCATAGTCTACGCATGTGTGATTCAACATATAGGCTTGGTAGCTAAAATCTCTTTAAGACTGACCAGAATATGCGGTTTGGGTATCTCAAAATATTTCATAGGATCATTCAATGAACTGATCCCAGACCAATCTGGTAAGGCTTATTTTTTGGGTGGTGAAAAGCATCGGACATGGTGAAATTCAACACTAGAAATTTGTCTAGATTTATATCTATTTCAATTGCTAGTGGATCTCTCCTTCAAAAAAATGCATTATAAAGGAGCTCGCAGGTCCTCCATATTTAGTCAGGTGATAACTCTTTTCTGGCATCTCATCTGTAAACTTGCGGCCGCCAAATTGACAATAAAAAAGTAAGGTAGTTACCCAAGAACCTCTGAACTACTGGAAGTGAAATCTGAATGGTTCAGCAAAAGTTCCACTTTTCTTATACACCAATTTTAAAGAGAACATTTCATGTTCTTGGGAACATGCGGTTTTATACACTGCTCGAAAGCTGACAGTGCACTGAATTAAGCGCTCTGTAGGTTTTCCTGTTATGTTTCCCAGTGCTGGCGATATCTGTGACATTACCGGTGTCTGCCCACTGTCAGAAGGGTGTTCCTGACAGTCTAGCTGGGTTGTGAGGAACACCCCCCCGACTGTACTCGTCTACAGCTCTGTACTTTCATTGAGGGTGATGCCAAGCTGAGAGGATTGCCCCTCCCCTGACTGTATTCATCCATAGATTAGTACTGGGGGCATTCTTTACAGCTTAGCGTCATGGCTGGGTGGTAAGGAATGCCCCCTCTGACAGTACAGGGCTATGGATGAGTACAGTGAGGGGGATGGCGTACCTCAGAGCCCAGCTAGACTGTCAGGAACACCCTCCTGACAGTGGGCTGAGATCGTTGCTGATGTAATGGCACCGATATCTCCAGCCCTGGGGCACATAACGGGAAAGCTAACAGTGTACTGAATTCAGAGCAGTGTAGGCTTCTAGTAATATATAAAACTGCAGGTGCCCGAGGACATGAAAGGTCCTCTTTACGTTGGACAGATGAGTAAATTGAATAATCTGGGCCTTGGCATTTATTATCAACATCATTTACTTTGAAAATGGTTGGAGGACCATGACAGGGAGTTGACGTGACCTGCAAAAAAAAGTCAGATGCATGCGCTTCTACATTACAATGTACAAGAGTTAAAGGTTCTGAATAGGGTTGAGTGATTGGGAAACATCGGATCTCGATCGGCGATTGAGCAAATTTCACGATTGTGATCAGGATCGGAAATCGGATTTTAAAAAAGATTCTGAAATCTCAAGATCGGCTCAACCCCAGTTGTGCTGTTAACAGATTTGGTATTTTGTAACTCCAAGCAACGTTACGTCTAGACCTTCCTTAATACTGATGCCTTAGTGCACCCACACTTAGTATAGCGTTGCCTTATTGTTCCCACACATAGCATACTGCTACATTACTGTCCCCACACGGTTTATAACCCGCATATGTGCTACCAATGGTTGGTATGTGGGGACTCCCTGATCTATTCTGCTTTGTGCAATTGCTTGGTGGGTAAAACTGCCCCTGGTAACTTCGGAGCTATTTTCATATCACAATGTTTGACACGGGCTACAATATTATATCTAGAAAATACTCTACTAGTTACCATCATAGACCTTCTTTATGGCAAAGGGATCATAAGTGGTGGGATTAGCAATCATACGGTTAAATTGTGTACCAGTATACAGCAAAACTGTGTATTTAGATTTTTCTCTTTACTAATTTTATCTTAAGCTGGAAATGAAATGAAGATTTTCTCAAAGCTGAAGAAATATTAGAAAGTTCACCTTGTAAATGCTCAATTTGTAAAATTGGTTTATTATAATTCTTATAGTTATGTTGCAAATTACAATGACCTTTAATTCTAAAATACACAGTTCTAAATATAAGGTGTGCATTCAATTCTGAAGAATGATTCAGTAACAAAGCAATAAAACCGTGTGTATTTTTTAATGTTTCAACATTTTACATGTTTAGATTTTTTTTTTTTTTTTAGCAGCTGAGTTGTAAATGTGAAAAAAATATGTCACCAATTCAGTTAACGAATGCTCGTTGCGAAAAAAAAAAAAGCCTCCAGGTCAATAGCTGTAACATTACCAGTCAGTAAACACTTGTTAATGCAGACAAAAATTGTCACATTTAGAGAAATGGCATCTGTATTTGTCAGCTGTTTAAATTTTATCATATCATATCAAATATCAGCCTTGGAGTCTATGCCCTGATATAATAGTATGTAAAAATCCAGTAATTTTCCATAGGTTTCTGTATATCAGTACACTAGGTATAAAAATACATAGGGTGTCATTGAAAGGGGTCAATCATGATCATTTATACATATAAATTACTAAAAGGATTAAAAAACATGGCTGCTTTCTTGTTCTCAGGAAGTGACATCAATTTAGTTTAGAATGGATGTGATGTCACTTCCCGAGAACAAGAAGGCAGCCATGTTTTCTAATCCTGGATAAACTCTTTTAAACAAAGACAGTATTATTGATTAAACACTTACCGTTAGTTAAAGCAATAACTGATAATTAACTGATGCTAAAAAAGTAGCAATAAGTAGCTATATCTGGTCAAGCCCTATAAAGACCTTTTCACATCTGTGTTATTGATTTCCATTGTTTGGCTGTATCATAAAAAAACAACTAAAATCATGGGAGACAAAGTGTGGAGGAGAATGCTTAGATTAATCCTAGGTGGTCACACACAGCTATGTTTGGCTATTTTTTTCCCATTATAGAGGACCTTTTACCTCCTTGACCAATTCTAGATCCTAATGTCAATTAATAGGCATGCTTCACTGATTCTGGTACAGTTGGAATTTTCTCTCTAGAAGAAGCAAGATGCTCATTCTTCAGGCCGTTTCGCCTCACGATTCGGCCTGAAGATACTCCCTCCTCCGGACTAGGCCCATGAATTGGGCCTAATCCGGAGCAAAGTGCGTGGCTGGATGCCAATGCAGTACACCGACTTTCAGTTGCGGCTACCAGGCTTTGGGTCCGGAACCTGAGGCGGCCTCTGCCTCAGGTTCCAGACCAAAAAACTCCATCTGAACTTACCCTTAGTTTTATTGCATGATGTGATATTTAATGTCTGTAATGTCTGAAGGGCGGTGTCAGACAGGGGAGCTCCAATTGGAGACAGCCAGTGTCAGAGCTCAGAATCACACCCCTTGCCTGCTCCTGCCTAACACTGCCCTCTTGACAGTGTATGGACCAGTGTTGGCTTTCTATATACCGCTAGAAAGCCGACAGTGCGCTGAATTCAGCACACTATCAGCTTTCGTGTTCTGTGCCCCGGGTGAAGAGCCATCGGTGCTAGTACCATAACGCTTCACTGTCAGAATGCCCTTCTTCACAGTAGTGCCTATAGCGCTGTATTCTGAGAGCGGTGAGGAACGCCCCCCTCCCCTCCTGATAGTACTCGTCCAAGTTCCTCCCCGCTCTCATAGTACAGCGCTATAGCACTACTGTGAGGAAGGGCGTTCCTGACTGACTGTCAGAAACACCCTTCTGACAGTGAAGAGCTACGGTACCAACACCGATACTTCTTCACTTGGGGCACAGAACATGAAACCGATAGTGCACTGAATTCACTCACTGTTGTATTTCTAATGGTATATTAAGCCGCATGTGCCCCAAGTGATGAAAGGTCCTCTTTAAGGAAGTTCTCAAAAAGAGAGCTTGGGGAAATGATCACAATGAGAGGCAATGTAGAAGGGGGCTACCGGTTAAAGGTGTTGTCTCAGGTGCCATGCTTTTAGAATTCTGCTTGCCTATTGGCAGATTTGACAGTCATTCTTGAGACCTATTTGCAATTCTCCGATTCTAAACAGATCAATCGTCTGTGTGTTTTCTGTAATAATATCTAACAAAACATGAGAAATATTTCATAAGTGGCTGGCTGGCACGCATTACACAAAGCCATCAAGTGTAGTCCCTATTAACAACACATTTAAAGTATTTTGTTGGCAATGCGAAAATTGAAAACTCGGAGCTGAATGTTATTTCTAATTACAGGTCTAACATATCCTCTCATGCTGCTCCAATGAAAAAATAGAAAATTAGTAAAAAGAAAAGGAATTTAACATCAATTTGCAGGTTTCATATTCTGTAGCTGCTGGAATGGCTAGATTTCTGTGGCTTGCAGGGGTGTGAAAATAGTGTTCCCGGCTCTGTCTCCAGCTTCACAAAAGTGTTATTTCAAACCATTCCTTTTTTACATGGATACATCTCCCAAAGGCTTTTATATTGGTTGTAATTTGCATTTAATGAATGCACAAAATTTATGTAAATTTCACCTCACACACAATTATAATATCAACTGGAAAGAATTCTATATGAAAGGACATCTGATCTTTTTCTGCTCAAATGAAAGTCCTCAAGACTGAATAAGCTCGATGACTACGCTTGTTCGTAATGCGAGCATATATCACATATAGCCATGCTTGATTTAATATTAAAGACAATGACGGAAAGCATTTTAATTTCATGAGTTTTCAAGTACGGGCTCGGACGACATTACCGAAGAAAAATGGAATAATCAAGCAGCAATTGCAATGCACAATGATCATTCTGTTTAGATAAAGCCAACCGGCGAAAGAATCGAAAAAAAGAAGAAATTGCAGTATGAAATCTGAAATACATCTGTCATAAGACAAATGGATTCACAAGACTTTCTTCCTGTTGTTGCAAAATGTGAGGCCGCAACAAATCAGAAAAGAAATCTGTTGTAACATGTCATAGAGCACGAGTTAGTCCGTCTTGGCTGAGCATATGCAGGACTTTTTTGCAGTGCCATGAGAAGATGTTCGTGTCCAAGAAGAATTTGTAAGGTTAGGGTCCCAATGTTTTACATTAACTTCTGGCTAATCCCCTTCAAACATTGCAAGAAGAAATCTGCAACGGAAACGGTGCAATTCCCAAAACACTTGTATTTTTGTAAATAGTATGCCAGTTTTACCCATGGAAATGCTGGTGTTTTATGTATAGGTGTAATAGATGCAGAAAGTCTATGGAGAAAAAATGCTGTGGAAGAAAAACATATTGTGTTTCCACTGCTGTCTTTTTGGCTGTGGCTTTCTACATGGGGTTGTGGCCTCACGTTGCGGAAACACAGCTTTTAGTGTTGCAGATTTTGTTGCAGTTTTTTGAGCCACTGCCAGGACAAGATTGAGCAGAAATTAGAAGTATAAGAGCTTTCTATATATTTACGACTAGAGATGAGTGAACAGTAAAATGTTCGAGGTTCGATATTCGTTTCGAGTAGCCCCTCAATATTCGACTACTCAAATCGAATATCGAACCCTATTATAGTCTATGGGGGAAAATGCTCGTTTCAGGGGTAGGCAACATTCGATCAAATTATACTTACAAAGTCCACGAGTGAGGGTCGGGCTGGATCCTCCGAGAAGTCTTCTCCGTGCAGCGTCCCCACGTGTCTTCCGGCTCTGAATTCACTCTGCCAGGCATCGGGCCTGGGCAGAGCCGACTGCGCATGCCCGCCCTACAAGCGGACATGTGCAGTCGGCTCTGCCCAGGCCCGAAGCCTGGCAGAGTGAATTCAGAGCTAGAAGACGTCGCGGGAAGCTGCACGGAGAAGACTTCTAAAGGTAGGAGAAGAACCAGCGTTGATTGGCCAACTGTATAGCATTCGGCCAATCAATGCTGGTTCTGCATCGAACGTTTACATTCGAACAGCGAGTGGTACTCGATCGAGTATGAGTATTTCAAATACCGTAGTATTCGATCGAATACCTACTCGATCGACTACTACTCGCTCATCTCTACTTACGACCCCATTTGTAGCCATTCTTGGCAATGTGGGGCTGCGGAAACACAGCTTTTTTGTTGCAGATGTTGCTGAAGTTTTTGAGCCAAAGCCAGGAGTGGAGTGAGCAGAAGGTAGAAGTATAAGAACTTCCTATAGATTTCCCATTCCTTTTGTAGCCATTTTTGGCTACAAAATCTGCAATAAAAAAATGCATTTCTGCAACGTGGAGCCTTAGCCTAAAAGAATTTTTCTAGAACAGTGGTGTCCGATTAACAATATCCTTGTGGAAGAGCTAATGGAAGCAACTATGGCGCTTGAGTCTCTTTATTGAATTCTAGTCACAGCACAAACACATTGCACAACAGTTGTGATTGGTATTGCAACAAATTCCACTCACTTCTGACTGCAGCTGTGTCACACTCCAATTTGAGAGTGAAGCTGTAGACAAAAATGCAACTATGTTCCATTTGTTCCAATGGGGGTCCCTGAGATAGCCGAGCAATGTAATATATGTAGCAGAGATGAGTCCACATCCATAGCTACATTGTCAATGTGACTAAAAGACCTGATGGTTTCAAGGTCTGTGGGGTCTCTGTGGCCAAACCACCACCAATCCATTAATCCTCTCTGCTATAGATCGAGGATAAATCATGTTCATGACATAACCCATTTAGTCATCTTACTGATGGAAGTGTCAGGATTCAGATCTGATACAGATGACCTATTCTAAAAATAGTTAATCGATATTTAAGTCTTAGAAAACCTACTTAAAGGCTACTATAAATAGCCATATAGGCAGCTACTAAGGGATTAGATGGATTGTATAAGATACATTATTAATTGGGTTTATGAGATTGAAATGGGTCTGAGCTGTAATGCTTCCATATAGTGCATAGACAAAATACTGTAAGGGATCGTTCACACGGGGCAAGAGGGGGAGGATTTTGGTGCTGAATCCACGTCATAATCCGCCCCCTCACAATACAGGTCTATGTAGACCGCTAGCTTCCTTTTTTCCGTAAGCGGAATGTTCGTGCTCACGGAAAAAAGAAGTGAGCTGCCCTTTCTTCAGGCGGATTCCGCGGCTGGTTCAGCCCCGGCGTCTGCCTCGCGACAGCACCTTCCAACTAGGCCCATTCACTTGAGCCTACTCCCGAGGGGGAAGCCATGACTGTCTGAAACCACAGTCATGGCAGGTGCATTTTGGTCCAATTCTGATGCGGTTTCCCGCATCAGAATCAGGACCAAAATACGCCATCCCGATCCCTGTGTGAACTAGCCCTAATTGATATAGTTTCTGTATGAAGCAACCAGGTTCTTCCCCCATACAACCTCTCATAATCAGTGATATATTCTTTTTACGTTACAAATTGATCCAGAATAGGTGCCATGTTTGCCCATTGCGAATGGTACTGGTTGTGAAAGAAGATGACCATTTATTTTAACCTCCTATAACCCCTTCAAGATGAACATATGTGCCCCCTTGTTTCAGGGAATAAAGTAAGTTTAGCCTACCAGTCTTTTTATATAATGATATACCGCTTTGACATTAATAAAAGGAAGGAGACAGACAGCCATTGGTGATTCAATAATCTCAGATTTCAGTGTTCAGCGCTTGGTTACTTGTAATGGTTGCCTGAAGCCGCACATCTGTTAGTTGCCAGGACAAGCTTCTTCACAGGTCTAGCCTACAATTGCATTCTGGCGTGTTCTTTCTTTATGTCACTTAGTTGAACTGGGTAAAGTTGATTTACCATATACGCTGTAGTATCTAGTGTTTGTTAAGAATTTAATAGCTTCACAAATCTGCGCTATCTTCCAGTGTAATCACTATATTGATAGACTGCCATTAGAGAAACCTTCATTTAATGGCGGTGAAGACAAGTGGAAAATGGCTTTAGTAGTAATTGATCCTTGTTCGGTTGAATGACCACAGATAAAGTTTGCATTCATACAAGACTTTTATAATGGAAGAAGCATTTGCTTATGTTCTATTGAATAGTCTATTTTTAGTGCTCAGCCCCCACCCCGACCGCCAACAGTAGGGGCATCATAAACTCAAGTGACTGGTTTGGGCTGACTTATCTGCTTAGATGGTTATAAGCTTTTGAAAGCCTAATACATATATAGGAAATATCAACATGAATTCTGTAAGGTCTTATAAACATTAACCATTAGTATGACAACTAATTGTTGGGGTAAGCTTTTTGTTTTTTCTTTTTTGGGGGGTATAAAATGTGAAAACTATAGAAGGTGCAGAGGTTACCATCACATCTGGAGTTGAGCCGCTCTTGAGATTTCAGGATTGTCTTTAAAATCTGATTTTCGATCATTTTCCAGCTGATCATGAAATTTGCTCCATCGCCGGTCGGGATCTGATCTTTCCTGATCCCGATCGCTCAACCCTAGTAATGAAATGTTTATGAGTAGAGTTGAGCTGATCTTGAGATTTCAGGATAATTTTTTAAAATCCGATTTTCAATCATTTTCCAGCCAATCGGGAAATTTGCTCGATCGCCAATCGGGATCTGAACTTTTGCGATTCTGATCACTCAATCCTAATCACATCATAGAACCTGGGAAGATCTACAAAGTTCCAGAATATAGCTTGAGGCGACAAGGATGAAAAAAAACAACAAAAAAAAACCTTCCAGCAGATGTATTTAGGACATCTACAGTAAATGAATGTAAGCATGTCTGGGAAAACGCGTATCGAACCTAAGATACAATGATAATTATACAAGGTGGACAATGTAGTCTTTGTATGTTGTTATTATTCGGCGTTACACTAAGTTTAGTATTGGGGTCACACCTCGATTGTCTCTCTTTTCCAATTTCCTCTTTATTTTTGGACAATATTTATCACACTATGCCTTATATTATGGCTTTGATGTCTAAGTAATATTACCATTCTATTCATGTGATCATTAGTCAACTATTTTATCAAACACAACAGTAATTATAAGGGCTCTTTTTTGCTTTTTGTATTATTTAAGGTTTTCCTATCACATAGACACATGCATTAGAAGAACCCGTGTATAAATCAAAGAACAGACTGTTCATCCAAATATTCATCCTCTCGAGCAGCACTCTGTATGTAGTGGCTGCCCTGTCAGAAATGATCTATACCATTTGTCAGCTCCGGAAGATGATGAGAACAGATTATAGATGGGATGGTTTCAAAGTTTCAAAAGCACAGATCAGACTCGTACATCAGTTGAGGGTCAAGCCACTGTCATGTTTCTCCCTCATAAATGCCTTGTGCTTTGGCTGCTTGGTGGTAGAAACTGATACTGTCAGTATTTTTTAGGATGTTGAAAGATTTTCAGAAAATAGTTGTAGATTTACAGTAAAACTTTCTTTTTCTGGAATTTCTCTTTTTTTTAAAGTATTATACAAGAAGTTTTTAGGAATACATTGATGACCTATTCTTAGTATTGGAAGAACAAAAGGGGATACTGAGCCGATCCTCGTGTAGTATGTCAAGATGATGATGGAAATAATTCAAACAGACAGATGTCTGCTCACCTGGAAGGGAAGGGGGGTGAGAATGTCACAACAACCCAAAGGCAACAAGACATATAATCCTGGGAAGGTTGACCAGGCAAGAGGCAGCAACTGATGGACATCACAAAGACGTACTGTATAGCAGCAGGAATAGGACCAACCTCACTGGATAAAGGCCAAAGAACAACGCTCACCCAGAATATTCAAAGAGCCTTCTTTATATAATAGCAGAAAGTGGAAATGGTACAACGCGTTTCAGACCCATAGGTCCTTTGCCAAGTGCAAATGTACTGGCGTGGATGGCTTAGAACTTTTGCACAACACGTTGTGTCATTTCCACTTTCTGCTATTCAATAAAGAAGGGGCCTCCACCTCAGGTTCCGGACCAAAAAAACCCATGTGCACGCAGCCTAAAGAGTATAGTAAGTAAATCTGAGCTGTATGAGCCTTTGGTTTCATACCAATATGAGATGTACAATATGGGCAGTTAGTAAACCAGAACCAGCTTTCTAGTGATTTAAAAATATATAGTCAACAAAATATAAATATAAAAAGTGTCAGGGTCTGGGTTTGCTAGGTGGGGTGGCATAGACACACACGTCCAGTTTCTTTAGTCCAAAACAAAGGTAGAGTTTATTTTCACCCAAAAAGGTAGTGCAGCAACAAAAGGAAACAATACAAAAATAGGCTCTAACTAAACATAAAATAGGTTAGCTCACCTAGAATCACAGAAATCAAAAGCCAGTTGAGTCATTCAGGACACAGCTCCAAAAATATGACCTCTCTCTTTGGCTCTCCAGCCAAGCTTTGCCCCCAGTCTGCTGCTGGAGCTGGCTTCTTAAGCTCCCTTGATGAGCAGACTCTAGGCAGCTGAGTCGCTGCCGGAACATCCCCAAAGTGTGGACTGGAGGGTGGTGGAATGACAGGTCCCACTATCAACCTACCTGCCATTCCTAAAAATCCAGCTCAATACTGCGCATTTACCAAAATGCTCAGCAGACAAAAGTTGTCTGCTGAGAACAAACATTCCTTCTGGAGTTTTCTCATCTCACCCATCTTAGTAGTCTAGGTGAGATGTACACCCCCTCCATTATCTGATCAGTCATTGGCTTATAAAAGGTAATACAGTTTGGTTGTATTTAATATGGCTTTATTGTGGTTTGTGGTATTGAGATCCTTTGTGTTTTTGGTGTTTTTCTTATTCTGTGTTTGCTTCTTCCATCTCCTATTATTACTACTGGCTGATACTGAATCCAACCTTTTATTTTATTGCATGGTATACTTAAAGCTTGTCTTGTATGGAAGAAGCTAAAGGTTATTGTTTAACTATATTATATGATGAATGTAATGTATAGCTTTTTCTCTGATATTCATATTCTACATTATCATACTTGACTGTGGCATTTTATCTGTTGTAGTTTGTTTTTTTTGTGCTGTAGAATTGACTCAGGCTTTCAATGGATGTTACCATGGTATCCGGTATTCTTTCTGACAAGATACAGACTCCTAAACATGTTAATGATGTTCACACTTAAGTTCTGCCAGTACTAGGAACCTTGAAAATGTATCTTCACTTTCTCACTCAATGTCCATTAATAAGTACCTGTATTCTGAACATGCAAAATAAGAGTTTTATAACTACTGCAGGCTGTATTCTGCGTAAGCAATAGTATATAAAAAAAATAATATTCAGAACACTGATTTTTATACTAGAAATGGTTATTTAAATAGCTGAAAAATTAGTTTTTTGCATATTGTTGTTGTATGTAAACTTGAAAATGTAGGGGCTTAAAATGTCCCCTATCCTGGTGGAAAAGGTTGTTAGATGACAAACCATTTTACATATAATGTTAGTAAATTTCATCAATAGGACCAAGTTTTCACATTTACTGTAAAATTTAAGTAGAAGTGGGAACAACCAATTCTTCCTTCCCACCACCTGATACACCCATTGCATAGATGAGCTCTGCATTATTTAGGCAGGGTCCAGTGATATAGTATCATTGTGTATATTAACAAAAATGTAACACCTCCGAGTTTACTGTGACACATCAAAAGCTTTTGTTCAGTCCAGAGTAGATAGGGAATATGTATCAAGTAATTCAATCTTAGTCCTGCCATTCACTTCACCTAGTTAAGGTTAATGTGTTTATTGGGAAAAACAATGTAACAGCAGGGACTATGCCAAAAATGAATATATGATCAATACTCCCACCTGTATATGCTATGGCTCTGGCTGGTGATGTGTCATTCATGACTACCCCACTCCACCAACTCAATAACAGGCACTGGCTCCTGGGTTAGAGCTGCTAACAAACCTAAGATTGCCCCTTTTAATCAGATTCTATGATATGTGACTGGCATAAGCCAGGGGGTCATACCATCAGGTTAATAGGTAGAGTGGAGAGTAGGGTTGAGCGACCAGGATAGGAAAAGATCAGATTACGATCAGCGATCAAGTAAATTTAGCAATCAGAATTCCAATCCCAATCATTTTCGGCGGGATCGAGGTCGTAGGTTATCTCAAGATCGGCTCAACCCTATTCATGTATATATCAGGAATATGGTTGAGCGATCAGGAAAGATCGGATCCCGATCAGCGATCGAGAAAATTTCACGATCGGGATCGGCTGGAAAATGATTGGATATTGGACTTTAAAATTGATCCTGAAATCTCAAGATCGGCTCAACCCTAGTCGAGAGGCATTCCTGACTTTTTACAAAAAGTTGATCGAAAGCTTATAGAGTTGTTTCCTTTTAGTTAGGAAAACCAAATGGTTAGCTCATTATAAATAGCCAAAATTCCTATAACTACCTCTGGCAGCCCGAGATGATCTTTGTTGACTTCAATGGAGTGTTGAGGTGTCTGTCTATCCATATGACCAAATCAGCCAATCGGTGTTCTAGTAATTTTTCTGCAAGATTGTTGAAATGTAAGAACTTTGAGAAGAGTTATCTCCTCCTTTAACCGTCATCTTATCTGGACATAACTAGATATGTGCACTACTAAGCTTTTGTTTTATAGTACGGTTTGCTGCACCAATTGTGTAACATGGCTACTTTTATACAATGTATAATGGGGGGCCATACTATGCTAATAGTCTTACTGGCATAGTATGAAGATTAGATTAGAGGTGCTACCCTTCATCATAATTGTGATTGCTATGTGATATTGCAGATGACCAGAGATAAGCAAATTTCTTAAAATTCCTTTTGGTTCCAGTTCAATTAAATTGCAGCTCAAATTTGTTTGGGGCCAAATAAAAAGTGATTTTTTTCAGATGTGTGACATCTGAGATCTCCTAGGATTGTATCCAACCATGAACAAAAGTGAAAGAAAGGTCCGCATCATGCCAAATCTTCTAAAATGTAATTCTTTAATTCATCCACATTTAAAATATAGATTCCAAACAAAAAAAGTGATAGTAGGAAAAAACACACATAAGTGAGGTTAAAAATTCCCCTGATGTATTTTGGGGTTATTTCGCCCCTTAATCATAGCGTACTGGACACTGAATTTTTAACCTCACTTATCATGTGTGTTTTTTACCTACTATCACTTTTTTTGTTTGGAATCTATATTTTAATGAAGACGAATTAAAGAATTACATTTTAGAAGATTTGGCGTGATGCAGACCTCTCTTTCACTTTTGTTCATCATTGATTGTCCTCTACAGTCCAGAGGCTTGGTTATGCACCCCGAAAACTTCATTGTTATGTGGTAAGCGTAAGTCAACACACTTTCTATTTCTACATTGTATCCGACCACTTTCGAGGTGGTTGCCATTTTGAGCAATATCTACAGGACAAATCCAAATTCTTCAAAATCTGAAGCTTTTGGGAAATTTTGAATTGAATAAGATTTTTCAAATGGATATAATCTTCTCTACAGTTGACTCTTATCCCATTGTACACAAAACAAGCCGTGCAGTTATCGCTACAAAAGTGGAAGTGTCAAAGTATTGTGTGAGCTCAAAATTGCAATATTTCAAGGTTTATTTTATTACAGAAGAGAAATGGAAAATTATAATGTGTAGAAAAAGAACTACGCCTCTTTTTATGTCAAGTTATTGAATGCTGAATAATAAATGGAACAATATCATTAATAGTATGGTAGTAGTAGTTTTTCGTACATTTTATTATAGCTATTGGTCTGTGAACAGCATTCATTGTAGTCTTCTCACAATACGTATAATACTCTAGCACTTAGGAAGCAGCCAGAAGAACAATAGTAATATTTCTTTCTGCAAAACAAGAAGGATCTATTTTTACTACCTTTTACTTTTTTGTCTGACATCCAAGTTGCTGTACGACTTCAGCTTTTGAATTCTTATGCTGCACTTTTGAAGTCAAAGATTATAGGGATCCACTTTAAATGTTTTGGGCTCTTGGCCATCCAGTAAAATAGAAAATATCCTGTTACCGGATGCCTACCATTTACATTTCTCCAAAAAAGCCAATGTTAATAGTGATACAGAAATGTAATGCAATATTATTTTATTTGTTATTGGAAGTTTGTGAAACATTGTAATCCATTAAACAAAATACAAATGGAAACAAGAGAATAAACGAAGAATAACACAATTACAGATATCCATACCTTGTGAATGGCTAGTTAAAGTGAACCATACAAGTTATTTCTTAGCGGGATAAAGGCTCGTTCCCATCTGTGTTTGGTAATCCATTCGAGGAGTCTGCATGGGGACCCCCGAATGGCATACTGAACGCAACTGCAAGTGCTGTGCAGTAAAAGCACACAAACCCCATAGGCTATAATGGGGTCTGTGTGCTGGCCATGGGCTGCCCGTACGAATCATGTGAACTACTTTCCTGTCTGCATGATCCCTACAGAGATCTGGCGGCAAGCACACAGACCTCATTATAATCTATGGGGTCCATGTGCTTTCACTGGCACACTGTTTGCAGTTGTGTTCGGTATTCCGTTCGGGAAGGTCCAAATGCAGATGTGAATGAGGCCTAAGGTAAGGAGATTCTGATCTCTGTGGAATATAGACTAGTACAATTTTGTGTGGGTTTTATGAGTAAAAGGCAGAATCAGTTCTGTCAAGACTTACAAGACACTGAGAGACCTTTATACTTATCCTACATGGTCACTAACAATAGACTCTTACTACTACTCCTGGCACAAGAAATTTTCTTCTAAAATAGTCCTTAATATAGGAATCATGTACATACAAATCATGCAGACAGGAAAGTAGATTGTGAACTAGTTTTCGGTCGTCATGATCCCTGTGGAGATCTGGCGGCAAATTAAGCAACTTTTCTAAAAGTAACATGATCTCATGATAAATTAATGGACCCCCAAGGAGGGAGAATGAATATCAGTCTTTCAAGGCTTTTGTTGCCGTGTTGTGGTATTGTGTTGTATTGATCTCATGAAAAAATGATGCTTAACCAAACAGGAGATCAGTTATGTATGGATACATTTGTAAATGTACGGATGTGTCCACACTTTTCAATCATCCAAACATTGGTTAAGAATTCCATTCAAATATTGTAATATGCTAACAAGAGCCAAGATAACCAATAAGGAAGGACATAGTGGCATATGTATATAGTGTGCATACAGTACATATATAAAATGTATATGTACATTAAAGCCTTAAGCCATTAAGATAAATACAGATTCACTTTCGGGTGTGTGGAGTTGCCATTTGAAAGTGAAAAGTTCTGTTGCAATAGGCAGCCATATTTTTGGAGCTCTATATTCTGGCAGGATATGTCCTTGACTCCTCAGTATTTAATTTTGCATTCCATGTCAGTGTGTATAACAAATCTCTGCAGATATTGCAGATGGATCACAACCAGAATGTGACAGAGTAATAGCTCTTGCCGAGAGTTCTAAAAATAGTTAGAAACGACTGCTTGCTGCAGCTTGTTATCGTGTTAATTGATTGGTAACCCATGAGGCTTACAATAATCCTCCTCATTACCATATAGTCATTGTGAAGCCAGTCACATATCTCAGTAGGGGATAGTTCACAGGCAGAATATTTTAAGTGTGGTTACATTAATTCAATAAATGTTATCATTCAGGTTATGTTAGTTAACAGTATATAGCAAATAAACTGAACAGACACGATAGTTATTTAATAACCCAATACAACTCAACAGGACTCCAAAGAACAATACAGGGGTGATAATTAAATTGATGATGTTCCTGGCATCTGCCTGCTTGGAAACATCACAAATTATTCTTCATTGGATATATTGCAATAGACATTTATCATGATTTATGTTCAATGTTCCTAACTAAAGCCCATTTACAATGTGTATGTTTGATTAACGAGTAGCAAGGTAAAACAAAAAAATTCTCAATATACATTTGTTCAGCCATTATGGCAAGAAATATTGACTCCATACAAGTGCAGGACGTTGTGTTGAAGCATGTGGAACAACTATAGCTCCATGTTATATAACCTTATACAGATGTGAACAGACTAAATTGATCTCCAGATAGGTTAAATGGAACCAAATGCCACACAATATCACAACCTGCAAAGTCTTCAAAATTCTCCAGTTCCTATCCCACCCCATACAGGGTGGTTACACATATACACATAGTTAAGTTAGCATATTTCCTTGTGTAAATGTATCAGGACATCATGCTATTTCGAGAAAAACTAGGCAACTTGTAACATACACATCCAAAGGGAAAGATAGGGGAGGACTTATCTGTACTGCAATACGGTTCTTTGCTGGAACCAATGGGATGTATGACTACAATGGCGCATACAGATGTTGGATTTCTTACCTCAACTGAGATCATCCTGAGATGAGTGGTATAAGATGATCAGCTTTGAAAAAAAAGATGCAATACTGTAATAACTTAAGTGCATTTACAAAGCACTAAACTGTGGGTTGTGAAGTGAATCCTAGCTTGGTGTGGTTTTTGTTGTCACAATTTTAGGACTGAATTTCTGCCATGAGAAAGGTAATGCCACATGTACTACAACTATTAGTCTATCAGGTTCATATGAAGTATCAAAGTATCTGCATGAAACTGGAGTAGGGTTGACCAATCTTGAAATTTCAGGATCGTTTTTAAAATCCGATTTTCGATCATTTTCCAGCTGATTGCGATCGTGAAATTTGCTCGATCGCCGATCGGTATCCGATCTTTCCCGATCCCGATCGCTCAACCCTATTAATAATATATATATATGAATGGGGTTCAGCTGATCTTGAGATCTTTTCTGGCAGTTCCAGAGGTTATCGGGATCAGAATTCCGATTGCAACTGTGAAATTTACTCGATCTTTTTAATCTGATCTTTTCCGATCCCGATCGCTCAACCCTAAACTGGAGCCAAGCAGAGGTATAGATAGGAGTATATCTGTAGACAATCGATTGGTAACAGTAATATCTGGACACTGATGCCTGACGGAGTGAAAAGGGCCAGTGTTATGAACACTTCATGGGTAATGGAAAATAACTGTGTTATAGACATAACAATGTAGCTTAGGAGCTTAAATTACATTTTTGGGTTTTAACATGACCTCCTAGAGCCTCTAGTTGCTCTGTTATGGAGTTATACAATTTGTAAGGCGCCATAATACAACATTTACAAATCTTACAAAACCACAATAAATGAGTCCTAGCTTTTTTTCTCATACCATGTCATGTTGCCTTAGTTGAATTGTTCTTTTTGCTCTACATCCTTGTAAGCATCATTAGTATCTATAATGATGACATTTCTAAGTGCACTTTTCCATCTTGTTTCAGGAATTTAAACTTTCTGCTATATTTCCTGGCAAAACAAAATTTAAATTAAAAAATCTTAGTGGGGAACTTTGGGAGAGCAATTTCTTACATGCTGTGTCTAATCTCAGTGTGAATTTCCATGGCATTTGTCATTACGGAGAGTAAAAGCCATTGAGTGGATAAAATGAGTGTGTGCTGTCTATCAGAGGTCATTATATTCAGACATGCCGCTTTCATTGAAGTACACAGCGACTCCTGATTACTTTTCCAGTTGGACAGTTTTTGGAGTCTCAACAATAAAAACCATAAACTCAGGGTCATTAATAAGTTATTTGTTTAAAGCTTCATTTCTTCTAAAGCAGTATTGAAAGATAGGAAATGACTGTCCTAGATAAATTCTATTTTTTTTTTTATTGTTTGTTGAGAACATTGCTGAGCAAAGGATTTACAGAGTTCAAATGGAGCCTGATAAAATTTACATTTGTGTAAAAGTAACATCTAAGTGCTCATAAGTACAAGAATATTATAATTGTAGTTAGGAATATTTCCAGATGAAACAGTAGCAGAAGAGTGTATATTCCAATGGCAACTTCTTAAGTTTGACCTAGTAGTTCAGCATTGTCATTTGAACATTTTGTGTATGTTGTGTCTTCAATTTTCACTTTGTAATATACAGTACTAGCCTCTGCTGCAACTTCGTCTGTGTGGTGTTGGCATGGATGATCCGCCTGTAATCAGCAAATTTCTGCTGTCAATGGTTTGCCTGCTCCGGCATTTTAGCAGTTCTCAAGCTGGCCTGCCGCTGAACTTGTTCCTCGCACCGCACCAGTGATTTTTCCAATATCTCAGTAGCTGGCTAGGACACCATATAATGAGCGTGTTGTTGGTGTCAAAAATCTGCCTGCTCTAAGAGCCGCTTGACGCCTAGCTTGCTCAATCCTCTTGTGACTGTGACTTTTGGCTTCCTTCATAGCTCTCGTGGTTTTAGACTTTTGGGACAAATTAGATTTTCTTTTTTCTGGGCATGTCTAAAATTTTCAAACTGCCAATGTTGATTAAAGGGGTTTTCCCATCCAAAGTGTCAACACTGCCTGGAGCGGATCTGATGATATGCAAATACTTGTTCACAATGGACTTGAGGTTATCAGTGTATTTACATAGAGAGAAAACAGACCTGGCTTTATTATCAAAGTGCAATTAGCTGATTCTCCTGCTGGCAAGAGCAGTGTAATATAATATATGAACTTATAGTCCTATGAAAAAGTTTGGGCACCCCTATTAATCTTAATCATTTTTAGTTCTAAATATTTTGGTGTTTATAACAGCCATTTCAGTTTGATATATCTAATAACTGATGGACACAGTAATATTTCAGGATTGAAATGAGGTTTATTGCACTAACAGAAAATGTGCAATATGCATTAAACCAAAATTTGACCGGTGCAAAAGTATGGGCACCTCAACAGAAAAGTGACATTAATATTTAGTAGATCCTCCTTTTGCAAAGATAACAGCCTCTAGTCGCTTCCTGTAGCTTTTAATCAGTTCCTGGATCCTGGATAAAGGTATTTTGGACAAACAATTCAAGTTCAGTTAAGTTTGATGGTCGCCGAGCATGGACAGCCCGCTTCCAATCATCCCACAGATGTTCAATGATATTCAGGTCTGGGGACTGGGATGGCCATTCCAGAACATTGTAATTGTTCCTCTGCATGAATGCCTGAGGATTTGGAGCGGTGTTTTGGATCATTGTCTTGCTGAAATATCCATCCCCGGGGTAACTTCAACTTCGTCACTGATTCTTGAACATTATTCTCAAGAATCTGCTGATACTGAGTGGAATCCATGCGACTCTCAACTTTAACAAGATTCCCGATGCCGGCATTGGCCACACAGCCCCAAAGCATGATGGAACCTCCACCAAATTTTACAGTGGGTAGCATGTGTTTTTCTTGGAATGCTGTTTCTTTTTGGACGCCATGCATAATGCCTTTTTTTTTTATAACCAAACAACTCAATTTTTGTTTCCAAAATGAAGCTGCCTTGTCCAAATGTGCTTTTTCATACCTCAGGCAACTCTATTTGTGGCGTACGTGCAGAAACGGCTTCTTTCTCATCACTCTCCCTGACAGCTTCTCCTTGTGCAAAGTGCGCTGTATTGTTACCGATGCACAGTGACACCATCTGCAGCAAGATGATGCTGCAGCTCTTTGGAGGTGGTCTGTGGATTGTCCTTGACTGTTCTCACCATTCTTCTTCTCTGCCTTTCTGATATTTTTCTTGGCCTGCCACTTCTGGGCTTAACAAGAACTGTCCCTGTGGTCTTCCATTTCCTTACTATGTTCCTCACAGTGGAAACTGACAGGTTAAATCTCTGAGACAACTTTTTGTATCCTTCCCCTGAACAACTATGTTGAACAATCTTTGTTTTCAGATCATTTGAGAGTTGTTTTGAGTAGCCCATGATGCCACTCTTCAGAGGAGATTCAAATAGGAGATCAACTTGCAATTGGCCACCTTAAATACCTTTTCTTATGATTGGATACATCTGGCTATGAAGTTCAAAGCTCACTGAGGTTACAAAACCAATTTTGTGCTTCAGTAAGTCAGTAAAAAGTAGTTAGGGGAATTCAAATCAATAAAATGATAAGGGTGCCCATACTTTTGCACCGGTCAAATTTTGGTTTAATGCATATTGCACATTTTCTGTTAGTACAATAAACCTCATTTCAATCCTGAAATATTACTGTGTCCATCAGTTATTAGATATATCAAACTGAAATGGCTGTTGCAAACACCAAAATATTTAGAACAAAAAATGATTAAGATTAATAGGGGTGCCCAAACTTTTTCATAGGACTGTAAATTCATAAGTTGTGAAGTCATGTCATTTACTGGGATAATAAGTAGCCTATGTTTTAATCAAGGTTACAAACTATCTATGTGCCAAATTTCATCCAAATTCGTTCAGCTGTTTTTGCGTGAAAGAGTAACAAACACACAAACATCCAAACCCACTAATACGCAAACTTTCACATTTACAATATTAGTAGGATGTACATAAACTATTGAAGTGAGTTAAATATGACTAAACCATTTTGGTAAGTATTTTAATCAATAAAATCTTCCTGAAAGACTTGACCCACAAGAATCTATAGTAGAAAATGTTAAAGGGATTTTTTTTTTCACAAGAAAAATCTGGAAACCACTACGAGTTGGCATAGGAAACAATGGGGGGGGGGGGGATTTAATAAGACTTAGTCATTGCAGGTGGATCTGTTGTGTCTGAATTGAAATCTACATTTCAATGACTATATATTGTTGTTGTTTTTTTGTTTGTTTGTTTTTTAACTTTAAAAAAACCTTTAGCCCCCCAAGGAATTGAACCTTTCATTAGCTGTTTCTTATGTAACTGTATTGAAGTCTATATTAATACGATACTATGAGTTATGTATGGGTAATAGTTTATACCTTTACAGTTCCTATGATACATTAATATTTATTATTATTATTATTATTATTATTATTATTATTATTATTTATTTATTTATTTTTAAGTTACTATTACTTTACCATTTCAACAATATAGTCTAATTTTATTTTGTAGATTTAACATTTAAACAATTCTTTATTTTTTATGTGTAGATGAGCTACTTCAACAATTCTGCTTGGATACAAGAATATAATGAAGTGCGTTTCGGAACAGACAGATCCCAATTGTGTAAATGCTATTTTTGAAACTGTATTCATTACTGTGTCATTAAAGGAGTAATTAAATGCTACATTAAAAATGCAGCACAAACTCGCCCTGTCTGATGGTAGCCTAAAGGCATTTATCCTGTGACTTAATTTTCTCTGTAGAAAACAACATAATAAAAGGGAACAAAATGGTAAAATAAATCAGAACAAATGTACTTGTTGCCAAAATAAAATCTGATTTAAATTAATTTTATTTTATTTATTTATTTATTTTCAAAGGTGTTTGTTAGATCCACCAGTAAGAATATAATTGATTGAAATGTTACTAATGAGGTCCTTTATTAACTCCAGTTGTTGATAATTGGGAACCAACATTCTGAAACCTACAAACTGAACAAATCTCAGAGTCTCATGCTCAAGACCTTCACAGTCTTTCCCATCTGAGTGCTTGTGCTTCAGACCTCCTCTTCTCCTTAATTCACTGGCATTTTACAGGTACAGAGCAACTCCAGCTCTATCTCAGCCATTTTTTACTACATGCCTGCCGCTCCTACTTCTAGCATCTTGCACCGCAATAACTACTTGCTTTAAAAGCTCAGAGTCGGTCACAGAACTAAACACATAAATCACTAAACATACTGTATATAGACGCATACAGGTTAAGATTTTTACAATAAGTGTAGGACCTTTTTCAATCCTTGAGCTTATTGGACTGGAATGTCGTGGTTGGAATAAAAAATCTGCACAAATTTTTGATCTATCTACACAGTCCAGTCATATTAATGTGACCGACTGTCAAAATCCAGAATAACCACCTTTGGAAGAGCAGACCACTGCGAGATGTGCAGGAAGAGAGGGGATGTTGTGATGATGTTCACTGGGATGTTGAGCCATGCCGACTCCAGTGCCGTGGCCAGCTGTTCTAGGTTACGCGGTTGAGCATCCATGGCGCGAACAATCTGATCGAGGTGGACCCACAGATTCTCGATTGGGTTCAAGTCCGGGGAATTTGCTGGCCAAGGGAGTACATCAAACTCATTCTGGTGCTCCTCTAACCATGCACGTACACTGTGATCTTTATGACATGCCACATTGTCCTGCTGGTAGATGCCATCATTCTGTTGGGGTGAACATGGTCCGCAATGATAGATGCATACTTAAGCTGATCCATCGTGCCTTCCACAGTGATGAGTGAACCCAGATGGCTGATGCCATGTGCCTTCTGAGATTTGTTATTTAACATTGACATTATTTAACGTTGAAGTAGGTGGTGGTCACATTAATATAACCGGACTGTATCTTGGTTCTGGGTGTACATGCTTGATAAAATTATAAAAGCCCATCTGTCCAGACAAGGCAACATTATTCAAACATTCAGATGGACCCTAGACTAAATTCATCTTTTGGGTTCAGAACTAACCTACAATGAATACAGGGAAAGTAGGATCCAGAACTATGCTCTATTCAAATTATAAAATAGCCTCCCATCTGCTTTCGAAGTAAGAACCAAAGACATGCTTTCTTCTAGTGTAGACTGGGGCTCCATGTTACAGAAAAGTTAATTTTTTTGTTGAAGATTTTGTTGAGTTTTTTTTTTTTTTTTGAGTTGCTGAGGCCAATCAGTGAATGGCTTGTGATGTCACCATCTATGACATCATGGGTCTCTTATTGAGGCCACTGATTAGACTCAACGGTTACGTTACCACTGAGGCCAATCAGTGGCTTCAGCAGAAGTTCGGAAGTGACCCACTCAGCAGAAGGACTGGACTGCACCAGGAGGACACTGGAGCATCAAGGACAGGTGAGTATGATATATTTTTTGTTAATGCCCCCTCTGATTTAAAAGTCAGAGGGTTGTCCATTTTTGCCTCTACAATTCACTTAAGTTTGTGATTGTAAGGTGATGAAAGGTTATGAATAATTTTGCAAGGCACTGTAAATGAGACGCGAGGTTCATTTCTTATTGCAATCTTACTGTTGGTGTAACGGTATGAATTGAAAAATGGCAGAATTTTGGAGTTTTATATCAGACTTGAAAAGGTTCTACTTTATTTTCAGAAAACATTGCATGTTTTACGTTCTGAGCTAAAACACTGACACTGACTCCTATATCTTTCTAAAAGCTCCAAAATCCCTCTATCAAGTTACTGTTAACGTAAACTGTCTATACACTTTTCTTTGCCATAAAACACATTCACTGACACTATCCTGCTCTATATATCCTGTGTTTCTCTGTCTGATCTCCTCGCTCTCCTGTATCCCAATGACTCACAACTAGGGTTGAGTCATCGGGATCGGGAAAGATCTGATACCGATCGGCAATCGAGCAAATTTCACGATCGGGATCAGCTGGAAAATTATCGAAAATCAGATTTTAAAAACTGTCCTGAAATCTCAAGATCGGCTCAACCCAACCCACAACTAATCATCTGGACCGTTTGGGAAAGTTCAACCTTATTGTACAATGTCGTTTTGGACTAGTTTATTTTCTAAAAGGGGGTGCGTCTAAGAAATATTATGAAATTTGGCAAATTTATTAACAATGTGCGACTTTTTAAAATTTTTGCTTTTTTTGAGAAGCAATGAAGACAGATGAACAGTGGTCAGTTGTACGGAATCTAACTTTCTAATTGTCTTTCCTGGCAATTTTCTCTATTTCATCTCATACTATAGTTACGAATAGAGATGAGTGAACAGTACAATGTTTGAGATTAGATATTCGTTTCAAGTAGCCCCTCAATATTCGACTTCTCGAATCGAATATCGAACCCTATTATAGTCTATAGGGGGAAAATGCTCGTTTCAGGGGTAGGCAACGATCGATCAAATTATACTTACCAAGTCCACAAGTGAGGGTCGGGCTGGATCCTCCAAGCAGTCTTCTCCTTGCAGCATCCCCGCGACGTCTTCCAGCTCTTCATTCACTCTGCCAGGCATTGGGCCTGGGCAGAGCTGACTACGCATGCCCGCACTACAAGTGGACATGCGCAGTCGGCTCTGCCCAGGCCCGATTCCTGGCAGAGTGAATGAAGAGCCGGAAGACGCCGCGGGAAGCTGCACAGAGAAGACTTCTAAAGGTAGGAGAAGAACCAGCATTGATTGGCCGACTGTAAAGCATTCGGCCAATCAATGCTGGTTCTGCATCAAACTTTTACATTCGAACAGCGAGTGGTACTCGATCGAGTACGAGTATTTCGAATACCATAGTATTCGATCGAATACCTACTCGATCGAGTACTACTCGCTCATCTCTAGTTATAAATATATTTTTTCAAAATAAATATATTTAATTAAAATAATTAAAAATAATGTTTGGATCCTTGTGTCAAGGTATTTCTTATCTTTGTATGTCTTTGCATCTGTTCATTTTTCTTATTTGACTTAAAATTAGAAGTAGCTAGAGGTTGATTTTTTTTTTTTCTAGTGTAGTCAGACGGAAACATACCTCAAAGTATTAAGTGATGATTGGCATGTATAATCACACCCCCGTATAATTTAGTGCAATTCACAAAATGATTTGCTGTCATGCTATATTTTGACATTAATTTTTGTGCGTTTCATCTCTAACATACATATTTTGACACGATCTGGCCTGGTTGTTTGAAAATATAAAGACTTTGTTATTACTCTATATATGATGATATTGTAATGGCGTGTAAAAAAAAATAATATGGGTCTGGTCATGCTATTTCTCCAATCATGAAGGGTATATGCAAAAAATTCTTTATATAGCAATGATTCACAGTTGTTAACATCAAGAATTTTTTTTATTCCCCAAAGGTTAGGAAACTGCATTAACACAAATTCCTCAATAATAGTAATATTTCAATTACACTAGTACAATAAGATAAGATAGATTACAGAAAAAATTACTGTGGCTTTGTTAGATGACTCCTATGCATATAAAAAAAAAATCTAATTCTAGGAAAAAAGTTCAACTTTTTACATACTGTAAGTGAAAGAAGTTTTCTTAAAAACAACCCCTTTTCATTTACACTCTTTAACAACCAATAAGACAAAGAGATGTTTCCTTCTAATGGACTTAAAGGACTTGTTCAACTTTTCTAAAAATTCATAACCTATCTTTAGACTAGACCATAGGGTTGAGCCAATCTTGAGATTTCAGGATCGTTTTGTAATTTCCGATTTTTGATCATTTTCTACCTGATCGCGATCGTGAAATTTGCTTGACTGGCAATCGGGATCCGATCTTTCCTGATTGCTCAACCCTAGTAACTTTATGTTTATGGAGTAGGGTTGAGCCGATCTTGAGATTTTAGGATTGTTTTAAAAATCTGATTTTTGATCATTTTCCAGCCGATCCCGATCCTGAAATTTGCTCAATCGCCGATCGGGATCTGATCTTTCCTGATCGCTCAACCCTACTAGACCATCAATACCATATTGGTGGGCTGTAGTAACCTTCATCTCCACTACAGAAGATATTCAATAGTACAAACAGATTCTAGAGATCTAAAGCAACTATTATAGAGACTGTAGCAATGAGCTCCACAACCCTGAACTGATTGCCGGCGGTGTAAGACTTCCAAGATCTGATACTGTAATACGGTAATAACAGTATCTTTTAATCCCTTCCCAACATATTCCTTGAATGAACACCATTTTTGGGAATGAATTCCTACAAGCTTACTTGACTCAGGTTCAGGATTTGAGCAGTTGAGAGTCATGGAGGGTGTCAACTAAACTATCTTTATTCTATAAACTATATCTTTTTCTAGCCTAAGATGCCCATTGTTTGTGCTTATATTGAAAATGAAAAGGGTAACATAGAAACTCACAGGTGGCTACAGCAACAATACAGAAGTGTCAAGAAAAACATTGTTGCTGTGCAGTTGAGTTATTATGGACTTAGGTTGATGGTTGAATAATTGTTGAATGAACCTTCATCTGGAGAACAACGATTTTGCAGTTGCAGCCATGCATATTTTGCGGTATGCCAAACATGCCACTTTTCAAGCCAAAAGCTGGATTAAAAAACTCATTACGTTGCAGCCTTGTTCACACTTCAGTGTTTTGGTCAGAGATTTGCATCTGCAATTGTGAGTCAGACAGTAGTGCAGACAACAAAGGCACAAAGTATAAAGGAAAAATAGCAATCTGTGTTTTAGCCAATCCCTAGTGACTAAAATGGTTGTCAAATTTCTCAAACAATTGTCATATTCATCGTCATGTCACCAGCTAGCTAAATTACATTTTTTTCTTGTCAAATTTCACTGGCTGAAAGTTCACCATATTTGAATTTTCCATTACCAGTGACTTCAGTCTAAAACGTGTGGGCAATTTGACATCATATAATATTTATTTCCAATGTTAAGCCTGGTTCACATCTGCATTTGGTACCCCCCAAATGGAATACCGAAAGCATTGGCAGGTGGAGAGCTTATGAGAGCACACAGACCCCATATAGTCTATAATGGGGTCCGTGTGCTTTCCACATGGTGTCCGCATGGAACATGCAGACAGAAAAGTACTTTGTGATCTACTTTCATGACTCATGTGGAGACCCTTGTGGAAAGCACATGGACCACATTATAGTCTATATGGGGTCTGTGTGCTCTCATAAGCTCTCCGCCTGCCAATGCTATCGGTATTGCATTTGGGGGGTACCAAATGCAGATGTGAACCACCGTACACCACTTGCCAATGCATTTGGTATTCCATTTGGTGGGTCCTCATGCGGACTCCCCATATGGATTACCAAACGCAGATGTGAACCAGACATTAGACTTTTGACTTGGATGGTTTGTAACCGCGGTTCATACCCCATTAATCTCTAGACTTCTCTTCTTCCAGCGTAGTCACCGGCTAGTTATTTTTATCATTAAGTGTACATTTTCCAGTTATTTCATGATCTTTAGGGAGAAACCTTCCCAGTTCTGCAAAGACAAAAAAGAAATTAAGTTCTAGCAAGGAGCTGTGATGACTTCTTCACTGGTATCTGCTTGTGACTTGCAACCAGCATTAAAAAAGAGAATCGGCTGCAAAGTGCTAATTGGATAAAGCAGAATGCAATAATTGTTCTGCAGTCGATGCTAAAATTGAAGAATGCTATGTTTACCTTTTTATCTGTGATTTATGGCTGCAGCTTTTTGGAGGGTGGCAGGAGCAGAGGATGCTCTTAATTAACTCCGCTGTTTTTCACTATAAATGCCATTTTCTGAAACTATTTGCCAAGAACTGAAAGAATCCCCGCATTAATTTTATGACATGTTATTGAGAGATAGCAATTACATTAGAAACATTTAATTTCTTGTAAGTCGAAATGAAGGATTATTTTGTTTAGCTTTCGTGGCCGTTCCATGTATTTTGATTAAATAATAAATTAGGTATTAAAGAAGTATTTCCATCTTAGAAATTGAAGATATATTTCTAGAATATGTTACCACTTTTTTTTTTGTTTCAATAATTTTTATTAAGTGATTATTTACATTTTTTTTTTATAGTACAACAATCAGTAATTAAGTTACATTAATTCTCAAATAAGTAGATATTAAGGTCACCACTTAATGATCTTTGGAGATCCAGCTTCTGGGGCACTGTCAATCCTGAACATAGAGACAAAGCACTGGTTTCATACTGCATACTCATATATATTGTGGGGAAGGTAGCTTGGCAGCAGCAATGGTGCCGACCCAACCAGAGACATGCACACGTTATCTTGTACAAAGAGATTTATTTGTAAAAATAGGAAAAAATAAATAAACCTTATGTCATGTACAAAACATCAAACCAAAACTTGCTCATCCGAGCACTAACTAAACAGAACTAAACTAACTATAAGTGTGACTTACTAACAGCCACACCAACAAACAGATAGCATAGTTTGGTCTCACCAGTCAGTATCTTGGGACAGACCCAGGCACCTCCTCTCATTCTCAGGATCTGCTCTGAAGTGTAGTCTCTGCAGTGTTTTATGGCCCTCACATCTGAGGGAGGCTTAGGCCTACTCAAGGCCTGCACTGGACCATACATATGTCAAAAACCAGGAGAAACTATAGCAGCGCTCCAGCGATCACAATATACACATTTTGTTTTTTTTCCCGCAGGGTTTTTCATTGTATTTTCAAAGAGTTTTCCTTTGCGGACTTTTTGCCACTATTATATCTATATGGAAAACATCAGCAATTCTGCAGATAAAATTGACATGCTGCCATTTTCAAAAATTGGGGTGTTTCTGAAAATGCAGCTTTTCTGCTGTAGATCTTTTTTCTGTAATGTGTGGATGGGATTAGCCAAAATCCCATCCATTTTGCAGGTCCTGTAAAACACAGTGCTCTTGTAACTTGGGGCTACAGCCTAAAACAGTTGTTTTTTGTGTAAATGATGCCATTAATTTTATAGATTGTAAGCCCTCGGGGGCAGGGCCCTCTACCCCCCTGTGCCAGTCGGTCATTGTTAGTATTATATCTACCTGTATATTTTATGTATTGTATGTAACCCCCAAATGTGAAGCACCATGGAATTAATGGTGCTATATAAATAAATAAATAAATAATAATAATAATAATAATAATAATAATAATAATAATAATAATAATAATAATAATAATAATAATAATACATTTCCATTACTTTGTCTCCTGGATCAGGAAACTCCCAACAATATGAATGAGATTTTGGTTTATCTCATCCACACAATGTGGAAAAAAAAATAGCTATGGAAAAACTGCAGCAAAATTGCAATAAAAAACACAATGCGAGTTTCTCTCCACGATAGCACTTACGTGCAAACAGAGACCATATAGCTGGGTAAAGAGATCTTTGTGGCGATACTTGATAGAGTATTTCTCACATGGTCTTGTAACTTTCATGACTTAACCTGTAACAGTTAAATATATATGTAAAACGTTCGCAATATTGTTTGAACCCGCATTATTTTACTTTCCATTAAATTTATTTTTGCTAGTAGTATTACTTTTTTCATATTTAGTGTCCTTGTAAATCTATTCATGGTTGAACATACAGTATGAATTTGATCTTTTGTTCCCAGTCCAGATTGTTCGAGCCATTTACGGACATGAAAAGATGTTATAAAAGGAAGTTATATCTGAACGTATCAAGATATTGTTTTTGTAAATAGTATTTTTTCTTCTTTGCAGATACTACCACCTATTTCACGGAGAGGTCCGAGCACTTTAAACCCTGCAAAGATAAAGACCTAGCGTACTGCTTGAACGATGGGGAATGCTTTGTTATAGAGACATTGACAGCGTCTCATAAACACTGTCGGTAAGTCACCGATGGGCAATTACCCAATGTTTTTTGTTTTTTTTCTAGGAAAATTCATGACTTTAATGCAATGCAGATACGTTCCGTTTTTCCAATTTTAAATATTGTAGCTGAATAAATTTTTATTTTTATTTCTTTACCGTGTATTCTGAGTGCAAGATTTATATATTTTTTTGTTTGTTTTTCTATATGGCAACCATATTGAAGGGATACCGTTATTGTATGGAATTGGTTGAAATATATACCTTAGCAAAGTGCATGTGTTTTATAGCTGCTAAAGTGATGGTGAAGAAATGTCACAACCTAATAATGGACAATTGATAACAGGGAGTGTATACATGGCTTTCATCAATAAGTGTCATTCATCTGCCCATTTATTAGACTCAGAGGGGCGCTTTCTTTAACTGAATGGTAAGATATGGCCACAAACAATAACTTTTATAGTCCTATACATTTGCAATTGTTGATCAGGTTAATTGGTTGATGAATGTCTTATCTTTCAATAAGGTATAACCAGTGGTGTAGCTATAGGAGATGCAACAGTGGCAGTCAATATTAGGCCCAGGATCCTGAGGGGATGCTAAGGGGGCACTGATTCTGACGCGATAACTCACGGCAGAACCAGCGCTGATAAAAAGACACCTGGTTCCACGCGTATCACATTGAAAGCAATAGGTAGCAAATCCTTCCATTGAGTTCAATGGGTAGCACGTGTAAGACCGAACCCATTGAACTCAATGGGATTATGTTTTACTGCGCTCACTCTGACACGTGTTTATGTGTCAGAATGAGCGGAGTGTTAACTCCGTGTGAAAGCAGCCAAAAACTGGACTATTTCAAGATGTATTTTTGGATAGTAACATAAAAGACACAATTTTTAACACTGTTTCTGGTTATTCAGATTTGTCTGGCTTGTTACATCTATTACCTATGTTATGAATCAATATGCAGTATGTGATGTTCCTCAAGTACATTGGCAGGGGTTTCAATTGTTCTCCAGGCTACAGATCAAGCTGCTTTTGGATATACAACTTTTGCTGTAAAAGGCAATCCTGCATTGAATAGAGAACTAGGTTTGACTGATATGAATTTGCAGTTAAAAGGTAACAATTGAAATATATATATATAATTTCTTAGCACTCACTCCTTCCCTGGTGGTCATTTTCCCATCATTTCCTTGCAGTCCTGAAACTTTCAAAGCTCATCATAATTCCGAGCCCGGGGCATTCAAAGCTTTTCATCCAGTCATTGTGTATTTGTCTATGTTGGATATGTCTGTGATATATGTTTAGTTACTTCTGATGTGAAACCTTCCACAACAATAGGAACTAAATTCCAATAACGGAAATGGAATCATTATCAATGAATGCTTAACATGAAGGACAGCTAACAGCAGTATAGAATTTGTGAAATAAAAGGGGTTGTCCAATTTGGAAAAAAAAACAAGAATTTTTATAATATTGCTCTGGAGGACTTCTACTGTCCTACGACACAGAATACCCATTGATTTGTATGAGTACTATGTAATGCTTAATTTCCCCTGCGGTGCCACTGCAGGCAAAATGAACATGTACTGCCAGGTCTCTCTACAGATTGCAACTGATGTCTGAGGGTCCCAGCAGGGAGACAATTTCTCATCAGCATATTGTCACGGGAGTCCTCTAGATAGGGAATGTAGAAATTCCAGATAATTCAAGTTGAGACGCATGATATTTTAACATAAAAAATGTATTCATGGATAGAATTTCATGTTCAACATGACAATTATGACAAGTAATTTTATGGCAAAAATCTAATACTGTATCTTAATATTTATTGCAAAGAAACCAATGTACATATAGTAAATCCAAAATACAGTAAAGATTAGGGTTGAGTCGATCCTGAGATTTCAAGATCGATTTTAAAATCCGATTTCCGATCATTTTCCAGCCGATCTCAATCCCGATTTCGATCGTGAAATTTGCTCGATCGCCGATCGGAATCCGATCTTTTCTGATCCCGATCTTCAACCCTAGTCAATGCTTTTCTATGGGAAAAGTCACTTTTAGGGTTGAGCCAATCTTGAGATAACCTCCGATCTCGATCCCACTGGAAAAGATCGGGTCGGAATTCCGATCTCGATCGTGAAATTTACTCGATCGCCGATCGGAATCCGATCTTTTCCGATCCCGATCGCTCAACCCTAGTAAAGATCTATTAAGAGAGTACAATCATATAATAATAAAAGACAAGAGGTAAATTATTCTAGGTAACCATGATATTACTGAGTTGCAGTAATGTGGTATGCCATTCACTGTATAGGACCAGGCCGGGCAGTAGTCTTGAATAGCTGATAGGTGTACAATTAGAGTGTGGGCCCCACCAGACAGAATTTATAGTCTGAAAAACTTCTTTAAGGGTATCTACTGTATGCAACAAAGAATCTTGGAAGACCAAGGCCCAAATAAGTTTGTGTGTGGTCACAAGCATACGCAAAATCAATTACACCATGATCCCCAGCTGTAGCAGAGTGATAGGAGATAGCCTCATATCTTTGTAATGCGAATAAAGTAAAGGTAATCATTAAGGATATGAGTTAGTCTAGAATGTTTTGGAAGTGGTGAGCATTATCTACTGCAGGCCATACATATTAATTTACAAATGAATGGTTGGCCAAGCAAACACGTGTTGGGTAGGTCCACCAGAACACAAGATGCTCTTACTTATCGACTCCTCACATTGGTTCATAGATTTGGTTTCCCCATTAGGGATTTTCCTTTAAAATGTCTATATATTCTAATGGTGGGAATGGGAAGTATTGTCTTTATAACCTGTAATTAGATTTTTTTAAGCTTAGTTGGGTATGGATAAAGTTGACTGTACATAAAGACTCCAATTTTTCATAAAGCCAATTCAATACAATATGGTACTATGTTACCAAACCCATGGCTTCAGTTCACAACATTGTATATTGTGTAACGTTATTACTCTCACAACACATAACTCACATGACATCAGGGCATGCCCAGTCCAAGGGGTAAGGTAAGATATAACTCGCTCTCTTTAACTCAGTACATAGTCACATAGTAGATGAGGTTGGATGAAGACATTAGTCCATCAAGTCCAACCTATAACCCTACAGTCCTTACAGTGTTGATCCAGGAGAAGGCAAAAAACCCATGAGGCTTATGCATCAGCAGCATCATATAGAACATTATACTAGCTAGTAATTAGGTGAATATAACATCATATAGACATCTACTTGCTAGTAATGAGATGAATATAACTTTATTCCATTTCAATCAGGTCCTGCTCCAACCTCTCCATTTCCTGTCCATAGACTTCTATTAAAAAGAGTCAGAAAGATATATAACTAAGTTGCGTTTAACATTGATTTGTATGTTTCAATTCCATTCAAGCTTTTCAACCACTGTATATTCTTTACCAGTAATAATACCCTAATAATATTTGTATTCTGAGTAAATACCAACGTTTTGCTGATGAGAGTATGATAGCTCCAAGGTGGAAGCGCCTACTCTAGGGTTGAGCGATCGGGATGGGAAAAGATTGGATTCCGATCGGCGATCGAGTAAATTTCACGATCACGATCGGAATTCCAATCCCGATCTTTTCCGGCGGGATCGAGGTCGGAGGTTATTTCAAGATCAGCTCGACCGTATTCATGTATATATCTGTAATAGGGTTGAGGCATCGGGAAAGATCGGATCACGATCAGCGATCGAACAAATTTCACGATCAGGATCGGTTGTAAAATGATCGAAAATCGGATTTTAAAAATGATCCTGAAATCTCAAGATTAGCTCAACTTTAACCTACACCATTGCTTAATGTACAACAGATTGACTTTCATAAAGGCATATGGCTGTAAAGCATGTACAATGTGCTGGTGCTCTACAAAACACTTATCAACTTCTTCAAAACTTTGATGGTGAATATTAGAATTGACAACACTGATCTCAGTACAGTGAGTCATCCAAGACATGCAAAATGGATAGCATTACATAAATCAGGTAAATAAACAATTAAAGACCATCCCATATCAGCAGGAAAAATAATAATACCCCAATAATACCAACAATATCAAGAATATTACAATTTTTTTCTATGAACATTAGGAGACTCCAAAAAAGAAAGGGAAAAAAAAAATACAGCCATACATATGAATATAATAAGCATGGAAATTAATACTTATAGGTACTCAGTAGTGAAGTATAATTTCCATTCTCAATTTGAGGCCTAAAGGGACTCTGGTAATCATGTGAAAGATCCAAAAAGCCTACTGACTTAAGAGGCCACTTAGATAATCCCTCCGTAATGGGTTTTCTTACTTTTTTCCATGCCCATGACTGTTCAAGTGCCATTATATTCAGAAATGGTGTGATACATTGGAAATAATTTTATTACTTGGATTCGAAAGGTATCCCAAATGCTCAAGGAATCTGTTTTGAATCTGCATAAAGTACTCAACGTAATTTTATGGTGCGTGACCTAATTTAAGTGACAAGTTCTCTGTGATAGCTATTTTATCTGTGACCATAAAATTTGTTGCAAAAATAGCATTCAGGGGATTTGTATTTCTGTATATCTTAATGCAAAGTCAGATCAATTCCGCATAACCTTTGACTACTTTTTCAGAATTTGCTTTCAACAACAAAGTTAAAATTTGAAAAAAAAAAAAAATCAATACTTTATTTTCATCACATTTATTGAAATTTTAGCAGATACAAACCGGTTTGCAAGAAAAGAATAAGATTTATTTTGTTCCTCATACATTATTATTAACACATTGGGGGGAATTATCAATTTGTCCTGCTACAATTAGGGTTGTGTGATGGGGAAAGATTGGATCCCGATTGGCAATCGAGCAAATTTCACGATCGCGATCAGCTGGAAAATTATCGAAAATTGGATTTTTGAAACGATTCTGAAATCTCAAGATCGACTCAACCCTATTCAGGATATTAAGTAAAATATTGGTCCATTATCTTAAGGACTGAGATATGACTGCTATTATACTGAGTTCAATTTACACCACAATGTTCTGTTTTAGATGTATGGCACCCACACAGGGTCTGTGTGTTTCCCGAACAGGACTTGATTGTGTTAAGCCAACCATATTGACATGGTCAAGTTACAGCTCTATTTTCTAGAAAGTCGAGATCGAACTTCCATAGATGTGCATGAGTCCTATACCTCTATATGCCTCAGATTTCATATGGAAGCATATAGAGTATGGTTGAGCGATCAGGATCGGGAAAGATCGGATCCTGATCACGAATCGAGTAAATTTTGCGATTGCTTTTGGGATCAAGTCAAGTTACACCTCTGTTTTCTAGACAGTCGAGATCGAACTTCCATAGATGTGCATGAGTCCTATACCTCTATATGCCTCAGATTTCATATGGAAGCATATAGAGTATGGTTGATCGATCAGGATCGGGAAAGATCGGATCCTGATCGGCGATCGAGCAAATTTCACGATTCCTTTCGGGATCGGCTGGAAAATGATTGGAAATCGGATTTTAAAATCGATCCTGAAATCTCAAGATCGGCTCAACCCTAATTTTTTCTGATCCTGTACAAATCCAGCAAAAAATGTGATATTCTTTATCTGATACTTAACATATTGTGCAAAAATTTCTTTTTCTCTTGAAAACATTCCCTATAGGTTAGAATATAGTAGTACATGCAGTGCAGAACTAAGGCACTTGAGGCAAATGTGAAACGCGTTCCATGTGTTAGCTGGATTTACCAGCCTGAACCATATGCGAGGAGTGGGTCTCATAGTATCATAGTTATCTATGATGCCAGAAATCCCTGTCTCCCAGTAATATACTGTCCTGTAACGATTACATTACGGGACATTATTTAGCTGGTAGGTAGTGACTCCGAGAATCATATATAACTATTATGCTAAGAATCCCTTTCTCGGCCTACTGTCCAGACCGGTAAATCTGGCTAACACAAAGACAGATTGTATGAATTTAGTCTGACCATGGATACCAGCAAATACAGAAGAGTCATGATTAGTTAACTTTTTGTTTACCTACATAGGATTTTCTATAAAAGAGAGTCTGAAAAGGTTTAAGTCCAACAGATAAATACTCAATTTTTTTCCTGAAATCTTTTTCACCTTTTCAGTCTTTTATTCAATTTGAAATGGATGGAAACTATGCCAATAGCTCCGACGGCGTCGTTTCATAGTATTAGCATTCAGCGTATACATGGGCATCTGGAGTCCATTCTGTTTATGTTCCATTCTTTTGGTGTCCAGTGTATTTATAAAAGGCACAGCAGGCTACTAACAAAAAGAACAGAGACTTGATTTCTTGGGCCTTTCTAAAAAAGCTTGTGAAAAAAAAAAGTGCATTGAAATGGATTAAAATGTATAGAATTTCTCATCATGATACCTTGGGTGAAAAAATCTAAAGTGTTGTATTCTATGGATTGTGATTTACTTATACATTTCATTTAACTAGCTGTGACTATTGTGCAGGAAAACATCACTTTTTACTGAGTTCTATAGGAAATGGTACTTGAGCATCCAACACACTTAGCTTTTAACCTGCTCTTTTTATGGTTAAAAACACTATAAGAAATACAGTGACCATTAAGATGGAATAAAACCACCCTCTTAGGATATAGTACTGGGAATCGTCCTCCTGTACAACACCATGCAAGCTACCATCCTGGATGTAGGTATTAGGGAATACTATGCCCCCAATGTTACCTACTACTGTGGAGATGAGCGAATAGTATTCAAAACTTTAGTTTCGAATACCTCGCTCTATAGGAATGAATGGAAGCGGCCGGCGCTTAACCCCTTGGTGTTCGGCCGCTTCCGTTCATTCCTATGGGAGCGAGGTATTCGAAACTAGAGTTTCGAATACTATTCGCTCTTCTCTATTACCTACTAAAGGGACCATATCCATTACATAGACTGGGTATACTGAGAAGACTTGGTAACTAATAATAATTACATAGTAGTTTTTATTGATATTAATGCATTGTCCCAGAAGAACAACCCCTCTCCAAATGTTCTAATAATAAGACATATAGATATTATATAGTGAGAATCCATTAGGGTTGAGCGATCGGATGCCGATCTGCGATCAAGTAAATTTCACGATCGCAATCAGAATTCTGATCCCGATCTTTCCGGTGGGATCAAGGTAGCAGGTTATCTCAAGATCGGCTCAACCCTATCCATGTATATATCATAAATAGGGTTGAGCGATTGGGATAGATCGGATCCCGATCGGCGGTCGAGCAAATTTCACGATCGCGATCAGCTGGAAAATGATCGAAAATCGGATTTGAAAAACTATCCTGAAATCTCAAGATCGGCACAACCCTAGAATCCCTTCAGAAACCTCTTTATGAGCCAGGACAGAGAGACAGATTTTATTTATGCCCTAAATAGTTGTCAGCAGAACACCTATTCCTTCAGTCGAGCATGTAGGTGTTTTCTTTACGGGAAAAATACTTTAGTATTGGCTCATCTCCCTCGAGAACAAAGTAACATGTTATAATCCAACTTAGCAAACTCTTCTTTTCCTTCACATCTGCTGTCTTGAGAATGTCAGGATACACCATACACATCAGGTGGTTGATCTGTAAAGCCAAAAGCAGATTCAGTCAATGTTTCTCTCTTGTATGGTCACATTAAAGATAAGCTTTTGCAACCTCAACCAATTCAAGCTTGTTGCATCATTTAATAGGTGCCACTTTACAGTGCTGATGCCAGTCTCAAGACAATAGATTTAGTAAAGTAGGTTCAAGGTAAATATCTTACTTCTCATATAAGACAACGCGTATTGAGCTCAGACAGAATTATTTTGTACAACGCCAGCAGGTGAACAGGCTAGCCAGCTGTATTTCTATTTGATTTACTTGTTTCATTTCTATACATGATCAATATTTTGCTCTCTCCTTGTCTTGTTTCTATGATCATTTGCAGCACTTTTCTGGTGCCGTTGGAGTATTTTCTCCATCCTCCCACGGTTCCTGAGCAATCGGTCCAGTTCGATTTGATGCCTTAATGTTATAAATAATCCCTCTGCTGTCAGAATAGATAAGGGGATATGATTCTGATTTCTGATACAATCCAGCTTTGATTGAACAGGGTCAGAGGGATCAGAATTGGGTCCCATTGGCTTAGACTAAAAAGCCAAATTAGCATATCAGGCATCAAACAATTAGTGAAGTTAATTTTAGAAACAGTAGGGTCTAGAGAAAAAATTGCTATCTATGCTAAAATCAATGGAGTGGCACCTATTACAGTAGACCCTCACCATTCATATATCATAGTCAGACATTACTTTAATAGCTGGAATGTAATGATAAATATATCCAGGGAATATATAAAATCTACCCAGTGCAATCATCTGTAGCATTCACTATTATGTAAGAAAGTATTGTGTTTATGAGATAACCCCCTTAAGACTAATTCAATCATTGGTTTCTATATAAAAAGAATCTACTTGTTCTGAAAGACTCCTACATCTGTCTATTTCCCTTATGGTATTGTCATGGGGGACTTGAACATTTGTTTCTGGGTTTCTCCTCCCTTATTAATGGTATTTACTGGGCATCCTGAGTTGGGTTGAGCGATCGGGATCGGAAAAGATCGGATTCTGACCAGCGATCGAGTAAATTTTACGATCGCGATCGGAATTCCGATCCTGATCTTTTCCGGCGGGATTGAGGTCTGTGGTTATCTCAAGATCGGTTAACCTACTCATGTATATATCGGATCCTGATTGTCGATCGAGCAAATTTCACGATCGGGATCGGCTGGAAAATGATTGAAAATCAGACTTTAAAAGCTATCCTAAAATCTCAAGATCAGATCAATCCTAATCCTGTCCTAAGACACATCCAGTTATCACCTTGTCATCGAGTGACCTTTATAACAATAAAGTGGACAACTCCTTTGAAGCTGACTTTAGTTACCCATATGTTCAGGATATCTAGTCTTTAAGAGCTTGCTGGAAACTGCTGCTAATAATGTTCAATACAACATTAAAAAAATAAACAACAAAATTAATTAAAATGGATACAATATGATGTCTATATTCTATTGTCCAGATAAAGGTAACCTGGGAAAGCTAGCTGCAGCTCTAGGAATCTCTTTCTACTTTCCTCCACCGCTGCTTGTTATGGCCGCGCTGCTGCTGTCTTTCCTCTTTTCTGTCTGCATTGATGACCTTCCCCATAGCAATGTCTATGATCAAACAGTAATCTCAGAAACACAGGGCACCTCATTCTGTATTCTGCGAAGCATCTCCTGACTGAGAACTTTAAAGTTGCAGTGATGAGTAATATAAAACCATCAATGGTAAGTTAAGTTGCGCTCTTTCGGCCGGCCGTGCAAGTTTATCAGAGGCAATGGTTCATTGCATCCAGTCTCACGTTTCTATCAGTGCAGGCGTTTAACAGTATTGTCTGAATTACTGTGCAATAGACTGATACAATGCCATTAAGCAGCAGATTCAACAGCAAAACTGAATTGCATTTTATTTGGTTTATGAAAAAAACTGGTTTACAATATGTCCCTTTTGGCAGACCGGTAATGCTATTTAGCTTGTTTATTTTGTCTCCTGTTGACAGCTGGTGATTTAAGCTCCATATTAATGTATTAACCCCTCCAGCCACTAGGGGAGGACACAGCATGAAAAACACGTGTTCGGTAATGGGTATCAAAGACTAGATGAGCCTTTCTACAATTTAACTTTATTTTCTGACATATTCCCTGGTGACGACAACAGGTGTCCATTGTTCACTCAATCTGTAAATGAGAAATGTGCCGCTAAGCCTGGATTAAAGAAGCAAAAAGCAGTCCACCTATGTAAGAAGTACCAGAGCATTTGATATTGGAGCCAAACTATTTCGGAAAGAATAAATGCCTACTTCTAAAGGAACTTGGGCTCATTGCTAGGGTTGAGCGATCAGGATCGGAAAAGATAGATGTACAGGCAGGGTTAGCTAGGGATTACCTTTATTTAGGTGGGAATGTTACTCACCCAGCTCTTTGGGGCTCTATCTGGTTGGGATCCCTGTCAGCTTGCGATATGTGCAAGCTGACTTTTTCACATAGGAATGCATTGACCAGCATTGATTGGCCGAATGCCATACAGAGTACAGCACACGGCCAATCAACACTGGTTCTGATGGAGGCTCGTGAGTCTAAGATCGGACCAGAATGGAGACTGCTGTGGACCGATCTTAGACTCCGTCTCCTCTGGTAGAACCAGTGTTGATTGGCCGAATGCTGTACTCTGTATGGCATTCGGCCAATCAACGCTGGTCAAAGCATTCCTATGCCGAGATGTAGCAGAGCTGGCCATGCGCACAGCTCGGCTACTCCGGAGATGCAGCTGAGCTGAGCGCATGGCCAGCACTGCTAAACCGGAGATGAAGCAGAGCTGGCTGTGCACTCAGCTCGACTACTCCGGAGATCGAGCTCAGTGCATGGCCAGCTCTGCTACAGTGTTGATTGGCCAAGTGCTGTACTCAGAAATGTAGCAGAGCTGAGTGTGCACTGAATCCTGCTGCACATCAACGATGCAGCAGAGCTGAGTGTGCACGGAACCCTGCTGCACACTCAGCTCTGCTGCATTAGAGATGCAGTACTCTGTATGGCATTTGGCCAATCAACGCTGGTCAATGCATTCCTATGGGAAAAAGTCAGCTCACGCATATCGTAAGCTGTCAGGGATCCCAACATAATACAGTGACTTGGGCATGTTAGATGCCCCCAGACATGCTTCCCCTGCTGTCCCAGATGCATTCCAGGGTTTTGGCATCATTTCCTGGGGTTTCATAGTGGACTTGGTGACTCTTCTGAGTCGAAGAGTGGGATCCTCTGAAACGAGCATTTTTTCCCCATAGACTATAATGGGGTTCGATATTCGTTTAAATAGTCGAATATTGAGGGGCTAATCGAAATGAATATTGAATATCGAATATTTTACTGTTCGCTCTTCTCTACTGGCAACCACTTGAGTGGCTCAAAAACTTTAAAAATGTAAAACTTTTTGGAAATTCAGTATGAATAAATGAGAGTATGAGAGTTGTGTGATTCCTAAAAAGCTGATTAGAAAACTAAGGAAATAATACTGTTGTAGGCTAAGGCCCCACAGGACATCCCACAGCAAAAAAAATACAACGGATCGCGGTTCTTCCCGCTGCGCTCTAGACAGAAGGTTCACAAAGGTTTCCTCTGCGGACTTTGTTACAATTATACCTATGTGGAATCTACCAGCATTTTCATAGATATAATTGACATGCTGTGATTTCCAAAACTGCACCGGCATGTCTGCCCCACGGTTTTTACCGCAAAGTAGGCATGGGATTCGCTAGAATCCTATCCACTTTGCCCTGACTGTAAAATGTTTCCTGCGGTGTTTCCGCTGAGGGCAATTCGTGGAGCCCCAAACTAAACCACAAGATCTCTCATGACTAGTGTTGAGCGAATAGTATTCGATCGAATACCTCGCTCGCATAGGAATTCGATGTGTTTAACCTCTTGGTGTTCGGTCGATTACACGCATTCCTATGCGGACGAAGTATTCTATCAAATACTATTCACTCAACACTACTCATGACCGATAGCTAGGACAATTACTTTGGGTCAAAAAGTGCTGCGTGTTTTACAGATCAAGATCAAGGTCATGTATCCTTGAGTTTCCCATTACTAAAACATATGGTAAGGTATTCATTGGGGGAAAACTGCGGAATGTAAGCATTTAATGGATTTAAGAGTGTAACAATTTTATTCGTCATCTGAGACTATGCAGAATCCAGAGTTCTGATGATCTATGTCTGAAATATAATCAATTCTATGCTAATCTTCTTCATGGTAAATAAATAATAAAAAAAACATCAAGCTGATAATATTTGCTTCTTATCTTATGTAATTTTGGTAATTTGCTTATAAACCAATGATTTTCCTTCCAGGAGGCGCACTGATTGCCCTTGACATAGAAGTATCCTGTATTATATCACAGCTTGCCACCCATATAAACCACGCAGCTGTGCTTTGTGTTGTCAATCCACTTCGATGCTTTAAAACAAAATAAAATCTGGGTTTTCGAAAGGATAAATTTACCTTCTTTAAAGATAACCTACACCACAAATCACTTGTGAATAATACGGAATAATTTCTCATTTTCATAGCGGTGCAAAATATATAGACACAAAGATGCCACCACTAATAAAACCCAATTCAATCAACACATTATTATTTAAAGGATTTTTTTTTTTTTTTTTAGTTTTCCTTTCATTTGTTCCAGTATATATATATATAAAAAAAGTAAAGCAACTTTGAAAATAGTTCTGATAAAAAAAAACTAGCTTGTTCAATGTTTTTCAACGTCTTTTTTTATAGTTGGTTATCTTGCAGCATATACGATTCAAGAGTGAAGATAAACATAGCTACATCTGTATGTGGAGCAGACTACTAGTAGAATATTAGGAATTGGAACAAGTGGTGTGAAGGCTGTGAAGGTGTGAAATATATAAGAAGGCATACTCACGTGTCCATAGTGCTCTGTTGACAACATACATTCAGTCTTGTATATGTTACCGGCAATGTATCAAATCCGGCATTCTATAGAATGCCGAAAACTAGCCGGTAATGTATGAAATGATTCATCATTTCATTCATTGCCTAGGCATTCTATAGAATGCCAAATGAGAAAGCGGCAAAGTATGAAATAGGTGACATCTCCGAGGATCGCTTCGTTCGTTCCGGCAAAGCACTAGCATCTCCGAGGATCAGTTTGTTCGTTCTAGCAAGACACTAGTAACTCCAATCGCGCAAGTAACTAGCATCTCCGAAGGTCATTTCCTTTGTTACGGTAAGGCATTAGCATCTCCGATCACTTTGTTCATTACGGCACCGCATTAGCAACTCTGATAGTGCAAGGCACTAGCATCTCCGATCATGCTTCGTTCCGGCAAGCGATACAAGTGACTTCGAACAATTTAATAAATGTTCTCATCATTTTCAAAATTATTTTCTCACTTTTTTTTCCCCTTTACATAGCTTTAGGTAGGTTTGTTTTTTGTGGGATGCACTGTGGTTTTCATGGTTATCATTCCGGGATAAATTTTATGTATTTTAGCAATCTCTTTATAGTATGGGTGATCTATGATGTCATCAAAATGTAGAAAAACATAGATAATTAATCTGTTTTTCTACATTTTTCAAAGAATAAGGGAGAGTTCACACGGTGTAACGTGCCACGTGATGTGGCACGTGTACGCCGCGGGAGCCTTTGCGGGCCGTACACGCTCCCATCGTATGCGCCGCGCTAGTTTGCGGTCGTGATGCAGCCGTGATGTTGCAAACTAGCGTGGCGCATACGATCCTTGCTCCCATTGAAATCAATGGGAGCGTGTACGGCCCGCAAAGGGTCCCGCGGCGTACACGTGCCACATCACGCGGCACGTTACACCGTGTGAACCCTCCATAAAACTTTGTTTTGTGACCAAACAATTTTTTATTTTTTATTTATTTTTATTTTTTTAAACACAAGGGGACTTGGGGCCACATGATGGCTCAGTGGTTAGCACTGCAGCCTTGCAAAGCTGGAGGCCCGGTGTTCCAATCCCGCCAAGGGCAAAAAACCATCTGCAAGGAGTTTGTATGTTCTCCCCGTGTTTGCGTGGATTTCCATCCCATATTCCAAAAAAGACATACTGATAGGGAAAAAATGTACATTGTGAGCTCTGTGTGGGGCTCACAATCTACATTTAAAAAAAAAAAAAAAAAAACACAAGGGGACTTAAACTTTTAGGACACAATGCATTACTATATTGCAATATACTTACTGTATGTTGACGGCTTTAACCCCCTTTCCTCACTTTTTTTTACTTTTCCTTTTTTTTTACTTTTTAGATTCTTAGACTTTACTTTTTTCTTAAAAGCTTCACCATAAATATATGAGGTTAAGCTGCAACACCAGATACAAACTGTAGACGCATGTGGTGTTACTTGTAAGTAGGGTTGAGCCGATCTTGAGATTTCAGGATTGCTTTTAAAATCCGATTTTCAATCATTTTCAAGCTGATCCCAATCATGAAATTTGCTCGATCGCTGATCGGGATACGATCTTTCCTGATCCCAATTGCTCAACCCCATTAATGATATATACAAGAATAGGATTTAGCCGATCTTGAGATAACCTCCGACCTTGATACCACCGGAAAAGATCGGGATCGGAATCATGAAATTGACTTGATCGCCAATTGGAATCCGATCTTTTCCGATCCCGATTGCTCAACCCTACTTGTAAGAATGAAAAAAACCGAGCCCTGTTTTTCCATTGTCTGATTATAAAATCCATTTAAATATATTAAATCTTGACATAATACTGACACGGTAGCTGTTTATTTGCTACTTTTTGGCTTAGTAAAATGTTTTCTAGAATAATCTGTCACAGTTAGATAGGCAACGCAACGAACATAGAAAATACGATCATGCATTAGAAACCTCCGTTCCTTGATACAAAATCCTTAATTTCTTTTCTTATGTAATGCAAGATGCCCCGCTGGATGAGAGTGAGGTTCTCATTGTGGATTCAGGACAGGGACTCTGCAGGCTTCACTGCTGATGAAACAGGAAGGGATTCAGAAAATTAAAGTGTTTGGTAAACAAAGTTATCCGGAGGGAAATCGTTAAAGAAATTTCCTCCACAGAATGTGGAAAGTGAAAGGCGAGGTTGCTCTATTACATAGAGAACTAATCAGAGTGCATATTAACTTTAATACCTGGGAGGATCCACAAACAGAAAACTGAGCTTGTATTTTAATTGAAATATACAGCTGTTTCATTTATCACTTGACTTGGATGCTTGTAATGTGGAAAGATAACTCTCTGAAAACGTCCTCCCTCTCCTAAGCTAAATCGATGGTAAAGACCAATATATTCTAAGTATTCCTGTAATATTATTATTAATGAAATCCAAGTTTTCAAACCGTATGCAAGACTGGCATTGTATTTTATTTTGGATTTTATTCATGTTCAAACCCATTAACTAGGTCAGTAGCCCATAAAATGCCATGACATTGACTTGAGTTGTACATTTATTGCTTCATGTGTCCTGACTCCAGTAGAAGCCAACACTCTCCACCTCCCCTTCTTCTGAATGGGTTTCAATGCAAGCGTGCAGATGCTAGGCTACTTGCAACATTTGTTTTCTTCCACTGGAGCTTTATACTCCTTCACTTCATCTTCAGGTTTCTATGGTGCCTGGTGCCCAAAAATTGTCATCATGTGGCCTATTAGAATACAGTTTTTGTATAATGGACTTTGATCGCGCTGTAGGTTGCATGATGCCTTTGTTGCTTTGCTATTTGTCTTCTTATGTGTATCTCTTTTGTTGTGGTCCGCAGACTTCTCTTTGACATTCCCCTTGAAATGCAGCGTGTGTTTATGCCTGACACCCTTGGTTTTCTAGGGGTCTTGACTGCCTCAGGTTCTGGACCAAAAAACGGGTAGCCACAACTGAATGCCAATGCATGGTACTGACGTACAGTCGCGCACTCCGCTCCGGATTATACCCAATGAATGGACCTAGTCGGGTGGAGGGAGCATCTTCAGGTTGATTTGCGAGGCAAATCGGCCTGAAGAATGAGCATGTCCGGTTCCCATTGAAATCTTCTGAAGTCTTCTTGGATTTTGAGGCGAATTCAGCCTCAAAATTCCTACCAAAATACCCCGTGTACACTCATCCTAATAGGTTTTTATGGTATCAGCAGGAGACAAAGAACTCCTGTTCTCATACAATCACACTAGCCAATATTAAATCCATCATTGTAGATACGTAAATCCCTGATCATGTCATTCCCAATGGCTAAAAATATCTGTTTTTGTCTATTCTGTACAATCTGAACCTCATTTGTGACCACTTTTTCTACACCAAAAAACTGAGTGGCTGATAACTGGGATTGCTGGCAAGTTCGATACAATTTATTTGTACCCAGTTCTGGTATTAAGTTACCGTATATAGTTGAGTATAAGCCGACCCGAATATAAGTCGAGGCCCCTAATTTTACCACAAAAAACTGGGAAAACTTATTGACTCAAGTATAAGCCGAGGGGGGGGGGAAATGCAGCAGCTACTGGAAAATTTCAAAAATTAAAATGGTTGGAGTTTTTGGGTGCAGTAGTTGATGGGTGCTGGGGAAGGGAAGGGGGTGTTTTTGTTGTCTGTCTGCCCCTTCCCTGAGCTTGAGGACTGTTTTTTTTCCCCCACTTGGAATTCAGTCTGGCTGAATATAGGGTATCTGCAATGCTCCTATTAACCCCTCCCCGATGGAACAGGAGCTCTGCAGATCCCCTATATTCAGAGGACTGGGCAATTTCAAACACAGAGATATCTAATGTGTATGTGTTTCACAGTAATTTTCTACTTTTATATGTATTCTAGAGAAAGGAGGGATTTACAACTTTTGTTTATTTTATTTGTGTCTAATATTTTTTTAAAGCTTCTTTTTTCTTCCTCACTATTTTATGGGAGATTCTATACATTACTATTTCGGCTGGTCATAGACCCCCCCCCAAAAAAAAAAAATAAATAAATAAATAAATAAAAATAATAATAATTATTATTATTTTTATTTTTTTTGGCTTGATTCAAGTATAAGCCAAAAGGGGCTTTTTCAGCACAGAAACTGTGCTGAAAATTTCAGCTTATTCTCGAGTATATACGGTAAGTTTATTACCTTTTTTTCTTTGTCAAAAAAAAAGCAGGGTAACAATTTTTTTAATCAATTAGTGTCAATCTGACATTAGGAAAACTAAAGCCCTATAACCAAGGTTAAAAGAAGCTCTTCTTTAACAAATTGGCATCTTAAGTAGCCCATGAATAAAAACAATGACCTCTTGGAAATCATCACAGAGCTCTAAGTCCACTTCAACTGTAAATTCAATTTAAGAAGGTTGAGAAACCTGAGAGCTTCCTTTATGTTAAGATACAACGTGTGAAAATCAGACTCTAATTTCCACTTAAATCTCCTTGTCATTCCCTGTAACTATTTCCTAAACTTCTGTCAATTCAGCTCTCAGCAGTTTATTCTCACAAAGTAAATACATTATGGTAATCCATTTTTTTTCTTCTGAGATGAAAATTCTTATCTTAACATTGTTGCCCCAGATGGCATTGAACAGTGCACAAGAGTAATAATGTAAGTCTAATTCACACTGTGTATGCAATGTTCTCAAACAAACAGCAAACTAAAGGTTCAGGGATTGCCGGATTTATTCAAGCTTTATGCATTTATGTATTTCTTATGGCTGATAATAGAGAAATAATAAGATACAAAATAGCCAGATACTTAAAGAATATTCCTTTAGTTTATTGTCTCTGTGCTTAGGTAGGCCAAAGCCAAGGATGAAGAAACGAGGTAATATTACATAGTGAACCGAAAGTGTATTCATTATGGAACGTTTTTAGTTTGCTGCAAAGATTCAACGGAGGGATGATGGACTGAGTCACTTCTGTAGAAGATAGAATTTAATGCTCCTTGTCTGATCAACGGAAGCAACTTAATACCGGGCGAAAATGAATTTCATGTGCTAAAAAGAGTGCTTAAAAATATTAGGTAGTCTAAGGTGAATCTTCATCCGGCATAGTTTGTATTCCGTGACTTCTGGATGTGTTGTCGCTATATATTTTTCTGTAAATTTACGAAATAGAAATGACAGCTAGTAGACGAATAAAAATAATAAAAAAAAGCATTCAGTAAAACATCCTACATATACAGTATAACAGGAAAATGAAATAAAATTACCTACTATGATACATTCCCGTGAAAAAATCATTCTATCTATCTATCTATCTATCTATCTATCTATCTATCCATCCATCCATCCATCCATCCATCCATCCATCCATTCATCTCCATCTATCACAGTAGATGAGGTTGGATGAAGACATCAGTCCATCCTATCACCCTACAATCCCCTAAAGTTTATCTATCTATCTATCTATCTATCTATCTATCTATCTATCTATCTATCTATCTACAGTATCTATCTATCTATCTATCTATCTATCTATCTATCTATCCATCCATCCATCCATCCATCCATCCATCCATCCATCCATCTCCATCTATCACAGTAGATGAGGTTGGTTGAAGACATTGGTCCATCCTATAACCCTACAATCCCCTACAGTCTATCTATCTATCTATCTATCTATCTATCTATCTATCTATCCATCCATCCATCCATCCATCTCCATCTATCACAGTAGATGAGGTTGGTTGAAGACATCGGTCCATCCTATAACCCTACAATACCCTACAGTCTATCTATCTATCTATCTATCTATCTATCTATCTATCTATCTATCTATCCATCCATCCATCCATCTCCATCTATCACAGTAGATGAGGTTGGTTGAAGACATCGGTCCATCCTATAACCCTACAATCCCCTACAGTCTATCTATCTATCTATCTATCTATCTATCTATCTATCTATCTATCTATCCATCATAGTAGATGAGGTCTATGAAGACATCAGTTCATCAAGTCCAACCTATAACCCTACAATCACCTACTGTCTATCTATCTATCTATCTATCTATCTATCTATCTATCTATCTATCTATCCAAAGTTTTTGCCACCTTCCTGGTTAATTTAAATTGCACCAATCTTTTCCCTCAAATTTTTTTGTGAATGTTGGTACGTTTTAAGCCACACTGCTTTTCCCAAGCCCCCTTGCCCTCTTATCATACAAGGCGCCAGAAGTATCTAAAGTTCTATATATACGATGCCAAGCATGTGTTTTGGATGCAAGTTTATTTTAACTTTATGCACACAACAGCGACTTTTTTGACTAATTTAACGTCCATTATGAATGGTCACCAATATCTGGTTTTGACGACCATTGCATCTATTCTATTACATTTTCTGTTCTTAATGACCAAGTGTCGTCTGCTTTGCATCAGTCAATGAAAAAAACAGATGGATTTCATTGATCTTTCTTTTTTTATCCCACCCACCAATCTATTTTACATACATTAAAAATGGATCCATTGAGGACAACACAGTGGCTCAGTGGTTAGCACTGCAGCGCTGGAGTCCTGGGTTCAAATCCTGCCAGGGACAAAAAAAATCTGCAAGTAGTTTGTATATTCTCCCCGAGGTTTCATGGATTTCCTCCCATACTCCAACATACAGATAGGGAAAAATGTACATTGTGAGCCCTATATATGGGGCTCACAATCTACAATCAAAAATAAAAAATGGATCCATTGATTTCAATTGGGTCTGTGAAATTAGACAAAGATAGAGCATGTCCGTTTTCTTAAAGGCAGTCAAAAAACTGCCAAAGTAACAGAGTTGAATAGATACATTGAAATGAATGTGTTCTAAAATTTAATTAATATCCCCAATAATTATTAGAATTATGGGGTGTGAGCGAGCATTCTATAAGCATATATTTTTTATTTATTTATTTTATTATTAATTTGATTATTACATAAATCATCCATATATTATATCACTATAGTATACCAAAATATTATTATTATTATTATTATTATTATTATTATTATTATTATTATTATTATTATTATTATTATTATTATTCAACGTTCATTTAGCCATATATATTAGGAAAAATTGACTCTTTAAAATGCTTCAAATACGGAAAAATGTATAACCTCATGAAGTACACTCAGTGCACAGACCGTCCTACATTGCATAATAGAAAGCTGTGGGACCAGGCACTAAAGTATAATTCAAACTATGATAATTGTACAACCGCAGGTCCCAAGAATTTAGGAACAACACAAAATTGCAATGTAATGTAAAGTGTATTGACATACTAAACATTTGCCGTATGCGCAAGAACCACTTGAGAGAGTGCCAAGTAAGTATAATAATTGTCGATAGAACTTTCGAATTTTGACAGGTTTACCTTTATAGCCATTGATGTGAAGTTGTGTCACTTAGGGTATAACATTCTATCTTTCCAATTTAAAAGCCATTTCTTAAAATTTTATGACCATAAAACAAGCTTATTGTTTGTTACTTTTTAAGTTTCTTTGTCTGCCAGGTTCCTTCGCGATTGGTACAGGGCATTTGGTGTGGCTTGCAATATAAAATAAATTGTACTGACTTGTCATTGAGAAAGGTGATGATTCAAAATTGGTTTAGAGCTGTGAAAAAGAGCTCCAAGTCATGCCCGGTACAAACGGTAATATTGTACTGTGTAATGTTCCCAAGACTCTTCAGTTTCCAATTTCCAACACATCACTAAATATACTGTATATAGCTAGCTTAAAACTCCTCTTATGATGCCCCATTTTCGTCTTTGTAGTACGGGTGTTCTGCTTAACCAAACTAGGATTACCTGTCTGTTATCTGGAATGATCTTAGACTGTGGGGTGTTTTGTGCATTTTTTATTGTTCAATTTTTTTATTGTTCAAATTGCAGAAACAATGCAAAATAAAGGTGTGTGAATACAATGAAAGGGCCTTAATAAGGCCATCCATAAACTTTTTGTAAGTTTTAAAGTGATATTACTTGCAAATATATATATTTATTTAATCATATTCTGGTTCGAGGGTTGCTAGGTGATTTGCAAAGTCAAACTACAAGTTTTCAGTCCAAGATGTAGAGCTTTATTCACTTCCAGTCAGTAGTGCATGCAGTAGCAACTAAAGACACAAAATAAACACCTGCCCGTCTGAGCTCTAACTAAACAAAAGATGGTTGCCTCACCTATAATAGAAACCAGTTCAAGTAGTCAGGAACCTCTAAGGTAGTAACAGCCTCCTAGGTGGATTTCCAGCCAAGCTTTGACCCCAGTCTGCTAAGAGAGCAGACTTCTTACACCTCGCTAACAAGGATAACCTGACACATCTGGGCTACTGCAGGAGGGTCCGCAAGGTGTGGACTGGAGGGGTTGGGAATGACAAGTCCCACTACCAACCTACCTGTCATTCCCTAAACATCCAGCACAGCACTAAACAATGCTCAACAAACCAAGCTGTTTTGCTGAAAAAACAACTTAACTGGATTTTCACCACCTCACCCATCTAAGCAATCTGGGTGAGATTTACAGCCCCTTCAGTATTATCCCAGCCGTAGGCTTACAATTAGGGTTGAGAGATCGGGATCGCAAAAGATCGGATTCCGATCGGCGATTGAGTAAATTTCACAATCGCGATCGGAATTCCGATCCTGATCTTTTCGGTGGGATCAAGGTCGGGGGTTATTCCCCATATTGCTTGACTACTGGCCAATCCTTGTGGGAAAAGCTAACATTAGGGTTGAGCGATTGGAATCAAAAAAGATCGGATTACGATCGGCGATGGAGCAAATTTCAGGATAGGTGCATTCTTGATAAGACTAGAATGACTAGACTAGATGAGACTAGAATGTTTCGGAAAAGGCTACCTGTGGATATAATCGATCACACAAATACAGTCTATAAATCTTGACCCAGCTGCTGATAAAATCCTAATACAAGTTATTCTATTTTTCATTTTATCACAAACAGATCTACTAAAATGATATCTTACTGTTAGGCTCATCATTTGATTTAAAAAAAAAAATTGTGTTCTGAAAGTTTTTGAGGCAACATCAAACTTTTTTGTCTTTATTTCATTCGTATCACTTTAAATACATCTGTAGACTCAAATGCTTTCTCTCCTTTTTTGAATATGTTTGTGAGACAGTTTAATAATAGATATATTCATTTCAACTTCTATCACTGAGAAAATGGAAGGGTTGGCTGACAACAAATTGTGTTGATTCAAAGAAAACAAAATAAAGAAGAATTTCAAGGGAATTTGTCTGATTTCTAAATATTTTTTTTCTATATTAAAATAGAAGCCATTGCATACTCATTTTGAGATTGTTGCACCGCTGCAGATTTTTTTCTGCGATGGGTGGTTGGGATTAGCCATACAAACCCCTCATTTTTGCAACGTAGGGACTTGACCTTCAAGGTAAATTGCTTTCAAAAATAGAAGTGTTAATAGTTTATTTTTGTCAATTAATTAAAATTAAGTGAAATGAAGTGAAAGAACCTAAATCAAATCAGTATTTGGTATGATGACCCTTTGAACTCAATATTATTGAGTCTGTCTGGGATAACATGAAGAAACAGAGTTGAAGATATGTGATTAGTTCTCCAAGATATTTGGAACAACCTCTCTACTGAGCTCAATAAAAAGCTGTGCCCAAGTGTACCTAGAAGAATTGATGTTGCTTTGAAGGCAAAGGGCAGTCACATCAAGTATTATGATTTATATTTCTGTTTTGTTCTTTAATTTTATTTTTTTCATTTTATCAATACTCCTATAAGAACAGACAAGATAAAAGAACTTCCTCTGAAATATAAAAAACAAGAAAAAAACATTAAATCTGTTACTTTGAAGGAAGTAACAGAAACAGCGCTATACAGGAACCTTGCTAGTGCCAGCTGGCAGAAGAGCCCACCACTGAATGCCAAGATATAGGACTCAAATTACAATTTACCTTCCATTGTAAATGTACTGTAACGGTATCCTACAACTGATAGCTTCCAGTATGTATGCAGGAGCAGTTGGTTTACTCCCAATTTGGATACAGCATTGCCTGATGAAGAAACCTATTCGGTGTTTTTAACGCAAGCTCATCTCTGTCAGCCAATACCTATCTCTCAGTAGCTCTCTACAATGTCCTGTTTTTTTTTTGTTTTTTTTTCTATTCTTTTCATTTTACTCCATCACCTATGTCATAGGATGGTGTCCAAGTAAGAGCTGCAATTTAAGTTTTGGGCTCCAAGATAGAGCCTTGTACTCCACCAGCATGGGCACCAGGTTATTTTCTTTTTACTCTCTTTACATATTATTTATTGACCAATACATAGTTACATACGTAACAACTACTGAGGGAATACGCTGGAGGACAATGAAGGTCTGTTCACACAGAGTTTTTTGCCAGTGGCTTTTGACGCAGAATCCTCCTCAAAATCCACTGCCAAAAATGCATATGTAGTGACTTCAATGGGAGCTGCTCGATTCTTTTTTCTGCTAACTAGTAGCGGAAAAAAGAAGCGGGCTGCCCTATCTTTTTGCAGATTCCACGGCTGACTCAGTCATGGCGACCACAGAGCAACACTCCATTCATTCGGGCCTAATCCAGAGCGGAATGCCACAGCGGGATGCTGATGCACTCCACTGGCATTCAGTCATGGCTAACCATGCGGTATGTTCACACGCGGAAGCCATTTTCCACTGTGTGAACATACCCTAAGGATTACAGAAATGGTTATAGTAGTGACCTCTTCACCAGCTTGATCAGCAAGTTAGTCAGCAAGGTGCACCCTGATGTTCAGTGAGCACTGTCTGCTATATGTACAAAGGGGAAGGTAAGAGCAGGGAGGCTGATAAGTCATTAGCAACAGCCGCCTCCCTGCTCTCACCTCCCCCTGTGAACACATAGTAGACAATGCTCACTGAACTTCCGGTAAACCTTGTTGGCTAATTATCAATAAAAATGGGCTAATTCAAAAGCGGCAGAGAGGTTTAACAAACAAAGGGTATGTCTGGAATAGCCTTTCTAAAGGCTAAGCAAATATATGCTTAGTTAAAAATGAGTTTTCCCAATGATAGAATCCCTTCAATAGGATGTACCCGTTGCGATGTCCTCCCTAATATGATATGTTGTGATATAAACTGAGATAGCAAAGCTTTGCTCTGGAGGTTCTCCACGCAGATAGGATAATGCAGATGTCCAAGAGTAACTTCTCCTCTTAATGATTAGTTCACTATTATATTAGCTCTGGTCAGAGATGGTTAGTCTTTTCATCCCTTGCGGGGGGGGGGGGGGGATTTCTGTGACTTAAGTGTCTCAAAAAGAAAATGGAGAAGGTTGTATCTCAGGGGTTGCCTTATGTAAAATGGTGACTGCTTTCTCACTGTACCTCAGATGACACTTGCTCTTGTTCCTCTTTCTCACTCTCTCTGCTTCAAATGAAATGGAGGAGTCTTTTCTCTTTCCCTCAGACATGATGAAACAGTCTCTCCAAGGCTACTCCAAGATCAGATAGAGGATTCTTTTTACCCACTCCTCCTCACAGCTCCGCCATTTCAGTCTCCACTTCCTTCTCCCTCTGTCAGGCTCCACCCACTTCCTTCCTCTGCTAGGTTATTCAAAGTGAACATTTGAGAACACATACCACAAAAACCTAAAATGTGTCTGGTCCTGGATCAGAAACTGGCCCGGTACTGAAGTGGTTAAATACCATATGAATGAAAAAAGCAAAAAAAAAAATGATGCATGGCTGAAGTGCATCAATATGTTCAAGGAAGAGAATGTTGGACTGCACATTAAATTTGGACACCATGCCAAAAATTTACCTTTTTTTTTTATTTTATTTTTTTGGTGCTCAGGAAAAACTGAGCTATGTATGACCCATTGATTGATGACCCAATAGAATTTGCTTGTATTAACCCTGAAAATATTACAAAAATATTTCACTTATTTCCTTTCTTTAAGTGTTGCGAGTAGTTCCCTATGTAACCTTGACACATTGTTTCAACTTTTTTAGTTTAAGATCTAACTTCTTAAAAGACCTGCCTTCCATTCCAAGGACGTTTACGTGAAATGTACATTTCGGAAATAGTATTTGTAACAAAATGTAAAGATTCTTTAAAGCATGGAACAGTAAATCAGGCTATATTACTGAACAGTGTAAGAATGTGGCATCATTCTAATAGAAGAACATGCATCAATGAGATATTGATCTTGCCGGGATAAAGAGAAGGCCTGCTGAATGCACTCGAAAGTAGAAAGAGTGTTATCTCTATGGTGCAGTATTTGTTCAAGTAGTACACAACCACGGCAAAAACAGCAGTCTGTCTTTTTTTATAGTCTATACATGGCTTCTCTGACAGCACCAGCTTCTTTTTCAGGCTGCAAGATGACTTTTCATTTGTAGAGCCGGACCTCTGATAACCTTTGTTTTTCTTGTGTTGATCGTTATCTTCTTCTTGTTAGACGCTTTCTTCCTTCCGATTTTCTGTTCTTTTGCTCTGCTGATATTTTATTATAATTTCTGAAAAATTGCAACACATAAATTTTGTCCCGGAGCTGTTTCTTGATTGTTTGTCACCGTTGTTGTCATAAATATATAGAAATAGGGCTTTGTGTTATGCAGGTTATATTGCTTTTATTCCTCACCTTGGGTTGAACTGGTGCTTTGAATGTATGATTGCTGAGTTTTGGCATAAATGTGAGCGATGTCTGTACTTTGTAATGTTATAATAATACATGTTATTGGTAAAGGAGGATAATAATAGTAATAATAGCAGTAATAATAATAAGTATATACAACAGTTAACAAATGTGGTATAAAGTATATGCAATATTACATCTGACCCTCTATTTAAAATCAGAAAGTGCCTAAAATCCTAAGTAATACTAACTCATGCTGACCAGTAACATGATTGCAAAATTAATGTTTATAGTGAGGGCTAGGGCGACTTCTTATTCATGCTACAAATATTCTTTTAGATTATTGTATCCTGTATTTATGGTCTTACTGTGAATTACACAGTCCAGTTACATTAATGTGACCACCTGTCAGAATCCAGAATAACCACCTTTGGCAGAGCGGACCGCTGTGAGACGTGCAGAAAGAGAGGGGATGTTGTGATGATGATCACTGGGATGTTGAGCCATGCCGACTCCAGTGCCGTGGCCAGCTATGCTAGGTTACACAGTTGAGCATCCATGGCGCGAACAACCCGATCGAGGTGGTCCCACAGATTCTCCATTGGGTTCAAGTCCAGGGAATTTGCTGACCAAGGGAGTACGGTAAAGTCATCCTGGTGCTCCTCAAACCACACACGTACACTGTGAGCTTTATGACATCTCGCATTGTGCTGCTGGTAGATGCCATCATCCTGAAGAAAAACAATTCATATGTAGGGGTGAACATGGTCCGCAAGGATAGATGCATGCTTGTGTTGATCCATCGTGCCTTCCACAATGATGAGCGCACCCAGATGGCTGATGACACGTGCCTTCTGCAATTGGTTATTTAACATTGACGTCAAAAGTAGGCGGTGGTCACATTAATAGGACTGGACTGTTTATATAGATGGACGGCAAAACTGTCTAGCAAAACCCTGACCTGACTACCGGTAGAAGGTTTCATCTGGAATTTAGTCTTTTCAATATTGAAGGTAAACAGCTGATCAGGATTTTCTAATAGATATTTGAGAAGTTGAGGGTAGATTACAGTGGCTTAATGGGAGTGTGTCATCTGAAAATTACCTATTTTTAAATAATAGTATAAGGGTGGAGGCTATGCCTCCAGGTAGCCAAAACCAGAAATTGCGCTCCTCCCAACTCAAATAATCAGATGTCCAATTGGAAAAAATGATTGCGAAGAGGAAATTGTTCAACGTTTTTTGAGATCATGCATTTCGGGGTATCGCGATATTTAACAAAACACCCCTTTGTCAGACCTCTATGCTATAAATTCTGGCTTATGTAGCCTCCACCTATATACTACTACAGCGGCTACAGTCCTCCAGACAGCCGGTTACCCAGCTGGTATGACCCAGAATTTCAAGTTATCTTTGCCATTGCTACAAAGATAATTAACGGTAAGATAATGGTAATCCGTTCGGGGAGTCTGCATGGGCACCCCCAAATGGAATACCAATGCATTGCCAAGCAGTGTGCAGTGAAAGCACACAGACCCCATATAGTCTATGGATCCGTGTGCTTTCACTGCACACCACTTGCCAGTGCGTTCAGTAGTCAGTTTGGGGGGGTCCCTATGCGGACTCCCCGAACTGATTACCAAATGTAGATGTGAATGAGGGGTTACTGGGAACAGTGAATTGTCCCCAAATTTTTGAGGAAAGTTTGTTCTTTGTTAAGTTTATTCTTTGAAGTTTCTGTATAACAATATCATAAGTTAAACCAACAATCTGATATTCTTGGCTTCTTCCTTGATCTGTGATCTTCTCTTCTATGGAAAGGTTGCAAATCTGTTTGGCAAAAAAAACAAATTTACAAGTGTCAAGAACAGCGTTTGACAACATCTGAATAAATTCCAACATGTCAGGTCAGATTTTTAACAGAGTTGCCTTGAGTCAGGGACTAACACAGCCTTTAATATCACGTAATACTCGAGTTGCAATGGATGTGTGTGTGATGGAGCTTGACTTTTTGTTTCTTTAAAGTGACACATCTCCCCCTCCTCCGTTCCAATAAATAATTTCTTGATAACATTATTATGCTGTATCTACCATATTCTGTGTTCTTTTTGGCTGATCTGTGCGCAAGAAGATGAGCAAAAATAAAAAGATAGTGAGATTATTAATACAATTGTACCAGTTTTATGGCATAAAATGCAACACATTTTTGCACAAGCCATATTTGTGCAAATGTTTATGAACTAATGTGATTTTTATTTATTTATTTTTTATTAGAGATGAGCGAACAGTGTTCTATCGAACTCATGTTCGATCGGATATTAGGCTGTTCGGCATGTTCGAATCGAATCGAACACTGCGTGGTAAAGTGCGCCATTACTCGATTCCCCTCCCACCTTCCCTGGCGCCTTTTTTGCTCCAATAACAGCGCAGGGTAGGTGGGACAGGAACTACGACACCGGTGACGTTGAGAAAAGTAGGCAAAACCCATTGGCTGCCGAAAACATGTGACCTCTAATTTAAAAGAACAGCGACGCCCAGCTTCGCGTCATTCTGAGCTTGCAATTCACCGGGGACGGAGGTTTCCGTCCAGTTAGCTAGGGCTTAGATTCTGGGTAGGCAGGGACAGGCTAGGATAGGAAGGAGAAGACAACCACAACAGCTCTTGTAAGAGCTAAATTCCAGGGAGAAGCTTGTCAGTGTAACGTGGCACTGACGGGCTCAATCGCCGCAACCCAGCTTTCCCAGGATCCTGAATGGAATACACTGACAGTGTATTCCAGTATACCCGATATATACCCCCGATACCCGTTCCAATGGTGTGCCCCCCCACCTTCACCCCAGAAATACACTGCAAGTCCCCTAGCAATAGAATTGGGGCTATATACACCCACTATTTTTTCTACTGCCATATAGTGCCATTGTCTGACTGGGAATTCAAAGAATATATTGGGGTTACGTGCACCCACAATTTTTGCTACTGGTATATAGTGCCATTGTCTGACTGGGAATTCAAAGAATATATTGGGGTTATAAATACCCTCATTTCTTGCTACTGGTATATAGTGCCATTGTCTGACTGGGAATTCAAAGAATATATTGGGGTTACAAATACCCTCATTTCTTGCTACTGCCATATAGTGCCAGTTTCTGACTGGGAATTCAAAGAATATATTGGGGTTACGTGCACCCACAATTTTTGCTACTGGTATATAGTGCCAATTTCTAACTGGGAATTCAAAATGCGCAAGGCTCCCGGAAAGGGACGTGGACGAGGCCGTGGGCGAGGTCGGGGGAATGGTTCTGGGGAGCAAGGTAGCAGTGAAGCCACAGGGCGTCCCGTGCCTACTCCTGTGGGGCAGCAAGCATTGCGCCACTCCACAGTGCCAGGGTTGCTTGCCACATTAACTAAACTGCAGGGTACAAACCTTAGTAGGCCCGAGAACCAGGAACAGGTCTTGCAATGGCTGTCAGAGAACGCTTACAGCACATTGTCCAGCAGCCAGTCAGACTCTGCCTCCTCTCCTCCTATTACCCAACAGTCTTGTCCTCCTTCCTCCCAAAATTCCCAAGCTTCACAGAACAATAACCCCAACTGTCCCTGCTCCCCAGAGCTGTTCTCCGCTCCTTTCATTGTCCCTCAACCTGCCTCTCCACGTCACGATTCCACGAACCTAACAGAGGAGCATCTGTGTCCAGATGCTCAAACACTAGAGTCTCCTCCATCTCCGTTCGATTTGGTGGTGGATGACCAGCAACCCACCCTCATCGACGATGATGTGACACAGTTGCCGTCAGGGCATCCAGTTGACCGGCGCATTGTGCGGGAGGAGGAGATGAGACAGGAGTTGGAAGAGGAAGTGGTGGATGATGAGGACACTGACCCGACCTGGACAGGGGGGATGTCAAGCGGGGAAAGTAGTGTGGATGTTGAGGCAGGTGCAGCACCAAAAAGGGTAGCTAGAGGCAGAGGCAGAGGTCAGCAGCTTAGGCGAAGCCAGGCCACACCCGGAATCTCCCAAGATGTTCCAGTTCGTACCCAGCCCCGAAAAACTCCCACCTCGAGGGCACGTTTCTCGAAGGTGTGGAGTTTTTTCAAGGAATGCGCCGAGGACAGATATAGTGTTGTCTGCACAATTTGCCTCTCGAAATTGATTAGGGGCTCTGAGAAGAGCAACCTGTCCACCGCCAAAGGCCGCCTGCCGTTCACGCCACTGCCACTGCCTCTGCCACTGCCTCTGCCTCTGCCACTGCCACTGCTGACTGTGCTGGCGATGCACTCCAGAGGACGAGCCAGGACACCACTTCATCTGCCTCCGCCACTTTGTTGACTTCTCCCTCATCCTCCCCTGTTCCTGTCTTATCTCCTTCTCCTGCACCATCAAAGGCACCATCAGGCGCTTCTTTACAACAACCCACCATCTCTCAGACATTGGAGCGGCGGCAGAAATACACTGCTAACCACCCACACGCGCAAGCCTTGAACGCCAACATCGCTAAACTGCTGGCCCAGGAGATGTTGGCGTTTCGGCTTGTTGAAACTCCCGCCTTCCTGGACCTGATGGCAACTGCGGCACCTCGCTATGCCGTCCCTAGCCGTCACTACTTCTCCCGGTGTGCCGTCCCCGCCTTGCACCAGCACGTGTCACTCAACATCAGGCGGGCCCTTAGTTCCGCGCTTTGCACAAAGGTCCACTTGACCACCGACGCGTGGACAAGTGCATGCGGACATGGACGCTACATTTCACTGACGGCACACTGGGTGAATGTAGTTGAGGCTGGGACTGCTTCCCAAACTGGCCCGGTGTACCTCGTCTCCCCGCCTAACATTCCTGGCAGGGACACGAGAAGAACACCCCCCTCCTCCTCCTCCTCTACCGCCTCCTCCTCCGCCACCGCCTCCTCCTCCGCTGTTAGATTGACCCCAGCTACGAGTTGGAAACGTTGCAGCACTGGCGTTGGTAGACGTCAGCAGGCTGTGCTGAAGCTGATCAGCTTGGGGGACAGACAGCACACTGCCTCCGAGGTGAGGGATGCCCTCCTCGATGAGACGGCAATATGGTTTGAGCCGCTGCACCTGGGCCCAGGCATGGTCGTTTGTGATAACGGCCGGAACCTGGTAGCAGCTCTGGAGCTTGCCGGACTCCAACATGTTCCATGCCTGGCCCACATCTTCAACCTAGTGGTGCAACATTTCCTAAAGAGCTACCCCAATGTTCCAGAGCTACTGGTGAAAGTGCGGCGCATGTGCGCCCACTTTCGCAAGTCGACAGTAGCCGCTGCTAGCTTAAAATCTCTCCAGCAATGCCTGCATGTGCCACAACACCGGCTTTTGTGCGACGTCCCCACACGCTGGAACTCAACGTTTCAGATGTTGAATAGAGTGGTTGAGCAGCAGAGACCTTTGATGGAATACCAGCTACAAAACCCTAGGGTGCCACAAAGTCAGCTGCCTCAGTTTCACATCCATGAGTGGCCATGGATGAGAGACCTTTGTGACATCCTACGGGTCTTTGAGGAGTCCACAAGGAGGGTGAGCTCTGAGGATGCGATGGTGAGCCTTACAATCCCGCTCTTGTGTGTTCTGAGAGAATCCCTGATTGACATCAGGGATAACTCAGATCACACAGAGGAGTTAGGGATAGCATCCGATCCGTCACAGCTGGAGAGTAGGTCCACACATCTGTCCGCTTCACTGCGTTTAATGGAGGAGGAGGAGGAGGAGGAGGAGGAGGAGGAGGAAGAAGAGTTGTCCGATGATGTGATGGTGATACAGGAGGCTTCCGGGCAACTTCGAATCGTCCCATTGTTGCAGCGCGGATGGGTAGACATGGAGGATGAGGAGGAAATGGAGATTGAACTTTCCGGTGGGGCCAGAGGAGTCATTCCAACTAACACTGTGGCAGACATGGCTGAGTTCATGTTGGGGTGCTTTACAACCAACAAGCGTATTGTCAAAATCATGGAGGACAACCAGTACTGGATCTTTGCTATCCTTGACCCCCGGTATAAAAACAACATCTCGTCTTTTATTCCGGTAGAGGGGAGGGCCAATCGCATCAATGCTTGCCACAGGCAATTGGTGCAGAATATGATGGAGATGTTTCCAGCATGTGACGTTGGCGGCAGGGAGGGCAGTTCCTCCAGTAGGCAACCAAGTTCTCACCGGTCCACACAAATGAGGGGCACACTGTCTAATGTCTGGGACACCTTGATGGCACCCCCTCGCCAAAGTGCCGCCATGGAGGGTCCTAGTGTCACCAGGCGTGAGAAGTATAGGCGCATGTTGTGGGAATACCTTTCCGACCACAGCCCTGTCCTCTCCGACCCCTCTGCGCCCTACACGTATTGGGTGTCGAAGTTGGACCTGTGGCTTGAACTTGCCCTATATGCCTTGGAGGTGCTGTCCTGTCCTGCCGCCAGCGTCCTATCTGAGAGGGTGTTCAGTGCAGCCGGTGGCATCATCACTGACAAGCGCACCCGTCTGTCAGCTGAGAGTGCCGACCGGCTCACTTTGATAAAAATGAACCACCACTGGATAGAGCCTTCATTTTTGTGCCCACCTGTGTAAAGCACCCCAACATGAAACTACATGTCTGTACTCAACCTCTCCAATTCCTCCGCATCCTCATACTCATCCACCATAAGCGTTGCACAATTCTGCTAATACTAGGCTCCCTCCACCCTGATTTCCCCCAACTCTGCTGGTTAGAGGCTCCCTCCACCCTGCTTTCCCACAACTCTGCTGGTTAGAGGCTCCCTCCACCCTGCTTTCCCACAACTCTGCTGGTTAGAGGCTCCCTCCACCCTGCTTTCCCACAACTCTGCTGGTTAGAGGCTCCCTCCACCCTGATTTCCACCAACTCTGCTGGTTAGAGGCTCCCTCCACCCTGCTTTCCCACAACTCTGCTGGTTAGAGGCTCCCTCCACCCTGATTTCCACCAACTCTGCTGGTTAGAGGCTCCCTCCACCATGAATTGGTCCAAACTGGGCTGTTTAGAGGCTCCCTCCACCATGAATTGGTCCAAACTGGGGTTTTTAGAGGCTCCCTCCACCATGAATTGGTCCAAACTGGGGTTTTTAGAGGCTCCCTCCACCATGAATGTGCCCAAACTGGGCTGTTTAGAGGCTCCCTCCACCATGAATTTGCCCAAACTGGGCTGTTTAGAGGCTCCCTCCACCATGAATTGGTCCAAACTGGGGTTTTTAGAGGCTCCCTCCACCATGAATTGGTCCAAACTGGGGTTTTTAGAGGCTCCCTCCACCATGAATTGGTCCAAACTGGGGTTTTTAGAGGCTCCCTCCACCATGAATTGGTCCAAACTGGGGTTTTTAGAGGCTCCCTCCACCATGAATTTGCCCAAACTGGGCTGTTTAGAGGCTCCCTCCACCATGAATTGGTCCAAACTGGGGTTTTTAGAGGCTCCCTCCACCATGAATTGGTCCAAACTGGGGTTTTTAGAGGTTCCCTCCACCATGAATTGGTTCAAACTGGGGGTTTTTAGAGGCTCCCTCCACCATGAATTTGCCCAAACTGGGCTGTTTAGAGGCTCCCTCCACCATGAATTGGTCCAAACTGGGGTTTTTAGAGGCTCCCTCCACCATGAATTGGTCCAAACTGGGGTTTTTAGAGGCTCCCTCCACCATGAATTGGTCCAAACTGGGGTTTTTAGAGGCTCCCTCCACCATGAATTGGTCCAAACTGGGGGTTTTTAGAGGCTCCCTCCACCATGAATTGGTCCAAACTGGGGTTTTTAGAGGCTCCCTCCACCATGAATTGGTCCAAACTGGGGTTTTTAGAGGCTCCCTCCACCATGAATTGGTCCAAACTGGGGTTTTTAGAGGCTCCCTCCACCATGAATTGGTCCAAACTGGGGTTTTTAGAGGCTCCCTCCACCATGAATTGGTCCAAACTGGGGTTTTTAGAGGCTCCCTCCACCATGAATTGGTCCAAACTGGGGTTTTTAGAGGCTCCCTCCACCATGAATTGGTCCAAACTGGGGTTTTTAGAGGCTCCCTCCACCATGAATTGGTCCAAACTGGGGTTTTTAGAGGCTCCCTCCACCATGAATTTGCCCAAACTGGGCTGTTTAGAGGCTCCCTCCACCATGAATTTGCCCAAACTGGGCTGTTTAGAGGCTCCCTCCACCATGAATTGGTCCAAACTGGGGTTTTTAGAGGCTCCCTCCACCATGAATTGGTCCAAACTGGGGTTTTTAGAGGTTCCCTCCACCATGAATTGGTTCAAACTGGGGGTTTTTAGAGGCTCCCTCCACCATGAATTTGCCCAAACTGGGCTGTTTAGAGGCTCCCTCCACCATGAATTGGTCCAAACTGGGGTTTTTAGAGGCTCCCTCCACCATGAATTGGTCCAAACTGGGGTTTTTAGAGGTTCCCTCCACCATGAATTGGTTCAAACTGGGGGTTTTTAGAGGCTCCCTCCACCATGAATTTGCCCAAACTGGGCTGTTTAGAGGCTCCCTCCACCATGAATTGGTCCAAACTGGGGTTTTTAGAGGCTCCCTCCACCATGAATTGGTCCAAACTGGGCTGTTTAGAGGCTCCCTCCACCATGAATTTGCCCAAACTGGGCTGTTTAGAGGCTCCCTCCACCATGAATTGGTCCAAACTGGGGTTTTTAGAGGCTCCCTCCACCATGAATTGGTCCAAACTGGGCTGTTTAGAGGCTCCCTCCACCATGAATTTGCCCAAACTGGGCTGGTTAGAGGCTCCCTCCACCATGAATTGGTCCAAACTGGGGGTTTTTAGAGGCTCCCTCCACCATGAATTGGTCCAAACTGGGGTTTTTAGAGGCTCCCTCCACCATGAATTGGTCCAAACTGGGGTTTTTAGAGGCTCCCTCCACCATGAATTGGTCCAAACTGGGGTTTTTAGAGGCTCCCTCCACCATGAATTGGTCCAAACTGGGGTTTTTAGAGGCTCCCTCCACCATGAATTTGCCCAAACTCTGCTGGTTAGAGGCTCAATCCACCCTGATTTTCAAAACAAATGTTGGTGCCAACCTCAACTTACTACAAGGGCCAAATTCACTGCTGGTGACAAGCTCTCCTCACTGCAAGTGCCAAATACACATGTTTCAAGGTGTTTTCCTACTGTCAGAGAGGTGGTATTGAGTGTGTAAAGTGTGTAGTTGTTAGGCTGTGATGTTGGGGTAATAGAGGGTCTTTGGTGTGTTAGATGCCCCCAGACATGCTTCCCCTGCTGTCCCAGTGTCATTCCAGAGGTGTTGGCATCATTTCCTGTGGTGTCATAGTGGACTTGGTGACCCTCCAGACACGGATTTGGGTTTCCCCCTTAACGAGTATCTGTTCCCCATAGACTATAATGGGGTTCGAAACCCGTTCGAACACACGAACAGTGAGCGGCTGTTCGAATCGAATTTCGAACCTCGAACATTTTAGTGTTCGCTCATCTCTATTTTTTATGGGTAAGATTTTAGTGGAAGGGATCAGGGCAGCGAAAAAAAAATCTACATATCTATACATATGATAGACATGCATTCTGCCTAATCCCATCCACATGTTACAGAAAAAAATGGCAGCACTTCAATTATAGCTCTAGAAACTCTGACATATTCCATAAAGATATAAAAGGGGCAGAAAGTCTTCAGAAGAAAATTCTGCGAAAATGCAATGAAAAACACTGCGGGATACAATCTGATGCGTTTCCGCCACAGTTTAGTCTGTAGATTTTTTGTTTGTTTTCTGTGCTTTGCTACGTGGGGCCTTAGCCTTAAGAGTCATGCATCTCTTGGGGCCGCTTCACACGGCGTAAGCGCTTGGCTCATTCCGAGCCGTACACGCGAGCGCTTCTAAACACTTCCCATTCACTTCAATGGGAGCGCTCGTGAAGTCTGCTTTAAGCGCGCTCCCATTGAAGTGAATGGGAAGTGTTTAGAAGCGCTTGCGTGTACGGCTCGGAATGAGCCGAGCGCTTACGCCGTGTGAAGGGGCCCTTGCTCTATCTTATTCTAGTTTATTTTAGATGAACATTTACTTATAAAACACCCGTCTTAATGTCAAAATGGTTTTCAAATGTTGAACAGCTTGCAGAAGCTCAGTTTGTGACCTAAATTTGGTTATTTTCATCTGTGTGAAAACAATTTTTCTTTTTTCTTGTAACTTCTGTTTTAGAATAGATTACCTGTTACTTTACTATTGTCTTCAGCGTTAGGCCTTTGTCACATGAACAGCTGTCACAATTGCAAATACAATATAAAAATACATGAATATTAGGGTATTATATTTTAGATTTCGATCAAACTGTATTTAAGCCCATGAGACAATGACAAGGTGACCTCTATTAGATGGGTCTCTACACTAAAATCAATCACTACTTATGATCTTTGACTCCAGGATTGAAGGGCACATGTATTTAGCCATATTATACCTAGCATACATCACAGACAGTCTCCCCTCTCGGGATCTGGGGCTTCTGAATGAATAGGGGCGTGTGGTTCACCCATATTATGATCTAGCCATGATCAGCCTTAGATAGATGGGTGGCATGCCTTAACGAAAATGAAGTTCAGCCACACACCCCAAAAGCACAAGTGCAACAGACTGAAATAGTCAGGACAGCACTACCAAACATAACAAGTCACAGCAGCGCTCTGCTATCATCAAACTGCAAATAAACTATATAGAAATACACTTTACATACACAGTCCAGTCACATTAATGTGACCCCCTGTCAAAATCCAGAATAACCCCCTTTGGCAGGGTGGACCGCTGCGAGACGTGAAGGAAGAGAGGGGATGTTGTGATGATGTCACTGGGTTGTTGAGCCATGCCGACTCCAGTGCCGAGACCAGCTGCACTAGGTTACGCGGTTGAGCATCCATGGTGCAAACAACCGATCAAGGTGGTCCCACAGATTCTCCATTGGGTTCAAGTCCAGGGAATTTGCTGGCCAAGGGAGTACAGTAAACTCACCTGGGTGCTCCTCGAACCACACACGTACACTGCGAGCTTTATGACACGTTGCATTGTCCTGCTGGTAGATGCCATCATCTTGAGGAAAAACAATTCACATGTAGGGGTAAACATGGTCCGCAAGGATAGATGCATACTTGTGTTGATCCATCGTGCCTTCCACAATGATAAGTGCACCCAGATGGCTGATGACACGAGCCTTCTGCGATTGGTTTTTTTAACGTTGACGTTTTTTAACGTCGACATTAAATATGTTTTTTAAAAAAAAAATAATAATCAAACTGTATTTAAGCCTATATCCAAATGACAATTGACTGTAAGTAAGTCTATTGACAGCTGTTTTTTTTTTTTTTGTAAAAAACAAGGACTTGCTCTACCTTTGTCCATTTTGACTGCTACATGAACCCAGTAGAAATCAATGGACCTGCTGTTAACAAATGTTAACATGAAAATACAGAACAGATGTACAATGGTTGTAAAGTGGGCATCTAAAAATAGATTGATTCGTCTCTTTTACATGGCCGAGTAAAAAGACACTGTGGTGTGAATATAGCCTTTCCCTGCCCGTATAGTATTGGATCCCAGACGTGCCCCATTCAAGTTAAAAATGGTCTTCAGACAATTATAAAGTAATGTAAAGTATTCATTTTTGAAGGACTTGATGTGTAAATTGTACTTAATGATAGCTTTAAAATGTATGGTAAAATATAGAAAAAAAAAACAATAAAAAATCCAAAAATCTTTTCTTACAGTCTAATAGAGTTCAATCTTTATATATAAAAAAAAAAAGTGAAAGGAATAGCTTACCTAATTTTCCTTCTTTTTATGCTAGCTGAAATGAAGACCACAATAGAAAACAACACTAAGGGAAACAAATGAAGCCATTGAAATTATTAGATATGACAAAGATAGAACTTGACTGCTCAGTAATGAGCCCTCTAATGCTGAGAGGTAGCACTCATAGCTCTTTGTTTTCTTCTCTATTTCTTACAAGGAAACGCAACAGGAAACTTTTATTTAATATGTGTTAACAAGAGAAAATCGTTACTTTGCTTCACTTGAAGTTACTTGTTAAAACACAATTATGTAGTTTCCGAGAAATATCAGCAGCATGATACCTCCTAATATTTAAATAGACAATTATTGGAAAAAATATACAGTATTGAGAACAATGTCTTAAATATTTAAGTTTTTTTAGTCTCTGTTCACACTACCATCATGGGTTCATTTGGAACAGAAATGGTTATCTTGGATCCATTTGATCCCGGCTGGTACCTATGGATAGTAAGTACTTTAATGTGGTCAATGAGGATTTCGAAAGAATCGTTTTTCAGCACCATTCTAAAAACAAACAGGCCTTCAGAGTGATGAGATGATGGGAGTAGGCGGGGCTTGTTGTGGCTTAGGAGAGTGTGGGCGGGGAGACGTGAAATCATCACTCATGTCTCCCCTCCCAGTACCCGCCCACACTCTCCTAAGCCACAAGGCCCGCCTTCTCCCAGCATCTCTATAATACTAGTCTAGGGAGGCGGGGGGGGGGGGGGGCGCAGGGCGCTCTGAAGGCATGTGAAGGAGAGAGGATCGGATCAGAAGAGGGCAGAGGCAGCACTTCTGTGCAGGTAAGTTGAGCGAAGTTCTCGAGTAGAGAGATACTACTGTACATTGACTTGTCTAGTAGATAGACAAGAAAATGTACAGTAGTATCTATCTACTCGCGAACTTGACTTGTCGTCCTCACAGCAGCGCAGCAGACAGTGATTTACCGCAGCCTGCCACTCTTCTGCTTCATCCCTGTTTTACCATATATTCAGCGTCCATAGGAATGAATGGACGCAGCCGGCACGCAGAGGGTTAAGCAGGGTTAAGCCATTAGCCAAGCATTGTGGGAAATAACCTCCAATCTTGATCCCGCCCGAAAAGATCGGGATTGGAATTCCGATTGCGATCATGAAATTTACTCGATCTACGATCAAAGTCTGAACATTTCCGATCCCGATAGCTCAACCCTATTGTGCACCAAAAAGGTGCCACAATAAGGGCACATTCACACGGAGTAACACGGTGCTGATTGAGGCACGATAACTCGCATAAGAATCAGCGCTGATAAAAAGACTCCCATTGACTTCAATGGGTTTTGTTTAACGTGCGTAATACATTGAAATCAATGAGAGGCTTTTTATCAGCGCTGATTCTTACGCGAGTTATCATGCCAGAATCAGTGCCACGTGAATGCCCCCTAACACCCATGTATACCAGAGGTAGATGGGTTGATAAACTCCCAACTGTCTCTTTCCCTCTTGTTACAGAGTCGTGTTACAATAAAGTAAACTATACAATCTATGTTTCCTTTCACTGCCTTTCGGAATATGTTTTATGGTGAATTGACAATACAGCACTCACCAGTGTATGAAAATCCAAGCTTTATTTCTTACACAACATACTGACAATGGGGGGATGGAGGGAATAGTAACAGCGTGTTTCTCAGAATATTTTTGAGCTTGTCCTAGATATATACATCCTGGCTTGTGCTTCTATAAATAGTCACCACACCACACCAACACTGCTCGCATGTAAATAACACAATGATAAGTTCTTGTTAATGTGTACCTAACTCTTCAGAGGACTTTTCACAACAAGTTGCCGTAAGTATTTTCAGAGCAAGTCTACATCTAGCCATTTTATAACTTAATAAAGATGACCTGCAATGACTTCTGACATGTTAGTTCAAAAGAGGGCCTGGATGTCTTTCTCGAAGAGAACATTATTATGGGTTATGGATTCTAGATTGATCCAGGTTTTTATACTGACTGCCAGAATGGAGTCGGGAAGGAGATATTTTCCCCTGAAATGGGGCAATTGGCATAAGGCTCATGCTGTTTTTTTGCCTTCCTCTGGATCAACACTGGAGGGATTGTAGGGTTATAGGTTGGACTTGATGGGTTCTTAACTTCATCCAACCTCATCTACTATGTAACTATGTTTCATTTAGTAAATACATGAGAAAAATATGCAAATCTGTCTTCCATGATGTAATTAGGAAGTCAGGTGCCTCAGTGTTGCAAACCAATAGAGGGCACTCACTGGAATGTGCAAGCCTGTCTTCCCTGATGTAATTAGGAAAACAGAATCTCAGTGAAATAGCCCAATAAAGGCTGCTCCCTTTAACATCATGCTCGACCTTCCAAGAGGGAAGACAAGCTTGCACATTCAAGTGAGCGCCCTCTATTGGTTTGCAACACTGAGGCACGTGACTTCCTAATTACATCATGGAAGACGGATTTGCATATTTTTCCCATAGTCCCTTGCAAAGTGGAGTGCTAAAGGCTCAATAAGTCTCCACACACCTATATGGTGGTCTCTCCCCAAGGAGTGATGATACCCCCCTTACCCTTAGTAAATACATGTAATTCTTCATGAGAGAATTCTGCAGCATTCTTCCAATGATACCAGTTGAAGCTGTTCCTCTGCTAATCCTCCTAGAAATGTATAAGTAAGTTGACAATTCGGTGTTACCAATGTAGTGACTCTAGAAAGTTTTTTGAATACCAATATCAATATTGTTCAGTGCTGTTCTATAATGTCTTCCATGCTGCTTCTGAGAAAATAAGAGTTGAAGAATCTACTGTGGTTTTTTTTTTTTTTTTTGGGGGGGGGGTTTATGGGAAGACATCACAGCTTAGGAAAAATTGACTGACAATGAAGATGCAGGTGTTGAATTTTTCGGCACTATTCCTTTATTCAAATTTGTTGAAAAGTTGGTGACTAAGCGTCTGTAAACCTATAACCAACGTCATCAGGTGTAGAGATGTCTGATACTATAAAGGAAATATAATTTCAAGTTTTTGCCATTTTTGCCACTAAGGAAGAGACTACATAAGACAATACAACATTTTGAGTTTATAGTGAGAATATTCCAGTACTTACCAGAGCTTGGATTTTGTTTTTGTTCCCATTGACTGAATCATCAGTCCTACCATTAGCAGATTATTTTTCATTAGATTGTGTGCTTATATCTCATTTGATAACCTTTAGTCCAATAAGATCAAAACTGCAGACCACAACCTATAACTGGAGGTTCAGTTTCATACATAAGTGTGCAGGTCTCTTGCACATGACTTTATTATAGATCTGTCTTGTACATTTCCTATAGAAATCCACGGGACATTACTATACCATTCATTGATTGTCTATGTGGAATGTTCCATCACATACATATCTTGCAGGACTTTTCTTTCCACATTTTTCAAGTGGAATGGGGACAGAATCTCTAAATGTAGATGTGAAGCTAGCCTTAGCTATCCATGAATTTGTGGTGGCCACTTCTACTTCCACTAGTGTCCTCTCCCTCCGCCTGAAGGAAGACCCTCAGCAGAAGCTCATCTATCAATCCCTCACCCTCCTACCTGACTGTCTATCTCTCCCTAACATTTCCCTTCAGTTGAGCCTCTTTTCTTCATTGATTATCTCCATCTTGGCTTTTAGTTTCTCCTGCTTTCTCTTCCTGTGTTTTGCTATCTATCCCATGATGTTTCTGCACATTATTACACAGGCAGGTGGAGCCTGGACCATCTCTGCATGCTGGGAAGACAGTGTCATCATCCTTCCTTTTTTATGTTCCTAAACACACTAAGAGACCATAAGTATATTGTCATTGTGTGTCATTGTACTGTGATTGTGACCGCTAATAGGGTTGAGACGATCTTGAGATTTCAGGATCGTTTTTAAAATCCGATTTTCGATCATTTTTCAGCCGATCGCGATCGTGAAATTTGCTTGATCGCCAATCGGGATCTGATCTTTCCTGATCGCTCAACCCTAACCGCTAATGTCACCCAGGAGGCTAGAAGAGGACCACAGACACCCACAAAGGAGCATTGAAAGCCATGAGGGAGCCCTGTCTATTATTTTAGTTCACCCATCTCTAGATACAGTCTATGCAATTTCATCATGCAGAAAATTCTGGTGCCTGAATGCATGACCTACAGATCCCCATAGAGTTCTCTTTAAAGGGTCTCAGCCTTGCACCATACATAAAAACTGAAGTTCACTTAAAATCCTATTTGCACACAAAGGAACAAATCAATCAGTCAATAAAGTCATGACATCTTCTGTCTACTTTTACCATTCCTTGCAACATTTTTTAATTACTGTTGTTTTTTTCCCAGTAATGGTAATTCACAACCATCTGGCATCAGTAAAATAGTGGAATTGTACCAAGTCTCTGCAGCAATGTGTTTGTAATTGAGCAGTAACAGCTGATAGACTGAATGGAGAATTACTGTGAGTGCAGTCGAGATCTGCAGCTGCGGCTGGGTCCCGTTGGGAAGCTTTTTTATATGTTTAAAGATTATTCTCTGCTAGTCACTTTTTTCTGCATTCCAGCCATTATCTATCACCAGTGAACAGTGCTATGCCCCCTATTTGTTTGGCAGGGGTATTTCTTCTGTTTTACAAAACTACTGTAGGCTACTTACACTGTTTTTTTCCCTTCTCGAACACCTAATAGAAAGATGTAATAAAAGTGGGAACACTACTATGTGTGAGAAAAGAATATCACTATCTTGGTGCAATGTATTCATTTCTATATATAAATCAATGCATTCGATAAACCAGAGAAGACTGTTCTGGACCTTCATGATGAAGTGTCAACGTCGAAACGGGGACATGGGGTTTTGTTGTTGTTTGTTTTTAAGCCACTTGGTCTGAGGCTGACTCTTAGGGCTAGTTCACATGTGGGGCACCCGCGCGGGTTTTGACACAGAGAGAGACGCAGCAAGCCGCATTTCTCTCTGGTCAAAACCCGCCTGCCGAGACCATCACAGTCGCAACTTTCCCCTCCTATGTTGGCTCAAATGAATGAGCTAATACAGGAGGGTGCTGCCGCTAGGCGGAAGCCGCGGTCCAGTGCGCCGCGGCTTTCGCCTGAAGAAAGGACATGTCGCTTCTTTTCTCCGCTAGCAGCAGCCCGCCGCTAGTGGAAAAAAGAAGCCCGGCGGTCTGCATAGACCACCATTGTAAAGGGGCGGATTTTGAAGCGAAATCCGCTGTCAAAATTCGCCCCGTGTGAACGAGCCCTAAAGTGTATGGGAGGGAGGTTCCCAAAAACACCCTCTGTTCTGAGAAGAGAAAAGCTAGAGATGTCTGGCTCTGGTTTACGCTACTCTCCCTAATTGAAAATACTTGTATCCTTAACTGACTGAGCATGCATGTTTATTGGTCATCTGGGAGGAATACTTTTTTTTTTTTTTTTAAATGTAGATTGTGAGCCCCACATAGAGCTCACAATGTACATTTTTCCCTATCAGTATGTCTTTGGAATGGAAATCCATGCAAACACGGGGAGAACATACAAACTCCTTGCAGATGGTTTTATGCCCTTGGCAGGATTTGAACACCAGGACTCCAGCGCTGCAAGGCTGCAGTGCGAACCACTGAGCCACCATGTGGCCCCTTCTGGGAGCAATACTGTCAGCCAACGACTATTGAAGGTGTATAGCCAGTTTAACTGTTTTAGAACTGTAGTTTCGTTGGTAACTTTGTGATTTGCAATGGTCTATGTGGGAATCCTTTATTACTTACAGTGGTATAATATTGTACCTAGAATAGTTAACCTCCTAATAGAAATACAGAAGTCACATCTACATAATTAAATATATACAATTATTAGGAAATGTAAATCATTACTCGGGTTGAGCGATCTGGCTGAGGAAAGATCGGATCCCAATCGAGGATCGAGCAAATTTCACGTTTGGGATCGGCTGGAAAATGATTGAAAATCCAATTTTTTAAAACGATTCTGAAATCTCAAGATCAGCTCAACCCTAATCATTACATTAATATTGTTTGGTATAAGTTAAACTATGTACATGTCTAACAGGACACAATTTCCAATTTATCTTTTGGGTCAATTTTTTTCTGAAATTGATTCAATACAAGGACATATTGCGTTTCTTGGTACCAGTGCGGAAGATGTTGGTGCAGTCTCTAGAGACAAACATAGAACTGGATCCTAAAGAAAGGAGAAATATTAGGCTTTATCATTTTTTTTTTTTTGTCTCTTTTGATCTACTTCTGGTTTTGGCTTTACAAAAACTGCCACAAAAATTATACGTGCGGCTCCAGCTTCAGGCATTTGGTGAAGCGTCTGATTCAGATTTTTTTAGACTAAGTCAGCCTTTGTTAGTCATGCTGTTCACTTCATATAGCATAAGAAATTATTTTTCATGGGTATAAGCCAATCTATAGTAGCGGTGCCAAAAATTCATGGTTGCATCAGTTCTGTTGACAGAAAGATAATGCCAGAATGACATGTTTTTCAGGGTTTCCCTATATCTTCCTATTCAGGGTTTTTCGCTCATCATCATGAATTCCAATTATTGCTAAAATAATTTGGCCAAATATCTAGTAGGTAGGGTTGAGTGAAAAGTTCGGATTCCGATCGGTATTGAGTAAATTTCACGATCGCATTCGGAATTCCGATCCCGATCTTTTCCAGCGGGATCGAGGTTGGAAGTTCTCAAGATCGGCTCAGCCCTAAAAGTGACTTTTCCCATAGAGAAGCATCGACTAGGATTAAGCGATCGGGTTCGGAAAAGATCGGATTCCGATCGGCGATGAAACAAATTTCGGGATCGAGATCAGCTGGAAAATGATTGGAAATCGGATTTTAAAATCAATCTTGAAATCTCAAGATCGGCTCAACCCTACATAATGTCAATCGATGTCCATGTGTCCCCCCCTCATACCACTTCATTAACCAATATCTATAATGCAACACCCCTTTTAATCTTATGATTTATATATTAATAGATCTGCATGTATTTTTTTTTATTCGTTTTTATTATTTTATCACTATTTGAAAGATATTTGATGTAATTGTGGCTGCAAGAGAGTTTTTTTTTTTTTACTTATTTTATGACATGGCGTCCTAGATCAAAAGGTCAAAAAGGTCGAGAATTTGATTAATTGACACACATTGCTGATAGTGTCAAAGTTTTTGTGTCTAAGGGCTGTATCAATGGGCTCTTTGTCAAACTGAGATCAACAATCCAAATTACAGCAATTTGTTAATCGTTAAGATAGATGTACGTGACTAGGCTGTTTTCCCTGATTTATGACCTGTTGACCATGTGTTTACAAAAAAAAATTGTCTCAGGTCATTCAATTAATTTTTGCATCTCTTTTTCTGTTATTCATAGCATTTTATTTTTAGGTCATTTTTAATTTTGCACATTTTCTGCCTTCGTTATGGCTATTTTCATGTAGTTTTATGCAGCTGGGGAAGGAGCTAGAACCTGTGATGTGAGTGTGGTGGTGGCATTATTTTTTATTTTACTTTTTAGGCCGGGGCCCCATATGGCATAAACACCACGGATCGGCTGCACCATTAACATCACGGCAAAAACCATGGTGCTTAAAGGTCCTGCAAAATGCATCCCATCCACACATTGCAATAAAAATTTGTGCAGCAGAAAAGCTGCGGTTATGGAAATCACAGCATGTGAATTATACCTACGGAAATGCCAGCAGTTTTTGTATTGGTATAATTGAAGTAAAAGGTCTGCAGAGGAAAACTCTGCAGAATTTCTGTGAAAAGAACCTTTGCAAAGTGGTTTTACCTGCATCAATTTTTTGCTATGGCCTTAGCCTTAGGGCTAGTTCACACGTAGTGTTTTGGTCCAGATTTTGACTAGGAAGCCGCGTCAGAATCTGGACCAAAATGCACCTGCTGCGGCTAGCTGCAACTGTTGAGGCTTCCGACAGTCGTGGCTGTCCGCTCCGGATTAGGCCCAAATGAATGGGCCTAGTCAGGAGGGAGGTGTCGAGAGGCGGACGTCCGCAGCAGAATCAGCCATGGAATCCGCCTGAAGAAAGGGCAGCTCGCTTCTTGACTGACTTCCATTGATTTCAATGGTAGGCGGGTTTTTTTTAGCAGGATTTTGACACGGATTCCGTGTCAAAATCCTGACCCTTTTGCCCCATGTGAATTGACCCTTAATGTTTTGTTTTTCAATTTTTATATTTAGTTTGTTTTTATGACTTGTACTACCATAACAGATCTTAGAGGGACCTTTTTTTTTGCTTTTTCCTCTGTATATGGGGCTTATATATAATGCAAACTCTTAGAGATGATCTGGATCCTCTAGAACAACTGGGATTTGGTTGGTTGGGTTAGCAGCTCCTCCATGCTTTATAATATCTTGTAAATAAGACTTAGAGCCTTTAGAGCATTGATTCTTCTTGCAAAGTGTGAGTTCATTCTGGTAATAGCCAAATATAGTTTATAAAATGAATACATGCCATAATATAAATAATTGTATTTTATTGGCCATGCCTTGTGACTGAGTGGATGTGGTCCATTAAGATAAGCTGGATTACCATCAGGTAGGCATAGCACAGGCTACTTAACTGTATTGTTTTAGCAATATGGATGGGCTGCAGATGTTTAGTCAGACATACGTAACATTTATTGGTTCTCTGGTAATGAGAAAGTGGTTACTGAAATAATAATGAATTATAAATGAATATGTACAGAATATGCTACAGGAATGAAGTTTCATTGCAGCAAGATTGACTTTGTCACGTGGCAGACCACAATGGGAAATGATGATGCATTATCTGAGATAAATATACATCTTTTCTATGTGCGTGTAAAAAGCAGATACATGTGAAGGTTGAAACATTTTATTGCCTTTTCAAAGTATAAATTGTATAAATGCAAGTTTTAAATGCAATTCCAAGTCCACATATTGAAGACTTAATCCACATACTCACTGCGAAATCAAAAACAATGACTAATGGGGTACGTGTTGGGTGGTGGAAGACTTCCTCTTCCAGAAGTATGGCTGTAGGTGGTCTTAGAACATATTCTGTATGTTAAGTATGTGTTTCAATTACAATTTCATTCATTTACTGCTTAGTCATTGCGCCTTTTTTGATGTAACATTTTATGGAAAGAGGGTTGCATGATGACTCTCCCGAACAGGCAGAACCCATACATGACAATTGGATATGAAGCAGGAAATGTCCTTTGCACAATATGACCTGACACCTGTTGCGACTGTTGTGGCGAACCATCAGTGCGATGTGCTTCCTTGTCAGTTTGGGACTGAACGCTGACTTTACCCAGAGTACATTTCTGTTTAGTGGTTTTTAGTCTCCCATAGGCATCTATGGGCTCATCCATGCCACAAGCACTGAATAGTGCCACAGAATCGCAGCCCAAACACTGATCTGTGGAAATCACGATCATGTTCATGAGCCCATAGAAATGAACGGGTCAGTGTGCTATCTGGGAAAAACACCGCACACTGATCTTGCCCACGGTCGTCTGCAAGGGGCTTCAGTCTGAAAGGGGTTTTTCCCATATCACTGCTTCAGATATGCCTGCAGTCCCTTCTTCTCACTTCCTGTATCCCCCTCCTCTCCCATCTTGATGAACAACACTATGAGGTATCATAATACTTATGCAGATAAAATAATATGCATATGCTTGTAGAGAATGGACTCAGTGTTATTTGTGTGTTTATATAGAGAGATAACAAACTCAGCTTTATCAGAAAACTGCAATTAGCTGAACAGATTGACCTGCCCACACTGAGTAAGTGACATCACTTGTCCTATCTCCCAGGTCCGTGGTTATAGCAATAAGATGAATAAGTTCACATAGCAGGAAAACAAAGCAGCATTTCTAAGCAATATATTTAGGAAAAGTCTTCAATTTACATAAGCCACCAGTATAGATAAGATTCTTGAGATGGAACAACCCCTTTAATGAGACAATTCCTTAAATATATAGTAGTTTAAAAATATAATGTGTCTTATTTTATCTCATTCTTTCCAGGAAGAATTTTTACGTTATATTTCCTGTAAATTGTCTTCCTTTTATAGTTATAGTTGAATAAGTATATGTAATTTTATAGGATGTTTACAGCACTTAGTATTAATTGTATGATGTACATAATCATCCTCACTCAGGTGGCCAGGTTTCCTGTTTCTAAGATGTAATATCTAGTGATGCCATATTTAATGTTGATAATGTGACTACCATTCTGCAGGCACTCTGGATCTGCAGGTGTTGGTAATGGCTGCCTAGATGAAGTATTTTATTTGACAGCATGTACTATAGCTAATGGGCATGTTCCCAGGAAGCTTGCAGAAACTGTTACATAGATAAAGAGATCTATTCATCATTGGCTCATACACTGGTATTGTATTCCTTTTGTTCATGAAAGTGCCTAAAATCCCTCACTGCATCAGGACTATGTTTCACGGACTTGTATAGGATGATGATTTATATGGGCCATGAGAAGCTGTAACATTCACAAAGTAAATCCCAAATTCTTTTGCAATACCACAAAAATCTTCTCTTTTATGGTTGGTAAAGATTTAACAAATAAGGCCCATATCACATCCTGTTCTACAAATTTCTCTCCATTATGTTTTTGTGCGGATCGCACATATCCCAAAAATAAATGAGGGGAAATATTTGGTGATATTTTTGGGGAGATCATTATGATTAAAAAAAAAAAAAAAAAAATTACTTGCATCAAATCTCAAAAAATCATTTGTAATAAGAACTAGAGATGAGCGAACACTAAAATGTTCGAGGTTCGAAATTCGATTCGAACAGCCGCTCAATGTTCGTGTGTTCGAACGGGTTTCGAACCCCATTATAGTCTATGGGGAACAGATACTCGTTAAGGGGGAAACCCAAATCCGTGTCTGGAGGGTCACCAAGTCCACTATGACACCCCAGGAAATGATGCCAACACCTCTGGAATGACACTGGGACAGCAGGGGAAGCATGTCTGGGGGCATCTAACACACCAAAGACCCTCTATTACCCCAACATCACAGCCTAACAACTACACACTTTACACACTCAATACCACCTCTCTGACAGTAGGAAAACACCTTGAAACATGTGTATTTGGCACTTGCAGTGAGGAGAGCTTGTCACCAGCAGTGAATTTGGCCCTTGTAGTAAGTTGAGGTTGGCACCAACATTTGTTTTGAAAATCAGGGTGGATTGAGCCTCTAACCAGCAGAGTTTGGGCAAATTCATGGTGGAGGGAGCCTTTAAACACCCCAGTTTGGGCAAATTCATGGTGGAGGGAGCCTCTAAAAACCCCAGTTTGGACCAATTCATGGTGGAGGGAGCCTCTAACCAGCCCAGTTTGGGCAAATTCATGGTGGAGGGAGCCTCTAAAAAACCCAGTTTGGACCAATTCATGGTGGAGGGAGCCTCTAACCAGCCCAGTTTGGGCAAATTCATGGTGGAGGGAGCCTCTAACCAGCCCAGTTTGGACCAATTAATGGTGGAGGGAGCCTCTAACCAGCCCAGTTTGGACCAATTAATGGTGGAGGGAGCCTCTAACCAGCCCAGTTTGGACCAATTCATGGTGGAGGGAGCCTCTAAACAGCCCAGTTTGGGCAAATTCATGGTGGAGGGAGCCTCTAAAAAACCCAGTTTGGACCAATTCATGGTGGAGGGAGCCTCTAACCAGCCCAGTTTGGACCAATTAATGGTGGAGGGAGCCTCTAACCAGCCCAGTTTGGACCAATTCATGGTGGAGGGAGCCTCTAAACAGCCAAGTTTTGGGAAATTCATGGTGGAGGGAGCCTCTAACCAGCCCAGTTTGGACCAATTCATGGTGGAGGGAGCCTCTAAAAAACCCAGTTTGGACCAATTCATGGTGGAGGGAGCCTCTAAACAGCCCAGTTTGGGCAAATTCATGGTGGAGGGAGCCTCTAACCAGCCCAGTTTGGACCAATTAATGGTGGAGGGAGCCTCTAAACAGCCCAGTTTGGGCAAATTCATGGTGGAGGGAGCCTCTAACCAGCCCAGTTTGGACCAATTCATGGTGGAGGGAGCCTCTAACCAGCCCAGTTTGGACCAATTAATGGTGGAGGGAGCCTCTAACCAGCCCAGTTTGGACCAATTCATGGTGGAGGGAGCCTCTAAACAGCCCAGTTTGGGCAAATTCATGGTGGAGGGAGCCTCTAAAAAACCCAGTTTGGACCAATTCATGGTGGAGGGAGCCTCTAACCAGCCCAGTTTGGACCAATTAATGGTGGAGGGAGCCTCTAACCAGCCCAGTTTGGACCAATTCATGGTGGAGGGAGCCTCTAACCAGCCCAGTTTGGACCAATTCATGGTGGAGGGAGCCTCTAAACAGCCCAGTTTGGGCAAATTCATGGTGGAGGGAGCCTCTAAAAAACCCAGTTTGGACCAATTCATGGTGGAGGGAGCCTCTAACCAGCCCAGTTTGGACCAATTAATGGTGGAGGGAGCCTCTAACCAGCCCAGTTTGGACCAATTCATGGTGGAGGGAGCCTCTAAACAGCCAAGTTTTGGGAAATTCATGGTGGAGGGAGCCTCTAACCAGCCCAGTTTGGACCAATTCATGGTGGAGGGAGCCTCTAAACAGCCAAGTTTTGGGAAATTCATGGTGGAGGGAGCCTCTAACCAGCCCAGTTTGGACCAATTCATGGTGGAGGGAGCCTCTAAAAAACCCAGTTTGGACCAATTCATGGTGGAGGGAGCCTCTAAAAAACCCAGTTTGGACCAATTCATGGTGGAGGGAGCCTCTAAACAGCCCAGTTTGGGCAAATTCATGGTGGAGGAAGCCTCTAACCAGCCCAGTTTGGACCAATTAATGGTGGAGGGAGCCTCTAAACAGCCCAGTTTGGGCAAATTCATGGTGGAGGGAGCCTCTAACCAGCCCAGTTTGGACCAATTCATGGTGGAGGGAGCCTCTAACCAGCCCAGTTTGGGCAAATTCATGGTGGAGGGAGCCTCTAAAAAACCCAGCTTGGACCAATTCATGGTGGAGGGAGCCTCTAACCAGCCCAGTTTGGGCAAATTCATGGTGGAGGGAGCCTCTAAAAAACCCAGTTTGGACCAATTCATGGTGGAGGGAGCCTCTAAACAGCCCAGTTTGGGCAAATTCATGGTGGAGGGAGCCTCTAACCAGCCCAGTTTGGACCAATTAATGGTGGAGGGAGCCTCTAAACAGCCCAGTTTGGACCAATTAATGGTGGAGGGAGCCTCTAACCAGCCCAGTTTGGACCAATTAATGGTGGAGGGAGCCTCTAACCAGCCCAGTTTGGACCAATTAATGGTGGAGGGAGCCTCTAACCACCCCAGTTTGGACCAATTAATGGTGGAGGGAGCCTCTAACCAGCCCAGTTTGGACCAATTCATGGTGGAGGGAGCCTCTAAAAAACCCAGTTTGGACCAATTCATGGTGGAGGGAGCCTCTAAACAGCCCAGTTTGGTCAAATTCATGGTGGAGGGAGCCTCTAAACAGCCCAGTTTGGGCAAATTCATGGTGGAGGGAGCCTCTAACCAGCCCAGTTTGGACCAATTAATGGTGGAGGGAGCCTCTAACCAGCCCAGTTTGGACCAATTCATGGTGGAGGGAGCCTCTAAACAGCCAAGTTTGGACCAATTCATGGTGGAGGGAGCCTCTAAAAAACCCAGTTTGGACCAATTCATGGTGGAGGGAGCCTCTAACCAGCCCAGTTTGGACCAATTAATGGTGGAGGGAGCCTCTAACCAGCCCAGTTTGGACCAATTAATGGTGGAGGGAGCCTCTAACCAGCCCAGTTTGGACCAATTCATGGTGGAGGGAGCCTCTAAAAAACCCAGTTTGGACCAATTCATGGTGGAGGGAGCCTCTAAACAGCCCAGTTTGGGCAAATTCATGGTGGAGGGAGCCTCTAAACAGCCCAGTTTGGGCAAATTCATGGTGGAGGGAGCCTCTAACCAGCAGAGTTGGTGGAAATCAGGGTGGAGGGAGCCTCTAACCAGCAGAGTTGGGGGAAATCAGGGTGGAGGGAGCCTAGTATTAGCAGAATTGTGCAACGCTTATGGTGGATGAGTATGAGGATGCGGAGGAATTGGAGAGGTTGAGTACAGACATGGAGTTTCATGTTGGGGTGCTTTACACAGGTGGGCACAAAAATGACGGCTCTACCCAGTGGTGGTTCATTTTTATCAAAGTGAGCCGGTCGGCACTCTCAGCTGACAGACGGGTGCGCTTGTCAGTGATGATGCCACCGGCTGCACTGAACACCCTCTCAGATAGGACGCTGGCGGCAGGACAGGACAGCACCTCCAAGGCATATAGGGCAAGTTCAAGCCACAGGTCCAACTTCGACACCCAATACGTGTAGGGCGCAGAGGGGTCGGAGAGGACAGGGCTGTGGTCGGAAAGGTATTCCCGCAACATGCGCCTATACTTCTCACGCCTGGTGACACTAGGACCCTCCGTGGCGGCACTTTGGCGAGGGGGTGCCATCAAGGTGTCCCAGACCTTAGACAGTGTGCCCCTCGTTTGTGTGGACCGGTGAGAACTTGGTTGCCTACTGGAGGAACTGCCCTCCCTGCCGCCAACGTCACATGCTGGAAACATCTCCATCATATTCTGCACCAATTGCCTGTGGCAAGCATTGATGCGATTGGCCCTCCCCTCTACCGGAATAAAAGACGAGATGTTGTTTTTATACCGGGGGTCAAGGATAGCAAAGATCCAGTACTGGTTGTCCTCCATGATTTTGACAATACGCTTGTCGGTTGTAAAGCACCCCAACATGAACTCAGCCATGTCTGCCACAGTGTTAGTTGGCATGACTCCTCTGGCCCCACCGGAAAGTTCAATCTCCATTTCCTCCTCATCCTCCATGTCTACCCATCCGCGCTGCAACAATGGGACGATTCGAAGTTGCCCGGAAGCCTCCTGTATCACCATCACATCATCGGACAACTCTTCTTCCTCCTCCTCCTCCTCCTCCTCCTCCATTAAACGCAGTGAAGCGGACAGATGTGTGGACCTACTCTCCAGCTGTGACGGATCGGATGCTATCCCTAACTCCTCTGTGTGATCTGAGTTATCCCTGATGTCAATCAGGGATTCTCTCAGAACACACAAGAGCGGGATTGTAAGGCTCACCATCGCATCCTCAGAGCTCACCCTCCTTGTGGACTCCTCAAAGACCCGTAGGATGTCACAAAGGTCTCTCATCCATGGCCACTCATGGATGTGAAACTGAGGCAGCTGACTTTGTGGCACCCTAGGGTTTTGTAGCTGGTATTCCATCAAAGGTCTCTGCTGCTCAACCACTCTATTCAACATCTGAAACGTTGAGTTCCAGCGTGTGGGGACGTCGCACAAAAGCCGGTGTTGTGGCACATGCAGGCGTTGCTGGAGAGATTTTAAGCTAGCAGCGGCTACTGTCGACTTGCGAAAGTGGGCGCACATGCGCCGCACTTTCACCAGTAGCTCTGGAACATTGGGGTAGCTCTTTAGGAAACGTTGCACCACTAGGTTGAAGACGTGGGCCAGGCATGGAACATGTTGGAGTCCGGCAAGCTCCAGAGCTGCTACCAGGTTCCGGCCGTTATCACAAACGACCATGCCTGGGCCCAGGTGCAGCGGCTCAAACCATATTGCCGTCTCATCGAGGAGGGCATCCCTCACCTCGGAGGCAGTGTGCTGTCTGTCCCCCAAGCTGATCAGCTTCAGCACAGCCTGCTGACGTCTACCAACGCCAGTGCTGCAACGTTTCCAACTCGTAGCTGGGGTCAATCTAACAGCGGAGGAGGAGGCGGTGGCGGAGGAGGAGGCGGTGGCGGAGGAGGAGGCGGTAGAGGAGGAGGAGGAGGGGGGTGTTCTTCTCGTGTCCCTGCCAGGAATGTTAGGCGGGGAGACGAGGTACACCGGGCCAGTTTGGGAAGCAGTCCCAGCCTCAACTACATTCACCCAGTGTGCCGTCAGTGAAATGTAGCGTCCCTGTCCGCATGCACTTATCCACGCGTCGGTGGTCAAGTGGACCTTTGTGCAAAGCGCGGAACTAAGGGCCCGCCTGATGTTGAGTGACACGTGCTGGTGCAAGGCGGGGACGGCACACCGGGAGAAGTAGTGACGGCTAGGGACGGCATAGCAAGGTGCCGCAGTTGCCATCAGGTCCAGGAAGGCGGGAGTTTCAACAAGCCGGAACGCCAACATCTCCTGGGCCAGCAGTTTAGCGATGTTGGCGTTCAAGGCTTGCGCGTGTGGGTGGTTAGCAGTGTATTTCTGCCGCCGCTCCAATGTCTGAGAGATGGTGGGTTGTTGTAAAGAAACGCCTGATGGTGCCTTTGATGGTGCAGGAGAAGGAGATAAGACAGGACCAGGGGAGGATGAGGTAGAAGTCAACAAAGTGGCGGAGGCAGATGAAGTGGTGTCCTGGCTCGTCCTCTGGAGTGCATCGCCAGCACAGTCAGCAGTGGCAGTGGCAGAGGCAGTGGCAGAGGCAGTGGCAGTGGCGTGAACGGCAGGCGGCCTTTGTCCTGCCGTTGCTGCCTGCCACTGATTCCAGTGCTTGGATTCCAAATGACGGCGCATTGAAGTGATGGACAGGTTGCTCTTCTCAGAGCCCCTAATCAATTTCGAGAGGCAAATTGTGCAGACAACACTATATCTGTCCTCGGCGCATTCCTTGAAAAAACTCCACACCTTCGAGAAACGTGCCCTCGAGGTGGGAGTTTTTCGGGGCTGGGTACGAACTGGAACATCTTGGGAGATTCCGGGTGTGGCCTGGCTTCGCCTAAGCTGCTGACCTCTGCCTCTGCCTCTAGCTACCCTTTTTGGTGCTGCACCTGCCTCAACATCCACACTACTTTCCCCGCTTGACATCCCCCCTATCCAGGTCGGGTCAGTGTCCTCATCATCCACCACTTCCTCTTCCAACTCCTGTCTCATCTCCTCCTCCCGCACAATGCGCCGGTCAACTGGATGCCCTGACGGCAACTGCGTCACATCATCGTCGATGAGGGTGGGTTGCTGGTCATCCACCACCAAATCGAACGGAGATGGAAGAGACTCTAGTGTTTGAGCATCTGGACACAGATGCTCCTCTGTTAGGTTCGTGGAATCGTGACGTGGAGAGGCAGGTTGAGGGACAATGAAAGGAGCGGAGAACAGCTCTGGGGAGCAGGGACAGTTTGGGTTATTGTTCTGTAAAGCTTCGGAATTTTGGGAGGAAGGAAGACAAGACTGTTGGGTAATAGGAGGAGAGGAGGCAGAGTCTGACTGGCTGCTGGACAATGTGCTGTAAGCGTTCTCTGACAGCCATTGCAAGACCTGTTCCTGGTTCTCGGGCCTACTAAGGTTTGTACCCTGCAGTTTAGTTAATGTGGCAAGCAACCCTGGCACTGTGGAGTGGCGCAATGCTTGCTGCCCCACAGGAGTAGGCACGGGACGCCCTGTGGCTTCACTGCTACCTTGCTCCCCAGAACCATTCCCCCGACCTCGCCCACGGCCTCGTCCACGTCCCTTTCCGGGAGAATTGCGCATTTTGAATTCCTAGTTAGAAATTGGCACTGTATACCAGTAGTAAAAATTGTGGGTGCACGTAACCCCAATATATTCTTTGAATTCCCAGTCAGACACTGGCACTATATGGCAGTAGCAAGAAATGAGGGTATTTGTATTCCCAATATACTCTTTGAATTCCCAGTCAGACAATGGCACTGTATACCAGTAGTAAAAATTGTGGGTGCACGTAACCCCAATATATTCTTTGAATTCCCAGTCAGAAACTGGCACTATATGGCAGTAGCAAGAAATGAGGGTATTTGTATTCCCAATATACTCTTTGAATTCCCAGTCAGACAATGGCACTGTATACCAGTAGTAAAAATTGTGGGTGCACGTAACCCCAATATATTCTTTGAATTACCAGTCAGAAACTGGCACTATATGGCAGTAGCAAGAAATGAGGGTATTTATAACCCCAATATATTCTTTGAATTCCCAGTCAGACAATGGCACTGTATACCAGTAGTAAAAATTGTGGGTGCACGTAACCCCAATATATTCTTTGAATTACCAGTCAGAAACTGGCACTATATGGCAGTAGCAAGAAATGAGGGTATTTATAACCCCAATATATTCTTTGAATTCCCAGTCAGACAATGGCACTGTATACCAGTAGTAAAAATTGTGGGTGCACGTAACCCCAATACATTCTTTGAATTCCCAGTCAGAAACTGGCACTATATGGCAGTAGCAAGAAATGAGGGTATTTGTATTCCCAATATACTCTTTGAATTCCCAGTCAGACAATGGCACTGTATACCAGTAGTAAAAATTGTGGGTGCACGTAACCCCAATATATTCTTTGAATTACCAGTCAGAAACTGGCACTATATGGCAGTAGCAAGAAATGAGGGTATTTGTATTCCCAATATACTCTTTGAATTCCCAGTCAGACAATGGCACTGTATACCAGTAGTAAAAATTGTGGGTGCACGTAACCCCAATATATTCTTTGAATTACCAGTCAGAAACTGGCACTATATGGCAGTAGCAAGAAATGAGGGTATTTGTATTCCCAATATACTCTTTGAATTCCCAGTCAGACAATGGCACTGTATACCAGTAGTAAAAATTGTGGGTGCACGTAACCCCAATATATTCTTTGAATTACCAGTCAGACACTGGCACTATATGGCAGTAGCAAGAAATGAGGGTATTTGTATTCCCAATATACTCTTTGAATTCCCAGTCAGACAATGGCACTGTATACCAGTAGTAAAAATTGTGGGTGCACGTAACCCCAATATATTCTTTGAATTCCCAGTCAGACAATGGCACTGTATACCAGTAGTAAAAATTGTGGGTGCACGTAACCCCAATATATTCTTTGAATTTCCAGTCAGAAACTGGCACTATATGGCAGTAGCAAGAAATGAGGGTATTTGTATTCCCAATATACTCTTTGAATTCCCAGTCAGACAATGGCACTGTATACCAGTAGTAAAAATTGTGGGTGCACGTAACCCCAATATATTATTTGAATTCCCAGTAAGAAACTGGCACTATATGGCAGTAGCAAGAAATGAGGGTATTTGTATTCCCAATATACTCTTTGAATTCCCAGTCAGACAATGGCACTGTATACCAGTAGTAAAAATTGTGGGTGCACGTAACCCCAATATATTCTTTGAATTACCAGTCAGAAACTGGCACTATATGGCAGTAGCAAGAAATGAGGGTATTTATAACCCCAATATATTCTTTGAATTCCCAGTCAGACAATGGCACTGTATACCAGTAGTAAAAATTGTGGGTGCACGTAACCCCAATATATTCTTTGAATTACCAGTCAGAAACTGGCACTATATGGCAGTAGCAAGAAATGAGGGTATTTATAACCCCAATATATTCTTTGAATTCCCAGTCAGACAATGGCACTGTATACCAGTAGTAAAAATTGTGGGTGCACGTAACCCCAATATATTCTTTGAATTACCAGTCAGAAACTGGCACTATATGGCAGTAGCAAGAAATGAGGGTATTTGTATTCCCAATATACTCTTTGAATTCCCAGTCAGACAATGGCACTGTATACCAGTAGTAAAAATTGTGGGTGCACGTAACCCCAATATATTCTTTGAATTACCAGTCAGACACTGGCACTATATGGCAGTAGCAAGAAATGAGGGTATTTGTATTCCCAATATACTCTTTGAATTCCCAGTCAGACAATGGCACTGTATACCAGTAGTAAAAATTGTGGGTGCACGTAACCCCAATATATTCTTTGAATTCCCAGTCAGAAACTGGCACTATATGGCAGTAGCAAGAAATGAGGGTATTTGTATTCCCAATATACTCTTTGAATTCCCAGTCAGACAATGGCACTGTATACCAGTAGTAAAAATTGTGGGTGCACGTAACCCCAATATATTCTTTGAATTCCCAGTCAGAAACTGGCACTATATGGCAGTAGCAAGAAATGAGGGTATTTGTATTCCCAATATACTCTTTGAATTCCCAGTCAGACAATGGCACTGTATACCAGTAGTAAAAATTGTGGGTGCACGTAACCCCAATATATTCTTTGAATTCCCAGTCAGACACTGGCACTATATGGCAGTAGCAAGAAATGAGGGTATTTATAACCCCAATATATTCTTTGAATTCCCAGTCAGACATTGGCACTGTATACCAGTAGTAAAAATTGTGGGTGCACGTAACCCCAATATATTCTTTGAATTACCAGTCAGACACTGGCACTATATGGCAGTAGCAAGAAATGAGGGTATTTGTATTCCCAATATACTCTTTGAATTCCCAGTCAGACAATGGCACTGTATACCAGTAGTAAAAATTGTGGGTGCACGTAACCCCAATATATTCTTTGAATTCCCAGTCAGACAATGGCACTGTATACCAGTAGTAAAAATTGTGGGTGCACGTAACCCCAATATATTCCTTGAATTCCCAGTCAGACAATGGCACTGTATACCAGTAGTAAAAATTGTGGGTGCACGTAACCCCAATATATTCTTTGAATTCCCAGTCAGAAACTGGCACTATATGGCAGTAGCAAGAAATGAGGGTATTTATAACCCCAATATATTCTTTGAATTCCCAGTCAGACAATGGCACTGTATACCAGTAGTAAAAATTGTGGGTGCACGTAACCCCAATATATTCTTTGAATTACCAGTCAGAAACTGGCACTACATGGCAGTAGCAAGAAATGAGGGTATTTATAACCCCAATATATTCTTTGAATTCCCAGTCAGACAATGGCACTGTATACCAGTAGTAAAAATTGTGGGTGCACGTAACCCCAATATATTCTTTGAATTACCAGTCAGAAACTGGCACTACATGGCAGTAGCAAGAAATGAGGGTATTTATAACCCCAATATATTCTTTGAATTCCCAGTCAGACAATGGCACTGTATACCAGTAGTAAAAATTGTGGGTGCACGTAACCCCAATATATTCTTTGAATTACCAGTCAGAAACTGGCACTACATGGCAGTAGCAAGAAATGAGGGTATTTATAACCCCAATATATTCTTTGAATTCCCAGTCAGACAATGGCACTGTATACCAGTAGTAAAAATTGTGGGTGCACGTAACCCCAATATATTCTTTGAATTCCCAGTCAGACACTGGCACTATATGGCAGTAGCAAGAAATGAGGGTATTTGTATTCCCAATATATTCTTTGAATTCCCAGTCAGACAATGGCACTGTATACCAGTAGTAAAAATTGTGGGTGTATATAGCCCCAATTCTATTGCTAGGGGACTTGCAGGGTATTTCTGGGGTGAAGGTGGGGGGGCACACCGTTGGAACGGGTATCGGGGTATATATCGGGTATACGGGAATACACTGACAGTGTATTCCATTCAGGATCCTGGGAAAGCTGGGTTGCGGCGATTGAGCCCGTCAGTGCCACGTTACACTGACAAGCTTCTCCCTGGAATTTAGCTCTTATAAGAGCTGTTGGTTGTCTTCTCCTTCCTATCCTAGCCTGTCCCTGCCTACCCAGAATCTAAGCCCTAGCTAGCTGGACGGAAACCTCCGTCCTCGGTGAATTGCAAGCTCAGAATGACGCGAAGCTGGGCGTCGCTGTTCTTTTAAATTAGAGGTCACATGTTTTCGGCAGCCAATGGGTTTTGCCTACTTTTTTCAACGTCACCGGTGTCGTAGTTCCTGTCCCACCTACCCTGCGCTGTTATTGGAGCAAAAAAGGCGCCAGGGAAGGTGGGAGGGGAATCGAGTAATGGCGCACTTTACCACGCGGTGTTCGATTCGATTCGAACATGCCGAACAGCCTAATATCCGATCGAACATGAGTTCGATAGAGCACTGTTCGCTCATCTCTAATAAGAACATATTCTACCCTGAGTTTACATGTGGTGTTGATGGAGGTAGAAGGGTGTCAAGTACATTGTTAAATGTACTTACACATTGGGAAATTTGATCAGATTATTTTTGATTTCACAAGTGTTTTCACCAATGTTTTCATGGTCCACAGTATGAACAAGACAGACAATTTTATTTAATTTTTAGACTAGAAATTGTCTGTTTCAGTTTATTAGGATTGAGCGATCGGGATCAGAAAAGATCAGATTCCGATCGGTGATCGAGTAAATTTTGGGATCGGATGGAAAATGATCGAAATCGGATTTTAAAATCGATCCTGAAATCTCAATATTGGCTCAACCCTGCTCCATAAACATAAGGTAACTAGGGTTGAGTGATCGGGATCGTAAAAAATCATATTCCGATCGGTGATTGAGTAAATTTCACGATCGGGATCGGATGGAAAATGATCGGAAATCGGATTTTAAAATCGATTCTGAAATCTCAAGATCGCTCAACCCTACTGTTTATATTTCTATTTCCAAATTTATTGAAAGTAAAAATCTGGTTTCTTCCTTGAAATTTCAATTAACCCCTTCCCGACATGCGCCGTAATAGTACGGCGCGTGTCGGGTCTGTAACTATGGCGACCGCCCGGGAGCCGGGCGGCCGTCATAGCCGCCGGGTGTCTACTGCTTTAAGCAGTAGACAACCGGCTCTAATGCCTCCGATCGGTCCCCGGACCGATCGGAGGCATTAACCCCTCCGGCGCTGCTGTCAAAGGCGCCGGAGGCGCCATCTTCCCGGCGGCGCATGGGCGCCGACATTTTGGCAGGGATCGCCGGCTCCTGGAGCATGCTCCAGGGCCGACCCCCCGTTGCCATGACAGCCGGGAGCCTTGTTAAGGGCTCCCAGCCAGTCTGCAAATTCTCTCTTTTGCAGGCTGGTGTATACAGCCTGCAAAAGAGATGATGATTTTTTGCAATGCATTGCAATGCATTAGCATTGTAATGCATTGCATTAGTGATCAGACCCCCTGGGGTTCAACACCCCTAGGGGGTCTAATAAATGCAAAAAAAAAATAAAAAAAAAAGTAAAAAAAAATATAAAAAAATATAAAAAGTATTAAAAGTTCAAATCACCCCCCTTTCCCTAGAACACATATAAAAGTAGTTAAAAACTGTGAAACACATACATGTTAGGTATCCCCGCGTCCGAAATCGCCCGCTCTACAAATCTATAAAAATATTTTTCCTGTTCGGTAAACGCCGTAGCAGGAAAAATAGTCAAAAGTGCCAAACTGCCGTTTTTTCACTGTTTTAATTCTGATAAAAATTTGAATAAAAAGTGATCAAAGCAATAACATTTCCCGAAAATGGCAGAACTACAAAGTACACCCGACGCCGCAAAAAAAGACGCCCTATGCATCCCCGTACACCTATGTATAAAAAAGTTACGGCCATCGGAATATGGCGACTTTTAGAAAAAAAATTTTTAACACCGTTTTGGAATTTTTTTTAGGGGTCAAAATGTAAATAAAACCATATAAATTTGGTATCCCTGGAACCATACCGAAACACAGAATACAGGGGACATGTCATTTTGGCTGCACAGTGAACGCCGTAAAACCAAAGCCCGTAAGAAAATCGCAGAAATGCATTTTTTCTTCAAATCCACCCCATTCTGAATTTTTTTCCTGCTTCCCAGTACATTATATAGAATAATTAATGGTGGCATCATGAAGAAAAAATTGTCCCGCAAAAATTAAGACCTCATATGACTCTGGGAGCGGAGAAATAAAAAAGTTATGGGGTTTAGAAGGAGGGGAGTCAAAAACGAAAAACGAAAATCAAAAAATGCCATCGGCGGGAAGGGGTTAAGATATAACGCTCTAAACTTCTTGAACATTCTGACATTCACACCTTCAAAGGACGTGATATATTCTGTCCTTGGGAAAGTACAAATTTATATGAATTCATTTTTATAACATTTATAGTTTATTAGCTAACAAGTCAGCCTGTAATTTCTTGCAAACTAGTCCATTAAAGGGGCTCTATTAGAGATGAGCGAACACTATTTGAACCAACTGTTTTGAATAGCACGCTCCCATAGAAATGAATGGACGTAGCCGGAACGTGGGGGGGTAAAGCGGCCGGCCGCCAGTAAAGTCTGCGTGCCGGACGCTTCCATTCATTTCTATGGGAGCGTGCTATTCGAAACTGCTGTTTCAAATAGTGTTTCGCTCATCTCTGCGCTCTATCACTGGATTTTCGCTATTTTAGATAAACATATGCCTTGCGTTGCTGCCATGGTTTTTCCCACAGTGCTTTTTTGGCTGCGGACATCCCGTGGGGCCTTAGCCTAAAGGGAGTTTCCAATTTTACTCCACTACCCAGACTGTTTAAAGAATGTACCTTACTCTTGTATTACAAGGCTGTGAGTTGGGGCATTGATTGTAGTGGGTTCTTTATAATGCGTTTATAAAAGTAAGAAGTAGCTAGTGGCTTAAGGGGATATTCCCAACTCAGACTTACATGCCTGATTGATGTGAGTCCAACCTTCAGAATAAGGGTCTTATGACTTCCATCCTGCTTATTGAGGTGATGGCTATGGGACTTCCACATGTGCAGCTTTTTCCATTTATTTCTATTGGATCCCAATATACACTGCTGTTCTTGAAACACCCATAGAAGCAAATGGGGAGAGTCACACTCTGTTGAGGCCATGGTACCTATCATTATGGGAGTTGGATGACCTCTGTTTTTGAGATACTGAAGGTGTTGATCTCCTAGGTGTATCTACATCTATAATAAATATCTGCAATGGCAATACCCATTTAACCCCACATAACACACCTATTGCACCTTAGGTTTAGCTACCGTATTTTTTTTTTCCGGACTATAAGACGCACCGGACCATAAGACGCACTAAGGTTTTAGAGGAGGAAAATAGAGAAAAAAAAATTTTAAGGAAAAAAAAATTGGTGAAATATTTAATAACCTAATAATATAATATTTCACCAATGTAAATAGAACCGGGGGCTTTCGGACACAGGGATACCAAATGTGTATGTGTTTCACAGTAATGTTTTTGTTTTATATGTATTCTAGGGATATGGGGGTGATTTGAACATATCTATCTAATCTATCTGTCTATCTATCTATCTATCTATCTATCTATCTATCTAATCTCATCCATGGATGGAAAGAGACCCTGCAGTGAAGCTATGCAAGAAGAGAAAAAGGGGCGGGCCAGACGGGTGAAGGAGGTGTGGTTTTCTAAGCAAACTTGAAAACATGCCTCTTTCACCTGTCTGGCTCGTCCCTCCTTCACTGCCTCTCAGATCTTGCTCCTGCAATGATGCCACACAGGCAGGGAAGTAGGGGCGGGCCAGACGGGTGAAGGAGGCGTGGTTTCAAGCTTGCCGAGAAAACCACGCCTCCTCCTCCCGTTTGGCCCGCCCCCTCCTTCCCTGTCTGTGTGGCATCATTGCAGGAGCCAGATCTGAGAGGCAGTGAAGGAGGGGCGGGCCAGACGGGAAAAGGAGGCGTGGTTTTCTCGGCAAGCTTGAAACCACGCTTCCTTCACCTGTCTGGCCCGCCCTTACTTCCCTGCCTCTCATATCTCGCACCTGCAAACATGCGACACAGACAGGGAAGGAGGGGCAGAACAGGCAGGCACCGTGCTGCTCTCCTTTTGATTCTCACAGACGGGACACAGACGCTGCACACGCTGCATTCGGACTATAAGACGCACACACATTTTCCTCCCATATTGGGAGGAAAAAAAGTGCGTCTTATAGTCCGAAAAATACGGTAATCTGGTATTCTAAAATTCTTAAATATGTTTACAACAAGGTTATGAAATGATTAATTTTCATCTGCCAAAAAGTAATTCCTCATTCTGTGTCATACATACAAATGACATTGACATTATAAGGAGCAAAGGTTTTGGGTTTGTCTTGACTGTAAAGAGGCAGATAAATGATTTATGTAACAAATTTTACTGATGCTGAGAAAATAACTTTTATACACACATATCTATCATCCATTATGGAAAGACATGGCAGGAGAATGTAAAAGGAAAATGAATACATAGTCAATATATTCATCACTGACCCTTTACGTTTTCCTGCTACTTTATTGACTTGTTTTTACTTGTGATTTTTCTTTGTGTCAGGGATTTAAAGTGATACTACATCTTAATAGAAAAGCAGTTGTTCAACTATTGTAACACTTGAGGCTACAAAATTTACTGATGAACCTTTAAGGTGTCCATACAGTTTTTTCCTCCTTGCTCTCTGAAACACATATAGGCTCAGTTTGGCTGAGTGTGCATTTGTTCATTGACATGTCAGTTCCTTGGTCTGAGTTTGCATTTGTTCCTTAGCATGTCAGTTCCTTGGCCTGAGTGTGCATTTGTTCCTTGGCATGTCAGTTCCTTGGCCTTAGTGTGCATTTGTTCCTTGGCATGTCAGTTCCTTGGTCTGAGTTTGCATTTGTTCCTTAGCATGTCAGTTCCTTGGCATGTCAGTGGTCCCAACACACGTAAGAGAATTGTAATGTTCTAAAGAACCATTAGATTTGGCCAGCCTTTCTCTAATGAGTATGAGGACCTTTACTTGTCCCTTTAACAACTACATAAGATTAATATGAACTATTCAGGAAATATAGAGTGAATGAAAGTGTGTTATGGGTAAATGACAATAATAAGTACAGACCTACCTCTGTCTGAAGTCCTTTTGTCTCATTTGGAAACTTGCAGTATACATTGTACAGTAGTTGGTAATTCTGCAGAGGAACATCTCAATTAAAGTGACTGTACCGCTACCAAAATTATCACGTGCCCAATGTCCTGTTAAAGTCCATGAGACTGACAAAAACAACCAGGCATGGTACTCGGTTATCAGTCCCATAGAGTTAAATGGCAAAGCAATGCACACACACAACTACTGCTTCCTTCAAATGGAAGTCACAAGACTTTTGTTATCATGTTTGGTCTGAGTTGAAGCAAAGGAAGCACTATTAGTCAGACACTTATTACCTATTATATCCTGTGGATAAAGTTGCCATCATGGGACAATCCCTTAAAAAGGATCTTTCACCAACTCCACCACCTCAAGTTCTTTGCATCATTTTATAGACACCATTCCAGCACAGTTGAACTTTTTTTCTCCTGCTCCCTCCATTCCTGAGCAATCCTTGCAGTTAGTTTTGGTGCCTCATATGCTAATTAAATCCTGCTGTCAGAACAGATAAGGGGTTGTGATTCTAACCTCTGACAGGTTCAGAGCTTCATATTGCACATGGCAACAGAAATTCCCCTTATATAGTATCCATACCTAAAATGCAAGAACATCTTTTCCTAAAAACATATTACCCCCATATTACCACCATATCATTGTTATTTAAGGGTGGATAATAGGCAGGTACTATTTCAATTTGACAGAGCTCAGAATCTTACTCCCTTGACTTTTCTGAATTAATATCACACAGTAAAGAGCCTAAGGGACATATCAGGAACCCAAACTAGCTAATTTCTCAGTAATGGGAGGGGGGCTAGAGAATGAGAATTCTAAGTGTTGTGAGAAGGTGACAGGCAGAGTGCTGGAATCTTACTATATCTCCCCAGGTTTTTAACTTGTGTGGTCCAGTGCAGATCTTCAGTAGGCCTCAGCTCCAGGTGTGAGTGCTTGGCTCATAACTGAGCCAGAAAAAGTCTGAAAATCCTGCATTCCAGTGCAGATCCAAGGAGTGAGAGGAGGTGTGTGGGTCTGTCTAGTAGCCCTAAGTCCGGTGAGACAATATTGTGCTTGTTTTGTTCGTGTTGCTGGTAGTAAACCATACAAATAGTTTGGTTATTATTTCTGTTTAGTTAATTGCTCAGACGAGCAGGATTTTGTTTTTGTGTTTGCTTGAAGTTAAGGCTGTATTTTGTTTTGCTCATTTTGTGCCTGAAGTCATGGTTTATTTTCTCGCTTCTAAATAAACCTGTTTTATGTCCCTGTCTTTAACTGTTTGGGTCCGCACCACTGCTTCTACCGAGCTAACTCCAACACAGTGCGTTTGAAGGAAGTATTGCCTATTAAAAGTACAAAAAAATGGTGTTGGTAATGCTGAAAGGTTCCCTTTAATAGTGTATCTTCCAGGACAGAATTAGAGTGCAATAATGGACTTTGTCAGAGATACAGTACACATTTTCCCCCCATACAAGCCATGTTATTTCATTAATGCTTAAAATTGTCCTTTCCTTTTGTCCATCTCTTGGTCACAATAGGGTAATCTCAAAAACCTTTGCTAAAGACTAGATACCAAGTAAACCTTTTAACATTTGCTTTGTCCATTTTTGGCAAGTTTGCCTCCATGATATAACAATCTTTCATCGATGAAATGCAAGCAAGGCAAATTTAACAGATCTGCTCATCTCTAATAAAGACACATGTCACGATAGATCCAATTGATTTCCATGGAACTTGTTGTGCGCAAAATGCACTCAAAATGTATTTATCCATCAGTGGAAATTTATATGATGGATGTTGAATGCAAGATTTATCTTTAATGGAAGAATATAGGATTTATATACAACATGAAATCAATGGGTTGTTAGATAGCAAAATGGAATGCAGTGATAGAATGACAACTAATGACCAGTTTTTTTGGGGGGGGGAAGTTGTTTTTGTTTTTGTATATGATCTTAAATATTTTTTACTTGGCCTTCTAATCTGCGAGCAAATATTTTCTTATTTGGTTTTTCAATGCATATTTATTAGAGATGAGTAAACAGTAAAATGTTCGAGGTTCGATATTTGTTTCGAGTAGCCCCTCAATATTTGACTACTCAAATCGAATATTGAATCCTATTTTACTGTATGGGGGAAAATGCTCGTTTCAGGGGTAGGCAACATTCGATCAAATTGAACTTACCAAGTCCACGAGTGAGGGTCGGGCTGGATCCTACGAGAAGTCTTCTCCGTGCAGCGTCCCCGCAGCGTCTTCTGGCTCTGAATTCACTCTGCCAGGCATCGGGCCTGGGCAGAGCCGACTGCACATGCCCATACTACAAGAAAATGACCGCTTACAGTTAAAGCGGCCATTTTCTTGTAGCGCGGGCATGCGCAGTCGGCTCTGTTCAGGCCCAATGCCTGACAGAGTGAATTCAGAGCCGGAAGACGCCACGGGGACGCTGCACAGAGAAGACTTCTAAAGGTAGGAGAAGAACCAGCGTTGATTGGCTGACTGTATAGCATTCGGCCAATCAATGCTGGTTCTGCATCAAATTTTTCCATTTAAATAGCGAGTGGTACTCGATCGTGTACGAGTATTTCGAATACCGTAGTATTCGATCGAATACCTACTTGATTGAATACTACTCGCTCATCTCTAATATTTATATTTTTTTTCCATTACAGTTTAGATACCTGTGGGTTGGCTCTAAGGGAATTTCTGTTCTGGTAAAAATAAAAAATCTGAAACAGATGGCAGGTGATTATACTTTAACCTTGTCAATGGCATACTGGCTATCTAAAGTTGATATCTCTGATGAAATAAGATGCTTTTCAAATACAGCAGAGCACAAATGATAGTGTCCTTCAGCAGTGAACAGGAGAACTGAGTAATAGGTCTTTGTTCGGAATGAAAATAATTATGTTGCATTCCACAACTTTGCTTTAAAGCTTCAAGTTTTTTTTTTTTTCTTTTTTTTTATAAGATGAATGAAAAGCAAAGTGAAATTATTTCCTTTTGCCAGTGAAGTATGTCAAAATGTTCATGGTTGCGATAGATAAGACTGCTGATGTAATGACAAGTAGAATTATCCATTGTGGAGTAGTTATGTTATATTGTGTGGAAAAAAAACTTAATGACGTTAGGAATTATCAGGAATTACGAAGGCCCACACTGTTTTACATAACAGATTATCTCTAGTACAGGCGATATATACAAGCAAGCACCTTTAAAATAGAATTCAAGCTCCTAAGCAATGGAAACAAAGTCAAACTAGCAACAACTTGGTTTCCAGAATCTAAGGTACCCCCTTAGATTCTGGTAGACACCCCTTTCAATTTTGTTCACAGAAATTTTCCTGAAACCTGTTCAATACAATCACAACATACTTAAAAACCTTTGCCAGTCTGCAAATGAAAATACAACCACTGCATGGCAATACATTGACACAAAAAGAATATACATCTTGTGACAGGATATCACAAAACCATGTTGTTTTAAAAAGCAGTCCATCACTTGACCATATGCTAATGCTTCTCAATATGTTAGACTAACCTCAAAAAGTTATGGACTGTTGTTAGTGGTCAAAGGCATTTTCCACTGAAAAATAGATACAAGGAAAATTTCCAGAATAAGAAAAATATCAGTCAATGTCTCATTAGCTTACCTCATCAGAGAAGCTCATAGTTGGGTGTCTTCATCTGGATATCTTGTAGAGTTCCAGCATGGTTCATGCTGGATCATCTGGTTGATGAACTCTGGGATGGTCACAACATCTTGTCTAGGATGACAGAGAAAGATAGCAGCAGACCCGCCCTAGATCCCCCATGGATCCCCCCAGGGATGATGACCATGATGACCGCCAGGATGTGTGTGTCTGTCACTCATTTATGTTCCTGAGATTGGGTGTTGTCCTTCATTCTGAAGCTTCATTGTTTCTATATTAGGATAACTCTAAAATAGTGTAACCACACCCATGTAGCATGAAGTCAGCAGACTAGAATATTAACCCTATATATGCCAGGAATATTGTAATATAATATTTAACATATGCTTGAAAAAAAACAGAGCATCTTAACAAAAATTTTAAAAGGCTGAAATTCACCCTCCCAGTTCGGTGGTTACACATAGGATAGTTATCATATTATTTTGAAATGGTCTCCTTGACTCACCTCTACTGGGCAACCTTGTGACTTCTAATGGTCAGAGTTAGAGATGAGCGAACACTAAAATGTCTGAGGTTCGAAATCCGATTCGAACAGCCGCACACTGTTCGACTGTTCAAACGGATTTCGAACCCCATTATAGTCTATGGGGGGAAATGCTCATTTCAGGGGTACGCAAAATTCGATAAAATCATACTTACCAAGTGATGGTCGGGCTGGATTCTGCTTGAAGTCTTCTCCCGGCGCAGGGTCCCTACGTCTTCTTCTGGGTGGAATTCACTCTGTAAGAGTGAGAACCAGCATAAGGAAAGGAAAGGTAAGAGAAGAACCAGCGTTGATTGGCAGAATGTATTACATCAACACTGGTTCTGCATCAAACCTTAAACTTCGAACAGCTTGTAGTGTTCGATCAAGTACGAGTATTTCGAATACCGTAGTATTCGATCGAACACCTACTCGATTGAACACTACTCACTCATCTCTAGTCAGAGTGTATTTTCTTTTTTGGAGTCTGGCTGACCTCAAACATAAAGGCATAAAAAATCACAAAACATAAAAAAGGCACGGAGACCCTTTTTTAGCTCCTTTTACTTTAAAAAGAAATATGTTTCAAGCTAAAACTATAATCAATCTCACAAGAACAAACAAAAATATAAAAGTATAAATTCAATGATGAAAAAATACAGAAAAAATATTTCTGTATTAATGAACCCAGCTGCTGATTGCTGGGTATGTAGAAGCTATACTGTATATCAGGAATGTGTATTGAAAAACTGCTAATGGAAATTCTTTTAGCACACTAACAAGTTGGTAACTTCAGAGTCTCCATTTTCAGGATAAAAAAACAATCTGCATGAACTTCTAAAAAGCTTTTAAATTCCATACCCTGAGACAGAAGACAAACACATAATGGAATGTTTACGAGTCAGTGCTTGCTTAACATCCATTACTTTAAGTGACCGAGGGCAGAGAATCTCTAGGAGATGGCCGGTCACCAGCAATGTAGCGGCTATACCGAATGGTATATTTAGGACAGTCATTCATACCTATAATATTTCCGAAGTGGGAATGATATGGCGCTGAGAATCAGGATGGTAGATATTCATTTAAAATGCTATGAAGAGGACATTCAAGCAAAACTCATCTATTCATATAAAATGGTGTGCACTAAAAATATTATGCAAATGTTTTCTTGTTATACCTATTGTCATAAAATAATTTGTTCAGTTTTTGCTACATAACATAGACAAAGTATACATTATGTGAGAAGGTAAAGGCAAACTGCTGGAGTCTAGCTATATCAGCCCCAGATTCCTGACTTATGTGTGGTCCAGTCTGGAATAGGTTTCAGCCCCAGGTGTGGATCCTAAGGCTTGTAACTGGGCCGTAAACGGTTGTAGAGTCTGCACTTCAGGGCAGATCCTGGGAGGAGAGTAAGTGGCTGGGTCTGTCCTGACACTGAGAACCTTATGCTATGGTACAGTGTTTTGTTTATTTGTGTGGCTAGTAGTAAGCCATATGTACAGTTAGTATTTTCTGTTTAGTTAGTGCTCAGACGAGCAGGATTTTGTTTGACATTATTTTGCCTAACGTTAAGGCTGTATCGTATTTTGCTCATTTTTGTGCCTGACATTTTTTTTCTTGAATAAACCACTTTGCTGCATAGTTTATGTCCTTGTTTTGACTGTTTGGGTCCGCACTATGCTTCTACTGAGCTACCACACTTAGTAGACAAGGAATCAACCTTATTGTACTAGGGTCCCTATAAGGCTTCAATATCTTTTTTAATATCCTCTCTAATGTCCTCTAGTTATTGGTATTTGGTCGCTCTATGGATTCTGGGAGGTGATGTAAAGAAGTGATTTTGTTAGGTTGTTTAATTTGTATCAAAAGGGGTTGTCATGGCTTTGAAAACAAAAAGCTACAAAATTAATAAGATTAATTACTTACATAAACTCTCTGTTCACTGACAACCCATTGTGGACTCGTTGACAACCCCTACAGTAGACTGTTGACTGTTACAGCCAGTTAATAGCAGCATTAGTCACATGTCCTATGACTGATAAAGCTCTCATCACTGATCTTCAATGTCTGAAATAGGGACTTTGACCCTGTAGATGTCACATGTTGTTCACATATGAATGCAGTGCAGGATCAAAGGTACATTTTGATTTATTTTAATCAATTTTTTGTTGGGTTTTTATTTTTTTCTTAACACCTGAACAACCCCTTTAGTATGCAATAACATAGGGAGAACTTGTTAATAAAAGACAGAAAAAAGATTCCTCCTATGGAGCAATACCATTAGACATTTCATATGTATCTAGAGTTATCCCAGAAATACACGTTATCAATTCACTGTCTTTCAAGCAGATGGTGGTGGGTAGTATATACACTATGTAGACACTACATTTGGTCTGAGGGTGTTATCAAATGTGCAATTTTGATGCAGTTTTTATGTAGTTTTTGAAGATAAATCAAGAATTGGATGAAAATAGAAGTAGAATCTTTCTTTCCCTTTTTGATTGACTCCTGGCTTTACCTTTCCAAAATTGCAGTAAAAAAAACAAAAAAACAAAATTGTGTCAAAACAGCATTTTAGAAAAAAAAAAAAATGTATTCCATATCAATTATTAGGTCAATCTCAGATATGTAGGTGGGCACAGATTGTTTACTTCTTATGGAGAATTATTTTCTTGTTTTGAAAAATAGTTACCATTTTATGTCTTTTTAACCAAATTTAGGTATTTTATTATTTTTAATATGATTTTAAGAGCACAAGCAAACAAGGAGCAAAAAGTGCTGTGCTGTATGTTAGACGTGACGTGGTGCATCGTATTAATGTATGTCTGTCCGGATAAAAGCATTTAAGTCACTTGGAGTAATGGGCGAATCTCATGAGATTTGTTTCACAAATATATATGAGGTTCCCCTACAAGTTTTATTTCAGATTGAACTAGATTGGTCCTAACCCAGAGTATAATAAACAAAGGCCCAGAGTAGGCACAAGCAAAATAGAAACCCCTGCCCACATATACTTACCTTTCTTCACCTCTCCTGAGTGTCCTTCCTTCCTTCCTTCCTCCCTTCCTTCCTCCCTTCCTTCCTTCCTCCCTTCCTTCCTCCCTTCCTTCCTCCCTTCCTTCCTTCTTTCCTCCTTTCTTTCTTTCTTTCTTTCTTTCTTTCTTTCTTTCTTTCTTTATCCCCTCTCTCCTTCCTTCTTTCTTTCCTTCCTTCCTTCCTTCCTTCCTTCCTACCTTCCTTCCTTTCCTCCTTCCTTTTTTCCTTCCTTCCTTTCCTCCTTCCTTTCCTCCTTCCTTCCTTCCTTCCTTCTTTCATTTCTTTCTTTCTTTCGTTCCTTCCTTCCCTCCTTCCTTGTTTCTTTCTTTCTTTCTTTCTTTCTTTCTTTCTTTCTTTCTTTCTTTCTTTCTTTCTTTCTTTCTTTCCCTCCTTTCTTTCTTTCTTTCTTTCTTTCTTTCCTTCCTTCCCTACTTCCTTCCTTTCCTCCTTCCTTTCTTCCTTCCCTACTTCCTTCCTTCTTTCTTTCTTTCTTTCTTTCTTTCTTTCTTTCTTTCTTTCTTTCTTTCTTTCTTTCTTTCTTTCCCTCCTTTCTTTCTTTCCTTCCTTCCCTACTTCCTTCCTTTCCTCCTTCCTTTCTTCCTTCCCTACTTCCTTCCTTCCTTCTTTCATTTCTTTCTTTCTTTCTTTCTTTCTTTCTTTCTTTCTTTCTTTCTTTCTTTCTTTCTTTCTTTCTTTCTTTCTTTCTTTCTTTCTTTCTTTCCTTCCTTCCCTCCTTTCTTTCTTTCTTTCTTTCTTTCTTTCTTCCTTCCTTCCTTCCTTCCTTCCTTCCTTCCTTCCTTCCTTCCTTCCTTCCTTCCTTCCTTCCTTCCTGTCTGTTCTTTATCTGAAAGGTTTTGTGACCTCTTTTGGCCTCTTCTATGACATCACTCCCACAATAACAGGCCTCAGTTGACACTTTAAGAGTGCCAGAGTCATGCACTTTGATCCACAGCCGTGACGTTGGCACACCCCACGTAACCGATGAGGCTCAATCTCAGACCTCTGTGGCGATCCTAGAGCAACTCAGAAGAGGTCACAAAACACCATGGGCAAGGACCACATTCCCTAGATAAGTGAAGAAAGGCGAATATCAGCTTTTTTTCTTTTGATCCCACCTCCCCTTCAGAGATTTCTTTCTCGAAGTGATAAACTGAATTTTAGCTCAATGATCCCTTTATCAGATGCAGGCTATGTTAAATGTCAATGACCAGCCTAAGTTACTTTTTGGTCTCTATTCATCCATAGATCAATCCTTAGTTTGTTTCAATAGTAAACAATTAATTAGCAATTCAGAAAACTTGCAAAGGTCTTCAAGAATTCTTTTTATAGTTATTGAGGGTTTTTTTGGACCTAAGACCCGATCCAGGATACAGTTATTTGGCCTGGATATTATTACACTAAGGAAATGTATCTCTGCATATTACAATATTAATATTCTGTAATGCGTATACATTATCCTACATGAAATGTCTTTCCCTCATTCATTATTTTTATTCCTAAGGGCTTCTAAAAGAAAGGTACTGTTTCTCATGGAAGTAACACAGTGGTGAATAGAAATCTATTCTCAGTCAATGCTCTGTGGGAAGAAAATTAACTCTTTGGAGCCAACCCAGGGGCCTCCATCTGTAGATAGTACTGTTTGGGTCTTGCTTCATATCAGCACTGTATAGGTTTACAGAATGGTGGCATGAGATGTCTTAGACACAGCAGCGTACAGAGAAACCATTTTTAGGCATAGGTTAATCATTGCCATAAAAAGGCTCCATACACTACTTTATCTATGAGAAATAGTAGCGTTCTTGAGCTGTGTCTTGGGCATTTCATCCAGTCATCCACTATCTTTGTTCCATCCTGACACAGGGCAAGAACACCCAAACACTGATGTCTAGAGATGGTTACTTCTAGTTTAGCTGCTATGAGTTAATTTGCATATATTCCTAAGGGCTTAATAATTCTTCTTCTAAAATCCAATTAGAATTCCGGTGCAAGATGCCATGTGTTGACCTAAACTGTGTAGGTTGATATAAATCTAGTATTAAGTAGAGTCTGTGCAAAACAAATACTAAACATCAGTTTATGGTCACAATGTAATAACCTTATGGTTCAACGTTCCCCTTAGCTATGAAATATTTTCATTACCTTGACCAACTCAGTAAGCTTCTGCTTATAACTAAAGGAATCTACATTTTACAGCTCCCTTTAAAGGAACTTGTCTTATTGAACATGGTGTCTGATCTGCAAGCATCATGTTATAAAGCTCACGCTGAGCAGATTATAAAAAACAAAAAAACTTTGCAAGTCTTCAGTAGGTGATACCTTTTTTAATGGCTAACTCATAATGATGACAGAATATAACGTTTCGAAGCTTCCTCTGAGCTTCTTCTTCAGATATAACTAAAAAACACTCTGTAGAGGCTGCATATTTATGACTGGGCACAGGGATAGGATTACAGGAGGGAGGGGGGAAGAGGCTTATTAGAGGCCTCTTCCCCCCTCCCTCCTGTAATCCTACCCCTGTGCCCAGTCATAAATATGCAGCCTCTACAGAGTGTTTTTTAGTTATATCTGAGGAAGAAGCTCAGAGGAAGCTTCGAAACGTTATATTCTGTCATCATTATGAGTTAGCCATTAAAAAAGGTATCACCTACTGAAGACTTGCAAAGTTTTTTTGTTTTTTATATTTTATAACCACTGGCTAACACGGTACCAAAACAAGCTGAGCAGATTGTTATATACAGATGAGACCACATTGAACTGGTCTCTAGTTTAGTTAACTAGTGCAATTCAACTCAAAATCACAATATACTAGGGTTGAGGTATCGGGAAAGATTTTATCCCGATTGGCGATCGAGCAAATTTCAGGATCGGGATCGGCTGGAAAATGATCCAAAATCCAATTTTAAAATCGATCCTGAAGATCCATAGATCCCTCAGTACCTGTAAGGCTAAATTCTCACAGAGTTTTTTGGTCAGAATTTTGAGGCTGTATCCGCCTCAAAATCCTAACCAAAAAGACGGCTCATATTAAAATCAATGGGAGCTTCTCAGGTCTTTTTTCCTGGAGCCGTTTCTTCCGGCTCCCAGGAAAAAGAAGCGAGATGCTCATACTTCAGGCCGTTCCGCCTCACAATTTGGCCTGAAGACACCTCCCGACGAGGCCCATTCATTGGGCCTAATCTGGAGCAGAGTGCACAGCTGAATGCCAGTGCAGTGCACTGGCTTTCAGTCACGGTTACCCGGTTTTTGATCCGGAACCTGAGGTGGCCTCTGCCTCAGGTTCCAGACCAAAAAACCCCATATGAACTTAGCCTAAGGCTTCATCATTCACTCCGGTCACTTATTGGTCACCTGCAAAACTGGTCTCCATTTACGTACCACTTCTCTGTTATATGGCCTCCATGGGTCTTCCGCCACAACAGCATGCTACTATTGGATCTTTTCCAGTCTTGTAGGCCACACCTCAAGCTTGAGGCCTAGTCCCTTGCACTTTCCACAGCTGGGGAGCTGATCTCTAAGGGTAAGGTAACAATATGTTTAACACCAATTTCATCTCCTATTTTGCCAAGTTATGAGGGGCTGAAATTTGTGTATGCATAAAGATCAGTGTATTACCCTAATTCTGTGGTGCAACATCTCTATCTATTCACCAAAACTAGTGCTGTAGCTTAACATAGTAATACAGAAACTTTTTTATGTGAAAAAAATCTTGGTAGCCCGTTATTTTTTTTTTACAATTTAATGGATAATAAAAAAATAATGCTAAATATATTTTTGCTAATGTTTCCTTTAATTTTCCAAGTCTTGGAGTTTTCACTTAGTCACAGCCTTCAAATCCAATTATATATATATATATATATATATATATATATATATATATATATATACATTGGGTATATATATACATTGGGTATCAATGATTTCATTGTGTAATTATTTTCTGTAAAGATATTCTACCCGCAATTGTATTTGCCTACAGGAGGAAAAATCTAGAGAGGAAAAATGAATTGTACTGTATTTACGCCATGGGAAAATTGCAGACACGTATAATCTTCTCTGTAAAACTGCCTGCAGCTGCGCTTCTGATTCCAAATGACCTAGTGACAAAATGTCATGCATGAGCTAAATGGTTTTATTCATTTTGTGGACATATATATATATATTTTTTTCTAGATTGGTGCAGTCATATGGCTTGCATTGAGCATGAGCGCAGACTTAAATATTTAACCTTGCTTTCTTATATTTTCCTTCGGCCTGTTGTTCACACACCATGGCCAGTCATGCATGTCTCACACACATTACCAGCAACTTTGCAGTCCTGTCTAAGATAATTTAATCACAGGGTGTAGAGATGTGAGGGGGAAAAATATATAGACTCGAAAAAATTACATTACAATGTTGACTTGTAAAATTCCATTTCACTTGCAGAAAATATAGGTTATTTGTAGCTTCTTAACTATCCGGCTGCCAGAGTCTTTTTCATTATTTGGTTCAGACAGTGTAAAAAAATAAATCGCCCATTGAAATGCTTAGAAAACAAAAGTTCTCTACTTGTATTTAGCCATCAGAAAAAAATCGGATCCCGAATGGTGATCGAGCAAATTTCACGATCGGGATCGGCTGGAAAATGATTGAAAATTGGATTTTAAAAACGATCCTGTAATCTCAAGATCGGCTCAACCCTAGTGTCTGGTGTCACATGATAGATGAGATTTCCAGATTCCATATTACCTAAGGGTTGCATTTTGAGAGCAACTACAGCTGCATATAAATATGCAAATCCTGACTGTGTTTCCAACTGAGGATATCTCTAGGAATAATAAAGGTAGAACTGCTGGTATCATGAGAACATGAGATCAAAGTCTCAGTTTTACTTTACTTATGGGTGCGTGCTATTCGAAACAGCAGTTTCGACTAGTGTTCGCTCATCTCTAACACCCACCTCTCTGTACTCCAATGATAAGCAATGAAAGAAGCATAGTAAATAATGGCCAGAAAGTGGATTTTGGTACAGAATTTTACATGCCTCTGTATTTTTCTCCCGATGTGTCATCAGCCAGAAGAGCTCACTTCACATGTCCGTTTGGCCATTCTTATGTGGCCTCTTACCCAAGTGTCCATTCGGCCACAGGAAAATGGCCGAACTGCCAGCTGATGATGTGGCTGATGACGCGGTGAAGATGTGTTGGGAGAAAAACACAGAGGCGTTGCTGGAAAATCTGTCTGAAAAGATTCAGTATAACATGACATTAATGAATTTACATATTTGCCCATTATGGGCAGTCCAGTGTGTGATTTTCCCGGTAATACTGTAAAGTATAGCCATAGTATACTCAATCTTTCCTCATCTTATTCCCTTACCAATGCACTCAAATGTCCCTGGCACTTTGGCATTGTGTGCAATTGACTACATATAAACATTTTAACATAGCGTTGGTCTTTAATACAGAAACAACCATCCTTCAATCGAATCCTAGTTGGCTACTTACCTTGCCAACCATTCATCCGAGCCCATTAATAGCATTTAACTACTTTCCCTCTCGTTAGAGATTTTGCTATTTATTACCAAGGACAAATCTGGCACCTCGCACAATCTGCTTTCCAGTTGGAAATGGGATTACAACCAGCTTGTTCTCAGGATCAGGCCTCATGGCCGAACCCTGTATACCTTTATTATCATTAAATCGTAAACATTGTGATGGGAAAACCTTTTTGATGAAAAGGATTGAGACATTTAGCGGATTAGTAAAGCCTGTCTATGTACAGTGCTTCCAAATAGCGATGCATTTCTATGAAGGATGGGTAACCTTTCTCACATCTGGGAAATGTATACGCATTTAGTCATTTTGTACTGATTAGCCAGCAATTCTGGTTTTGTCTGAAAGATTTCTCCTAAGGTTACATCTGTCCAAAACATGCCTCTTATTGCTTTTGTAGCACATTTGGAATAGACAACAGCCGCCTCTTGGGATGCAATTAGTACCCTGCTTCAAAACCGATCTGCTGTGATGTCATTACTCTTCTACAAATAATTTGTGGTTCGAGAAAAACCAAGAAATCACCTGGTCATAAAAGAAAATCAATAGCACAACATGATCATAGCTTCAAATCTTATCATTATAGAAACATTTCCACCAAAAAACATAATGTAGAGGTAGGTGCTGGCCGAGACTCATTTTAACCCTTTGGCCACAGTAGGGTATGCTCCTCTTACCTCTTTCTGACCTTATGCACATTCGTGTTCTAGCTTCCGTTAATAAAGGATTTAGTAAAATCGCTGCGGTATGATATCTTATCACAGAAGACTATTGAAAAAGACGGATGTGGTCAAGGTTAACACAGTGAATGTGTTAAGTGAACAGTCTGTTTATCCATTTAAGCCTGAGGCCTCACATTGTGGAAAACCGCTGCAAGATGGGGCCTTAGCCTAAATCAACTCTTTCTACTGCTTTCAATGGGCAGTTGGAGAGGACTATATCTTCCACTCACTAAAAGGGTTATCCACCTTCTTAAAACTGGATATGATACTTCAAGGGATATTCCCATCTCCTGTATCATATTTAAAACTGTAGCTTAAGCTAACTGTAGTGTTTTACCAAATACATTGCTTTATCTAACTTTTTCCATTTGCCCGATACTGGTATTTATTAGAGATCAAGCGCATCAAATATTCACTGCGTTTAACCCCTTGGTGTTTGGCCGCTAACACGCATTCCTATGGGAGCGAGGTATTCGATCGAATACTACTCACTCATCTCTAGTAGAGATGAGCAAATAGTAAAATGTTCGAGATTCGATATTCATTTCCAGTAGCCCCTCAATATTCGACTACTCGAATCGAATATCGAACCCTATTATAGTCTATGGGGGGGGGGGAAATGCTCGTTTCAGGGGTAGGCAACATTCGATCAAATTATACTTACCAAGTCCACGAGTGAGGGTCGGGCTGGATCCTCCGAGAAGTCTTCTCCGTGCAGCGTCCCCGCGGCGTCTTCTGGCTCTGAATTCACTCTGCCAGGCATCGGGCCTGGGCAGAGCCAACTGCGCATGCCCGCACTACAAGCCTACCGAGTTAATGATTACTCTATAATACACCCATATACGCCTACTGAGAATTGGTATAAGAAGACATGATGTATGCAATAAAGGTATGCTTCTACCCAGGTTCAATTTGTCTCTGTGTTGAACGCATCATTGACTCATGTCTTTATCTTTAAATTTGACAATCATCCAATATACTTAAGTGGTCCCATTGAGACCACCCCTGCCAATGGTAATCTGTAGATAGGTTGGTTGCATTGACCATTTCATATATATAATAACAACAATATATTAGAAACGACTATAGTCAGTACGATTTGTGCAGATCTTAACAATAACATAAAATCTTTTGTCGTTGACTTAATGCATGCTGCAGCATTGCTAAAACCTGTTAAAAAACTGAAAACATACGATGAGACAGGATTTCCAGATGTTATTGGATTTTATATTCAAGAGATCTGCTATCTATAATGCAGAATAGCCGGCAAAATGGAATTCTCTTAGCACAATACAGAATCCTTGTCTCTAAAGATAAGCGAAATTTGATTATACAAAATGGATTCACATGAGTAGTTGTAGAATTTGCTTACAGATCAGCTATAATATATTTGTATCCATAAAATATTTAAGGATTAATTGTAACATTTATTCAGTTTTAGCCAGTTTAGAATCCTGGACATATGAAATGACTTTCCTTTAAATTTTCACAAACTATTCCTTAAACAACAGAGATGGCCGTTCCTCCTAAAGGTTTGTTTTGTGTTCGGCGGCTCGGGTCCCTGATTTGTTTTGGACCATGCTTTACATTGGCTTAAAACATAATGTAGAACACTCTTACAGCTCGAAGGAACCTATCTTTCTAATTTGTAGCTCTCCAAAGTTATGTCAATGTGAAAGTGACATTATTATACTCTGGGGTCTCCCAGAGTATAACTGGTAGAGCCCCAGCGAGAAAAAAAAAACCCAAGTATTCATACTCACTAGAGATGAGCGAATAGTAAAATGTTCTATATTCGATATTCGTTTTGAGTAGCCCCTCAATATTCGACTACTCGAATCGAATATCGAATATATATCGAATATCGAATATCTATGGGAGAAAATGCTCGTTTCAGGGGTAGGCAACATTCGATCAAATTACACTTACCAAGTCCACGGGTGAGGGTCGGGCTGGATCCTCCGAGAAGTCTTCTCCTTGAAGCATCCCCGCCGCATCTTCCGGCTCTGAATTCACTCTGCCACGCATCGGGACTGGGCAGAGCCGACTGCGCATGCCCGCACTACAAGAAAATGTAGTGCGGACATGTGCAGTTGGCTCTGCCCAGGCCCGATGCCTGGCAGAGTGAATTCAGAGCCAGAAGACACTGCGGGGAAGCTGAACGGAGAAGACTTCTAAAGGTAGGAGAAGAACCAGCATTGATTGGCCGACTGTATAGCATTCGGCCAATCAATGCTGGTTCTGCATCAAACTTTTCCATTCAAATAGCGAGTGGTACTCAATCGAGTATGAGTATTTTGAATACCGTAGTATTCGATCGAATACCTACTTGATCGAGTACTACTCGCTCATCTCTAATACTCACCATCCATCACCTCTTTTGAGACTCATTGCAGTGTCTCACTCTCCTGGAGATGTCATTGGCGCAGTGGTCACTGCTACGGCCTGTAATTTCACTTCAGCTGAAACCTAGGCGTGATGATCCTGTGCTGATGGTATCACAGAAGAGCACTGGATGAAGGTGATATGAGTGTATTTTAATTTTGTTCAACTCCCCTGTGTCTCCACCTATTATATTCTGAGATTTGAAGACCCCCCAGAGTATAATGCAGTAGCTATTTTAGTTTGCTCAAGATTATTTTGTTTCAGTGATACACAAGTATTTATGTTTTTATTTCACCACTTTTAATCCACGCTTATGTGTACAAGCTCACAGAAATGATTAGGTCCATGTGCTATCTGCGTAAAACCCGGATAGCACACTGAGTATTTGTATGGTCATGCGCAAGGGGACTTATTAAGAGGCTAGTATGGGATTTTTCTATTTTTACCTCCACCTATGAATAGACCCCAGACTATAATAATGATTTGTGTTTGCCAAACTCTTATTTCTAATGATACAAATTCAGTATATACTTCACAGGTAGCAATTCACATATGGGGTTGAGCCGATCTTGAGATTTCAGGATCGTTTTTAAAATGTGATTTTCGATCATTTTCCAGCTGCTTGCGATCGTGAAATTTGCTTGATCGCTGATTGGGATCCGATCTTTCCCGATCGCTCAATCCTAGTTACTTTATGTTTATGGACTAGGGTTGAGCCAATCTTGAGACTTCCGGATCGTTTTTAAAATCTGATTTTTGATCATTTTCCAGCTGATCGCGATCGTGAAATTTACTTGATCACTAATCGGGATCCGATCTTTCCGATCGCTCAACCCTATTCACATAACAATGATTGGGTGGCCAAGTATAGATATTTATACTTAAACAACTTCCCATAGAGTACCACCAAACTTTTTTTTTTTTTGTAAATCTTTTTTTATATTTTGTTTTCCGAAAGCTGGTATTTTCATGCTGTTCATCTCAGGATACTGTATTTCAAGCCAAGAGGAAAGGTAAGGAAGGACACATCTGTCTCTGAGTCATACATAAAACAAACTATGAGCCATTGTACTCGATATTCTTTCTTCTGAATACATTCCAGCTCTTTAAACCATAAAATACCAGGGATGGAACTCGGTCTAGGAGCACTTGATTGGATCAAATGGAAATGTTAATACTATGTTTTTGCATTTTTTGAATGAAAGTTTTGATTTCTCTTTTATCATTTTTAATTAATTTTCCATTTCTAAAGGAAAGGGGATTATCTCTTACTGTGGCAATTGATACAAGAACAAAGATGTGTTTTATTGAAAAGGCTTAAGGTCGTAAATGATTTTATTTATTTAATCTTAAAACCCTTCCATTTTCCTTTGTGGAATGGGGAGCGAGGGTTATACACTTTAGACAAGAAAATCATGCTGAACCATTTGTTCATGGAAAATTATACTAAACAATAAAGATTAATTTCTAAGTACAGTAAAAGCTATCAGTTACAGTACATGACTTGTGAAAGAAGACATTTATTAAAATGTAATGTACTGAACATATCCGTTTCTTGGGTAATGGGATTGTCTGGTTGACTAAAAAGTTGTTTACATGTTTTTAAAATGGAAAATTGGTAGATCTTTAATAATTGAGATACTACATTAGACTGGGGGTTATTCAATGTGGCCATTGTCAGATCGTAGACACTATAGGCTTGACAAGTACCAGCATGGAACCAGTGAGCACAATGTTAAATCCATTGTGTAAAGATTGTGTGGGACGCTTAAAGGACTATATACAGGATTATGTGACAGCATATAATATTATAAATTGAAATGGGCAAATTGGTTTGCTTTTAACAAAGCCAAATAATTTGGAATTTATCTCAGATTAACTAAAATGGCTGCAGCTGGTGAATTATTATACTTGAGGATCCCTTTAGACCCCCGCGTATAGTAGCTATGGAGGTCCAGGGAAGGTGACAAAAAAAAAAGTATACTCCCCTTCCATAACCACTTCTCAGCCTCCACGCAGGGTCCAGCACGTCCACCTTGAGATGTCTGGCCCAATCACAGGTTTCGGCTGTGACCTCGGGCACAAGACATCCAAGAGGAGCACTCGATGCAGCGAGGAGACCCAGAAGAGGTAACAGAAGATGAGTATAAGTGTTTTTTTATATACTTTTATAACCTCCTCTGGGCCACAATACCCAATGAATCTTCTGGGATTCGTCCATACTTCATTATAAATTATATAAAGCATGGTTTTACTAAGGACAGAAGTTGTAAAATGAACATGATTTTATGAAGAGGTGAGTAGATGTTTGGAAAGAGTGGAGGCTGTGGACTTTGCAAATGTGTTTGACACTGTCCTTCATATACTTGTACATTTAATGGGTAAAATCAAGTCCATTAGCTTGGAAAATATAGTTTGTAATTAGTTTTAAAAATGGTTAAATAATCGTATCCAGAGACTTGTGGTCAATGACTGCAGTTCAGACTGGCTTCCTGTTATAAGTGGTGTACCCCAGGGTTCAGTGCTGGGTCCTCTGGTATAAGTGGTGTACCCCAGGGTTCAGTGCTGGGTTCTCTGTTATAAGTGGTGTACTCCCGGGTTCAGTGCTGGGTCCTCTATTATAAGTGGTGTACCCCAGGGTTCAGTGCTGGGTCCTCTGGTATAAGTGGTGTACCCCAGGGTTCAGTGCTGGATTCTCTGTTATAAGTGGTGTACCCCAGGGTTCAGTGCTGAGTTCTCTGTTATTAGTGGTGTACCCCAGGGTTCAGTGCTGAGTTCTCTGTTATTAGTGGTGTACCCCAGGGTTCAGTGCTGGGTCCTCTATTATAAGTGGTGTACCCCAGGGTTCAGTGCTGGATTCTCTGTTATAAGTGGTGTACCCCAGGGTTCAGTGCTGAGTTCTCTGTTATTAGTGGTGTACCCTAGGATTCAGTGCTGGGTCCTCTGTTATAAGTGGTGTACCCCAGGGTTAAGTGCTGGATTCTCTGTTATAAGTGGTGTACCCCAGGGTTCAGTGCTGAGTTCTCTGTTATTAGTGGTGTACCCCTGGGCTCAGTACTGGGTCCTCTGTTATACGTGGTGTACCCCAGGGTTCAGTGCTGGATTCTCTGTTATAAGTGGTGTACCCCAGGGTTCAGTACTGGGTGAACAATTACTTAATTTGATATATTGTTCCCAGAAAGTGTAAAACAAATAAAGGATTAGCTGGCCAGCCTAGTGAGAGAAGTAAAGAATAAGAAGCAGTAATAAAATACATTTGTGCTAAAAATTTTTACATACCAGATTTTTTTGGGGGGTTTGGCCTTTTTTCAGAGAATATGAATGATGACACAAAAACCTTTTCTCCACTCATGGTTAGTGGTTGGTTGAAGCCATTTATTGTCAAATTTCTGAGTTTGACAATAAAATTAGGGGGGTTTCTTTTGCATATATTATAGCTCCATACAGATACACCACCCCTAAGCTGCAGATCATAATGTTTAAAAATTCAATTTAGATGTTCAAGTATCTCCTTATTTGAGTTAGTAAGAAAAACAAGATGTAGAAATTAATCTTAGCAATGTCTGTTTAAAAATGTGCATTCAAAAAGAGCTACAAAATATGGAAGTACATTTGCAAGATGTATCCAAAGAGAACACTTGTTTCAACGTAGAGCATAGTCTTAAGCAGAATATTATGGGTCTCTTCTCCGGTGATTAGTGAGCTCCCAGTTTTGGATTGAGACCCATTATACAAATTAGATCATGAGTGCCCTTAGGGGTGTCCGAAGAATGGCAAGCGTTTAAGGTCACATCAATAAACCTTGCATAAAGCAATTTGGTAACCACAAAGGTACATAGGAACATGTAGTATTTACATGCCCTGCCTGGTGCTGTCAATTCCCGTAACTCACCAGACGGCCTCTTCTTACACATAGAGTACCATGTCAATATGAGCATTGAAGGAATAACTTACTTACTGTTCTATTTTCTTATTACTTAAACTATCCAAGTGGCTTTTAGCAGCCTATATCTCTTCTCAATCACCCAGGGGCCAGGAATATGTTATGCAAAATGTGATCCTTTCTAAAAGTAAACAATTACTTTTTCTATCTAAATGCCTTGTTATAGAAGTGATCATCCACAAACTTCTCATTATTTCTTCTACTTATCGGTTCTACTGGGATATGATAATTGGCCACCAACGTGTATTGATTTTGTATATTTTTGACCTATAACCCAATATGCTTTTAATCCGTCTCCAGACAGAAATGAAAAATATTGTAACAGACACAAAAGGGATATACATGAATATTGTCTGCATGACATTTAAATAATTGTTTACAGCTACAGAGGTGTAGGTGTGTGTAGGTGTGTGTAGGTGTGTGTGTGTGTGTGTGTGTGTTTATACACAGTCCAGTCACATTACATGTGACCACCTGTCAAAATCCAGAATAGCCACCTTTGGCAGAGCGGACCGCAGCGAGACGTGCAGGAAGAGAGGGGATGTTGTGATGATGGTCACTGGGATGTTGAGCCATGCCGACTCCAGTGCCGTGGCCAGCTGTGATAGATTACGTGGTTGAGCATCCATGGCGCAAACAACCCGATCGAGGTGGTCCCACAGATTCTCGATTGGGTTCAAGTCTTAGGAATTTGCTGGCCAAGGAAGTACAATAAACTCATCCTGGTGCTCCTCGAACCGCACACCTACACTGTGAGCTTTATGACACGTCGCACTGTCCTGCTGGTAGATGCCATCATCCTGAGGAAAAACATTTAGGGGTGAACATGGTCCACAAGCATAGATGCATACTTGTGTTGATCCATCGTGCCTTCCACAATGATGAGTGCACCCAAACGGCTGATGACACGTGCCTTCTGCGATTGGTTATTTAAGTAGGCGGTGGTCACATTAATATGACTAGACTGTGTATATATAATGTATTTTATTTTATTTTTTTTTAAATCTGTTTACTTTTATAACTGAGGTTTCCATATCCACCCCAGTTACAGGAATAACACCTGCAGGTACCTATTACTCAATATGCACATTATTACTGAGATAGGAACAGGAAGCTTCCTACACTATATAGTGTAGTTCATGGAGTTCTATGTATACAGTGATCAGAAAGACAGAGAAGGAAACAAACTTTATCTTCCTTCCCTATGGGGAGTTCAGGGATCATCTAATCCAGCAAAAAAAAAAAAAAAAAAAACCTGACTTTTCAGCTTATGGGAGTTATCATTGGTGCCAATGGAATCCTAGCACCTGAAACCAATGGCAGTGCAGTTTTCAGATGGAGTAGATGGTCACCTAAGGAACCATTATAAAGGTTGGTAGGCAACAAATCATGGAGCTAAAAAATAAAAGAAAGCAGCGCTGTGCCCTTTACATTTTTAATCCCATCCTTTTCTTAATGAGAATACAATGGATTGGTTGGGACAGTTAAATAAATGATTGTCCATCTGACAACTGTTTAATTTCAGGGAGCGAGGGGACTTGTCTTCTAAATACTGTCCTGCTTACAGTCATACAACTATGCTTTCATATGAATTTATTCACAAATCCTGCAAGTGTAGTTATACTGTTCTGACTCGCTGGATTACAGGTCGATGCCAGAGTCAAATTTGCATTTGGCATAATTTGCGACTTATGGATTTCCTTCAGAGTGCAAGTCCACTGACCCTTTGTTCACATCTGTGTTTGGTAATCCATTTGGGGAGTCCACATGGGGCCCCCCGAACGGAATTCCAAGTAATGCAAGCTCTGTGCAGTGAAAGCACATGGACCCCATAGACTATAATGGGGTCCATGTATTTGCCGCACGCTGCCCGCACGAATCATGCATACAGGAAAGTAGATTGTGAACTACTTTCCTGTCTGCATGTTCTGTGTGGAGATATGGAAGCAAGCACACAGACCCCATTATAGTCTATGGGGATCTGTGTGCTTTTACTGCACAGTGCTTGCAAATGCATTTGGTATTCCATTGGGGGGGTCCCCATGTGGACTCCCCGGACGGATTACCAAACGCAGATGTGAACCAACCCTGACTCTTCTGTCTTAACTCAATGTGTTATGACAACATGCAAGGAAAAAAAAAAAGAAGAGTTGAATGATAAATTCAGCTCTACTGCGTCTGTATGTGGTATAGGCTAGGCTGTTTTGAAGCCTAGCTAACAGTATGTTATGAACTTAACTTTTAGACCTGTCACATCCGCCCCCATTCACAGTGTGTCTTCATTCCATTTATCTGCCATTGTAGAAGTGATCTACTTACATTTTAATTTGAAGGATGAATTCACAGTTACAGTATATCTATTTTTAACGGCGTTCTATATACCTGTCACTATCCCTCTGCTTGGGGCACACATTTTTAATCTTATACCTTACATGTAACTGTCACATATTAAGTTGGGTTCTCATTTACCTAATCAGCAAAAGTGTAGTTCTCTTCTGTACACCGATATTAATATCCCAACGTGAATAGTGACTCTGTCTAACTTCCATTGGTAGCTCATATACCTTGTATTATGAAAAGGAATATTGTATAGTGGAGGACAGAACATAAAAAGTTATAATGTCTTTCAGAGTATTGATGTGGAGTTAAAGGGATCCTATCATTAAAACTCATTTTTTTCTGACAGTACTAATAATACCACGTTGGAATAGCCTTAAGAAAGGCTATTCTTCTCCTACCTTTAGATGTCTCCGTGATGACGTTCAGTATATAATCCAGTTTTTTTTTTTTTTTATGTAGATTGTGAGCCCCACATAGAGCTCACAATGTACATTTTTCCCTATCAGTATGTATTTTTTGGAATATGGGATGGAAATCCGTGCAAACACGGGGAGAACATACAAACTCCTTGCAGATGGTTTTATGCCCTTGGCGGGATTTGAACACCAGGACTCCAGTGCTGCAAGTCTGCAGTGCTAACCACTGAGCCACCGTGTGGCCCCATAATCCAATTTTTGTCAGTATGCAAATGAGTTCTCTCGCAGCACTGGGGGTGGGCCCCAGCACTAGGGGCATCCCCAATGCTGCAAGAGAACTCTCCAGTGCCGCCTCCATCTTCTTCAGGAACGGATCTTCTTCATGTCTTCTTCCGGCAGTGGCTTCAAACTTCTAGGTCTCGTGCATCCGACTGCGCATGCCTGCCGGCCACAAGAGAGGCCTGCTTGTAAGCGGCCATTTTCTTGTGGCCAGCAGGCATGCTCAGTCGGCTTTGCCCTAGGTCTGAGGCTTAGAAAGTTGAAGCTACCGCTGGAGGAAGACGCGAAGAAGATCTGTTCCTGAAGAAGATGGAGGCAGCACTGGAGAGTTCTCTGGCAGTATTGGGGATGCCCCCAATGCTGTTTGAGCGCTGGGGACCGCCCCCAATACTGCAAAAGAGCTCATCTACATACCGTGAAAAAACTGAATTTCAAGCGAATGGTGGCGCGGAGAAGACAACGAAAGGTAGGAGAAGAATAGCCTTTCTTAAGGCTATTCCGACGTGTTAGTTAGAAAAAAATGTCTTTTAAAGATAGGATCCCTTTAAATAATTAAGATATTAAGATATCAAAAGGTCTTGGTACTTTTTAATTTTGAACTCTTGGTTTATTTTATTCATCGTTAATATCAAACTCTTGTATTCCCATTCTGAAGCCTCTTCATCTAATACATGCTGGAAAAGTTCAGCAAATTGTTGTTAGAGATTATCATCCAGAATGGCGTAATATCAATTAGGTATTCTCAGCTGTAAAGATAAGCTCATTCCTATTGGGGGCATTTTAAGATAAAAACTAATTCCAAGTTTTAAACTAAAGGCAGATAATGAGAAGTGAATCTTTTATATATTAGAAGCCGTAAGATTAATAATACTAGTATGTTCCCAGAATCCAGGGAGAAATGAAGGCCAAGGTTAGCAGGACATCCATAGCATATAAAGTAAAAGTATGAGTAACATACAAATAGGATTCTGGTAGAAGTAAACTCAATACTGGTTGTCCCATCAATACATTTTACATATGGGGTCCCCGCCCCAGCTGATGACAACTTTGTACTAACTCAAGACCGGAAAAATAAAAATGGTGGTTTTTAGAGATGAGCGAACAGTAAAAAGTTCGAGGTTCGATATTCGTTTCGAGTAGCCCCTCAATATTCGGCTATTTGAATCCAATATCGAACCCTATTATAGTCTATGGGGGGGGAAATGCTCGTTTCAGGGGTAGGCAACATTCGATCAAATTACACTTACCAAGTCCATGAAATTGACATTAATTCACATCGCCATACAATCAAACAACAGAGAACTGATCTTCCCGTGCCAAAACACTTCTGCCAGGAAGACCATAACATCATCAATGACATGAAAATCTTGATCTTAAAAGGGAACTTTAAATCAAGGTTTACAGCGACTGATTTATGAGTACAAGGCCATGACCCTATTCCAGACGCTGGACAATGGAATTAACGTCTCACGTGGGTTTATGTCTTTTTATACAAATCAGTAAGACAGCCATTAAGATAACCTGGGATCTGGCAATTGATTATTTGTTGTTATAAGTATATAGTAATAAGCCTCTTCCCCCCTCCCTCCTGTAACCCTACCCCTATGTCCAGTTATAAATATGCAGCCTCTAGAAAGTGTTTTTAGATATATCTGAAGAAGGAGCTCAGAGGAAGCTTTGAAACGTCATATTCTGTCATCATTATGATTTAGCCATTAATAAAGGTATCACCTACTGAAGACTTAAAAAGTTTTTTTGTTTTTTTTCATATTTCAAGTCCATGAGTGAGGGTCGGGCTGGATCCTCCAAGCAGTCTTCTCCTTGCAGCGTCCCCGCGGTGTCTTCCAGCTCTTCATTCACTCTGCCAGGCATCGGGCCCGGGCAGAGGCGACTGTGCATGCCAGCACTACAAGCGGACATGTGCAGTCGGCTCTGCCCAGGCCCGATGCCTGGCAGAGTGAATCAAGAGCCGGAAGACGCCACAGGGAAGCTGCACAGAGAAGACTTCTAAAGGCAGGAGAAGAACCAGCGTTGATTGACCAACTGTATAGCATTCGGCCAATCAATGCTGGTTCTGCATCGAACTTTTACATTCGAATAGCGAGTGGTACTCGATCGAGTATGAGTATTTCGAATACCGTAGTATTCGATTGAATACATACTCGATCGAGTACTACTTGCTCATTTCTAGTGGTTTTGTATTGGTTTGTAGTGTTTGATCAACATTATACAAGAGATCTCTATATGAGTTTCCATTAACCTTCCTGGCATTGAAAAGAATGGTCAGAATATTAGCACCGCCATGAACCTCATTTAAGTCTATGGATAATAGATTTGGCACAATGTTCATGGTTTTGATACACATTACTGTGAATGGAGTCTTAGTAAAATGTATTTACATTATATTGAATATCATTTACTGCTGCACAGTTACAATGCAAGTGTTCTCATTCTTGGCATAGATTCCTAAATTTACACCGCAAACAACATTACAACCAGAATATCCAGTCTAATGCATGGGTAGGGATCCCGATCATTAACAAAATATTGGATTTGACGTAATATAGCAGACAGTTCCAACTGAAACCAGTGCACTAATGTGTACATACATACATACATATAAATAGATACATAGATAGATAGATAGATAGATAGATAGATAGATAGATAGATAGATAGTAATGATCATAGATGTTTCCCAATGAAGAAAAGTTGAAAAGCACCCTGCTCAATCTCCATTAAAGACCTGTAAAATAAAATTATTCACTGGTACATAGCTTCGCTTTGATCCATCCACTTACACCATTGAGATACATCACAGTATACAGTATATAGACATAAGCACAGAAGTTATAATATGGTTTGAATCAAGAAGCAAACACAGAATGACAATGAGAAACGTTCAGATGTTCACTGAATTGCTTAGCTTTAAATGCCAGCTGATAAAATCAAGGAAATGAATTTTAACATTGAGCAAAGGAAGAGTAAGCCAAGCAGAGAATGTGTCCAGCTAAACGCTACTATACAGTATAAAATTAAAAAAATAAAAAAGGAAAAAGACATTGCAGGACAGTAGAATGAACTTTTATTCTCTTAATGGAATGTCTATGTAATAACATAAGAAAATAACTTCTACAGCTGCTTCAAAGGAGTGAAGGAAACTCAAAGACAAGTTTTAAGAAATGGAGTGTAAAATCTCAGCCTGTTCGGGTCACTGCACCACCCTCTGCTCGCATGCGGCGATGTAGGAGGCAGGTGCAGTTTGGTTCTTGGCTTAAAGTTTTTGGTCGCACTGTGTGAACATGGCTCTAGTTCTGTGATTGTATTTGCACCACACCCGTCTTCTGCCCTTGTTGCCTCTGTCCATTAAGTGGTTAAATTTTGTCTTGCCTGTGATTGACAGCCTGCCTTCCTGTCAGGTCCAGGGCGGGTTCATCGTCCCCTATTTAGCCTTGGCTCTCATTCACACCAGTGCTTGCTATTGCCTTATGCATACTTGCTCCTTACTGTCACTAATTTTTCTTGCATTCTAATCCTTGACCTCTGGCTTTCCCTACTGACTATTCTTTGGACTCCGATTTGGCACTGCATCGCTCAACCGTTACTGACCCTTGGCTAGCTGACCTCCCTTTGTTGTTGTCCATCTTGTCTGCGTTTTGTGTCTCACATATCCAGGAAGGGACCATCTTCGCGGTTGCCGCCTATTACCTAAGATAGGGCCTGGCAATAGGAAGGGTCAGTTGGGGGCTTCAGCTTAGGGCTCACTGTCTCTTGTGTCCCGTCCCAGGGTTCAACAGCTGCTGGGGAACTGCTGTCCTAGCAATTCCCTAACACGGAGCCTTCATCGGGTATAAATACAGGAAGGATGAGTAGCCTTGCCTATGTTTCCACAGCACACCATCACTTCCTTGCCTTATCTAGGATTAAAAACTTGTGTCTCAAACACATCATATAGGAGAATTTACATGGGAGAGCTGTGATTATTTCAGAAATAGTGTGCCAACAAGCAAAAATGGGAAACAACAAATGGCAAACAAATTAAGATGAGCAAATAGTATTCGATCGAATACCTCCCTTTGCATGGTTATTGGTGTACTTGGTCGACTACCACGCGGTAAAAATTTGATTCCCCTCCCACCTTCCCTTGTGCTTTTTTTTTTACACCAATAACTATGCAGGGGAGGTATTCGACTGAAACTACTCGCTCATTTATAGAAACAATACCATTCTTATCAATCAAAGCCATACTATGGTTGTATGCAACATTTCCCATTACTGGGAGGCATTTTGTCTGCACAATTGACTCCATCACTCACAATTTTTTTTGTTTCTCTTTTAGGTGTGAGTGCAACCCCATAAACCTTCCCAATCTATCCCCAGATATAATCTGGAAAAACTTAATTCCTTTGAACTGGCCAAACACAAAAAGAGAAAAGACAGGCCATTGCCAAATGGGGGAAAAAAAGACGAAAAGCTTGCACACAAAAAAAGAAAAAAACAATGGTGAACTCAAACTGTAAACACTTGTAAATCCTAAGAATGCTTCCTTAAGATGAATGGAATCTCTTCACTTGCCAAAAGGCTGAATTTCTCCCCTTTTAAAGTTCAAATGACCCCAATCTTTGTTTATCAATCTTTCCAGTTTTATTTGAAAGCTAACATTACAATATCATTTTTCCAAATTGCAAACTAAAGGCAAAGAACAATGAATTGTGTTGGATGAGGAAGATACGGACATCCATAAAGATGTCAGAGCAAGATCTAACATTTATCCCTCTACATCATAGAGGGCACCACTTTCTGTTCCTTAGTCTTCAGTGTGTTTTGAACAATGAAATAACAACAAAAAAAACATTGAAAAATCTATGTGAAAAGATGGCTGTAGCAAGTTTAAGAAATAACAGTGAAGTAGTGGTAAGAACAGCAGACAAAGGCAGAGGCATCTTTATTCAAGAAACCAAGAAAAAGGAATTTCTGTTTTTAAAGCCTCATTTCCATCAGCGTTGGTATTCTGTCCGGGGGAGTCCGCATGAAGACCCGCCCCCGAATGGAATACCAATCACAACTGCAAACAGTGTGCCAGTGATAGCACACGGATCCCTATAGACTATAATGGGGTCCATGTGTTTGCCACCAGATCTCCGCAGGGAACATGCGAACAGGAAAGTAGTTCACAACCTACTTTTCTGTCTGCATGAGTCGTGTGGCCAGCACACTGACCCCATTATAGTCTATAGGGTCCATGTGCTTTTATTGCACAGCGCTGGCAGTTGTAGATGTAAACGAAAGGTAAGATATTGATGACTTACCATTGTCCTGTGTTTTAATTGAGAAGTGCATCAAAACAGTCAACAGATTGTCAAATAGGATAGGTCATCTTTAATAGCAGGCCATTCCACTATTTGATATTGTCAGTAACACCAGTAAACTGATATCAGCAGCCATAGCTACCAGAACTGGGCAGTATTTATACGTAGAAGCAAACCTCTCCATACTCAGAGTAGTGGCCATGCTGGGCTATTGCAGTGAATTTCCCTCACTTATTTGAGAGACCCTCCTAGCTGCCTTTTAGACCTAAACAATGGACTTTGGAAATGGATGATTTTCAAATATTTTACATACTCTGGGTTCAGGAGCCACAATATTTTATGCAGAAATGGTATTTCATGCAAGCAAAATAATTTATGTTAATAAATATATCATTCATTCTGGAAAAAGATTTTTTTAATCTATTTTAAGCAAAGCTCACCAGCAATTTGGGAAAAGCATGGGCACATGAAATGAACCAGTCTTCCACCTTGCAACTATTACATTTTGGCCATTTCAAAGCTGCAGAAATCCTTATGCTTGGCAATTTTTTTTCCCCTGTTGCCAGTATATCAACTTGTTCATTTGCTGCCTAATACATAATACCCTTTGACAAGTGTCTCTATAGAAAGATAAGTAATACTATTAACTTAATTTTGTTATGTGATGGCTGATCAATATACAGGTTTGGTGATTCATGAATATTATACTGTAAATGCAACAATCACAATTACATATTAATTGATTCCATACTATTGTGTATTGACCCTTGTGCTGGATTATTACGCACTCTTATGATTATTTAATACATTCTAGGCATGCTTCTGTACCCTCATGCAGAGAATAACATAATGTGCTATAACCCATAGTTCACCATGTAAGTCATTTCATCTAGAAATGTTTTTTAGCTTGTTGACTGCTGATTAGGGTTGAGGGATTGGAAAAGATTGGATCCCTATTGGCGATCAAGTAATTTTCGCGATCGGGTTCTGATCCCGCCTAAAAAAGATCGGGAACAGAATTCTGATTCCGATCGCTCAACTTACCTGTGCAGAACTGCTGCCGTTCCCCATTGATCTCGGCCCTCTCTTCTTTCATTCACATGCCTGCAGGGCACCGTGTTTGCCCCTGCCTCCCTAGGCTAGTGTTACTGATGCTGGGAGTCGGTGGGGCTTGTTGTTTCTTAGAAGAGTGTGGGCAGGTACTGGGAGGGGAGATTTGAGTGATGCCCTAACGTCTCCCCGCCCTGTACCCACGGGGTTCGGGTCGGGTTCGGACCATCCGATCGGGTTCAGTTGGAAAATGGATTGGAAATCGGATTTTAAAAACGATCCTGAAATCTCAAGATCGGCTCTACCCTACTGTTGATATATTTCTCAATTAAAATACAGTCTATCATGCATAGTTAATAAGGTTGAAAAAACACAATCTATTACATTCAATCTGTAATACTATCATGTTAGTCTAGAGTAAGGAAACTAAAATTTACAGGACAGTAGATTGTTGCGAAATAGTTGAGAAAATGCTTTAAAACCAAGGAAGAGTCAATTGTCAATTTATAGCTTTCTTGTAACTTTTAACGTGAAACTAAAAGTGCTTAAAGTACAGGAAAGTGGAGACCACCCGAAAAATAGTTCTAAGGTACAGCTCTTCTTCTTTCAATGGCCAATATCCACGAGAGTAAAATCATGTGTTGAACATGAATCTTTTATAGTGTGTACACCGGTGGTGGGAGGGCTGTAACTGCTAGAAGGTTCTTGTGTCTTTACATAATGTTACAAGGTAAGCACCGTATTCCGGGGTGTATAGTAGACGTTCTTCTCAAGGTAACACTACCTCTTTTTAATCTAACATTCCCATATTAAAAATAAAATCTCTCAATTTGTTTTCTATCAAAGAATAATTTTAATGTACAAAAAAAATTGGTGGAATCGGCTCTGAATGAAAATTCCTCATCTGCTTCTCATCCTCACCAGGTTCCACAGAAAATGCGAATAAATCCTGGTCCTTCAATGTGGACATGAGCTATAGGTTAAGAGCGAAGGATGAAAATGTATCCTGTACTGCAAAAAAGTTTTCTTTATTTATTTACTGAATCCCAATTGTGGAACTCCTGTGGACCTCTACTAATCCTTAAAAATTAAGGAACTTAGGTTATTTTATATAGGGAGTCTGTTGCCAGACCAAGTATTATGTGAGTCCAGTCTTGCATACAGGTCAGTTAGTGTCACCTAAATCAAACCGTGTTTTCCCCTTGTGAATTGGCACAAAGAAGAAGAGAGGTGTCTTCAGCCTGCGTGCAGTAAGAGAGGAAGATAGATAAATATCATGTGGTGGTGGTCGGGCTTAGTTAGTTAGTTGGTTGGTTAGGGCTAGTAGTAGGCAGGATAGCTAGGGAGATAAGGAGGCTTGTAATGGAGTGAGAGATGAGGGGAGTCAATGAGAGGGAGGTAGTGTGGAAGGTACACAGGAAGTTACACAGAAAACAAATGTAGAAGATACCAGGAGCTCCCAGAGATCATTCAAAACACTTCTAAAAGTATGTGGGTTCTTCTCACTTCCTGTATTTCTCTCCCTCCCCCTCCCTCCTGCTGAATGGGACAAAGAACACTACAAATTCTTGTAGAGAACAGACTCAGTGTTATCTGTGTGTTTACTTAGAAGGCTTGGCTTTATCAGCAAAGTTCAATTACCTGACCAGATTGCCCTGCTGGCACTGAGTAAGCGACGTTACTTGTCCTATAGATCTGTGATTATAGCAACGCTGTGTAAACAATGGGGGAATAAATTCACATACCAGGCAAACAAAGCAGAATTTCTGAAGAAATATATTTAGAAAAAGGCTTAAATTTACATAAGCTACCAGTATATATAAGATTCTTGAGATGGGACAACCCCTTTGACACAGGAGATACCGGGTTGGCTTATTATAGCTTATACAGTCTTCTGTTATAGCATAAAAGTATGTGGTAGTGAAGTCTCTTAAGTTTCTAATAATAGTCTTGATAAAAGTGGCCTGAAAGTAAAGCTTGTTTATTTATTGCTTGGTTGATGGGATATTTTGCGGAAAAATGTTGTGGTCTTGACATAATGTCAAAGTCATCATGTTGTCTTGTAAACTCGGTGAGATGTCTGGTTACCCTATGCTTTAAGCATCTTAATGTATTTTTACACTCTTTGTTATACTGTGAAGAGTCTGTTAAAGATATGTCAAGAAACATGATCTTTCTTCCATACAGCAATGGGAGTATTCTGCAAATGCATGCAGTTTTCTTGATCAGTTATGCTATAAATTTGCTAAAAATAACGATTGATTTCACAGATCAAATAGGCAATGGTCAGCAAATCTCAGATAAAACTTTCATTGAAGCCTTTCCGCAGTTCCAGAGAATCTGCTGATATGTACATTATCGATCTTCAGTCTTATCGCCTAATGTGTTTTTTTTTTTTCTATTTAACTATTCCATACAATGTATGTTTGGTCCTTTCACTGTTGGACTTTCCTAGTAATAAAATGTCATGTGATAGTAGTTTATACATGGCAAGTTGAGTTTCATTCCTATTATATACATTAAACCACAGCTCTATGTATGAACCAATTTCCCCAAAATGAAATTGCTTAAACAGATTTACTTTCCATATCATAAACAACTTCTTGATCTTACAAGTAAGACTTTTACCGTATATAAGCCTCACAATTGTATAGGCACTGAGTTTATTCTGACTTAACATGTCCATACATAAAAAATAGAGATGAGCGAGTAGTGTTCGATCGAGTAGGTGTTCGATCGAATACTATGGTATTCGAAATACTCGTACTCGATCGAACACTACTAGCTGTTCGAAGTTTAAGGTTCAATGCAGAACCAGCGTTGATTGGCAGAATGCTATAGATTCTGCCAATCAACGCTGGTTCTTCTCTTACCTTTCCGAAGTCTTCTCCCTGCGCAGTGTCCCTGCGTCTTCTTCCAGGTGGAATTCACTATGCCTAGGCATCCGGCCTAGGCAGAGCCGACTGCGCATGCGCGGGCATGCACGCGCATACACCCGCATGCGCAGTCGGCTCTGCTCAGGCGTCAGGCCTGGGCAGAGCCGCACGTGCATGCGCAGTTGGCTCTGCCTAGGCTGGATGCCTAGGCAGAGTGAATTCCAGAGGACGCGGGGACGCTGCGCCGGGAGAAGACTTCAAGCAGAATCCAGCCCGACCCTCACTCGTGGACTTGGTAAGTATGATTTTATCGAATGTTGCGTACCCCTGAAACGAGCATTTCCCCCCATAGACTATAATGGGATTCGAAATCCGATCAAACAATCGAACAGTGTCCGGCTGTTCGAAACGTATTTCGAACCTTGGACACTTTAGTGTTCGCTCATCTCTAATAAAAAACAAAAGTCACTTGACGCCACTAATTTTGGCAAAACCAGGTAGAGCGGTGAAGAGCAGCATATTGTACTGTACTTTAAGCAACATGACTTCTCAATGGAAAGACATACACTACACACCAAAAGTTTGGACACACCTTCTCATTCAAAGAGTTTTTTGTATTTTCATGACTATGACAATTGTAGATTCACACTAAAGGCATCAAAACTATGAATTAACACATGTGGAATTATATACTTAACAAAAAAGTGTGAAACAACTGAAAATATGTCTTATATTCTCAGTTCTTCAAAGTAGCCACCTTTTGATTTGATTACTGTTTTGCACAGTCTTGGCATTCTCTTGAGGAGCTTCAAGAGGTAGTCACCAGAAATGGTCTTCCAACAGTCTTGAAGGAGTTCCCAGAGATGCTTAGCACTTGTTGGGCCTTTTGTGAGGAATCACTCAGGTAGATGCTTGGTAGCAGTGCAGGAAACAGGGACACAGAGACTAGGTTACACTCAAGTTCAGCGTTTATTTCACTTGAGGTGCATAATCTGCCTTTGCAAAGGCACAAACAAACAAAACAAAAGCCTTCTTGGCTGAGAACTAACTAAACATAAGAAGCTGTTCTCTAACTATAAAGGAGCCTGGCTGCCAGACTCTCGCTTTGGTAATAAGAATGGGTGGCACAGTGCCTGGTTTGTAGGTTCTGTTTGGACAGCTTAGCTCTGTCAGTGTAGTCCCACAGCTCCTAGCACTACACACAATTTAATATCAAGCCTTGATTAGTCAGCTGACCTCCCTGGTGTGGGCCTTTACCAAACATCCTTCAGCTGCCTGGCTGGAAAATACCTGTCCTCCCACATCACACCCTTCACTTTCTCACACCACCCTTAGATTTACACATAGTTCAAGATACAGAAATTCCCAGTTTATAAACCTTGGCATACTCTTAAGGAAATAAAATTGTGACAATAAAGCTTTATTCATATTGTGCAGGACACCAGTTGCATCTGCCACATTCCGACCAAAGACTAATCAATTTATTGGAAGATTTAGGTTATAGAGAAAATGGATTAAACGATTTTAGAAAATGTTTTGTCACATCCATTTCAAAGTCTGCCATAATTCACCATATAAGCCCCCTGAGGATGTCATAAACAGCCTCTAAATGTTTAATTTGTTTTAACCTCTGTGACATCCGGAATCCTTTGAAAAGTACTTGTCAATACATTGATCACTTCTGCAGCCTTTGGCTTAATAATTGGAGCGAACAGTAAAATATTCGATATTTGTTATTCAATTTGAACAGCCACGCAATATTCGACTATTCGAACGAATATCGAACCCCATTATAGTCTATGGGAGAAAATGCTTTGTTTCAGGTGAACCCACAATTCGACTCAGGAGGGTCACCAAGTCCACTATGACACCTCAGGAAATGATGCCAACACCTCTGCAATGCAACTGGGACAGCAGGGGAAGCATGTCTGGGGGCATCTAACAAGCCCAAGTCACTGTTTTACCCCACCATCACAGCCTATCAACTACACACTTTCTACACTCAAAAAAAAACCCTCTATCAAAGTGGGAAATTACCAGGAAACCTTCTTTTTTCTCCAATTGGATGGACAGAAACCCAAATTTAAGCTAAAGAAACATTAACAAGCACCCAACCACAGATGGAATATGCAATGGGAAATCCAACAGTACCCACCCTGAACTGTCATTGTGGATGTGTGTTGTAAATTTACAAAATTCACTTTTATGGCCCTTAACGTGAGCCCTTTCAAATTAAGTTAGAGGCCCATAAGCTGAGCTACCAGCAGAGATTGAGGCCGTTTAGGTGACTTCAGCCTTGCACCAGCAGAGTTCTTTGCCCTTTGGGTGAGTTGAGCCTTGCACCAGCAGAGTTCTTTGCCCTTTGGGTGAGTTGAGCCTTGCACCAGCAGAGTGTTAGCCCCTTTAACCCCTTAACGCTAAATCACGTACCTGTACGTCAGGGAATGTGGTTAGTTCCCGCATTCCCACGTACCTGTACGTGATTGAGATTGCACGGGCTCAGAAGCAGAGCCCGTGCGATCTCCACGGGAGGCCGGCTGTATCTGATAGCCAGGCTTCCCCTGTAGCAGCAGGGACGGTGATTGCACCGACCTCCACTGTTTAACCCTTAAGGTGCCATGATCCATAGTGATCATGGCACCCTAGAGGTTTGGCCGGGCTATAAAGCATGGTGCCGGCAGCAGGAGTCTGTGTGAGCTGTAATTTACAGCTACACGCTGCTCCTTAATCCCTCCCCCCATTGGAGCGAGCGAGCTCCGATGGGGGGAGGGTTAACCCCTTGGATGCCAGGACGAGTGGAAGCTAGTCTATGCATCTGCATAGCTGGCTTCCTCTATAGACTTGCAATACACGTGTATTGCAAGTCTATAGTTAGTATAGAACCAGTGATCCTCTCTGATCACTGGTTCTAGTGTGCTTACAGCACAAATGTAAAAAAGTTTAAAAAAAATAAATAAATAAAGTGTGTAAAACAAACAAAACAAACATAGTTACATTTCTTGTAAATCTGGAAAATCGCTGTTACACTTGTAAGCCTTGTAACGTTCAAAATAAGTTAAAATACAATCAAAAGATGATGCCAATATAAAGCAGAGATATGGGAGATAATATTTATTACTGTATTTGGGTGGTATGGTTATCTGCCTGAAAAGCAGAGAATTTCACATTTTGAAAATTGCAATTTTTTCCAAATTTCCATCAAATTTCCTATTTTTTTAATAAGTAAATACAAAAATATTGATTAGTGTTTACCACTAACATGAAGTATAATGTGTTACGAGAAAACATTCTCAAAATCACTTGTGTAAGTTAAAGCGTCTCAAAGTTATTGCCATTTAAAGTGACACATGTCAATTTTGAAAAAACAGGCCTGGTCCTTAACATACTTTTGGGTTGTGTCCTTAAGGGGTTAAAATTGTTAGACCCTAAAACGGTGGTTCCAGAACCATCACTCTCATTTGGCCAACACTGTACATATATAATTTTACATCTTTAAATCCTACAAGAAATTACATCACCTTAATTTATAATTTTCCAGAAATCATCATAGCCTTCCATATTCCTGTATTTATCACGCATTGCACATATAGAAGCATGTTCCTTACTGAATATTATTTCCTAGTTTATTGCTTAAACCTGAAAAGGACATTAAACCAATGACAAAATGCTCATTTTCTGTCTTCGTAACCAAAGACAATTTGCTATTCCTGGCTTTTCTTCGCAGAGTCGTTTCTTGTCTGGTAAGCATTTTGTGTGCCTTTTCTAAGCTTGCTTTTCCTGATATATAAGAAATCCGGCTTCTGCTTATTGGCTTGGGATGAAATTGAACATGTCCCAAAGGTAACTGACTAGTCCATTAAGAGAAGAGCACATTCATCCCCTGAACCCTGCAAGTCTGATGGCCCTTTGATTTAGTTTCAGCCAACATTAGCTCATGCTAGAGTGCTAGGAATTGATTAGCTGTGACTGCGCCTACCGGCTATTAGTTTCATATCTCCTTTATTAACAAGCATTGTTTTCGTATCATACTAGTGTAAGACATGAGCAAAATAAGAACGAGTCAGATTAAAATATAAGTATAAGGGCAAAGGTTCTAGCTGTTAACTAGATAAAGTAGTCATGTTACATTATTAAAAACTCTCTAATAAAAATCAATATCAAAGATGGAGAATCTGCAGGTCCGGTTTGAGAATTCTAACAGATTAGATTCTTGGAAAAGAATATTTCAAAATCCATTTATCTCTAAGGCTCTGATTGTCCATTTTGTGGTATGTTTCTTGTTACACAACCTTCATGTGACATTTCCACCCATAAAAAAACATACCATGTTTCCCCCGAAAATAAGACAGTGTCTTATATTATATTAGTGGAGCATAAGCATGACTGCCGGTTGTAGGTAGTGTAGTGTAGTGTAGTGGAGGAGGAGAAGGTATCATACTTACCTTTCCCATCTTCCTAGCAGCGCTGGTGCTGCTGTTCGTCCCGTCAGTGGTGGGTGGGGCTTAGCGATGTTTCAGGGGTGGGGCTTAGCGGAGCTTTCGTGGGCGTGGCTTTTCGATCTCCACTTCACTGACACAGCAGCCATGCTCTGTGCTCCGTGTGCACAGGAAAGCCGGCTGCTGCCTCTTCTGTATGGCGGCTGCTGCCTCTGGGATGAGCTGGGAGAGCTCATCCTAGAGCAGCACGGACAGCAAAGGCAGCAGTTGGCTTTGCTGTGCACACAGAGCACAGCTGCTGTGTCAGTGAAGTGGGGATCTCCAAGCCCCGCCCACGAAAGCTCCACTAAGCCCTGCCCCCCAAATCCTCGCTAAGCCCCACCCACCACTGCCAGGCATGCCTTATTTTCGCGGGGTGCCTTAGACTAGGCAATTCAAACCCCCCCCCCCCCCCGCACGCACTTTCGGGGGTGTCTTACTTTCAGGGAAACACAGTATAAGAAGCTTCGGAGAACTGGAACCACTTTTTTTTTTCCCCAAACCTTGCAACCACCATGCAACAGAACACAATCTAAAGTCAGTATGTCTAAACCGAAGTACCCATTGAAAACCAACACAGACACAAAGAGATTAGAGATGAGCGAGTAGTATTCGATCGAATACCTCCCCTGCATAGTTATTGGTGTAAAAAAGTGCCAGGGCAGGTGGGAGGGGCAATGCATTTTTACTGCGTTTACCGCGTGGTATTTGACTGATTACACCAATAACTATGCAGGGGAGGTATTCGATCAAATACTACTCACTCATCTCTAAAAGAGATCATACAAACTCCATGAAGGTGATTTCCTTGATTGTATTCAAGTCAACAGTGCGAACTATTGAGCCCCCATATATTTTTTTTTATTTCTGTTATTTATATAGTGCCGCCATGAGCTACAGCCCTTTACAGATATTGTCAATACTGCCCCGGTTAGGGCTTATAATTTCCTATCCGTATGTGTGTGAAGGAATCCCAAACTTGCAGATGATGTCCGTGGCTGGAGTCAAACCCAGTAATGTAAGACAACATTGCTCTCCAGTGAGCAACCATGTTTCCTGTCATGCCACGAATCCGTATCTCAAATAAAACCAGAAAATGTGGCAGATGTATTTATATTGTGAGCCTCACTTACTGATCTCCGCTCCTGATCACAGCCGCCTATACAGAAGGGGAAGCGCAGGCAGTCATGAGCAGTAGCGGGGATCGGTAAGTAAATTGGGCCAAATACCTGCCGGAGTATCCCAACAGGTAACGAATGGCCTGTTAAAAAAAAAAAAAAAATCATGAGGCTCGCCGAACCCTGTGGCAGCTGTTACCATTGCTACTCTGGTATTTATGCCACTGGTTATCCCCCACCTAGATTGATTAATAAATGTATTGAAAGGCTACCTTCATATCCCACGACTCAACTGATATGTAATCCTTGCCAAAGGGCAATAACAATAAATCAAGTTAAATTTGCTGTGAAAAAAAAAAGAGATTTCCATTCAATATTTGAATAGTCTTTACCAACGAAATTATTTAGACTAGTGTTTCTCAGTATTCTCAAGCCAAGTACCCCCTACTCAAGCAAATTACGACATAATATCCCAAGGCTATGATCATACATTGCGTTGCCTATTTAAAGCACAGCGTGATCACAGTGGAGAGACATCCTGTAGAGACATGAAATGTACCAAGAATGGAGTGCTCCATCCAAGCAACTCCTACTGCAGGAAAATGTATGGAGGAACCAAATGTTCGAAAGTGAAAGGAGGTATTTGCTGCCACGTTCAGCTGACCGCTAGGGCTCCTTTTTTACAGAATGGGTTATGTTCATGAGACAACCTCTTTATATTTTCTTTAAAAAAATTTAAGAAAAGTAAAAAAAAAAATATAATCCAATTCAAGATTTAGGACTAGAGATGAGCAAACACTGAAATGTTCAGGGTTCGAAATCCGATTCGAACAGTCGCACACTGTGCGACTGTTCGAACGGGTTTCGAACCCCATTATAGTCTATGGGGGGAAATGCTCGTTTCAGGGGTACGCAACATTCGATCAAATTCTATTTACCAATTCCATGAGTGAGGGTCGGGTTGGATTCTTCTCCCTGTGCAGCGTCCCCGCATCTTCTTCCGGCCTTGAATTCACTCTGTTAGGCATCGAGCCTGGGCAGAGCCAACTGCGAATGCCCGTACTACAAGCGGACATGCGCAGTCGGCTCTGCCCATGCCCAATGCCTGGCAGAGTGAATGCAGAGCCAGAAGAGGACGCGGGTACGCTGCACAGGGAGAAGACTTCTAAAGGTAAGAGAAGAACCAGTGTTGATTGTCACTGTATAGCATTCTGCCAATCAATGCAGGTACTGCATCGAATCTTAACTTCGAACAGCTAGTAGTACTCGATCGAGTACGAGTATTTCGAATACCGTAGTATTCGATCGAACACCTACTCGATCGAGTACTACTCGCTCATCTCTATCTAGGACCCCTTTATAACACTGCACAACATTGCCACAATATATTCTGCAGCAGTGAAAATATTTGCATAATTTTCCCAGGGTGCATTGCCCTAAAGATTTTATAGTATTAGCTTCAAAATAGGACATTGTGTTGGGACATGTGGCATTGTCTTATTGGCCCATAATAAATCTCTATGCTCCAATAGATGCAATTTCTTACGTGGAGGATTAAAACTTTAATGTTTCACCTGAGGAAAGTAAAAAAAAAGTGGATTATCTTTATAGAGGATTGTAAAATGTGATTACTGTTTTGGAAACAATATACTTCATTTAAATATATGATTTTGTGCATGAATGATTTATAATTACAGAGCTGCAGTATAATTACTACAAAAGAATTATTGTGTTTCAACTATTTGTTACAATGTTACTGTTTGAGACTAACACTTTTCTACGCTATTATAGCGATGCTGATGATTATGTCATTAATCATGCTCCTGATTACAGTATTGGCATGCGAAGATGTATTAACTACTGTCTAAATTACATCTCAAAAACATAACATCGTTGATTTACAGTATCAAATGAAAAATGCATTTAGGTAGCCATATCACTTCTATCGCTGTTGGCTGAATGATGATTTGTTTTGGTCAACAGCTATTCCAAATCCATCACCAACACCAAGCTTTGCCAGGCTTAAATGTTCCATTTATGACGAGCAACTCAGTTTGATACCAATGGAATTTAGTTTGAATTTCCAAAAAGTTTCACATTTCAGACGGAAGGTCGCATGAACTTGATCTGGTGGGCTTCACCTACTATCTTGCAGGCAGATTTTAGAGATGGGTGAACTGGATTTGATTTCCAAATATTTCAGGCTTGACCCTAAACCCTAAATTTTTGGAGTTTGTCAAGCTCAAATCAGTATTATACTCTGGGGTTTCTTCAGAGCCCTGAATATAGTAAGTGGAAGCACCAGGGAGGCGAAGCAACATAATAAATAATTATACTACCCTTGCTTCACCTCTCATGGCCTCCCTCACAGCATTTGGCGGGGCCAAAATGGACTGCTACGGCCCAATATTAGGCCTCATGAATAAACCTAGGACACATCAGTCTGGGGTCCAGATATTGAGAGTCTGCTGGATGTTGCAAAGGAGCCCAGGAGAAGTGAAGAAAAATATAACTGATTTTTTTTCATGTTTCAGCACTAGGGTTGAGCGATCGGGATTGGAAAAGATCGGATTCCGATCGGCCACCGAGTAAATTTCACGATCACAATCGGAAATCCGATCACAATCTTTTTAGGTGGGATCAAGGTCAGAGGTTATTTCCCACAATGCTATGCTACTGGCCAAGCATTGTGGGAAAAGCTAAACAATGTTAGCTAGTCTAGAGATGAGCGAGAACTATTCAAAACTGCCATTTTGAATAGCACGCTCCCATAGGAATGAATGGATGCAGCCGGCACACAGCCTTGGCTGGTGTCCGGCCGCTTAACCTCCTGCGCACCAGCTGCGTCCATTCATTCTAATGGATGGCAGTTTCGAATAGTACTCGCTCATCTCTAGACTAGCTAACATCTCTAGTAGATAACACTTACCTGCACAGATCGCTGCCGCTCCCCGCTGTTCTCGCTCCTCTTCTCGCCAAGCTGCCCCCGCCTCCAAGGTTAGTGTTACAGACCTAGGAAGAAGGCAGGGCTTGTGGGTTAGAATGTGGGCGGGTACTGGGAGGGGAGATGTGAGTGATGCACTCACGTTTCCCTGCCCTGTACCCGCCCACAGTCTCCTAAGCCACAAGCCCCGCCTTCTTCCTAGGTCTGTAACACTAACCTGGGAGGCTGGGACATCGAGGCGAGAAGAGGAGTAAGAACAGCGGGGAGCGGCAGCGATCTGTGCAGGTAAGGGGGCACAAGGGTGGACTAAGTAGCCAGAGATTTTTTTTTTAATCACTACACAGCATGGAGTCTAAAAATTAAAGCGTTCAATTTTTGGACTTCATGCTGTGTAGTGAATAGGATCATTTTTAAAATCCGATCTTCGATTATTAAAAAAATCTCATTGACTTGCATTAGGATCTGAATTGGGATCGGGTTTGAATGGAAAATGATCGGAAATCGGATTTTAAAAATTATCCTGAAATCTCAAGATCAGCTCAACCCTATTCAGCACCTTTCTTGCACCTCCACTTATTTTACTCTGGGGTCCGAATAGACCCGAGACTATGGGAATAGTACTTACAGGTAATGCCCGAAATTAACTGAAAGGCCCAACCATATGACTATTCATCAAAACAAATCTCTTGAGGTTGGTCCATCTCTATCCATGACCTCTATTAGGCGTATTATAAAGGAGAAAGCAAATGACATTGTGGACTAGATGGTTTAAGTCTAACCCAATGACACTGTGTGGTTATAAACACTACCCCTACCCAAACACTACCTTCCTAACCCACTTTGTGTATGAATACCATGTGGTGAGAATCTCCCCATAAAAGGGAATCATTTTGGGGTCAAATTTTTAATTTTTAAAAGCATAAATAATCCAATGGTGCATTGTGTTTGTTACCATCCATTTACCCATAGCCATATATATTGCTGTCACTTTGACATTGCTAATGTTGTCTTGGCATTCAAGAGCTAGAAAAGGATTGGATACTGTCCTGGGAGACTTTAGGGTGTCACGTCACTTTTCATGGCAATCAGCACAATTGTAATATGGATATTTATCCATACAGAATCAAATCTGGTGGGTGCAATGACCGATATGAACCCGAAATGAATTTCAAGAAATTCCACAAGACACATTTAGAAGGCTTGTGGAGTCACCACCTTCTTTGTCAGAGCTAAAGTACAAGGGTCAACTACATAATATGAATTATTTGATTCTTATGGATAATTGGTATATATTACATGATAACTAGATCTAGACCTATTAGACTAGGTGTATGTAAAATTAGGTTAAAAAGTAATTCTCATTATTTGTGTAACATTCATAAAAATCTCTCCTATGAATTAAAGATGAATTATATAAATTTGCTTTGCCTTTGCAGTAGTTTGTTCCATAACTAATGCTTAAAATTTTGATACAGTATAAGGGTTTGGTACTCAAGTATTACTTCAGCAGATTATTGCAAAGTAGATAGGTCAAGTACTGTGACTGTAACAACTACTATTAGATTCTTATGTTCCAAGTTTCCAGGGGAACAAAAATGGAAAAGGATAGTTAAAAATTCTAAAAAAAAACCCCAAAACTCATCATCTAATCACTCTATAAAAACTATTTTTAATTAGGCATGAAAACAATACAGCATGTAATAGTCAAAGGAATTACAATATATCAAAATACAATCGCTTTTGTGTTTTAAGGTAAAAGGTTAAGTCAGAATAAACCGAGTTATAGATAAAAGGTTGAAGTGAAGTGGTAGTGGTAGGGAGAGGGAGGAAAGGGTTAAGAATTTTTCAGGTTGTGAATATGGAGTAGGGGAATGGTGGGGGAGAGGGGGTTGGGAGTAGTGGAGGTAAGTATGTAAGTAGCAAGGGGGTGAACACCAGTAAAACATAAAGGCTATTGTGGTGAGAAGCCTAAAGTAAGTACAGGGGTGTTGGTTTCTATGGGATTACAATGGAAATGATTGAGCAAGATTACTGTTCAGTCGGGTGTTTAGTAGACAGGATTAGAGATGAGCAAACAGTAAAATGTTCGAGATTCGATATTCGTTTCGAGTAGCCCCTCAATATTCGACTACTCGAATCGAATATCGAACCCTATTATAGTCTATGGGGGGAAAATGCTCGTTTCAGGGGTAGGCAACATTCGGTCAAATTATACTTACCAAGTCCACGAGTGAGGGTCGGGCTGGATCCTTCTCCGGCATTCAAAATACTTGTACTCGATCGAGTACCACTCGCTATTCGAAAGTAAAAGTTCGATGCAGAACCAGCATTGATTGGCCGAATGCTATACAGTCGGCCAATCAACGCTGGTTCTTCTCCTACCTTCAGAAGTCTTCTCCATGCAGCTTCCCCGCGACGTCTTCCGGCTCTGAATTCACTCTGCCAGGCATCGGGCCTGGGCAGAGCCAAGTGAGGGGGCGGATTCTGACGTGGATTCAGCACCAAAATCTGCCCCCTGTTGCCCCATGTGAACGAGCCCTTAGGGTGGATCATATATGGAAGGAAGTTAAGGGACAGTGTGGTAATGGTGCCGTAATTCTTATCTAGCTGTTTGTCTTGGAAGCTCTACAACAAATTAGATGTATGTATTCTCTCTAAATGTAAACTTATGAAAACACCTTGACATTTTCTCATGTTCAGTTCAAGGACTAAGCTGTCAATCATGTCAAAACTGTTTTTTGGAGTGCTTCATTTTTTCCAGCTATCAATCTGAAATAGAATTTATAGTCACTTTCTGTGAAAAACTGTGTTTTCCATGGTGCTGATAGATCACTGTAAAACCATGCAGTGTCATAACAAAGAATCTTAATGTGATCCAAGAACTTTTCACAATGTAAGCTATAAAATGTCATGATTTTATTAGTAATCACGGTTTTGCATATTTTATTAAATACAAAGTGCTTTCCTTTTTTACTAATCTTAGAAAGTCCCTTTGAATATTCTCAATATATCAAGGAACAGTGCCACTTATCTGTTGGGGCAGGAAAAGGGCACTTATAATAATCCCAATTTGCATCTGAAATAGTGACCAACACACACTGATAGCTAATAAACAAAAGCTTCAGGTACAGCTACTGTTCTGTATTAAAGGGGATTGCCATTTTTAAATTTGAAGACACACAAAATTTAAACATTGTAACAAATATAAATAACTAGCCTCTGCTCGCGACTTCATCTGCGGGTTGTTGGCGTGTATGATCCGCCAAAATTTAGCAAATTGCTGTCATCGATGGTTTGCGTGCTCCGGCGTTTTGGCAGCTCTCAAGCTGTTCTGCTGCTGAACTTGTTTCTTGCACTGTGCCTGTGATTGTTCTGGCATGTCAGCAGCTCACCGGTAAGCCATATAATGAACGTATTGTTGGAGTTGATGATCCGCCTACTCTGGCATTTCGGCAGCTCTCAAGTTGGCCTGGCACTGAATTTGTTCCTCGCTCCGTGCCCGTGATTGTTCCGGCATCTCAGCAGCTCGCTGGGATGCCATATAGTGAGCGTATTCAGCAAATTGATGCCATTGATAGTTTGTCTGTTCTGGCGTTTTGGCAGCACTTAAGCTGTCCTGCTGCTGAACTTGTTCTTCACACTGTGCCTGTGATTGTTCCGGCATCTCAGCAGCTAGCTGGGATGCCATATAATGAGCATGTTGTTGGTGTTGATGATCCACCAGCTCCGGCATTTCAATAGCTGTGAAGCTGGCCTGCTGCTAAACTCGTTCCTCACGCCGTGCCCGTGATTGTTGCGGCATCTTAGCAACTCACTCGGACGCCATATAATCAGCGTGTTGTGGGAATTGATGATCCGCCTGCTACGGTGTTTCCTGCAGCTCTCAAGTTGCCCAGGCACTGAAATTGCTCTTCGCACTGTGCCTGTAATTGTTCCGGCATCTCAGCAGCTCACTGCAATGCCATATAATGAGTGTGTTGTTGGCATTGCTGATCCCCCTCAGCTGAGCTTGAGGAGAACTCTGTGACTTCTGGCTACCTTCATAACTCTCGTTTTTTGCGACAAATTAGATTTTCTTTTTCCTGGCATGTTTAAAATTGAGAAACTTCCAATTTGGATTAAAGTTGTTTGCTCATGTCAGTTTGTCTGCAGTGCGTGGACCAGATCAGATAATATGATAATACAGTCCTATGAAAAAGTTTCTGTTAGTACAATAAACCTCATTTCAATCCTGAAATATTACTGTGTCCATCAGTTATTAGATATATCAAACTGAAATGGCTGCTGCAAACACCAAAATATTTAGAACTAAAAATGATTAAGATTAATAGGGGTGCCCAAACTTTTTCATAGGACTGTACATAAACACTGAGGGATAGTGTGTGTTTACACAGAGAGAAACTGAGATAAGAGCAGTGTAATATAGTATATGAATATACATTTTAACAGTTGTGAAAAAAGTAGCCTATATGTTAATCGAGCTTATATTCTATCTATGTGCCAAATTTCATTCAAATCTGTTCAGCCATTTTTGCGTGATTGACTAACAAACACACAATCATCTAAACACACAAACATCCAAACACACAAACATACAAACATACAAACTTTCACATTTATAATATTAGTAGGATTAAAAATGTTGCTGAATTTTAAGGATATTCTCTAACCATTTTAGTGGTGACAGTCTGTAATCTTGGTAGGTTGTCAGACACCCAGCCATGGTTTCCTTATTTTCTCATTGTATCCGGATTATCTTTTCATGCATGAATTGCATCTGACTAATAACCTGGTCAAAATAAGAAATTATGGCTGGATTTCTGATCGTGTTAACCCCTTCCCGCCGATGGCATTTTTTGATTTTCGTTTTTCATTTTTGACTCCCCTCCTTCTAAACCCCATAACTTTTTTATTTCTCCGCTCCCAGAGCCATATGAGGTCTTAATTTTTGCGAGACAAATTTTTCTTCATGATGCCACCATTAATTATTCTATATAATGTACTGGGAAGCAGGGAAAAAATTCAGAATGGGGTGGATTTGAAGAAAAAATGCATTTCTGCGACTTTCTTACGGGCTTTGGTTTTACGGCGTTCACTGTGCAGCCAAAATGACATGTCCCCTATATTCTGTGTTTTGGTACGGTTCCAGGGATACCAAATTTATATGGTTTTATTTACATTTTGACCCCTAAAAAAAATTCCAAAACTGTGTTAAAAAATTTTTTTTCTAAAAGTCGCCATATTCCGACAGCCGTAACTTTTTTATACGTAAGTGTACAGGGATGCATAGGGAAATGTTATTGCTTTGATCACTTTTTATTCAAATTTTTATCAGAATCAAAACAGTGAAAAAACGGCGGTTTGGCACTTTCGACTATTTTTCCCGCTACAGCGTTTACCGAACAGGAAAAATATTTTCATAGATTTGTAGAGCGGGCGATTTCGGACGCGGGGATACCTAACATGTATATGTTTCACAGTTTTTAAGTACTTTTATATGTGTTCTAGGGAAAGGGGGGTGATTTGAACTTTTAATTCTTTTTATATTTTTTTATATTTTTTTTCACTTTTTTTTTTTGCATTTATTAGAACCCCTAGGGGTGTTGAACCCCAGGGGGTCTGATCGCTAATGCAATGCATTGCAAAAAAGCATCCTTTCTTTTGCAGGCTGTATACACCAGCCTGCAAAAGAGAGGCTTTGCAGACAAGCCTGGGAGCCTGTACAAGGCTCCCGGCTGTCATGGCAACAGGACGTCAGCCCTGGAGCATGCTCCAGGAGCCGGCGATCCCGGACAAAATGGCGGCGCCCATGCGCCACCGGGAAAATGGCGCCTCCGGCGCCTTTGATCGCGGCGCCGGAGGGGTTAATGCCTCCGATCGGTCCGGGGACCAATCGGAGGCATTAGAGCCGGTTGTCTACTGCTTAAAGCAGTAGACACCCGGTGGCTATGGCGGCCGCCCAGCTCCCGGGCGGTTCGCCATAGTTATAGACCCGACATGCGCCGTACTATTACGGCGCATGTCGGGAAGGGGTTAAACCATAGAAAGTTCCTCCACACCGGATTGTATCCATTAGCAACCTATCGAAACAACAGACTAAGTTAATTAAAGAAAATCTTTAACATGTTGCTAAATTCCTATTAATTTATATTTGCAAAAATGTTTAACTTTTGTCTACACATTACACATTAAATAGTGAAAGCTATAATGGGATATTTATATCACAAGTATTAATAAGAAGATGGATAGTCATGTACTGCCCATTTTGGTTGAACAATGTAAACAATGAAGAGATTGCAACTCTCAGCCATTGCCCATGAAAACCATTGATTAGCGGAAGTGGAAAAGTCGAACCTAGGGTTGAGCGATCGTGTTCGGAAAAGATCAGATTCCGATCGGCGATTGAGAAAATTTCACGATTGCGATCGGAATTCCAAACACGATCTTTAAAGGTGGGATCGAGATCGGTAGTATTTCCCACAATGCTTTGCTTAGCCTTCACACTGAGTATATAGTGTATACTCAGTGTGAAGGCTCCGCTGCTGTTCCATAGGAATGAATGGAAGCAGCCGCCACACAACCTTAACCCCCTGCGCCGGCTGCCTCCATTCATTCTAATGAGAGACTAAAGTAACATCTCTAGTAGCTACTTACCTCCAGAGATGGCTGCTCCGGGCCCGGTGTTCTTCTTCGCCTCTCTGCCGCTCCACGCTGCTCTTCTCGCCTCGCTGCCCTGCTTCCCAGGTTAGTGTTTAAAGAGCTAGGAAGGCGGGGCTTGTGGCTTAGGAGAGTGTGGGCAGGTACAGGGCGGGGAGACGTGACAACTCCCCTCCCAGTACCCGCCCACACTCTCCTAACCCGCCCACACTCTCCTAATCTGGGAGGCAGGGGGCAGCGAGGCGAGAAGAGTAGCGTGGAACGGCAGCGAGGCGAAGAAGAACACCGGGCACTGGAGCAGCCTTCTCTGCAGGTAAGTGGACACCAGGGGGGACTAAGTAGCCAGAGGATTAAAAAAAAATCCTCTGGCTACTTAGTGATTCACTACACAGCGTGGATTATAACAATTAAAGCGTTCAATTGTTAGATTCCACGCTGTATAGTGAATAGGATTGCTTTTAAAATCCGATCTCCGATTAATAAAAAAATCCCATTGACTTGCATTGGGATCGGAATTGGGATCGAGATCGGGTTTGAATGAAAAATGATCGGAAATCTGATTTTAAAATCGATCCTGAAAAGTCAAGATCGGCTCAACCCTAGTCGAACCATCAGCAATCTGATGTTGTAGGCCTTCTAAAGGCTTACCCTAGAAAACCCTTTAAGAGGTCAAAAGATCCTTTAAGTATATCTTTTTTTGCTTTTGTCTTAAAGTATTTTTATCTAATTTATGTAAGAAAGCATTTTTTCCAGAGGAAAGCTTCTAGTGCTATTATTATTTGCAATTGTCTCATTTTCAACATCCAAGTAACCCCTACTGTGACAGAGCCTGCACATTGATATCAAGCAAATGAGGCATAATCCAAGTAACCAGCTTCATACATGTGTCTTGTCATTCACTGCTGGTAATGGATAATTGTGAGACCCTTTTCATTGTACGTGTTGCATTTATTACCAAGTTATAATCCTTAAAGACATAAATAGATGTCTTAGATATAGAATTTTAGTTCCAACTTTTTTCTCTTTTAACGTCGCCAATTCATGGTAAATTTAGCAAGATAATGGCGCCTGTATTCTGAAGAAAAATCTGCGTAATTTGTATTATTTGTCATTTAAATGTGGATTGTTATACTTTTTTAAGATCTCCAAGGGCAAGCTGTAATTTTTTTTCCCTTGAAACGAACGAAATAAACATGACTTAGAATGCCAATCAAGTAAAACATCCACAAACATAATTTGCATATGTAACCGTACTAAAGAAATGGCACATTTAATAGCCACTCGTTCTGCGTGAAACAATACTTTGCTATTTCTATTTGTCGGTGTGGATCATATTTTAATGGGTAACTTCTTTACTGTTTATGTAATGTATCTCGTAACAGGGAAATCATTTGCTTTTTTTTTCCCTTACAATTTAACTATTTGTAGACCAAGTATTTTGCTAATTCCCTATTAAAGGGGAAATCTAATTTGAGACAAACCATAATATGTCCGCTGTGAGTCTGGCGCCTGAGAATTTGGCAAAATGGCTGTTTTTGCCAAGTTAAGTTTCCCGAGTGCTCATTTTTCATGCATCGTTTTCTGCTGAGGGTATTCAGTGACATGCCTATTGGGAGTGATGTTTTCACAGCCACACTTGGACCTTAAAGAGGAGCTTTCATGTCCTCAGGCACATGTGGTTTTATATACCGCTAGAAAGTCGACAGTGCACTGAACAGTTGGCTTTCTCGTTGTGTGCCCCGGGGAAAGAGCAATTGGTGCCGTTAACAATATCTCTTCACTGTCAGAAGGGCATTCCTGACAGTCTAGCTTTGAAGTCCCTCTTGAAAGCACTGTGTCTAGCGCTATAGTGTGGGGCGGCGTTACTTACCGTCCAACAATGACGCGGTATATCAAACCACATGTTCCTGAGGACATGACCTCTGCCACATAAAAGAGGATTGATACTGTAAATAGTCTACTGTTAGTAAGTAGTTCTCCTTTCTGATTCACAGAATGGGAACTCCTCCAAGATCTTCTTATATAAAATTTTAAGATGAGAAAGCCACTCTAAGCAATAAGACTACATTTTGGACATTTTGTGTGTATAACTTAGTCCTCAAGAGTCAGTTTAGGCCACCATACACAGTACATATATAGAGATAGTTGACAGCTATCTTCACCCCCCCCCCCCAAAAAAAAAAAAAAAAAAAACAACAACAACAAAAAAAAAAACTGCCTAATCCCTCTCTTCCCCAACATGTACCTTTGTGAAGAAGTTAAGAGTCTACCTTACACAATAGATGTCTGGCCAGTCCTGCCAAAATCGGTGGGTTCAAAGAAAGAAAAGTTAGTAAAATATATTAAGACTTTATTCTAGTTTAATTTTTGTACTAGTGTTGAGCGAGTAGTATTCGTCGAATACCTCACCGGCATAGGCATGGAAAATTGCTGGGGAGATAACTAATATTTTTTAGGGAAATCTTTACATTTTAAGGGTTTTTTTTTCTTTCCAAACACTCATAAACCATTTTTACTTTCTAGAATAGATAATGAACAATACGCTAGTTCAAATTATCTGTATCTTGTGGCCTTCTTTTCCTTTTTATACCATAGTCTTTGTAAGCCGATGGCTGGTCAGGTAATGGAGGGGGTGTACATCTCACCCAGACTACTCAGGTGGGTGAGATGAGAAAACTCCAGGAATGTTTGTTCTCAGCAGACAACTTTCGTCTGCTGAGCATTTTGGTAAATGCTCAGTACTGGGCTGGATTTTTAGGAATGACAGGTAGGATTGGTAGTGGGACCTGTCATTCCACCCTCCTCCAGTCCACACTTTGGGGATGTTCCAGCAGCGACTCAGCTGTTGAGAGTCTGCTCATGAAGGATACTTAAGAAGCCAGCTCCAGCAGCAGACTTTGGCAGAGCTTGGCTGGAATGCCAAACAGAGAGGTCGTTTTTTGGGAGCTGTGTCCTGAATTATTCAACTGGCTTTTGATTTTTGTTATTCTTCCTATTCTACTGTATGTTTAGTTAGAGCCTAGCCAGGCAGGTATTAATTTCCTTTTGTTTCTGCACTACCTTTTTTGAGTGAAAATAAAACTCTACTATTGTTTTGGACTAAATAAACTGGACTTGTGTGTCTATGCCACCCCACCGAGCAAACCCAGACCCTGACACTTGTAATAGATATGTAATATAACAATGCATTACCAACACTTTGGTGCAGATATTAACACTTTCAATGGCTTTTCAATGCGTTTTTGTCTTCAATAATAATATATGCTTCAATAAGTTATTAAACTACAGAACCGCCAATTTTGCCCAACCTTGACGTTGAATAATATTTTTTGGGATTGCCACTTGTCAACCAAAACCATTCAGAAATTACAAAAAGACAACAATCGGGAATTTCTTGGCTTAATTAAAAACAAAAATATTACTATTATTAGACTTCAATGTTCTCTTTAAGTTAATGATTAGAAATAGATTAGTTTTGTATTGAATTTACTTCCTAAAGAGTTGCTTCCAAATCACTTTGCCCAGTATAAGATGGTAGATTTAATAGCAGATTGAATGTACTGTAGTGTGGAAAAGGAAGTATAAGCCGCTCTGGTAGAATGCTCGGCTTCCCCATCGAAATGTCCCTTGGTCAGGCACCACCTGTGTGCAATCTGTCATAACTAAATTCAATTAGAACATTTTATATACCTAGGGACATTATTAATGCACATATATTATATACATTCTGTAACTGATTATTTTTTTATTTGACAAATCAGCCTTTAAAGTAAGAAAAATGATATTGTAAGTAGGAAAATGTAAGCTGGTCAAGACTGAAGGCAGAAATGCAAACAAAATCTCATGAAAATTCTGAAGAAATTCAAAAATTCAAAAACAATCTAGAGATGTTCATATGTTCTACTAATAAAGCCGTTGTAGTTAGTTTTAAAATATATATTTTTGTGCAATTTTGCCAGAGAATTTCTGCGCTAAGCTACGTAAAACTTATTAGTATCACCAATTTAAAATCTACTAATGAAGTAATATGTCTTATACTGCGTATAGAAATAATCCAATATAGAATACCCAATACAAAAAAAAAAAACCCTGCTGATCAGGATGTAGGTTCAGTGCAATTGTTTGGGTTGCATGGGGGTAACACTACTCCTGGTGACACAATATCATGAATCAGCATTGAAAGTTTGCCAACCTGGTGTCACAAATGGAAATGTAAGGGGGGGCTGAGTTCTATTTGTATCCTTATTTGTAATTCAAAAGCCCCACCCCAAATGTCAATAATGGCTACAAAACCATACAACAATACCTAGGGCCAGTTCTGTCCTGGGGAGCCCCCTGGACCCAGTACAGGTGGTGGGTGATAGAAGGATACTATCTGTGGTGAGCTCCATGCTGGAGAACAACTCCCATCCCACGTATGAGGCTGTGATAGCACTGGGAAGTACTGTCAGTGACCGACTGGTTCACCCCAAATGTGAGAAGGAGCTATTGGAGATCCTTCCATAAAACTGCGGTCAGGCTGTATAATCAGCATCAGGCTAAGCGGAGATCCCTCCGCACAGAGAACTAAATGATCCTGAGTTCTTTTTCTTCTTAGTTTCTATGACTCCTAGTATCTTTTCTATCTGTTATGAGTTTGTATGTGTTCTTTCTTGAAATATATTACTGTATTATCCACGCTGCTGTAATGCTGAATTTCCCCATGGTGGGACTATTAAAGGATTATCTTCATAGAGTATATTTACACACACTTCACTTATTTTAGGGACTCTTTCAGTAAAAATTCCACAAATCTAATCTTTATCTGAATAAATCATCTATATCATTACCACTGTCAACCACCAGGAATAAACTTAAGAGACACACAACCAATACCGGAACAAGAGAAAACATTTCACAATATTCTCATCAATAAGTGGTAAAATACTTAGATGCTCTTTGCGTTTGTTATGTGTTCTACCCATCAGATATTGAGCAATTGGAGCCGATGTTTGAGTATTAATATAGAGAACAGTATCTACATAAAATCTAGATTTTCGTCTTGGACCTTTATACTACAACATTTGCTTCAAGGTGGCTTAAACCTTTCGGACTAACCTATCTATGTCAGTTTTATTTAAGAAATGTTTTATGGCTGACATGAATTAAAGTAGAATAGACTGTCTAAATAAATTACATGCCATATATTGGCTAAAGCACAGTCTAACAAATGACATGTGTGACTACTTTACAGACCAATACAATAACATGGTAGGGAGGGGTGTTGTTTTTTGTTTTTTTGTTTTTTTTTACTGTTACTATTATGTACTGTTAAGGATCTGTCTTGTTTGTGACTGTTAAGGAATACAACACTTCCAAATATTCAGGTTAAGAGAAGGGTGACCACCTTAACATTTGTTTCTGGTTCAGTGGCTTGGATCCTTGGATTGGGAGAAGCTAAAACCTTACCCAATTTTCACTGCAACATGTTTTTTGTTAATTCTATGTTCTTCAACCTTGAGAGTTGTCTCACACATTCTTTTTGTAGTAGTTTTTGCAGCAAGGCAAGAGGTAAATCCAACAAGAAGAAGTATAAGCGTTTGCTTTATATTTTCTACTCTTTTTCAATTCCCTTCTGGATTTCACCCAAAAACTGCAGTAAACCTGCCTCAAAATGATGTTGTACAATTGCTTACAATTAAACTGACATTCATTTCAGAAAAAAAACAGGGTGGCGCACTCCTCGTGGACACAAGACAGGCAAGTGTTGTGAAGAATTATGATGCTTTAACTCCAAAACGTGTTATCAGTTTAATTAAACATCATAATTCTTCACAACACTTGCCTGTATTGTGCCCACGAGGAGTGTGCCACCCCGGGTGTTTTCTGGACTGAATGTCAGTTAAATTTTTTACACCATTCGTCTACTGACAAGATATGGCCATTGTGAGCCAGTTGGTCACCCCGGTTGTGTTTTGTGATCCCCATACCACCCAATGGTTGAAATTAATACTTCAAAATACCCCTGATTGTTGGGAAGTGTGTCCTTTGGTCAAATCTGTAGAGTCTGACCACTGACCACAAATCATTGCATCTTTACAGTGCCACAAAAGAAGCCCACCCAGTCTGTGTTTTTTTTTCCCTCCAAATCTTCCAGTGCATAATACATATGTGGTAGTATAAGGATGGGAAGTGTGCATTGTGTATGTCTAGAATTGCACTCAATTCAGCAGATAGTGTGCACCATCTTGTTCAATTTGGTGCCAAACAGAAAGTGCAATTTTTTCTTACAGGGATTCTATCATTAAAATTGTTTTTTTTTTCTGCCTACCATGTTGGAATAGCCTTAAGAAAGGCTCTTCCTCTCCTACCTTTAGATGTCTTCTCTAGGCCACAAATTCAGTAGAAATCCCTGTTTTCATCGGTATGCAAATGAGGTCTCTTGAAGCGCTGAGGGCAGACCCCAGCACTCAAACAGCACTAGGGGCATCCCCAATGCTGCGAGAGAACTCTCCAGTGCTGCCTCCATCTTCATCTGGAACGGCCTTTCTTTGTGTCTTCTTCCAGCACTGGGTTCAAACTGCACATGCCCGCCAACCCCAAGAAAATGGCCGCTTACACTTACTGTGTAAGTGGCCATTTTCTTGTGCCCGGCAGGCAAGCGCAGTTGGCTTGGCCCGAGGCCTAGAAGTTTGAACCCAGCTCCAGAAGAAGACACGAAGAGAGGCCATTCCAGACAAGGATGAAGGCGGCTCTAGAGATTTCTCTTCCAGCATTGGGGACGCCCCCAATGCTGGAAGAGAAATCATTTGCATACCGACGAAAACGGGGATTTCTACCGAATGGCCGCCCGGGGAAGACATCTAAAGGTAGGAGGGGAAGAGCCTTTCTTAAGGCTATTCCAATGTGGTAGGCATAAAAAAAACTATTAAATTAAAATCAGACCAGATATATATATATGTGTATATATTATTGCAAAATATATCAAGCTCCTGCAGTACATAAATCAGTTACAATAAAATAAATGTGTTCCCTCCTGTATCCAGCCATATAAGTTGACCATAGCCAGAGGGAATACTTTTGGTTTACATTAAGTATTGATTTTATATCCGTCGGGAAGTACCTTTGACCCTTTGAGTTGTCCTTTATATCCTGATATTCATCAGTTGAATGAAATACAAATGTAGCATTAACGATATGGGGCATCTATAATTATATTTATTCCAAGCTGCAGGGATCTGAATGGAAGGAGGTCTGCATGGAAACAGAATGTATAGAGACAGGGATCCTGTGGGCTCAATAAGCTTGTTTAAGGTTGGTATTTTTAGGTGAAAACCGCTAAATAATAACCTTACTGATTAGGACACAAATCTGTTTGTCAAGGTGAAGCTAGTTCAATTAAGCTTAGTAAACCAAATTAGCAAAGGAGGGAATAGCTCATTTGGAAAATAAACTGTTGTGTACATACCGAAATAGAACTAGAAATTTAACATAATTGCATTGACAGAGTCACTTTACAAGTCTATATGTACATGCGTTTTGTGTTGTTAATGAGTCTATTGCTTTGAAGGAATAATTAGCTAAAATAACCGGATAAATTGATCATTTACCAATCTCGCACCTAACAGAACTTTTAGTCTATAGATGACAAAAAAATAAATAAATAAATAAACAAAGGAACAATTCACATGTAGCTTGAATTTAAAATTGTTTTTAGCTTTGTTTTTTTTTTTCTTAAATTGCAGAAAGTATCAGCTCAACTTCCCTGTATGGTATGCTTAAGAGGATTGGTATCATACTTAAAGGGGTTGTCCCATCTCAAGGATCCTATCTATACTGCTAGCTTATGTGGGTTTAAGACTTTTCCTAAATGCATTTCTTCAGCAAAACTGCTTTGTTTGGCTATTATCTGAAATTATTCACTTCATTGTTTACATTGCATTTCCATAATCATGCACCTGGGGATAATCTCTCCAACCAGGAAAAGTGACAAGTAGCATCCTGCTCTCAAGAGGGAGAGGGAGCTGAGTGCTCAGTGCGAGCTTGTATTTCTGAGTTGTTTATCTCCCTCTTCCAGTTATCAGGTCGGATAATTGAACATTGCTGATAAGGACTGAGACAGGGAGTCTGTTACCTCTGTATGTAAACACAGACCCAAAACTGAGTATATTGCAACTGAGGACTCTTGGTCCTGTAGCAAGTAAATTTGGGATTCTCATCACCTATCAAATCCAGCTCTGCTACATCAGCTTCATATTGTGCATCTTTCAGTGATACCGTGCTAATTTATTTACAACCATCCGTCATTACTGACTCCAAACATGTACTGCTATGAAGAGATCTGGCTTTGTCTGGGAGACAGCAAGTGAAACCCCGCCCACCAATTCACCAAGAAAACCAGGAAGTGAACAGAGCATACAGCCAGCAAGTCGGTGAACAGGTGAGTTGGGAATACCCCTTTAAATTAAAACTATTAGACTAATAGGTTTCAACCTGGTATTGTCTACTACCAGAGACCATGCCAGTAAGACCTTTAGGTCCATGTAAAAAAAAGGATGACATCCGTTTGTCATCCTTTTTTTGTGGACCCAGAGACTTGTAACCTATAAAATATTAAACAAAAAAAAAGATATGCGTTTCACAGACTTGAAAAGTGGATCCGATATGTACAGTAAACCATCCACAAATGAGCCAGAGTGGCATTCCATCCATGAACAGAGTGGACATAAGGCACCCACAGATACATATGTATGAATAAGTCCAGTACATAGGGGTTCAGAGGAATAGCTTTTGGTTGAATAAATGTTCTAATATAGTTGGCCAGATTTTCTCTAATATTATGGGAGGAATGTTCGAACACCTCAAACTCAAGACTAAGGCATTGTTCACATGTCATTATCTTAGTCATGCTCTGTGTGCTGTGTATGCATCAGTAAAAATGGAACAGATGGTGCACAGGAAGGTATTCTTGTGTCATCCATGATTTTCACTGACCCATACATCTGGATGCATTGAATGACTTGCAAATGCAGACAAGTATTGGATCTGCTCCATAGATTTTGGCTCTATTTTGCAACCTGGACACACATCCATAAAAAAACTATGAATGTGAGGACAGGGCCTTAGAAATGAATGGTTATGGACTAAAAACTGTGCATGGAGCATCAGTGTGTGTTGCAAGCCAAAACCAGAAGTGCTTCAAAAACATAGAATGGAAGCCAAACTTTCCATTTTCTCTACATCTTATTACCTATCTAATTTCTTCTCTTGACTTAAAATCACTGATACAAAACACCGATTAAAAAAAAAAAAAAAAAAAAAAAAAACTTAACAATGAAATCAATGTATACAAGTCCAAAAATTTATTATGGCAAACAACAAAAATTGGTGAAGAAGATGGCAATTCACAATAAGATTTCCTGAAGAGAGTAGATAGGAAAAGGTGATAGATAGGGTTGAGCAATCGGGATCGGAAAATATTGGATCCCGATCGGCGATCGGGTTCCGATCTTGCCTAAAAAAGAACAGGAACGGAATTCCGATCCCAATCACTCAACTTACCTGCACAGATCCACTGCTGTTGCCGCTCCCCATTGTTCTCACTCCTCTTCTCTCTTATTCACATGCCTTCAGAGTGCCGAGCGCGTTCCCGCCTCCAAGGCTAGTGTTAGAAATGCTGGGAGAAGGCGGGGATTGTGGCTTAGGAGAGTGTGGGCTGATACTGGGAGGGGAGACGTGAGTGATGCACTCAATCTCCCCACCCACATTTCCTAAGCTACAACAAGGGAGGTGGGGGCGCGCATGGTGCTCTGAAGGCATGTGAATAAGAGAGAAGAAGTGGGAGAAGAATGGGGAGTGGCAGTGGATCTGTGCAGGTAAGTGGTCACCAGGGGGAACTAAGTAGCCGGGGGATTTTTTTAAATCACTACACATTGTGGAGTCCAAAATGTAAAATTTGAACAAATGTAATTTTTACTGGTAGCTAAAAAATGAGAAATTCTATCAGAGTATATTAAGAGTCAAACTGGCCTAGACTAGACTTCCTGCTTCAAATAACCTAAACATACAGTAGAAACACGCTATGGGCAACTCTCTCTTGCGGAAACTTGACCTACCAATTACTCTGTAAGTTAAAAGCAGCAATATTTACCTGGGCCGAGCAGTTATTACTTTTAGCTCAATGGTTAGCATTTTATATTCGCTTCTATTTAGCAAACAAGCCATCCACCTGTAACAGATGAACTCAATACTCCTGGTTGTCAGTCATTCATAAAGTCATTCTTGGAGATAATTAGAGATGAGCGAACACTAAAATGTTCGAGGTTCGAAATTCGATTCGAACAGCCGCTCACTGTTCGAGTGTTCGAATGGGTTTCGAACCCCATTATAGTCTATGGGGAACATAAACTCGTTAAGGGGGAAACCCAAATTCGTGTCTGGAGGGTCACCAAGTCCACTATGACACCCCAGGAAATGATACCAACACCCTGGAATGACACTGGGACAGCAGGGGAAGCATGTCTGGGGGCATAAAAGTCACTTTATTTCATGGAAATCCCTGTCAGTTTGCGATTTTCGCAAGCTAACTTTTCCCCATAGAAATGCATTGGCCAGTGCTGATTGGCCAGAGTACGGAACTCGACCAATCAGCGCTGGCTCTGCTGGAGGAGGCGGAGTCTAAGATAGCTCCACACCAGTCTCCATTCAGGTCCGACCTTAGACTCCGCCTCCTCCGGCAGAGCCAGCGCTGATTGGCCGAAGGCTGGCCAATGCATTCCTATGCGAATGCAGACTTAGCAGTGCTGAGTCAGTTTTGCTCAACTACACATCTGATGCACACTCGGCACTGCTACATCAGATGTAGCAATCTGATGTAGCAGAGCCGAGGGTGCACTAGAACCCCTGTGCAAACTCAGTTCACGCTAATAGAATGCATTGGCCAGCGCTGATTGGCCAATGCATTCTATTAGCCCGATGAAGTAGAGCTGAATGTGTGTGCTAAGCACACACATTCAGCACTGCTTCATCAAGCCAATACAATGCATTAGCCAGTGCTGATTGGCCAGAGTACGGAATTCGGCCAATCAGCGCTGGCCAATGCATTCTATTAGCCCGATGAAGTAGAGCTGAATGTGTGTGCTAAGCACACACATTCAGCACTGCTTCATCAAGCCAATACAATGCATTAGCCAGTGCTGATTGGCCAGAGTACGGAATTCGGCCAATCAGCGCTGGCTCTGCTGGAGGAGGCGGAGTCTAAGATCGCTCCACACCAGTCTCCATTCAGGTCCGACCTTAGACTCCGCCTCCTCCGGCAGAGCCAGCGCTGATTGGCCGAAGGCTGGCCAATGCATTCCTATGCGAATGCAGACTTAGCAGTGCTGAGTCAGTTTTGCTCAACTACACATCTGATGCACACTCGGCACTGCTACATCAGATGTAGCAATCTGATGTAGCAGAGCCGAGGGTGCACTAGAACCCCTGTGCAAACTCAGTTCACGCTAATAGAATGCATTGGCCAGCGCTGATTGGCCAATGCATTCTATTAGCCCGATGAAGTAGAGCTGAATGTGTGTGCTAAGCACACACATTCAGCACTGCTTCATCAAGCCAATACAATGCATTAGCCAGTGCTGATTGGCCAGAGTACGGAATTCGGCCAATCAGCGCTGGCCAATGCATTCTATTAGCCCGATGAAGTAGAGCTGAATGTGTGTGCTAAGCACACACATTCAGCACTGCTTCATCAAGCCAATACAATGCATTAGCCAGTGCTGATTGGCCAGAGTACGGAATTCGGCCAATCAGCGCTGGCTCTGCTGGAGGAGGCGGAGTCTAAGGTCGGACCTGAATGGAGACTGGTGTGGAGCGATCTTAGACTCCGCCTCCTCCAGCAGAGCCAGCGCTGATTGGCCGAATTCCGTACTCTGGCCAATCAGCACTGGCTAATGCATTGTATTGGCGTGATGAAGCAGTGCTGAATGTGTGTGCTTAGCACACACATTCAGCTCTACTTCATCGGGCTAATAGAATGCATTGGCCAGCGCTGATTGGCCGAATTCCGTACTCTGGCCAATCAGTGCTGGCCAATGCATTCTATTAGCTTGATGAAGCAGAGTGTGCACAAGGGTTCAAGCGCACCCTCGGCTCTGATGTAGCAGAGCCGAGGCTGCACAAGGGTTCAAGCGCACCCTCGGCTCTGATGTAGGAGAGCCGAGGGTGCACTTGAACCCTTGTGCAGCCTCGGCTCTGCTACATCAGAGCCGAGGGTGCGCTTGAACCCTTGTGCACACTCTGCTTCATCAAGCTAATAGAATGCATTGGCCAGCGCTGATTGGCCAATGTATTCTATTAGCCTGATGAAGTAGAGCTGAATGTGTGTGCTAAGCACACACATTCAGCTCTACTTCATCGGGCTAATAGAATGCATTGGCCAGCGCTGATTGGCCAGAGTACGGAACTCGACCAATCAGCGCTGGCTCTGCTGGAGGAGGCGGAGTCTAAGATCGCTCCACACCAGTCTCCATTCAGGTCCGACCTTAGACTCCGCCTCCTCCAGCAGAGCCAGCGCTGATTGGCCGAATTCCGTACTCTGGCCAATCAGCACTGGCTAATGCATTGTATTGGCGTGATGAAGCAGTGCTGAATGTGTGTGCTTAGCACACACATTCAGCTCTACTTCATCGGGCTAATAGAATGCATTGGCCAATCAGCGCTGGCCAATGCATTCTATTAGCGTGAACTGAGTTTGCACAGGGGTTCTAGTGCACCCTCGGCTCTGCTACATCAGATTGCTACATCTGATGTAGCAGTGCCGAGTGTGCATCAGATGTGTAGTTGAGCAAAACTGACTCAGCACTGCTAAGTCTCTGCATTCGCATAGGAATGCATTGGCCAGCCTTCGGCCAATCAGCGCTGGCTCTGCCGGAGGAGGCGGAGTCTAAGGTCGGACCTGAATGGAGACTGGTGTGGAGCGATCTTAGACTCCGCCTCCTCCAGCAGAGCCAGCGCTGATTGGTCGAGTTCCGTACTCTGGCCAATCAGCGCTGGCCAATGCATTCTATTAGCCCGATGAAGTAGAGCTGAATGTGTGTGCTTAGCACACACATTCAGCTCTACTTCATCAGGCTAATAGAATACATTGGCCAATCAGCGCTGGCCAATGCATTCTATTAGCTTGATGAAGCAGAGTGTGCACAAGGGTTCAAGCGCACCCTCGGCTCTGATGTAGCAGAGCTGAGGGTGCACAAGGGTTCAAGTGCACCCTCGGCTCTCCTACATCAGAGCCGAGGGTGCGCTTGAACCCTTGTGCAGCCTCGGCTCTGCTACATCAGAGCCGAGGGTGCGCTTGAACCCTTGTGCACACTCTGCTTCATCAAGCTAATAGAATGCATTGGCCAGCACTGATTGGCCAGAGTACGGAATTCGGCCAATCAGCGCTGGCCAATGCATCCCTATGGGAAAAAGTTTATCTCAGAAAAATCACAATTACACACCCGATAGAGCCCCAAAAAGTTATTTTTAATAACATTCCCCCCTAAATAAAGGTTATCCCTAGCTATCCCTGCCTGTACAGCTATCCCTGTCTCATAGTCACAAAGTTCACATTCTCATATGACCCGGATTTGAAATCCACTATTCGTCTAAAATGGAGGTCACCTGATTTCGGCAGCCAATGACTTTTTCCAATTTTTTTCAATGCCCCCAGTGTCGTAGTTCCTGTCCCACCTCCCCTGCGCTGTTATTGGTGCAAAAAAGGCGCCAGGGAAGGTGGGAGGGGAATCGAATTTTGGCGCACTTTACCACGTGGTGTTCGATTCGATTCGAACATGGCGAACACCCTGATATCCGATCGAACATGTGTTCGATAGAACACTGTTCGCTCATCTCTAGAGATAATGCTTTATAAAAAAAAAAAAAAAAGATAACATACGGCATGTAGTGAGCTTTGCAAAGTGACATAACATTTTATTTTAGTGTGCACATATAAGTGGTTTGCCTACGAATTTCGATAAATATTTGTTTTTAGAAATAATTAACTGTAATGTATCAAAAAAGTAACCATTTTTGTCACCTTTAGACTAGCTGCAAATTATTTGTATTTCTAGTCTCTCCAGACTTGGACAGGCCCACAGGGGCACGACTGAATCCCCCTGTGGGCCCCTGATCCACTGGGACTAGTGGGCTCCCTCCCAGAAAAGTGCAAAGCACAGAACACTCTGTGCATACAGATGGAGAGTATACAGCATCTCGCACAGTCTATACCTCCACAACTGGGAAGAATATTTAATAAACTACCCAGGTTACTATATATAGATTGTATTGGGCAGCAAATCAATGCTGGTTGTGCAGCAGGCTCGTCCATGCTAGTCAGGAGACCTGGCAGCTTGCTGTTATGAGGGAGCTGACTCTCTTTCTCATAGGAATGAATTGACCAGCATTGATTGGCCAGTGTACAGCATTTGGCCAATCAACGCTGGTCCAGCTGGAGGCTCATCTGTGAGGAGGCGGTCTAAAATCGAACCACAATGGAGACTGCTGTGGTCCGATCTTAGACTCCGCCTCCTTACAGATGAGCCTCCGGCAGAACCAGCGTTGATTGGCCGAGTGCTGTACACTGGCCAATCAACGCTGGTCTATTCCATTCCTATGAGAAAAAGTAATCTCGCTCGTAACAGCAAGCTGCCAACTCTCCTGACGAGCCTGCTGCAGAACCAGCATTGATTTTCATTCGGCCAATCAACGATGGCTCTGCATTGAATATTTACTGTGAATAGTTAGTATTATTCGATCGAGTATGAATATTTCGAATACCGTAGTATTTGATCGAATACCAACTCGATCGAATACTACTCGCTCATCTCTAATAATTATCCAATTGATCTCTTCATCAAATGGAACTCTATTTTACGCATTAAGAAGTCTTGAAACATGACCTAGGATATCAGCCAATCCGCAGTCACCTTAATGAGCAAGAAACAAAAGTCTCTTATCCAGGGAACCAGTGCCCTGCTCTATATCTGATGAAGAGCGAGAACCCCAATGCAGCTGTCTACAGATCAATGTCACTACCTTTGGAGAAGACTCCGGTTAGTTGATAGTCATGTTTCCAGGCTCTTTAATAGCTGACTTAGAGGGTAGCTTCATTTAGCTGTCGTTAAAGAGACAATTTTCTTCCATCTGGAGAAGAGCTCATTTGCATTTTTCCCAGAGACCATTGCCTTTCAGACTCCCTAAGCCAGCTGTCGTCTCAGCATTAAGAAATGTACCCCTCTCTAAGAACCATGCAAAGGTGACATTGAGAAAGAGAGAAGACAAGCAGTGCTGTGCAGAAATCTAACGTGTAAAATATATCCAGACACAGGTGCGACGCTTCTATTTCCTTCAATTGTTTCCAAATGTTGCGTTTTTAACATTTTGGCTACAATGGGTTAAAAGCTGAGATAAATGTGAGCATACAGTAGAACATGGTTATTGCACGTATTCCTAAGCACTAGCTGTTGAAAAGGGATTAAGATGTGGATATTGATGCACACAAAAGACAAGGTTTTCTCTTTAGTCTGTAACAGTAAATCAGCCAGTCCTTGAAGGAGCGAGAGAAAGGTCAGCATCTGCAGTCCTTCATTAAAAGTCACTCAGCAATCTAAAGCTTTTTATTAACTAAGGATATTTTTTCACACTCTTGTTTGGAAATGTGTTCTTTACTATACTGATGTTAGAAGAAAACAATCTCCGGTACTGAGGTGTGTGCAATGGCATCGCTCCAGCTTTTGGTTTCAAGTCATGTATATGTATGTGTGTGCATATATACAGTAGATAGATAGATAGATAATCATACATTTTATAGATGTATACAAAATATATAGTTATGTAATGTGTTTAGTGTATACACAATTTACATACATGCATTCCCTATCTTACTTAAAGAAGACCTGATAGCTGTCCTGACTTGCGATTTTTAGCAAAGACATGCAATCTACATAATCTGGCATTTCTTGAGCATATTTTCTTAGAATTCTCTTGTTTGTTGTTCCTTGGATAATGCTATTGGAGATGTATAAGTAAAGTGACACATGGACAGTGCCATTCCCCTAGTCTAAAGCACATGTTTCTATATAATGTGACAGTCTAATCTTGCGAGGGCTTATTGAGATGTCTGTTTTTCATAAACATGTGTTGTCCATGCTGACAATACACTATAAACCTTCCTGATTTTTAATGTATTCCTTCAAAGACCAATTTTTTTCCATGTGCTTTTCATTTTTCACACATCTAAAATCTAGGCCAGTCACATACAACCTATTTGCAGTTGGAAATTTGTCATCTTCGTTGTATCAGTTTTGTAAATATATATATATATATATATATATACACTAGCCTCTGCCCGCGACTTCATCTGCGTGTTGTTGGCTTCGATTATCCACCTACAGCAAATTGGCAAATTGCTGCCATCGATGTTTCGTTTACTCTGGCATTTCGGCAGCTCTCATGCTGTCCTGATGCTGAACTTGTTCCTCACACCGTGCCTGTGACTGTTCTGGCATGTCAGCAGCTGGCTGGGACACCATATAATGAACGTGATGTTGGTGATGATCTTCCTGCTTTGGCGTTTCCACAGCAGTCAAGCTGGCCTGCCGTTGAACTCTTTCCTTGCTCTGTGCCTGTGATTGTTCCGGCACCTCAGCAGTTCGCTGGGACACAATATAATGAGTGTGTTGTTGGCGTCGATGATCCCCCCAGCTCTAGGAGAACTCTGTTGACTTCCTTCATAGCTCTCATTGTTTTAGAATTTTGTGACAAATTAGATTTTATTTTTTTCCGGCATGTTTAAAATTGTCAAAATTCCAATTTGGATTAAAGGTATTTTCCCATCCAGTGTGTCAGCACTGCCTAGAGCAGATCAAATAATAGGCAAATGCATGTACACAATGGACTGAGGGCTAGCTGTGTGTTTATATAGAGAGATAAGAGACATGGCTTTATAGGAATCTCCAATTCGTGAGATAAGTTGCAGCCAAGAACAGTTTAATATAGTATGTGAACATAAATTCATAACAGTCATGAAGCCATGTCATTTACCAGGATAAAAAGTAGCCTATGTATTAATAGAGTTTACAAACTATATGTGCCAAATTTCATCCAAATCCGTTCAGCCGTTTTTGTGATCGAGTAACAAATATCCAAACATCCAAACTTTCATATTTATAATATTAGTAGGAAAGTTGAAACTGTTTCCCAAAAAAGGTGCAGCATGATGGAAACCTTAATCCACAAATAAAGCTTTTAAAATAGCCCTTTTGAAGTGCTCTTGGTCATATACTGTATGTCACCATCTACGAAAGACCAGAGACCTTCAGTAGGATCCTTCTTTTCCTATGGCTTTGGTGGTTAGTTCCGATGACATTGGTGATGCCATTAGTTTCAGCCATGATATCTCTCCACTGTCAGAAGGACAGGCGTTACAGCCTAGCATCATCACTGGGCTCTGAGGATTGCCTCCCCTGACAGTACTCTTTCATAGCCTTGTAATGTCCAAGGGCATTCCTCTATAGTCCTCCCAACATTGGAGGGATACTGGTGCCAAAACTAACACCAATATCTCTGGCACTGGGGTGCATACCGGCAAAGCTAACAGTGAGCATATAATACCTCAGAAGGCAGAGGATATGAAAGGTTCTCTTTGATCTTAAAATATGGCTATTGGGCTAATCCAATAGGCTATTAATTGCTGTATAATATTCTAAGTCGCGATCTTCAAGATAAATTGGAAGTGCGAAGTTACTGTAATGCTAAAGCTCTACCAATTCACGACTGGATTAAGGCTATAGTCATGTGACTCTGGCCATGAAAAAATGGATGACTTGGTCTCTTTGTGCATTTCTTCCATATTTGTTTGTTCATTTTTTATGGCCGAGTGTTATTTGTTTTCAATGTTGATTAATTTCACTGGTTATTTTTTCTATTCGATTCACAGATCCATCTTTAATGGCCGTATCGTGGACGGCAATCCATTGATTTCTATTTGGTCGCCATCTCTGTTTTTCCTTTCCATCAGTAAAACCAACATGTGAACACACTCATCTACTCTTGTTGTTGCCAAACCAGCCATCATACCGCCATTGTACACCATTGTGTGAATGAGTCCAAAGGAGTGGCTCCTCCTAATACATAGAAGCAGGATTTCAGTGATCATCTCCTATCTGCTGTTTTTCTTTCTGTTTTCGTGACTAGATATCAGATTCGCTACACTAAGGTTGTTGCATAGCAACAGTCTTAATCAGGTTTTAATGACACGCTTTCTCTACTTAAGTCAATGGGGATAAATCTGTGTCACTCATACAGACACTAGAATCTGTGTTATATAATTACATAGACTGTTGCTCGTAGGCAACAGAGGTGGGGGGAAGGGCAAAAACTCTCATAGATGTTAAGACGAATTTTTGTCTAAAGCTACACAGTAATGATCGAATGACAGCTGCAGTCCACGACAATGGTCACAACTCACTATGTCCCTTTGGACAGCAGTCGTACCTAGAAAAATTGACACAATACAGCTAAAACCATAGAGCTACAATGTCTCAATGTAGCCCTGACCTTATACGGAAGGAAACTATGACCTGTCCCATAAACAATGAGCTACAATGATTATAAAAGAAAAGTACAGCTGTTCCCATCGCAGCCGATCTGATTCCATTTCTTATAAAAATAATAGCTGGAACCTCGTAAGTTTTTCTAACCTTCTTTGTCATTTACTAACATCTTACTGAGAGAAGAATGGCCTAATTTTCCCACCCGCATCATATGAAGCATCACGGGAATGTCAGGCTAGCATAAAGAAATAGAAAGCCTACTGAAGTCTCCATAAGAACAATCCCCTTTAAAAATATTCGGAAAATTACTTTCAGAGCTGTACATTGTAGCTGGTTGCAGAATTTAGAAACTACCCATTTTTGCCAGGACAATCTTTGGAACTTGATCAAGGAAGAGGTCCAGTGTGTATTAAAGTCCAACGCAAACTGGGTGATCTGGGCTATTTTGGGACATAAAGGGCTTATCCCATGAGAAAAACACCTTGTATGCTATACACTAGCAATGCAAAAGCTCTCTCTTTCTCATATATTGTGTGCAGACACCTGATTGTCCCATATAATGCACCATGTAATGGTCACGTAACGTATCAACCACAAGTACATGACCATCTATGTCTTGCTAGGTCTACATGAACGTCTATGTCTTGCCAGGCCCCAGTTGCTCCATAGGAGAGAGCAAAGAAACATGTTCGTGACAGCACGAAGTACATACAAGACAAACAGGCAGGGGGAAATAAAGTAGGGGAAATTTAAGATTCATTGTAGAAACAACAAAAAGTCTTTATGCCACCCCCCACCATTTTCCTGAAATAGTAAAAGGAATGAAGTAGGCAGAGCCACTGGCCCCATCACATATGATCATTTACGTCATAAATGAGGTCCATTCTCTGCCAGTGTCGGTCTTCCTAAACCTCCCCCAGTCTGTCTACCATCTTTCCGGTGATCTTCTTGAGAGGTGGTCCTCTCAAAGAAGCTGATTAATATGGAAAAACTAAAACGTTGTCACAGAAATGTGGTTGGGTAAAGTCATGGTCTACTTAAAGACGTGGCCTCTAGGAGAGGTTTCACTGTAGCAATAACTTTTTTTTAGCAATTCTGACCACTTATTAGCAGCTATTAGTAAGTAGAGAATTATTTGGGCTGGATTTACAACTGAAATGCACAGTATAATGTACTCCGTGGTACTACAGATAAAAAGACCCGCAGTTATTAATCTACATAAGCACAGTGTAAACCCAGCCTAAACTATTAGAATATCTATAAATATTGTAGTCCGGCCTAATTCCTGTTTTGCACCTTTATTTCCAGCTACAAACCTAAACAAGTATAAGTGCAGCTTAGCAGGCAGCGGTATTATACATGTAGTTACACAGCTTAGTCACAATGTGTCCAGGTGCATCTAATCCTAAAATCAGTGGCGCTCTCTTTTCCAATGGTGGCCTACAGCTGAGAATGGGTACACCAATGAAAAGCGTGTCACCTGAATATGAAGTGGTTCCAGCTGTTCCAGTTCATAAAATAGTAATAAGGATGCTTGCACACCTGCCTATTACATGCATAATGCATCTTAAACTTTACAAACAACCTAAATATTATTTTCACTTCCACCATTGAATACGACAGAAAATATTTCCTAATTCATTTGTAATGTGCCTCTGTCTTCATCCTAAATTCATCAGACACCTTCTAGCTGCCAGATTCTACTAGCATGAGGTTTTTGATAATTTCATCCAATTACTTTTCTTTAAGTCTCCATGGCATTTTCTTCTTTTTATAGACACCATCTGTCCTAATGAGTTTCTAACAGCTTTTGCTGTGTAGCATATCGTTGTCTCTATCACAGTTCCTCATTTTCTTCCCTTCTCTGCCTGTGTTTTTATCTTGCTGATGAAGCAACTGCATGTTTGTTCCCAGGACATCAGTGCTATATTGGCGATGCTGTTATTGTATTCAAATCAAGGGATATGGATTAGAGCAAAGGTCAAAGCCTTCAGGTTGATTCCCTGATCTGGGAATAATAAAAATATATAGAAACTATTGCGGAAATCCAAGGCCTGCTTGTCCGAATCCAATTATTCGGATAGGCACGTTTTTTTTTTTTTTAGATTTATTTATTTATTATAAAGGCCACTGTAGTAAAAACATACAATAAACAAAAATAGTAAATGATATTCCTTGTTTCTGTAATAGAATCCAAAGAACAAAATGGGCCAATAATTTATACCACCTCCTTCCATCCATTCTGCAATGCTTGTGTCTGAGAGGCAGGTTGCTGCAACAGAAACCTTCATCCACAGTTTTTTGTTTTTTTTTCTAACTACACACCTGTCAAAATCCAGAATAACCACCTTTGGCAGAGCGAACCGCTGTGAGACATGCAGAAGAGAGGGGATGTAGTGATGATGTTCACTGGGATGTTGAGCCATGCCGTCTCCAGTGCCATGGCCAGCTGCGTTAGGTTATGCCGTTAAGCATCCATGGCGTGAACAACCCGATCAAGGTGGTCCCACAGATTCTCCATTGGGTTCAAGTCCGGGGAATTTGCTGGCCAAGGGAGTACAGTAAGCTCATCCTGGTGCTCCTCGAACCACACACGTACACTGCAAGCTTTATGACACGTTGCATTGTCCTGCTGGTAGATGCCATCATCCTGAGGAAAAACAATTCACATGTAGGGGTGAACATGGTCCGCAAGGATAGATGCATACTTGTGTTGTCCATCGTGCCTTCCACAATGATGAGTGCACCCAGATGGCTGATGACACGTGCCTTCTGCCTTATATGCAACAGCTTTCCCCAACACTTTTTTGTATAGACCACTTATATATTTATACAGATTTATATTGGCACCGTTATCTCCCCACTGTCAGAAGGGCATTCCTTATAGATCTGCATCATGGGTGAGCTGTGAGGCACGCCCTTCCAATAGTACTCGACCATAGACTTGTACTGTGGGGTTTCCTCACAGCTCAGAGTCCTCGAAGGATGGTAAGGATTGCCCCTTCCGATAGTACAATGAATGACAGGAAATGAAGTAAAAAATTACAAAAGTTTTTTTCTGTCCTATATTGATGAACTGGTTAGTAGATATAGTAAATAGAGATGAGTGAACAGTGTTCTATCGAACACATGTTCGATCGGATATCAGGCTGTTCGATGTGTTCGATTCGAATCGAACATCACGTGGCAAACTCCAAAAAATTTTGATTCCCCTCCCACCTTCCCTGGCGCTTTTTTTGCACCAATAACAGTGCAGGGGAGGTGGGACAGGAACTACGACACCGGAGGCATCGAAAAAAATCGGAAAAAGTCATTGGCTGCCGAAATCAGGTGACCTCCATTTTAGACGAATAGTGGATTTCAAATCCGGGTCATATGAGAATGTGAACTTTGTGACTAAGAGACAGGGATAGCTGTACAGGCAGGGATAGCTAGGGATAACCTTTATTTAGGTAGGAATGTTATTAAAAATAACTTTTTGGGGCTCTATCGGGTGTGTAATTGTGATTTTTGTGACATAAACTTTTTCCAATAGGAATGCATTGGACAGCGCTGATTGGCCAGAGTACGGAACTTGACCAATCAGCGCTGGCTCTGCTGGAGGAGGCGGAGTCTAAGATCGCTCCACACCAGTCTCCATTCAGGTCCGACCTTAGACTCCGCCTCCTCCGGTAGAGCCAGCGCTGATTGGCCGAAGGCTGGCCAATGCATTCCTATGTGAATGCAGAGACTTAGCAGTGCTGAGCCAGTTCTGCTCAACTACACATCTGATGTAGCAGAGCCGAGTGTGCACACTCGGCTCTGCTACATCAGATGTAGCAATCTGATGTAGCAGAGCCGAGGGTGCACTAGAACCCCTGTGCAAACTCAGCTCACGCTAATAGAATGCATTGGCCAGCGCTGATTGGCCAATGCATTCTACTAGCCCGATGAAGTAGAGCTGAATGAGTGTGCTAAGCACACACATTCAGCTCTACTTCATCGGGCTAATAGAATGCATTGGCCAGCGCTGATTGGCCAGAGTACGGAATTCGACCAATCAGCACTGGCTCTGCTGGAGGAGGCGGAGTCTAAGATCACTCCACACCAGTCTCCATTCAGGTCCGACCTTAGACTCCGCCTCCTCCGGCAGAGCCAGCGCTGATTGGCCGAAGGCTGGTCAATGCATTCCTATGTGAATGCAGAGACTTAGCAGTGCTGAGCCAGTTCTGCTCAACTACACATCTGATGTAGCAGAGCCAAGTGTGCACACTCGACTCTGCTACATCAGATGTAGCAATCTGATGTAGCAGAGCCGAGGGTGCACTAGAACCCCTGTGCAAACTCAGCTCACGCTAATAGAATGCATTGGCCAGCGCTGATTGGCCAATGCATTCTATTAGCCCGATGAAGTAGAGCTGAATGTGTGTGCTAAGCACACACATTCAGCACTGCTTCATCAAGCCAATACAATGCATTAGCCAGTGCTGATTGGCCAGAGTACGGAATTCGACCAATCAGCACTGGTTCTGCTGGAGGAGGCGGAGTCTAAGATCACTCCACACCATTCTCCATTCAGGTCCGACCTTAGACTCCGCCTCCTCCGGCAGAGCCAGCGCTGATTGGCCGAAGGCTGGCCAATGCATTCCTATGCGAATGCAGAGACTTAGCAGTGCTGAGCCAGTTCTGCTCAACTACACATCTGATGTAGCAGAGCCGTGTGCATCAGATGTGTAGTTGAGCAGACTCCGTAGACTCCGCCTCCTCCAGCAGAGCCAGCGCTGATTGATCGAATTCCGTACTCTGGCCAATCAGCGCTGGCCAATGCATTTCTATGGGGAAAAGTTAGCTTGCGAAAATTGCAAGCTGACAGGGATTTCCATGAAATAAAGTGACTTTTATGCCCCCAGACATGCTTCCCCTGCTGTCCCAGTGTCATTCCAGGGTGTTGGTATCATTTCCTGGGGTGTCATAGTGGACTTGGTGACCCTCCAGACACGGATTTGGGTTTCCCCCTTAACGAGTATATGTTCCCCATAGACTATAATGGGGTTCGAAACCCGTTCGAACACTCGAACAGTGAGCGGCTGTTCGAATCGAATTTCGAACCTCGAACATTTTAGTGTTCGCTCATCTCTAATAGTAAATATGAACATTTCATCCCGGGCCCAGTAACCTGTGAACTATTTCTCTGATATGCTGAGTGTTCCATCTCTGGAAGTCAATTCTACAAATAGTATAGACATGATGCAGGTGGAAGCACGTTTTCAGTAATTCGAGATCTATTTTATCTTTCTTTCATCATACTTCTATGTCAGTTTGACCTTGATCTGTAATGTATGCTGGTTTCTAGGGATGTGGTGCCTGACAAGTCCATGTAAATGGATGGATTGTTAGGCAATGAAACACCAACAACTCATCTTTTATCTGCTGACAATTTAAGCCTTCATTGGTATGTTCACAAGTGCCATTTTCATAACATCTACATTGCAAATTTATGATTTCCTCTACCTTCTTATAGTTAAAAACACTAAAATATCTGGTGAAATTTTGTCATATGAACAAAACTAAAGACTAGTTATTCATTCTTAGATTGTTTATACCGGTGAATACAACATCCTTTGTATTAGTCATTGACATGTTATTTTACATGCAAAGTCAGGAGCTGTTGGAAAACATTCCAAGTGTCAACTATCTACTAAAGATCTGAGAGTAAGTTATTTAGGATTGTTGTATGGTTTGGATCTGGGCAATAAATGTACCATGTATCTGGACACTGAATTTTTTGTGTCCTCCTAGAGTATAGGTTCGAAAAGATGAGGGTTGAAGGTGATCCATATTCCATTCTTGGTGAGTGACGAATAATTTTATTAAAAAAACAAAAAAAAAATTAAAACTTGTAAATTTATTCCAATTTTGTTTGATTGTATGATGCAGTTTGACTGATTTTGACTTGGAAAAATGGCCAGTATATAACAGATGTTATTTATTGCTATACAAATTTGCTTTGAAATCGAACAAAAGCATAAAATACAAAAATTAAAATAAACTTATGTTCGAAAATCAGGATATAAATTCTACAAAATAAAAAAAAGACTCAATATGGTTTATCCATTTAACTGTAAAGTAGATATGTCTTGTTGAATGTACGCGGCAAAAACAAAAAAGTTATTTCTGTTCTTGCATCTTCATAAAAGTTAACACATCTAGGTAGCACCTTCAAGCTGAGTTCACATAGAGTTTTTGGGCAGCAGATTTTGAGGCGGAATCCGCCTCAAAATCCGCTGCCAAAACCGGCTCCCATTGAAGTCAATGGGAGCTGCTTGCTTCTTTTTTCCGCTACCTATTAGCGAAAAAAAGAAGCGGCATGACCCTTCTTGCCACAAATTCCATGGTTGAATCAGCCACTGTGTCCATGGCGCGAGACTCCCTCCCAATTAGGTCCATTCATTTGGGCCTAATCTGGAGCGGAATGCTGCAACGTGATGCCTGTGCGCTGCATAGGCATCCAGTCTCAGCTAGCCACGGGAGGCATTTTTTGAGGCGGCCTCTGTGTCAAAATCCAGTCCAAAAAAATCTGTGTGAACTCAGCTTTAGAGACCTATGTACTGTGCCTATGCATCTCCAACACACCATAATATGGAATCTAGCGTAAGATAAGATAATCCATTAATAGTAGATGGACACTTGGTGGTCTCTTTGTTGCTGTTACTACCCATTTTCATAATTCAATGACCTTCTGTATCCAGTGTTTGGAAAACTGCTAACATTTCACAGTTCTCCATTTGGTCCATAGACTATAACTCATTGCATTATAGTGATTTTTGAGGCTTGGAGTCGCCATGTCTCTGTGGTTTTACTGTCCCATTCTGTATATAGTGGGGGACAGTAGAGCCAAGGGAAGGCATGGAGTCTTAGCATCATAAATTACTATGATACCAGGAGTTTGTCCAAGAAACGTGGACAATATCTGCCTATATTTGCTTTGTCGACAGGTGACATAGATGAATACATGACTATCCACCTTAATGTTATATTTCTGCCTGAATATTTCCACCATGTATTATAGTGTGAATTGCTGTGGATTTCCTATATGGAATTTTCTGGACTCCTCTCTAATAGTAGAACGGTAACTGAGTTCTACTCTCTCTTTTGAACATTGGACTAATATTCATGGAAGTAAATGGTGGAATATTTGGCTCGTAACTTGGTTATATTTTCAGAGAATTATAGTATTATTAAAAAGGTTAGACTTTATTTATATCTACAAGTGTATAAGAGAGATTTCTATATTGTATATTGGTCTATTTCTTTGTACTATACTTGTATACAGTGGCTCATTTACTTCATGCTCTTAGAGCTGAACTTACATCATAGAAATCACCCAGGGTAGATTTGTCATCCTGGTAAAATCTGCTTTGGTTCACATTGTAATCCATGTGAGCAGTCCTGTTTGAAGTTCCACTTTGTGCTTTAGATCATTGCCAGAAGGCATCTTCTAACAATGATGTGCTCTGATCTGTTTCATAATCTATACTAACTCCAATTCTCTTCAGAGTAAACTTTTCAAACCTAGATTTAATATGATATACATCGAATTCCAAATTTTAAACTGTCCCTAATACGTATTTGTTAAAGTCTGTTCCTTTATAGTAAGTTCCCATCACTGCCAGTTTTTTTGTTTTATTTTATTATATTATGCTTTTTATATAAAGTACAATATTATTTGCAATTTCTAAATTTTATGCAAGAAAAACCCAAAAAACAGATTGACCACTACAGGTATCGGGTAAGAAGTATCCCGTATATGACGTGTTAGAATCCTTGTGGGTGTATTATATGGAAATAATGTATTACAGTTTAGAATACGCTAAAAATTGTCTTAATTGAGATTATCTTTTGTGCTACAGTTCCTATGTTTCCAGTTGTCTATGTTTTGTAGTCTTTACCATATATGTGGCCACTCACATATAGTATGGCTGCAGGACCAGACCGAACAGGTTTGTCTGTAGTCTGGAACCTCTGAGACACATAAGCTGTATACCCAAAATAGAAGTAAATTATTGATCAAGAGTAATTGGTAAAGTTGTTGTAAACACATTGAAAAAACAAAACAAATTATTTAAAGGTGAACTCATTTATTCATTCTTGGAGTACAGATAAGCATAAAGCAGTGGCGTAACTACCAGGGTAGCAGCAGTAGCGACTGCCAAAGGGCCCAGGACATTAGTGGGCCCGATGTCAGCTGCGTTTTTTTTTTCTTACTTACCTCTCCTGGTTCCAGACAGGCTTTGGGCTTACTTGTGTGACATGCCTAATCAAATATTCACTGTGCTTAACCCCTTGGTGTTCGGTCGCTTACACGCATTCCTATGGGAGCGAGGTATTCAATCAAATACTATTCGCTCATCTCTAGCGAGTAGTAGTCGATCAAATATCTCGCTGCTATAGGAATGCATGTAAGCGACCGAACACCAAGTGGTTAAGTGCATCAAATATTCACTGCGCTTAACCCTTTGGAGATCGGCCACTTACACGCATTCCTATGGCAGCGAGGTATTCGATCGAGTACTACTCGCTCATCTCTAATCAATACAAAAGGATCCCTCCTCTTACTCCCTCCACTTTGATCACCGATTTGTAGCTACATGTAACTGTTTTACCTTCCCTCACTCCATCTCTACATGTATGTTATGACTACGAATCGGCCAATTATTAGTATCCCAGACAACCATTCTAACGACGTATGTCAGCTAATATGATAATCAATGTAGGACATAATATGAATATAGTAAAACATGCACACTTACAGTAAGTGTACGATGATATGAACCAATATTATTTTCTAATATCCCTAGACTTTGATTTTGTTTCATCAATTTGATTAAGATGCAATAAAGTTTTAGTTTAATTAGTAGATTAATTTGCAGTATCTATGGTAATGATTTCATCATCTTAATCACGGCTTGATTGATTTGCGAATAGCTATTTACTTCTGGAAAGAAGAACATGCTTGCACGCTTGGCTTAGAAAATAACATGTTGCATTTCCATTTGATTTGGCGCTTTTCACAACATGACAGCCTAAACAGAGTTATTAAGTATCATTTTTTTTCTTGGATGTGCACCTTCATGACTCTATTGCTATTATTCAAGGAATACATGTCATTCCCATCCCTACGACATTTTTTTTACGACTATGAGCGGTTAGAAAATTGTGCTGCAATGGCATTTTAAAATACCAAGAATTAATTACTGTAATTTTAATTAATCGCTCAGAGGAACGTAGAATAGGGAAACACACAGGGAGGGATTTTCTGCTTTTATCTCCCGCCAAAAGGTCACATCTCTTACAGCTGTTTAACTAAATAAAATACAAGCGAACGGTGCACATCAAACGCACTTGCTGTAAACTACCCTGAAACACTTAACCTAATATTATCTGGAATATCCAAAGCTCTCCACAGGCCGCTACTTCTATGTGTGACTATGTGACTGTTCACCAAGTGTGCTGGTCAATTATTTTACTTTCTAGCAATAGTACGGACGTGTCTAACCTCACCTTTCTGTGAATATCTCTCTATAGAAATTCAATACATAATCACAACATGCTGGCAAAATTCCTTTTAGTCTGCAGTTCACATTGCAATCGGCAGATTTCCACAAATAGGCACGTGGAGTATAAATCTCTCTAGACAGACTAGTACAAAATCCTGTTTTCTTCAAAGTTGGTCTTCTCATGTCATTGTTTTTGGGATATGTTAAGTTAAGAAAAAAAATTAGGAAATATATAGGGGTTCAGAGATAACAATGACTACCAGACCCAGGAGCCTCAGGGGACCCAATGGCCTCGCTGAAAAATTAGAAGGCAGTATCATAGATAACACATATGTGTGGGCCACATTACATATTTTACATTGGGTCTCAGGTAGGGTTGAGCGATCAGGATCGGAAAAGATTGTATCCCAATCGTCGATCGAGTAAATTTCACGATTGTGATTGGGTTCCGATCCTGCCTAAAAAAGATCGGGAACAGAAGTCCGATCCCGATCACTCAACTTAACTGCACAGAAGCGCTGCCGCTCCCCGTTGTTCTCGCTCCTCTTCTCTCTACTTCACATGCCTGCTGGGCGCCGTGAAAATGGATAAAAATAAAACCTGCATAGCCTTATTCACATGAATACACATGAATTTAAAGGGATCCTATCATTAAAATACAATTTTTTTGTGACTAACATGTATCAATAGCCTTAAGAAAGGCTATTCTTCTCCTACCTTTAGATGTCTTCTCTGCGCCACCGTTCGGTAGAAATCCCGGTTTTCGTCAGTATGCAAATGAGTTCTCTCGCAGCACTGGGGGAGGGTCCCAGCGCTCAAACAGCACTGGGGATGTCCCCAATGCTACGAGAGAAATCTCCAGCACCGCCTTGATCTTCGTCTGTATTTGCCTCTCTTCGCGTGTTCTTTGCAGTAAAAACAGCGCTGTGAGCATGCAGATATTTCCAAAACTGGTGTGATTTTGGAAATCACTTTGTGTCAAATTTTCCTACGGTTTCCCCATAGGTATACTTGAAACAGTCCGCAGAGGAAACCTCTGCAAACTTTTTGTCTAAAGTTCTGTAGGAAAAACCGGGATGGGTTGCCGCCCTGGTTTGTCCCGCAGTATTTTTTTTTTGCTGTGGGATGCCACGTGGGGCCTTAGACTTTGGGCTTTTCTCTGATTTTTCGTTCCCCTATAACAGGGGTGCTCACACTTTTAGAGCATGTGAGCTACTTTAGAAACTGACCAAGGGATAAGATCTACTACCCAATTCTTGTGGGCGGGGTTGGGGCGTGGCTGGGGTATGGCCGGGGTGGGTCAGGGGCGAGGCCTGTGGGCGGGGCGGAGCGTAAGAGCAGCAGACAGCTCTCCGGTGTCTGCTTGTTCACAAAGCAGGCTGAGAATAACCTCCGGACACTGGCAGGCGGGGCTGCCGCCCGGCCTGCCAGTGTCAGGAGATGATTCTCAGCCTGCGCTTTCAACAAGCAGACACCGATCCCACGATCGACCCATACATCCTTCGCGATCGACCGGTAGATCGCGATTGACGTATTGGGCACCTCTGCCCTATAAAGAAACCTCATGCAATTCTGCAGCTAAACTTTACATGCTGGGTTTTCCTTTCTTGCTGCTCTTTTTTTCCTGCAATGTTTGGATGAGATTAACCAAAATCTCATTAGTTTTGCTGATACTGTAAAACGCAACGTTTGATTTTTGCTGCATTTCAGCACCCGCCAAAAACACTGCGTTTCTGTAATATGGGGCCTTTTTTAATTTAGAAAGGAATCCTCTTTAAGTTATTTTTTTAACCATTCCATAATCTGTATATGATAATAAACTTTACAATTGGCCGCAGATAATTTTCCATTCACAATATGACAATAGATTTCTTCTAAGAAGGTTAAATCTGAAATTGCTACTTTTATGAAAATCAAAGAAGCTTAAAGTAAGTAAATAAAATCTGCATGAGGCCCAGTGTTAGAATAGCTAATATATTCCATTAGGAAGCAGGATTATAATGGTCTTATGACATTGTAAATCTCCAATGGGTACAATCTCTTTTTTTGTGTAGAAAAATATATTAAAAGCTGTGGTATGTCACTGTCATCTATTCTGAAGGTAGAAAACAGCTTGAGTCTACAAAATTGTGTTTAGATGCATTCAACACACATTTCTGCAAGAAAAGCTCATAAAGTCTTTGAAATGCATGCAAATGTGATTCTAGCTGGATGGATCATGTCACTGTCCTCATAAAGAGAGATTGACAAATATGATGCGCTCACTAAAATCCTGTCCCTTTTTCCTTGGTCGTTTTTGTTACAACTGAAGAAATATAATGTGTTGTAGAAGAACCTTAAGACTAAAACTGCATTGAAGGTTCTGGTCCTGGTCGGTTCTTAGACGTAGAATTGCCTTATAAAATGCCTTTTACGTAAACCTTTTAGCGTATATTGTTGGAATTATTACTGGCGCTTATCGTGGGGATACTTATTAATAACATATGGTCCGTGTTGTTCTGTAAAATTTCTTTAAGGGAAGCAATAGATATTTTAAACAAACATTTTTTTTTTACTTAAATGAAATCCTTAGCACACCTAAACCACAGAAATATTAATTAATTAATTAATAATAATAATAATAATAATAATAATAATAATAATAACAACAATGGCAGGAATAGGTTACCAGAATTCAAATTGGGACCCGGCGGTAACTTCAGCCGGAACTCCCAGAGAGAAGGCAGTGAAGGTTTATTACCTTCTCTGTCTTCTCAATCGTTGTGTATACACCATGCAATGAGTGCTGTATACACATCTATGGGCACCGCCATGATGCGGTTGCCCTCTGACCTGGTGGTCACGTGATGCACTGGGTTCAGAAACTTACAAGAGCTGCTGAGTCCTACAGGACTCAGATCAGCTCTGTAAGCTGTATATTCTAACATGCAGGAGACTGTATTCCCCCTGCAACTGGGGCTAAATGTACCAGCCCCAGTTGCAGGGAAAATCAGCCTCTAACACAAAAGAAACAGTGATCAGATGTTCCCAATGGTCTATTTATTACACAATGTAAAAAATATAATTGAAAAAAAAAGAAAAGCTGAAAAAATGTAAATAAAATAATTAAAAAAAATAAAATAATACACCAATAAAACACCTCAAATCATACTTGTATTAAATAATAAGCAAAATCAAGCATTCCTATAAAAACAAATCATAATGGCACTAGAGAAAACACAATTAAGTTTCTCGTAACGTAAGTCAAAGCTGCCAATTTCAGCATGAACAGATGACTATCTTATATGTGTATTGGAGGCGCCCAACACTTTTGGCAGATAATCTAAGAATCTATGCTCAGTCCTTTTGTTCTCAGGAGAGAATTATATTCCATCACTCTTAATACCAACATGTGCACACTTGGACATATTGAGTATGGATATGTATGTCTCCTTCCCAGCCCTGAGATAAGCATATGAATAAACAGAATAAGTTTTTTTGTAAATATATTTACAATAATCATTAATAATTAGAGATGAGCGAGTAGTGAAATACTCAAGATTCGAGATTCGTTTCGAGTAGAGCCTCAATATTCGACGACTCGATCAAATATCGAATCCCATTATAGTCTATGGGGAAAAAATGCTTGTTTCAGGGGAAACCACTATTCGACTGAAGGAAAGTCACCAAGTCCACAAGTAGCAGGAGGAGAGTGTTTAGGAGGAGCGCTGTGCAGTTAAAGCGCACGGACCCCATTATAGTATAGACTTTAACTGTACATCGCTTGCAGTTGTGCTGATATTCCATTCGGGGGGTCCTCCTGCGGACTCCTTCTGGATGGGAGGCAAGCGCTAATGTGAACCAGCCCTTACTCGTCCTGCAAAACCAGCATTGATTGGCCAAATGCTATACACTGTATAGCATTCGGCCAATCAACGCTGGTTCTGCCGGAGGCTCATCTGTGAGGAGGCGGAGTCTAAGATCAGACCACAATGGAGACTCCTGTGGTCTGATCTTAGACTCCGCCTCCTCACAGACGAGCCTCCGGCAGAACCAGCGTTGATTGGCTGAATGCTGTACACTGGCCAATCAACGCTGGTCAATGCATTCCTAGGAGAAAAAGTCATCTCCCGCATAAACGCAAGCTGCCAGCTCTCCTGACTAGCAAGGACGAGCCTGCTGCAGAACCAGCGTTGATTTGCCGAATGCTATAGCATTCAGCAAATCAACGCTGGTTCTGAATCAAATCTTTACTGCGAATAGCGATAATTATCGAACGAGTACGAGTATTTTGAATACCGTATTATTCGTTCGAATACCTACTCGATCAAATACTACTCACTCATCTCTATTAATAATATAGCGACCTACAGATGTAAGCTAAAACCAGTCTCTTAAAGAACCCAGAAATCTCTAGCATGTAATGCACAAATAACATCCATGTAATACAACCGCTATTGATGTGTTAAGTGGGCGCTTTCAGCAGCACGTCTACTATACACATGCTCTAAAGGTCTTTTCAGTGACTGTAGAAAAACATCAGTTAGCCAGTAAAGACGTGTTGGTTTTCTCTTGACACATTGACAGTTGTAAAGAAAGGCTCTTGCAAGTAGGAAGCTACAAGGCAGATGGAGGTTGATGGCACAAATCCATTGTCATATGGGCTTGTTTTCCTGATCGTCTCATGAAATTAATGGTTCATGTTAATGCTTTTCCTGTATATGGCTTTCAAACAAACATTTTGCTTCAGTCACTTGGAAGACTGCTGCTTACTCACAGTGCAAAAGTCAGCAAATAACTTTTTCAGGTAATCTGGTTTTCGACAAAAGACTGCAGTTGCTGGTTTATTATGTTAATACATGTAACAGTCATAGAACAATGCAGAATATGCAATGAAATATAAGCATGTGAGTTACATAGGACCATCATTGTTATCTTATTTCTGGTATTTCACCACTACAGATGTAGCAGAATGGAGTTTGTCTTCTGTCACGTTTCATCATGGAATTACAATGATTCACATTTGTTTGCAGCTAAACATACGGAACTGGCATCCAGTATTTGTATTCTCCTGATAAATATTACTTACATCTTATGATACATAATTTTTTCTTTTAGATGGCTTTATGTAAGGCCTTCTCCAGGATAGGACTGGCCCACCAGAGTACCAGAGGGTGGCCCTAAAAAAAAACCCAAAGCCACAAAGGTCCAGCTGAAGACAACCATAAAAGTGACTCAAGATCTAGCTGGGAGTCTATGGTCTATTTCTTAAGATTATTTAACAAATAATACGTTCTTAGCATCTATGACAATATGTCTTGTGTGTGCAATGACAGCAAGGGTTCTGATGTCATTCAAAGTGGACATGAACATGTTCTGTATAGTTGTGGGGGGACTGCAAAACCATTTTTCTTGTGGCCCCATGGAGCCCTACTGGTTTATGTTTCCATGGGACAATAGCTATCTTATTTTTGCCTGATTCCGATGAAATTTAATAAAAACAAGTCTGCTTATGATGTGATTAGAGTATAATCTAGTCTATGGTTGTCATTATATAAGTATAGAGCCATAATACTGCCCTGCACATGAGACATAAGACTTACAGGTACAGATTTGCATGGTAAAAAACTCTCCTTCGGAGCCTAAATTTTTTGACTGTGGAGACTACCCATAGGCATGCATAAGAAGGCTTGTAGACAAGGTATACAAATTAGATGTTTTCAAGGAGGAAAAAAAAAAGCTCTTTAAAGTCACCTATGGGTAAGCATTAGGGTGTAGCGATCGGGATCGGAAAAGATCGGATTCCGATCACCGATCAAGTAAATTTCACGATCACAATCAGAATTCCAATCCTGATCTTTTCCAACAGGATCGAGGTCAGAGGTTATGTCAAGATCGACTCAACCCCATTCATGTATATATCATAAATAGGGTTGAGCAATCGGGAAAGACGGGATCCTGATCGGCGATCGAGCAAATTTCACGATCGGGATTGGCTGGAAAATGATCGGAAATCGAATTTGAAAATTGATCCTGAAATCTCAAGATTGGCTCAACCCTAGTAACCACCTTATTCAAGTCAATGTCCAACCTGTAAAGAGTCTTAGAACACAAGGACTAATCTACAGTCTCTTCATAAAAGAACAGTGATCCCTATCCCAATCATAAGGACAAAGTGAGGACAATTTTTCATAATCATTCTTTGCCATACATAAGGAGATTTGGATTTCGGAGAAATATGTTATTTATGATTTTAAGCTTTGAGAAATGATCAGTTTGCTATTATGTGAATGATGAGTAGACTTTGAGAACCATGAATGTTGTTAAGACAGATGTTGAGATTAAAAGCTGAGCTGGTCTTCAGGCACCAGTTAGAGTTGAGCTGATCTTGAGATTTCAGGATCGTTTTTAAAATCCGATTTTCGATCATTTTCCAGCTGATCCTGATCGTGAAATTTGCTTGATCGCCGATCGGGATCCCATCTTTCCCGATCGCTCAACCCTAATTATTATGTTATAATAAGAGATTTCAGGATCGTTTGCTCGATCTTTCACGATACGATTGCTCAACCCTAGCTCCAGCTTAGATGAAGCGATTAGATGATTGGCTATAACTGGGGTCAGCAACCTTCAGCACTCCAGCTTCTGTGAAACTACAACCCCCAACATGCCCCACTCACTTTCATGGGTGTTCCAAGAACAACACAGCAAGTATGCATCATGGGAGTAGTACTTTTACAACTGCTGGAGTGCCGAAGGTTACCTACCCCTAGGTTATAATGTACTATATTATGCTTACTTATATAGCGCCATCATATTCCACAGCACTTTACAGATATTGTCAGTCACTGTCCCATATAAGGCTCACAATCTACATTCCCTATCAGTATGTCTTTGGTGTGTGGGAGGAAACCGGAGTACCTGGAGGAAACCCACGCCAACACGGGGGAAACATACAAACTCCTTGCAGATGTTGTCCTTGGCAGGATTTGAACCTAGAACTCAGTGCTGCAAGGCTATCCACTGAGCCACCGTGCTGCCCAACTATAGTGTTTAGACACCTGTGTTATTTGGCCTTTTAGTGGTACCTACAACCATTAGATGCTTTCTTACTCTCTTATTGTCTATAGGCACCATCACAAACTCAAGTCAAAACTTTTCTTCACAACAGTCTTGTTAATTGTGGTCATACAAATGGAAATGCAGTCATTTTGTAGGAACTTGCTTTCCTTGCAAGATGTATTTTTCTATGATGTATAATTAACCTCCGATAGCCCTAACCTATCCTAAATGGTTGGGTTTATAGAAATCTCTTGTTGCTTTGTATTTATAATGGAAAGTTTACCCGGAGTTCTAGAGTAATAATACAACTTATTGAAAAAAAGCCTGACAGCCATCAGCATTCATCCCAATAATTTCACTGTGGCAAATGCTTTTAATGCAAATTAATGTAAAACGTACCAGCAGGTGGCATTTTTTATGAGAGCATGCGGGAACAATTGTCTTTAATCTATGATCAGCAATCATAACTAATCTATTTTTCTTTTTCTTAATGCCCAAAGAATTGTATATTAATTAGAGATGAGCGAACACTAAAATGTTCGAGGTTCGAAATTCGATTCGAACAGCCGCTCAATGTTCGTGTGTTCGAACGGGTTTCGAACCCCATTATAGTCTATGGGGAACAGATACTCGTTAAGGGGGAAACCCAAATCCGTGTCTGGAGGGTCACCAAGTCCACTATGACACCCCAGGAAATGATGCCAACACCTCTGGAATGACACTGGGACAGCAGGGGAAGCATGTCTGGGGGCATCTAACACACCAAAGACCCTCTATTACCCCAACATCACAGCCTAACAACTACACACTTTACACACTCAATACCACCTCTCTGACAGTAGGAAAACACCTTGAAACATGTGTATTTGGCACTTGCAGTGAGGAGAGCTTGTCACCAGCAGTGAATTTGGCCCTTGTAGTAAGTTGAGGTTGGCACCAACATTTGTTTTGAAAATCAGGGTGGATTGAGCCTCTAACCAGCAGAGTTTGGGCAAATTCATGGTGGAGGGAGCCTCTAAACACCCCAGTTTGGGCAAATTCATGGTGGAGGGAGCCTCTAAAAACCCCAGTTTGGACCAATTCATGGTGGAGGGAGCCTCTAACCAGCCCAGTTTGGGCAAATTCATGGTGGAGGGAGCCTCTAAAAAACCCAGTTTGGACCAATTCATGGTGGAGGGAGCCTCTAACCAGCCCAGTTTGGGCAAATTCATGGTGGAGGGAGCCTCTAACCAGCCCAGTTTGGACCAATTAATGGTGGAGGGAGCCTCTAACCAGCCCAGTTTGGACCAATTAATGGTGGAGGGAGCCTCTAACCAGCCCAGTTTGAACCAATTCATGGTGGAGGGAGCCTCTAAACAGCCCAGTTTGGGCAAATTCATGGTGGAGGGAGCCTCTAAAAAACCCAGTTTGGACCAATTCATGGTGGAGGGAGCCTCTAACCAGCCCAGTTTGGACCAATTAATGGTGGAGGGAGCCTCTAACCAGCCCAGTTTGGACCAATTCATGGTGGAGGGAGCCTCTAAACAGCCAAGTTTTGGGAAATTCATGGTGGAGGGAGCCTCTAACCAGCCCAGTTTGGACCAATTCATGGTGGAGGGAGCCTCTAAACAGCCAAGTTTTGGGAAATTCATGGTGGAGGGAGCCTCTAACCAGCCCAGTTTGGACCAATTCATGGTGGAGGGAGCCTCTAAAAAACCCAGTTTGGACCAATTCATGGTGGAGGGAGCCTCTAAACAGCCCAGTTTGGGCAAATTCATGGTGGAGGGAGCCTCTAACCAGCCCAGTTTGGACCAATTAATGGTGGAGGGAGCCTCTAAACAGCCCAGTTTGGGCAAATTCATGGTGGAGGGAGCCTCTAACCAGCCCAGTTTGGACCAATTCATGGTGGAGGGAGCCTCTAACCAGCCCAGTTTGGGCAAATTCATGGTGGAGGGAGCCTCTAAAAAACCCAGTTTGGACCAATTCATGGTGGAGGGAGCCTCTAACCAGCCCAGTTTGGGCAAATTCATGGTGGAGGGAGCCTCTAACCAGCCCAGTTTGGACCAATTAATGGTGGAGGGAGCCTCTAACCAGCCCAGTTTGGACCAATTAATGGTGGAGGGAGCCTCTAACCAGCCCAGTTTGGACCAATTAATGGTGGAGGGAGCCTCTAAACAGCCAAGTTTTGGGAAATTCATGGTGGAGGGAGCCTCTAACCAGCCCAGTTTGGACCAATTCATGGTGGAGGGAGCCTCTAAACAGCCCAGTTTGGGCAAATTCATGGTGGAGGGAGCCTCTAAAAAACCCAGTTTGGACCAATTCATGGTGGAGGGAGCCTCTAATTAGCCCAGTTTGGACCAATTAATTGTGGAGGGAGCCTCTAACCAGCCCAGTTTGGACCAATTAATGGTGGAGGGAGCCTCTAAACAGCCCAGTTTGGGCAAATTCATGGTGGAGGGAGCCTCTAACCAGCCCAGTTTGGACCAATTAATGGTGGAGGGAGCCTCTAACCAGCCCAGTTTGGACCAATTAATGGTGGAGGGAGCCTCTAACCACCCCAGTTTGGACCAATTCATGGTGGAGGGAGCCTCTAACCAGCCCAGTTTGGACCAATTCATGGTGGAGGGAGCCTCTAAAAAACCCAGTTTGGACCAATTCATGGTGGAGGGAGCCTCTAAACAGCCCAGTTTGGGCAAATTCATGGTGGAGGGAGCCTCTAAAAAACCCAGTTTGGACCAATTCATGGTGGAGGGAGCCTCTAACCAGCCCAGTTTGGACCAATTAATGGTGGAGGGAGCCTCTAAACAGCCAAGTTTGGACCAATTCATGGTGGAGGGAGCCTCTAAAAACCCCAGTTTGGACCAATTCATGGTGGAGGGAGCCTCTAACCAGCCCAGTTTGGACCAATTAATGGTGGAGGGAGCCTCTAACCAGCCCAGTTTGGACCAATTAATGGTGGAGGGAGCCTCTAACCACCCCAGTTTGGACCAATTCATGGTGGAGGGAGCCTCTAAACAGCCAAGTTTGGACCAATTCATGGTGAAGGGAGCCTCTAAAAACCCGTTTGGACCAATTCATGGTGGAGGGAGCCTCTAACCAGCCCAGTTTGGGCAAATTCATGGTGGAGGGAGCCTCTAAACAGCCCAGTTTGGGCAAATTCATGGTGGAGGGAGCCTCTAACCAGCCCAGTTTGGACCAATTAATGGTGGAGGGAGCCTCTAACCAGCCCAGTTTGGACCAATTAATGGTGGAGGGAGCCTCTAACCACCCCAGTTTGGACCAATTCATGGTGGAGGGAGCCTCTAAACAGCCAAGTTTGGACCAATTCATGGTGGAGGGAGCCTCTAAAAACCCCAGTTTGGACCAATTCATGGTGGAGGGAGCCTCTAACCAGCCCAGTTTGGACCAATTAATGGTGGAGGGAGCCTCTAAACAGCCAAGTTTTGGGAAATTCATGGTGGAGGGAGCCTCTAACCAGCCCAGTTTGGACCAATTCATGGTGGAGGGAGCCTCTAAAAAACCCAGTTTGGACCAATTCATGGTGGAGGGAGCCTCTAACCAGCCCAGTTTGGACCAATTCATGGTGGAGGGAGCCTCTAAACAGCCCAGTTTGGGCAAATTCATGGTGGAGGGAGCCTCTAAAAAACCCAGTTTGGACCAATTCATGGTGGAGGGAGCCTCTAATTAGCCCAGTTTGGACCAATTAATGGTGGAGGGAGCCTCTAACCACCCCAGTTTGGACCAATTCATGGTGGAGGGAGCCTCTAAACAGCCAAGTTTGGACCAATTCATGGTGAAGGGAGCCTCTAAAAACCCGTTTGGACCAATTCATGGTGGAGGGAGCCTCTAACCAGCCCAGTTTGGGCAAATTCATGGTGGAGGGAGCCTCTAAACAGCCCAGTTTGGGCAAATTCATGGTGGAGGGAGCCTCTAACCAGCCCAGTTTGGACCAATTAATGGTGGAGGGAGCCTCTAACCAGCCCAGTTTGGACCAATTAATGGTGGAGGGAGCCTCTAACCACCCCAGTTTGGACCAATTCATGGTGGAGGGAGCCTCTAAACAGCCAAGTTTGGACCAATTCATGGTGGAGGGAGCCTCTAAAAACCCCAGTTTGGACCAATTCATGGTGGAGGGAGCCTCTAACCAGCCCAGTTTGGACCAATTAATGGTGGAGGGAGCCTCTAAACAGCCAAGTTTTGGGAAATTCATGGTGGAGGGAGCCTCTAACCAGCCCAGTTTGGACCAATTCATGGTGGAGGGAGCCTCTAAACAGCCCAGTTTGGGCAAATTCATGGTGGAGGGAGCCTCTAAAAAACCCAGTTTGGACCAATTCATGGTGGAGGGAGCCTCTAATTAGCCCAGTTTGGACCAATTAATTGTGGAGGGAGCCTCTAACCAGCCCAGTTTGGACCAATTAATGGTGGAGGGAGCCTCTAACCAGCCCAGTTTGGACCAATTAATGGTGGAGGGAGCCTCTAACCACCCCAGTTTGGACCAATTCATGGTGGAGGGAGCCTCTAACCAGCCCAGTTTGGACCAATTCATGGTGGAGGGAGCCTCTAACCAGCCCAGTTTGGACCAATTAATGGTGGAGGGAGCCTCTAACCACCCCAGTTTGGACCAATTCATGGTGGAGGGAGCCTCTAAAAAACCCAGTTTGGACCAATTCATGGTGGAGGGAGCCTCTAAACAGCCCAGTTTGGGCAAATTCATGGTGGAGGGAGCCTCTAAACAGCCCAGTTTGGGCAAATTCATGGTGGAGGGAGCCTCTAACCAGCCCAGTTTGGACCAATTAATGGTGGAGGGAGCCTCTAACCAGCCCAGTTTGGACCAATTCATGGTGGAGGGAGCCTCTAAACAGCCCAGTTTGGGCAAATTCATGGTGGAAGGAGCCTCTAACCAGCAGAGTTGTGGGAAAGCAGGGTGGAGGGAGCCTCTAACCAGCAGAGTTGGTGGAAATCAGGGTGGAGGGAGCCTCTAACCAGCAGAGTTGGGGGAAATCATGTTGGAGGGAGCCTAGTATTAGCAGAATTGTGCAACGCTTATGGTGGATGAGTATGAGGATGCGGAGGAATTGGAGAGGTTGAGTACAGACATGGAGTTTCATGTTGGGGTGCTTTACACAGGTGGGCACAAAAATGAAGGCTCTATCCAGTGGTGGTTCATTTTTATCAAAGTGAGCCGGTCGGCACTCTCAGCTGACAGACGGGTGCGCTTGTCAGTGATGATGCCACCGGCTGCACTGAACACCCTCTCAGATAGGACGCTGGCGGCAGGACAGGACAGCACCTCCAAGGCATATAGGGCAAGTTCAAGCCACAGGTCCAACTTCGACACCCAATACGTGTAGGGCGCAGAGGGGTCGGAGAGGACAGGGCTGTGGTCGGAAAGGTATTCCCGCAACATGCGCCTATACTTCTCACGCCTGGTGACACTAGGACCCTCCGTGGCGGCACTTTGGCGAGGGGGTGCCATCAAGGTGTCCCAGACCTTAGACAGTGTGCCCCTCGTTTGTGTGGACCGGTGAGAACTTGGTTGCCTACTGGAGGAACTGCCCTCCCTGCCGCCACTGTCACATGCTGGAAACATCTCCATCATATTCTGCACCAATTGCCTGTGGCAAGCATTGATGCGATTGGCCCTCCCCTCTACCGGAATAAAAGACGAGATGTTGTTTTTATACCGGGGGTCAAGGATAGCAAAGATCCAGTACTGGTTGTCCTCCATGATTTTGACAATACGCTTGTCGGTTGTAAAGCACCCCAACATGAACTCAGCCATGTCTGCCACAGTGTTAGTTGGCATGACTCCTCTGGCCCCACCGGAAAGTTCAATCTCCATTTCCTCCTCATCCTCCATGTCTACCCATCCGCGCTGCAACAATGGGACGATTCGAAGTTGCCCGGAAGCCTCCTGTATCACCATCACATCATCGGACAACTCTTCTTCCTCCTCCTCCTCCTCCTCCTCCTCCTCCATTAAACGCAGTGAAGCGGACAGATGTGTGGACCTACTCTCCAGCTGTGACGGATCGGATGCTATCCCTAACTCCTCTGTGTGATCTGAGTTATCCCTGATGTCAATCAGGGATTCTCTCAGAACACACAAGAGCGGGATTGTAAGGCTCACCATCGCATCCTCAGAGCTCACCCTCCTTGTGGACTCCTCAAAGACCCGTAGGATGTCACAAAGGTCTCTCATCCATGGCCACTCATGGATGTGAAACTGAGGCAGCTGACTTTGTGGCACCCTAGGGTTTTGTAGCTGGTATTCCATCAAAGGTCTCTGCTGCTCAACCACTCTATTCAACATCTGAAACGTTGAGTTCCAGCGTGTGGGGACGTCGCACAAAAGCCGGTGTTGTGGCACATGCAGGCGTTGCTGGAGAGATTTTAAGCTAGCAGCGGCTACTGTCGACTTGCGAAAGTGGGCGCACATGCGCCGCACTTTCACCAGTAGCTCTGGAACATTGGGGTAGCTCTTTAGGAAACGTTGCACCACTAGGTTGAAGACGTGGGCCAGGCATGGAACATGTTGGAGTCCGGCAAGCTCCAGAGCTGCTACCAGGTTCCGGCCGTTATCACAAACGACCATGCCTGGGCCCAGGTGCAGCGGCTCAAACCATATTGCCGTCTCATCGAGGAGGGCATCCCTCACCTCGGAGGCAGTGTGCTGTCTGTCCCCCAAGCTGATCAGCTTCAGCACAGCCTGCTGACGTCTACCAACGCCAGTGCTGCAACGTTTCCAACTCGTAGCTGGGGTCAATCTAACAGCGGAGGAGGAGGCGGTGGCGGAGGAGGAGGCGGAGGAGGAGGCGGTAGAGGAGGAGGAGGAGGGGGGTGTTCTTCTCGTGTCCCTGCCAGGAATGTTAGGCGGGGAGACGAGGTACACCGGGCCAGTTTGGGAAGCAGTCCCAGCCTCAACTACATTTACCCAGTGTGCCGTCAGTGAAATGTAGCGTCCCTGTCCGCATGCACTTGTCCACGCGTCGGTGGTCAAGTGGACCTTTGTGCAAAGCGCGGAACTAAGGGCCCGCCTGATGTTGAGTGACACGTGCTGGTGCAAGGCGGGGACGGCACACCGGGAGAAGTAGTGACGGCTAGGGACGGCATAGCGAGGTGCCGCAGTTGCCATCAGGTCCAGGAAGGCGGGAGTTTCAACAAGCCGGAACGCCAACATCTCCTGGGCCAGCAGTTTAGCGATGTTGGCGTTCAAGGCTTGCGCGTGTGGGTGGTTAGCAGTGTATTTCTGCCGCCGCTCCAATGTCTGAGAGATGGTGGGTTGTTGTAAAGAAACGCTTGATGGTGCCTTTGATGGTGCAGGAGAAGGAGATAAGACAGGACCAGGGGAGGATGAGGTAGAAGTCAACAAAGTGGCGGAGGCAGATGAAGTGGTGTCCTGGCTCGTCCTCTGGAGTGCATCGCCAGCACAGTCAGCAGTGGCAGTGGCAGAGGCAGAGGCAGTGGCAGTGGCGTGAACGGCAGGCGGCCTTTGTCCTGCCGTTGCTGCCTGCCACTGATTCCAGTGCTTGGATTCCAAATGACGGCGCATTGAAGTGGTGGACAGGTTGCTCTTCTCAGAGCCCCTAATCAATTTCGAGAGGCAAATTGTGCAGACAACACTATATCTGTCCTCGGCGCATTCCTTGAAAAAACTCCACACCTTCGAGAAACGTGCCCTCGAGGTGGGAGTTTTTCGGGGCTGGGTACGAACTGGAACATCTTGGGAGATTCCGGGTGTGGCCTGGCTTCGCCTAAGCTGCTGACCTCTGCCTCTGCCTCTAGCTACCCTTTTTGGTGCTGCACCTGCCTCAACATCCACACTACTTTCCCCGCTTGACATCCCCCCTGTCCAGGTCGGGTCAGTGTCCTCATCATCCACCACTTCCTCTTCCAACTCCTGTCTCATCTCCTCCTCCCGCACAATGCGCCAGTCAACTGGATGCCCTGACGGCAACTGCGTCACATCATCGTCGATGAGGGTGGGTTGCTGGTCATCCACCACCAAATCGAACGGAGATGGAGGAGACTCTAGTGTTTGAGCATCTGGACACAGATGCTCCTCTGTTAGGTTCGTGGAATCGTGACGTGGAGAGGCAGGTTGAGGGACAATGAAAGGAGCGGAGAACAGCTCTGGGGAGCAGGGACAGTTTGGGTTATTGTTCTGTAAAGCTTCGGAATTTTGGGAGGAAGGAAGACAAGACTGTTGGGTAATAGGAGGAGAGGAGGCAGAGTCTGACTGGCTGCTGGACAATGTGCTGTAAGCGTTCTCTGACAGCCATTGCAAGACCTGTTCCTGGTTCTCGGGCCTACTAAGGTTTGTACCCTGCAGTTTAGTTAATGTGGCAAGCAACCCTGGCACTGTGGAGTGGCGCAATGCTTGCTGCCCCACAGGAGTAGGCACGGGACGCCCTGTGGCTTCACTGCTACCTTGCTCCCCAGAACCATTCCCCCGACCTCGCCCACGGCCTCGTCCACGTCCCTTTCCGGGAGCCTTGCGCATTTTGAATTCCTAGTTAGAAATTGGCACTGTATACCAGTAGTAAAAATTGTGGGTGCACGTAACCCCAATATATTCTTTGAATTCCCAGTCAGACACTGGCACTATATGGCAGTAGCAAGAAATGAGGGTATTTGTATTCCCAATATACTCTTTGAATTCCCAGTCAGACAATGGCACTGTATACCAGTAGTAAAAATTGTGGGTGCACGTAACCCCAATATATTCTTTGAATTCCCAGTCAGACACTGGCACTATATGGCAGTAGCAAGAAATGAGGGTATTTGTATTCCCAATATACTCTTTGAATTCCCAGTCAGACAATGGCACTGTATACCAGTAGTAAAAATTGTGGGTGCACGTAACCCCAATATATTCTTTGAATTCCCAGTCAGACACTGGTACTATATGGCAGTAGCAAGAAATGAGGGTATTTGTATTCCCAATATACTCTTTGAATTCCCAGTCAGACAATGGCACTGTATACCAGTAGTAAAAATTGTGGGTGCACGTAACCCCAATATATTCTTTGAATTACCAGTCAGAAACTGGCACTATATGGCAGTAGCAAGAAATGAGGGTATTTATAACCCCAATATATTCTTTGAATTCCCAGTCAGACAATGGCACTGTATACCAGTAGTAAAAATTGTGGGTGCACGTAACCCCAATATATTCTTTGAATTCCCAGTCAGAAACTGGCACTATATGGCAGTAGCAAGAAATGAGGGTATTTGTATTCCCAATATATTCTTTGAATTCCCAGTCAGACAATGGCACTGTATACCAGTAGTAAAAATTGTGGGTGCACGTAACCCCAATATATTCTTTGAATTACCAGTCAGAAACTGGCACTATATGGCAGTAGCAAGAAATGAGGGTATTTATAACCCCAATATATTCTTTGAATTCCCAGTCAGACAATGGCACTGTATACCAGTAGTAAAAATTGTGGGTGCACGTAACCCCAATATATTCTTTGAATTCCCAGTCAGACACTGGCACTATATGGCAGTAGCAAGAAATGAGGGTATTTGTATTCCCAATATACTCTTTGAATTCCCAGTCAGACAATGGCACTGTATACCAGTAGTAAAAATTGTGGGTGCACGTAACCCCAATATATTCTTTGAATTACCAGTCAGAAACTGGCACTATATGGCAGTAGCAAGAAATGAGGGTATTTATAACCCCAATATATTCTTTGAATTCCCAGTCAGACAATGGCACTGTATACCAGTAGTAAAAATTGTGGGTGCACGTAACCCCAATATATTCTTTGAATTACCAGTCAGAAACTGGCACTATATGGCAGTAGCAAGAAATGAGGGTATTTGTATTCCCAATATACTCTTTGAATTCCCAGTCAGACAATGGCACTGTATACCAGTAGTAAAAATTGTGGGTGCACGTAACCCCAATATATTCTTTGAATTACCAGTCAGAAACTGGCACTATATGGCAGTAGCAAGAAATGAGGGTATTTATAACCCCAATATATTCTTTGAATTCCCAGTCAGACAATGGCACTGTATACCAGTAGTAAAAATTGTGGGTGCACGTAACCCCAATATATTCTTTGAATTCCCAGTCAGAAACTGGCACTATATGGCAGTAGCAAGAAATGAGGGTATTTGTATTCCCAATATACTCTTTGAATTCCCAGTCAGACAATGGCACTGTATACCAGTAGTAAAAATTGTGGGTGCACGTAACCCCAATATATTCTTTGAATTACCAGTCAGAAACTGGCACTATATGGCAGTAGCAAGAAATGAGGGTATTTATAACCCCAATATATTCTTTGAATTCCCAGTCAGACAATGGCACTGTATACCAGTAGTAAAAATTGTGGGTGCACGTAACCCCAATATATTCTTTGAATTCCCAGTCAGACACTGGCACTATATGGCAGTAGCAAGAAATGAGGGTATTTGTATTCCCAATATACTCTTTGAATTCCCAGTCAGACAATGGCACTGTATACCAGTAGTAAAAATTGTGGGTGCACGTAACCCCAATATATTCTTTGAATTACCAGTCAGAAACTGGCACTATATGGCAGTAGCAAGAAATGAGGGTATTTATAACCCCAATATATTCTTTGAATTCCCAGTCAGACAATGGCACTGTATACCAGTAGTAAAAATTGTGGGTGCACGTAACCCCAATATATTCTTTGAATTACCAGTCAGAAACTGGCACTATATGGCAGTAGCAAGAAATGAGGGTATTTGTATTCCCAATATACTCTTTGAATTCCCAGTCAGACAATGGCACTGTATACCAGTAGTAAAAATTGTGGGTGCACGTAACCCCAATATATTCTTTGAATTACCAGTCAGAAACTGGCACTATATGGCAGTAGCAAGAAATGAGGGTATTTATAACCCCAATATATTCTTTGAATTCCCAGTCAGACAATGGCACTGTATACCAGTAGTAAAAATTGTGGGTGCACGTAACCCCAATATATTCTTTGAATTCCCAGTCAGAAACTGGCACTATATGGCAGTAGCAAGAAATGAGGGTATTTGTATTCCCAATATACTCTTTGAATTCCCAGTCAGACAATGGCACTGTATACCAGTAGTAAAAATTGTGGGTGCACGTAACCCCAATATATTCTTTGAATTACCAGTCAGAAACTGGCACTATATGGCAGTAGCAAGAAATGAGGGTATTTATAACCCCAATATATTCTTTGAATTCCCAGTCAGACAATGGCACTGTATACCAGTAGTAAAAATTGTGGGTGCACGTAACCCCAATATATTCTTTGAATTCCCAGTCAGAAACTGGCACTATATGGCAGTAGCAAGAAATGAGGGTATTTGTATTCCCAATATATTCTTTGAATTCCCAGTCAGACAATGGCACTGTATACCAGTAGTAAAAATTGTGGGTGCACGTAACCCCAATATATTCTTTGAATTCCCAGTCAGAAACTGGCACTATATGGCAGTAGCAAGAAATGAGGGTATTTATAACCCCAATATATTCTTTGAATTCCCAGTCAGACAATGGCACTGTATACCAGTAGTAAAAATTGGGGGTGCACGTAACCCCAATATATTCTTTGAATTCCCAGTCAGAAACTGGCACTATATGGCAGTAGCAAGAAATGAGGGTATTTGTATTCCCAATATATTCTTTGAATTCCCAGTCAGACAATGGCACTGTATACCAGTAGTAAAAATTGTGGGTGTATATAGCCCCAATTCTATTGCTAGGGGACTTGCAGGGTATTTCTGGGGTGAAGGTGGGGGGGCACACCGTTGGAACGGGTATCGGGGTATATATCGGGTATACGGGAATACACTGACAGTGTATTCCATTCAGGATCCTGGGAAAGCTGGGTTGCGGCGATTGAGCCCGTCAGTGCCACGTTACACTGACAAGCTTCTCCCTGGAATTTAGCTCTTATAAGAGCTGTTGGTTGTCTTCTCCTTCCTATCCTAGCCTGTCCCTGCCTACCCAGAATCTAAGCCCTAGCTAGCTGGACGGAAACCTCCGTCCTCGGTGAATTGCAAGCTCAGAATGACGCGAAGCTGGGCGGCGCTGTTCTTTTAAATTAGAGGTCACATGTTTTCGGCAGCCAATGGGTTTTGCCTACTTTTTTCAACGTCACCGGTGTCGTAGTTCCTGTCCCACCTACCCTGCGCTGTTATTGGAGCAAAAAAGGCGCCAGGGAAGGTGGGAGGGGAATCGAGTAATGGCGCACTTTACCACGCGGTGTTCGATTCGATTCGAACATGCCGAACAGCCTAATATCCGATCGAACATGAGTTCGATAGAACACTGTTCGCTCATCTCTAATATTAATCCAAACATGTTTGACACAATAAATGTCTTAATAGCTTACTTTGTAGGTTATGGCCTTTAAGGCACAATATTAGAAAATAAAACATCCGTCATATTTTTTCACATTCACTTTACATTTTCTAAATCTAATGTACTGTACAATAGGTGCACTAATAGGACTACTTTTCAAGATAATAGCTTGGCGCTCTAGTTTTCTTGAATATTAATAAAAGTAAAGCTGACCATGGACATCTGTTTGTATTGGACTCGTCCATAATAGATTCCATAGTAGGTCATTTTAATTAAAGTGGTTCTCGAAGAGTCAAATATCGATAATATGATGATAGATATCAACTATGTGATCAGTAAGGGTAAAGGTTGGAGCCACAGGATACCTATAATGTAGGGGCCATTCAAGTAAATGGAACCAGGGAACAGACACAAATGCAGACTAGCCACTGACTTTATATTAAAAATTAAATTAAGCGGTCTGGGTAAATACTAGGGTTGAGCGATCGGGATCGGAAAAGATCTGATTCTGATCGGTGATCGAGTAAATTTTACGATCGCGATCGGAATTCCGATACTGATCTTTTCCCAGGTCGGAGGTTATTTCTCACAATGCTTGGCTACTGGCCATTCATTGTGGGAAAAGCTAACACTAGGGTTGAGCGATCAGGATCGAGAAAGATCGGGATCGGCTGGAAAATGATTGAAAATCGGATTTTAAAACGATCCTGAAATCTCAAGCCTAGCAAATACCCATTGGTGGACAAACAAATGATAATAAATCTTTGTGTATGGACCGGTATAGGATGAATAATAAGAAACATATCAAAATGAATATGCATATTTAGCCAAAGTCAAAATGTGTGTAAAAAGATGAACCAATCATATTGCATTTCACTATGTTGATATCCTTCGACTAAATATTGTATAATGTCACAGGTATAGGTATCATTTGTATCACTGAGATACATTTACATTCTGCTAATAGGTTAAGAAGGCCTATCACTGAAGATAAAAAATAAATCTGATATTTACCCCTTAAAGGGATATTCCCATCTCCAAGCTCACATTATTAATAGTAGACCATGACAAATAAAGTATGTTTGCAAATACACGTCATTGGGAAACATGCCTGGCTTTTGTGATATGTCCCGTTATCTCTCCACATTGTTGTCAGCTAGGTAGCCGGCCTATAGAACCCCAGGCCAGTGAAGCCCCTCTCCTCTTTTGTTGAGCAGGGCATGGTAGGGTGGCTTCTCACATTGCAAACTCACTTTATGATCTCTGCATCCTGTAAAGAGATGGCAGTGCATTACCGTTTTAGCTGTATGTGAACCCTACGAAGCGCACATAGGGCAGAATTTACGGATGCTGAGCCCTTATAAGTGTCAGTATGCTTGTGCTGCCATGAAAGATTTACAGCTGTGTAGGAAGAAAGTAGACCGAACTATAAAAGGATAAACAAATGCTATGGGGAATAGTCAAGGCACAGGGGAACAGGGGGCCGTAACAAGTATTCTCACTATTGTTGTTATGATTGCTTAGAGAGCATGGTTCGGTGGCTGAATTAGGGAGATTCTCAGTATCCTGGATTTGCTATGAGAGTTTCCATAGCATCAGGAGCGCAGACTGTTGGACTGAACTGTTAGTGAGGAGAGACTATGCCGTCCACCAGGATGTAAGGTAAGGCACAGCGTTGGAAAGTGAGCAGGGGCAGGAGATGGGACAACCTCTTTAACTGGAGCCAATTGCATTGCATACACAGATCTAAAGCATGCATGGGAAGTATGGTTTAGGGCGGGAGTAGCTGTGCAGATTGATACATAGTTTTTAGGGTATGTTTCATTCACTTAGACCTCTGTTCATTTTGTTCATTCTCTGTGAGACATCCTACTCAATGGATTGACCACTATCTTTGCATGCACACTTCTATAAAGAATGTATTCCTTGACTGAGGCTTCATACTGAAATGAATACTGCATCTTTTCCCACAATACTACTGTATATATTAATCCATTAAGTTCTTCTGACTTTATAACATGTCTTCAGATTGGACGGCATATTCGATGTTCCTGGACTAAGTACACCTGATCTGCTTTTTAGTACACACACTTTCAATTTGTTCCGTGGATTGTTTCTATCAGATCTCTAAAACAGTGAAATGAAATATGGTGAGAAGTTGTGCCAAAAGGTTTATATGTGATACCTACACATAGTCCTGTGGATGGTAATAAAGTGGCTCTTAGGGCTAGTTCACAAGGGGCACGGTTAGGCGTATTTTGGTCCTGATAGTGACACAGGAAGCTCTGTCAGAATAGGGCCAAAATGCGCCTGCCATGACTTTTGTGGCTACCCGCTCCGGAGTAGGCCCAAATGAATGGGCCTAGTCTGGAGGGTGCTGCCGCGAGGCGGACACCAGGGCTGGATCAGCTGCGGAATCCACCTGAAGAAAGGGCAGCTTGTTTCTTTTTTCCATGAGCGGGAACATGCCGCTCATGTTAAAAAAGTAAGCTAGCAGTCTACATAGACTTCTATTGTGAGGGGGCGGATTCTGAAGTGGATTCAGCGCCAAAATCCGCCCCCTCTTGCCCCGTGTGAACAAGCCCTTACCATGTACTAAAAGTCCTTATTATAGGCCTATCCCCTTTGTCACTACATGCAGTGATAACACCACAAATGATTATGGCTAACCATTAGAGATAAGCGAACACTAAAGTGTCCGAGGTTCGAAATCCGATTCGAACAGCCGCACACTGTTCGACTGTTCGAATGGATTTCGAACCCCATTATAGTCTATGGGGGGAAATGCTCATTTCAGGAGTGGCCAACATTTGATAAAATCATACTTACCAAGTCCACGAGTGACGGTCAGGCTGGATTCTGCTTGAAGTCTTCTCCCGGCGCAGGGTCCCGTGTCTTTTTCTGGGTGGAATTCACTCTGCCTAGGCATCCGGCCTAGGCAGAGCCAACTGCGCATGTGCGTGCGGCTCTGCCCAGGGCCGATGCCTGAGCAGAGCCGACTGCGCATGCACGTGCATCCGGCCTAGGCAGAGTGAATTCCACCCAGAAGAAGACGCGGGGATGCAGCGCGGAGAAGACTTCGGAAAGGTAAGAGAAAAACCCGCGTTGATTGGCAGAATGTATAGCATTCTGCCAATCAACGCTGGTTCTGCATCAAACATTAAACTTCGAACAGCTAGTAGTGTTCGATCGAGTACGAGCATCTCGAATACCGTAGTATTCGATCGAACACCTACTCGCTCATCTCTACTAACCATCATTTCTCAATTTGTAGTTCAATTGATTGTATTAATAGATTTATATTGTAGAACTTCAATAATCTACGTTTAATTCGTGCTCCGCGGGTTTGGACCCCCACCAACCCATTAAAGTCTATTCTAAAATCGCTATCCTACCTCTACAAGTTTATTATCTTTTTGTGTTCCTACAGCTATAAAAAATAGCTATAATGTTAGCTAAAGAAACACTGAAACAATTTGTAATTTGCAGTGGAATTAATAAAACTATTAATTAAGCATAAGTTGATGTAAATTAATTTATGAAGTATTCTTAATATATGGGTTATATCAACTGGCTGTAAGCCGTGCCGTGGTTTAATAATTCTTGGTAAAGGAGTTTAATTGGACAGTTTAATTAAAAGTCTATTCTGAAGCATTGTTCTTTGAAACTTAGGAAAAAAAAAATGGATTTGCAATAAAATGTAATTAGTATTTACTGGTCTGAACATTGATGTCAATCTGAAAACTAAAGCTTTATGGCGGGCTTATCATTATCTTGTCTATTATTTGACATGATAGAAGGTATGTTTTTGTAGAACCATTTACAAACTATTATCTGCATGGAGCTGTGAATTCATCTATTATATGCCACTAATAAGATTCTTTAGTATAGATAGTAGAATGCTCTATGACCCATGAAATCTAATCAAATACAGAATTGTTAAGATTTCTGTAGTGTGTGCTATACATTAAAGTTTCTATAGACAAAGAAAAGATGATATCGGTCTAATAGTTAGTTTGGCAGTCAATATAATTGTCACATCTGTAGTGACAAAGTAATTGTTTTAGATTGATCAAAAATCTATTAAACCTCCCCACCGCCACCGACTGAGATGAATGCATCTCAAAAATTATCTTCTCAATTGATTCTATTGTGTAACAAATCATGAATCTGCCGAATCAATTCTACCTTTGCTACTTACTTATTACTGTCACATTAATGGTGAGTCAACCAAGAGAGAGGAACAACTGCGATCTAAACCTCTCAAGCTGATGGGAATATAAATATTGGCCCAATTTTATTGCTTTGCCCTCTGCCCACATACCAGCTCGAATACCATTTTATTGTGTGTATAACTGTTCATATGCAGCTGTAGAGTACGTACCTTTGTCAATGCCATTTTTTTGACATTTTTCTGCTTGTAAGTTAAGATAATCCTTTAATGGTAATATAGTACAAGAAAAGAACACATACAAGCTCAGAACAGTAAATAGAAAAAGATAATAGGAGTCATAACAAGTAAAAAGAAGACTTCAGTATAATTTATTTCTCTGTGCAGAGGGATCTCCGCTTAGCTTGATGTTGATTATACAGCCTGACCGCGGTTGGGAGGAAGGATCTCCGATAGCTCCTTCTCACACTTGGGGTGAAGCAGTCGGTCACTGACAGTACTTCCCAGTGCTATCACGGTCTCATACATGGGATGGGAGTTGTTCTCCAGCATGGAGTTCACCATGGACAGTATCCTTCTATCACCCACCACCTATACTGGGTCCGGGGGATTCCCCAGGACAGAACTGGCCCTTCTAACCAGCCTGTCAAGTCCATTTCTGTCCGTGGCTGGTATGTCTTTTCTGGTAACAATCTGTATCTTACCAGTTTCCCACATAATTTTATTTTTTTCAAATGAATTCTTCTTTTTGGATGTTATTAATTCCAAGCGTTAGCTACAGTATTTGCCCTATCTTGTTCGGTGCAGAATAGCTCACTTTTCTGCAGTGCAGTATGTTACCGTCTGTATATCACACTCACACAATATTTTTTTTGGTAAGTACATGTCTTAAATTTTTGTTTAAACATTTGCATTTGGCCTACAGAAAAAGGTTTAAGGCCCTGTTCACACGGGGCACGGGACCGCATATTTTGGTCCTGATTTTGACGCGGTAAGTCGCGTCAGAATAGAACCAAAATGCCCCTGCCGCAACTGTCGCGGCTTCCAACAGTTGTGGCTTCCCGCTCCAGAGTAGGCCCAAATGAATGGGCCTAGTCCAGAGGGTGCTACCGTGAGGCAGCCACCGGGGCTTAATCAGCCACGGAATCCGCCTGAAGAAAGGGCAGCTCGCTTCTTTTGTTCCGCTAGTGGAAAAAGAACGCTAGCGGTCTGCATAGACCTCTATTGTGATCTAATAGCTACTCCACTCAACTGCTCCTCTACATGTGTAACACACCATGTGAGTGTGTTCATAACGAAAAGAGGGAAATTGTCCAAAGTGGTGGGTTCAGCAAACCTCTTTTCGCTTTTTTGGGACAGTCATGACTAGGGTTGAGCTGATCTTGACTTTTCAGGATCGATTTTAAAATCCAATTTCTGATCATTTTTCATTCGAACCCGATCTCGATCCCAATTCCGATCCCAATGCAAGTCAATGGGATTTTTTTTATTAATCGGAGATCGGATTTTAAAAGCAATCCTACCCCCTAGTGTCCACTTACCTCCAGAGATGGCTGGTCCTGTGCCCCGTGCCTTCATTCTTCACCTCGCTGCTGCTCCACGCTGCTTTTCTTCCTTCGCTGCCCCCTCCCTGCCAGGTTAGGAGAGTGTGGGTGGGTCAGGAGAGTTTGGGCAGGTACTGGGACGGGAGAGGTCACGTCTCCCCGCCCTGTACCCGCCCACACTCTAAGCCACAAGCCCCGCCTACCTAGCGCTTTAAACACTAACCTGGGAAGCGGGGCAGCGAGGCAAGAAGAAGGAGGGCACTGGAGCAGCCATCTCTAGAGGTAAGTAGCTGCTAGAGATTTAGTTTAGCCTTCCATTTGAATGAATGGAGGCAGCCGGCGTGCAGGGGGTTAAGGCTGTGTGTCGGCTGTTTCCATTCACTCCTATTCAACTGCAGTGGAGCCTTCACACTGAGTATACAGCGTATACGCAGTGTGAAAGTTAAGCAAAGCATTGTGGGAAAAGATCACCGATCTCCATCCCACATAAAAAGATCGTGTTCGGAATTCCGATGACGATCGTGAAATTTTCTCGATTGCCGATCGGAATCCGATCTTTTCCGAACACGATCGCTCAACCCTAGTCATGAACTTGTGTTTGAATGTAATGTCAAGGATCAGCCATAGCAGGACCAAAAAAAAAAAAAAAAAAAAAAAAAAGAAAACATGACAGACAATGGAGTAAATGACTTCCCCTTTAAATGTGTAACTTTTATCTCACAAATAATATATGAGTACTTAGTAATGATGTAACCTCTGTGTGTTAGCCTGTGGCACTGTATCTTTAGAAACCAGTCAATCTTAAACAATTTCAATGTTGAACTCAATGCTGGATATGCAATATGATAACAGCAGAGAATAGGAAAAACTGTTTGGCAGTGCTCATGACTCTCTAAGGGTACAGTTTGTCACTTTGTCATCTTGAATCCGTTCATGATTTGTCAAATGGTTATGCCCACTGACAGTGCAATTTTTTAGCTAATATAACTGACAAATGGCACTTGAGAAAAAATTTAATCTTTTTGTTCATGGTCACTAAACAAAGTCTTACTGTGAGATACTTTACAGTTGTCTATGTTTAAATGCAGCTTGCCCAACAGCTAGTATGTTACATCAAAAATATCTGGCTGGCTCATGTATGTAGATTTTTCGCTAGAAGGAATCTATATTAAGGAAAAGGCAGTGTAATCTACAGTCAACTTGAGAAAGGAAGAGCTAAGCAGAAAAATATATATTAGCCTTTTATTAGCCTTCAGTTGAATAAGTCTAAAGTAGGGTTGAGGGATCGGGAAAGATCGGATCCTGATCGGCGATCGAGCAAATTTCACGATCGGGATCGACTGGAAAATGATCAAAAATTGGATATTAAAAACGATCCTGAAATCTTAAGATCGGCTCAACCCTAATGTAAAGTTTATTTGTCTCTAAATGAGTCTAATGGCTGGAACCATAGTGAAGGTTCTGCCCAACCAGATGTAGAAAAGTATATGAGATTGCATGATCAATCAATCAATCAATCAGCGTCTAAATATAGAATTATAAGAGAGCTGGAGAAGAGCAGAACTCTTAATTGGTATTATTATTGGTAGACATTAATATTTCAACAGTTACAGTGCAAGTTAAAGGCATTGTGTAGGGTTCGTGAAAATGGCTGGTTTCTTCTTCTCCAGAAGTGAACTCATGTCCAATGGTCCCATGGCAATTCCACATCTCCGTCTCATTAAAAGGACTGAGAATCAGCTGCAGCATGGCCATGTGACCAATGGACATTATATCACTTCCCGAGAAGAAAATAGCCATGTTTTTAAAGTCCAGTGCAACCCCTTCGATAGAAGAAAAAAAAATCACCATGACATAGAGAAGAATTTGCAGATGTGTCCTTCCTTACCTTTCCTATTTAAGATTGGATAATATAACACAAAGTGTTATGCTGTCTATCATATATGTATCCACGTGCAGCCACCCAGTTATTGTCTTATCTTCAGCCTTTCAAGAATTGTGTTGGCATGACGAAATTGTTTCCCGATTTGGTTTTATGAGTAATTGGAATATTTTGTCAAATCTGAGTATTGTAAATAATGGGTTATCCTTACGATAGGTCATCAGTGTTACATTAGGGAGAGTCTGAATCTGGAACCCCTGCCGAATTTCTCTTTGAAGAAGTAACAGTGCTTGGTTAAGCATTGCTTCCTCTTCTCAGATCAGTGGCATCATATTGATTGGTGACATGTCCATGGTGAAGCTCAATCCCATTGAAATGAATGCTAATGTGTAGCAATACGAATCTTAGCTGTTATATACTTCAGCCTCTTCAAACTCTATTATACAGTCTCTTCAAACCTCTTTGCAGTTACAAGGAATGTATCATCATTTTATGTATTTATTAAGAAAGCAGATACATATGAAATATACATCTTTTTTGTCATCTGTAGTCTAATTGTAGGCTTTTTTAATTCTATTTTCTGTAGATTCCATCTTGTCTCATCTTCTCCCCTACTCTGTTAACAGTATTTAGTTATATACTTTACATGTCACCAATGAATGTGATCCATTCAGTTATATCAGTGAGATGGGAGTCACAGGTTAAAGCTGCCATGTGACCTCGGCCCTACTGGTCTCTAATTTGATTAAGAATTCCAAATGGTCATTAAACCAATTGAACACAACATGCTAAGAAAAGTCTACCATGTACCCTACTCCACTGGAAGGTAACACATAGACAAATAGGATAGTTAGTCTATCACGTTATAATACTACATGTGTTGTCTTGCATTACTCAAGAGTCTTATTTATTTATATAGACAATTGTAAACAATTCTTTACTTCCCCTCCGGGGGCACTGCAACGTACTGTAAGTGAGTAAGTTTTCTCCTAGATTATAACTAGAGATGAACGAACAGCAAAATGTTCGAGGTTCGATATTTGTTTCGAGTGGCCCCTCAATATTCGACTACTCGAATCGAATATCGAACCCTATTATAGTCTATGGGGGGAAAATGCTCGTTTCAGGGGTATGCAACATTCGATCAAATTATACTTACCAAGTCCACGAGTGAGGGTCGGGCTGGATCTTCCGAGAAGTCTTCTCCTTGCGGCGTCCCCGCGGCATCTTCCGGCTCTGAATTCACTCTGCCAGGCATCGGGCCTGGGCAGAGCCGACTTCACATGCCCGCACTACAAGCAGACATGCGCAGTCGGCTCTGCCCAGACCTGATGCTTGGCAGAGTGAATTCAGAGCCGGAAGACGCTGCGGGGAAGCTGTACGGAAAAGACTTCTAAAGGTAGGAGAAGAACCAGTGTTGATTGGCCGACTGTATAGCATTCGGCCAATCAATGCTGGTTCTGCATCGAACTTTTACATTCGAATAGCGAGTGGTACTCGATCGAGTATGAGTGTTTCGAATACCATAGTATTCAATCGAATACCTACTCGATCGAGTACTACTCGCTCATCTCTAATTGTAACTAATCTCTAAAAATCTCAATACGTTATGATTAGATCCTTATTAACTGACACAAGGAGAGATTGTCCAAAGAGATTAAACTTTAATAATGTAAGAAATCGAATGGGTTTTGTATATATTCTACATTCTGCCATGACTTGTAAGATCTTAATTTATGCACATTGTAACAACTAACCTACATAATAGAACATATATTCATTATTGTAAAATCATTTTATCAGTTCTAAAAGACACCGTAAATGCTTAACATCTTTCTGTTATTCCGAGAAAGAAAAAAACCTAGCATAATATTTCTGTTTTGTCCTTCAGCTGTGACTATTATATTGTGAATATTCATGTATATTCAATGTGGATCATTAGTTTTACTCATGTTAATATATCATGTGAATTGTCTTTAGCAAAGCCAGGGCCCCAGACTGAGTTATGAGCCATTTCCATTCAAATGAGCCTCATTCGTTTATGACAATCAAGATTTTGTAGTGACGGATGTGCCCATGTATCCTAATGGGTAGTGGATTGCATCTGATATAAAGGTATTAGGACTGCTTATGATGACTGTAGGGATATTTGTTATTCTTCCTGTGGAGTTTATATCAAGAATTCACAAGCTAAGGTTTATCGCTCGCTGGATTGAGGAATAAATATTGAGTGAGATAAGTAAAATACTGAGATATTCTACTATGTCTGTTCATTTCTGATCTTTCTTGAACTTCCTTGGACAATACGGTTTAGTCTGAGCTAGAGGTTGTGCTAACCGTGCACCATCACTACAGAAAAAGGAGTACTCACTGAAATAAATACACTGTTTTGTAGTTCAAGAGATGCTTTTTGTAGCTGCTTTCCATTCTAATACAAATGTCCTTACTAATAGACAGGGGAGTAACTACCGGGGTAGCAGCGGTAGCAGGGCTACAGGGCTTGGGCCCGGAGACAACCACTACCACTGAGTTTTTGTTTTCAGGGCCATAGACACTACCAGATTAATTACCATGTGGCATAAAGAATGATAGAAATCTCTGCCGGCTTTGACCAAGTGTAGATTTAATTCTAGGTGCAGAGCCTGGCACAGAGGACGCGTGCCATCTTATCATTGCACCAGCACAGGGGTATAAAAGATTTCATTATTCTTCTCCAATTTTTTTTTTTTTTTTTACATAGCCATGTGATAGCCATTAAAAATATGGTCTCCATTTGGCTATTTTACAAAATAATATGCTTTTTGTATCACATCTAAGTTATGTTGATACATTTCTAAGGTTTTAATTAAAAAAAAAAAAAAAAAACTTTTTTAAAAGAAAAAAATTAGGGTTTTAAGGAGCAAAATTTACATTTTGAAAATGGGCAGGGTTGAGCGATTGGGATCGGAAAAGATTGGATCCCGATCGGCGATTGAGCAAATTTCACGATTGCGATTGGCTGGAAAATTATCGAAAATCAGATTTTAAAAACAATCCTGAAATCTCAAGATCGATTCAACCCTACTCCATAAACATAAATAACTAGGGTTGAGCGATCGGGAAAGATCGGATCACGATCATCGTCGATCAAGCAAATTTCACGATCGCGATTGGCTGGAAAATGATCGAAAATCATATTTTAATCTGAAGAAATCTCAAGATCGGCTCAACCCTAAACGTGGGAAAACATTTATATGCTAAGTGATATGCAGTGTATGCTTGTTTTACTTAATAGTGACAGCCTTCTTAGTGCAACCTAGAATCTATATTCTTTTCACCACATGTATCAGTCTTCAGAAATTGTCTCCTAGGGTAGTAAAAGGCAACTCTTGCTATGGGACATGACAAGGGTCAGATCTGTCAAGACCAAGAACCCGGAATAGAGATGTGAGATGGAAGGCGGCAGATGTAAAAGGTATTCATAGATAATCCAATCAAGGACTGGCGCTGGTTGCTTAAGAACAACATAATACGAAGGAAGAATTCCTTGGGATTAATCTGATTGACAAGTTCCACTTAACTGATTTTTAGAAGAAATTCCTTGTTACAATTTAATTGATTGACCGCCGAGTTATTTCAGACTGGAATCACCTGATTATTTTCCACTCATCGATTCTATTCATTTGCCGCATATCAACATGTGTTCTGACCTTATGCGCATTCATTCTCAACAGATGTCCTACATTCAGCGTGCACGCATCTGAGAATTTTTATTTTCTAATCAAATTAATTAAACATTTAATAAACAGCCATAGCTGAGATTATGCTGACATAGGCATTAAAAAAATTCTTGAAAAAAAAATATAGTAATAAAAACGCAATGCAACTTTTTGAATAAAAAATGAAATCCCGTTCAATTTGAATGTTTCAGCCTCATAAATTGTTTAGAAAATATTAATAATGCATTACGTAAAAATGTTATTACATAATGCTTATAAGGCATCCAATGTCACGAAATATCTGTATTTGAAATGAAGATTTAATGGTTAAGAACATAAATGTAACAGGATGTTTTTCTAATTTCCTTGTCAAGACCTTGCACACGGGTCACTGATCACAAAGGACTGTTTCTTATTCTCATTAATGCCATGAAATACTAATTGGTCAATGGCTTTCTCTTCACATGCAAAAGCTAGGCTGAGAAGGTATATGTTCTGAATAGGGAGAGGAGGGCAAACAGCTGCCAGGCTCTTCTAGTGCTGACTAAGGGTAAGTTTACATGGGGCTTTTTGGTCTGGAACTTGAGGCAGAGGCCACCTCAGGTTCCGGACCAAAATACGGGTAGCCGCGACTGCATGCCAGTGCAGTGCATCGGCATCCAGTAGCACACTCTGCTCTGGATTAGGCCTAAATGAAAGGGCCTAGTCAGAAGGAGGGAGTGTCTTCAGGCCGAATCGCGAGGCGAATCTGCCTGAAAGAATGAGCATCTTGCATCTTTTTCCGGGAGCCAGAACAAACTGCTCCCGGGAAAAAAAACTGACCGGCTCCCATTGATTTCCATGGGAGCCGTCTTTTTGGTCAGGATTTTGAGGCGGATATGGCCTCAAAATCCTGACCGAAAAACCCTGTGTGTACTTACTTTAAAGGGGCGCTCACACTTACGTCCACCGAGTCTCTGTCCTATTCCTCAGGGAAACTGTATAGGGGACAGTTTCCTGGCGGTCAATCTTAAAAACTTTTCATTTTAATGGGCTTTAAAAGCAAACCACCAGTGTTCATATGCAACCTCTCTGTGGGAAAACAATTTTTTTGGCTGGACAAAAAGTCCTGTATGTCCAACTTTGTCTCTGGACCCCCCCCAAAAAAAAATAAAAATAAAATGGAGACTCGGCAGGTGGACATAGGAGCAAGTGCGAATGCCCCTTTATCTACTCAAGAACAAAAGCATTAGGCATGTTGAAATCCAACATATTGTATACTCACCTTCCATGACATCATAGGAAAATTAGAAGGCCAAACATATGTTAGATGGTAGAGATGAGCGAACACTGTTCGGATCAGCCGTTCTGAACAGCACACTCCCATAGAAATGAATGGAAGCACCTTGCACGCAGACTTTGCCGGTGGCCGGCCGCTTAACCCCCCGCGTGCCGGTCGCTTCCATTCATTGTTCCGAACAGTGTTCGCTCATCTCTATTAAATGGTCAACCAGTCCTACCAAAAATTGAAGGGTTATATGGCCTGTGTTATGTTTGCAAACTGTAGCATAGATTGTCATCTACAATGATCCATGTTATTATCACAGGGTAGGATTTCAATAAAAGGTACTACTTTAATAAATTTTTTACTTTATCCTCATTGGTAAGACAACAAATAGCCCATAACCATGAAGGTGATTAAGAAACAGAGGTAGCAACGTAGATGCGAGGCATAAGCATTGTGAGGCTGAGTTCACACGTAGTTTTTTGGTCAGGATTTTGAGGCCGAATTTGCCTCAAAATCGTGACCAAAAAGATGGCTCCCATTTAAATCAATGGGAGCTGGTCAGTTCTTTTTAACGGGAGCCGTTTGTTCCGGCTCCCAGAAAAGATAAGCGACATGCTCATTCTTCGCCTCGCAAATCCACCTGAAGACACTCCCTCCTCCCGACTAGACCCATTCATTGGCCTAATCCGGAGTGAAATGTGCGACGGATGCCGGTGCACTGCACCAGCATCCAGTCGCGGCTACCTGTATTTTGGTCCGGAAACTGAGGTGGCCTCTGCTTCAGTTTCCGGACCGAAAAAAACAGTGTGAACCCGGCCTAAGAGTTTGTAAGAGTTTCCCAAAGTCTTAACCTTTTTCTTTAAATACACTCTATATGTTGCAATGGTGAGGGGAGTGGGGGATATATTCTGTCATTTATACAGTAGAACATTTTGTTATTTAACATTTCTAGTAGGATAAGAAGAGAACAAGCTGTAATGATGATATTATTTACTACACAAAACAATGTACCCCCCTTTTTTTGGGGCAGTAGTATAACGGTACATGGTAGTTTGGCATGTAAGAACCCGAGAAGTATGTATATATGGTTGATTGTAGGGTTCAACAGCTTAGGGTGTGATACAGCTGTAGTGACATGAATGCTTAGTTATACACTTCATGCAGGCGTTGTTAGAAGATATATAAGATATGCCATATGAAGGGATCCACGCAGCCCAGATCGTACAAAAGTGCCGGGTATGTGGAGATAAAATCTAAGACCTCGCGCATGCGTGAGAAGTAGACATATGACAAATAATATGTCAGTAGATCTACGTAGTCTAAGTTATCGCGCATGCGCCAGGCATGGACATATAACACGTCTGCTTGTAAGTTTAAGTTCTTGCGCATGTGTGAGGAGGCCGGGTATTAAGAGGAATACGTCGGGCTAGGCGGGGCTCTAATTGTCACGCGAGCACATACGCAATGTGTTATATTTGAATGACATTTCGTCAGTACGTTGACAACATCTAAGTACTGGCGCATGCGTGTAGGCCAAGCACGTGTGTAATACCCCAAGAGGGGCGTGTATTCTTTGTCACACTCTGGCTGGATGCCCAATAGGGTATAGGTTTGGGTGACGTAGATAGGTGTGCCTTATACCGCATCACGATTGGATGAGGTGATCTTGGTGGGAAGGGCTAGAGGTTTAAAAGACCGTGTCTGTGCAGGGCAACTCACCGCTGAATGTGGAGCGGCGGTCCTGCTGGCGGTCAGCCCATTATACCGCTGAAAGAGCAGTTGTGACTGCTTTTAATTGTGAAATCTACATTAGTGACCCCTGATGAATCTATAATAGGAGGAAACGCGTAGGGTCAGAGTCTAATATCTAGTGCGGGAGTTGAAATATACCGGCTGCTTTAATAGGTGACCTGGCCAGTGAGTCCTCCCATTCCCTCTGTTGGCGTGGCGTTAGGCCAGTAACCTCGGAGGGGAGGAGGGGGTGCTCGCTGAGCCTTGTGCAAGGTCCTGTGAATGCAGCTCGGTAATATTATACCCCGCAAGACATGTGTATGAGGGAGTGAGGTGTTCTCAGTCTCTAGGGATTTATCAGAGACAGGTCCCCCCACATGTTTCAAAGTAAATGGTTTGTGTATGACTTCACAATCAGTATTCACTCTGAAGTGGAATGTCAGCAATTTTTAATTAGTTTGTTTTTTAAACAATCCAATAAAAGTCAAGTTTTAAATTTCTTGGGCAGTCAGTGTCAGTGCCCCTCTGTGATATTTTTGAATAAGAAATTTACACGATTTACATGGATCGTGACTCTCTGTGAGTGAGTGTTTCAACGACACCTGTGTATATATACATACATATATTGTTTGTGGGATGGCAGGTTTTGTATTTAATGCAGTGAATACTGACAGCTTGTTAGGCGAAGCTAAATGTGTGTTTTCGGAAGGAGAATTACCCTTAACAACAGGGGGAGGGACGTCGCTTAAAGGGACGTTTAAGAATCTTACTAAGGTTTATAAGGACTACTATAGAAGCTGGTGGGAGATACAATCCCTGGAGAATTATATACGACATAATATAGTTCCCAGGGGACTTAGAATCACTCTAACACCTGCTCCAAGATTAAGAACTAAAACCCTTCAAGAAAAATGGGATAAGGAGATTACTGGGAGTTCACTCAGATTAATGCAGTTACTCCTTGAGGAAGAAAAATCTTTATTTAAAACACTAGAAACTACATTAAATTCTGAAAGAGATAAAGCCAAATTGTTGTCAGAATTACCGGGCTTTGAAAATAAAGATAAGCAATTACAGCAAAATATTGAGAAGTTTAGTACTCAAATCAAGGAAAGAAAACACTACCAGTTCAGACGCGATTTAGAAGAGTTCAGAGAACGGAGAGCATATGAGGTAGTGCAGAATCAAAGAAGAGTACAGACAGTTGATCTATCATCCTCTGAAGGAGAATTTACAGACTCAGAAGGCCCAGTTCAAAGTGTGAGGGATCCTTCCCATAACTCCAGGCAGGGTGCACGTAGTCAATCTCGCACAAGGAGGGGGAGAGGTAGAGGGAATTCAAGGGAAAAAAATTTTTTAGGATCCAACCCTCCGATATCCAAATATCTTCTGAGGGGTCGGAGGGACAACTAACTACAATGTGTAGAACCAGGGAGATTCCCAGATGTTCTGCAGAAGGTGGGCAGATAGAGAAAGGAGATGATATGCAGCTTGTCAACTTATCATCTCATGTCTTTACACCTGCAGAATTATCCCTCTTGAAGAAAGGATTATCTTATGTACCCACGGTCCGGTTTGAAGCATTTAGCTGGACAAAGGATCTAAATCTATTTGTTAGGAAATTAAAATGGCGGAAATACCACACAAAAAACAACAAAGAGAGATGTGAGGAAGTTGGTTTGGACCTATCGGATTATGATGGGTTAATGATTTTAGAGGGATTGTTACAGGAATCTGAGGCTAGTATGAACAAGGGTCCTTTTACTGAATTGAAACCTCTAAACCGTAAGCTACCCCCCCCTGGTGATTACACCCATATTGACCTCTTCTTGAAACTTGTCACAAAGGAATTGAGGGAAATGGGAGTAAAAAATGGTAAAAAATATACATCAAACCTTAGTAAGGATGAGACACAAGCCCTCTTAATATTGGAAAAGGATCATAATCTGGTGTTGAAACCTGCAGATAAGGGGGGGAACACCGTTGCATTGGATAGGGATAGGTACATTGATATGTGCCGGGCTCTATTGAATGATACTGACTGTTACATTGTGATTGATAGAGAGAGAGTGAAGGAGTTCACTGTGGAATTCAAATCTATACTGGAGGAAGCGTTCCAAAATGAGCTAATTGATAAAAAAGAAAGAGACTTTCTATGGCCACACCATCCAGTGATGGCCTCCTTTTATGCGCTCCCTAAGATTCACAAGGGGCTTACCCCGCTTAGGGGGAGGCCCATTGTATCGCAGATAGGTAGTTTGACTCAGAATGCCAGCAGATACCTCGATACTATTCTAAGACCATTTGTACTGGGGCTGGCATCATATACCAGGGACAGCATGGAGGTGTTAAACAGGTTGGAGGGCGTAACTTTGGATGAGGAAGTGTCCTTCGCATGCCTTGACGTGGAAGCGTTATATTCCTCGATCCCCCATGAGAAGGGTTATGAAGCCATTCATTATTACCTGAGGTCCAGAAGGATACAGTTGCAGGATCATAATAACTTTATCATGCGACTGTTGAAATTTATTCTGGAGAGAAATGTTTTTATATTTGAGGGGCGGACCTTCCACCAGCTGAGGGGAACAGCGATGGGGAGCCCGGTGGCCCCCACGTATGCTAATATGTACCTCGGCTGGTGGGAGGAAACCGTGGTCCACTCAGAAGAAAACGTGGAATGGTCTGGATGTGTCGATCTTTGGATCAGATACATAGACGACATTCTGGTTTTATGGAGAGGAACCAGGAGTCAGTTTGATAGGTTCGTGGAAAATTTGAACAGAAATGACCTTGGGCTGAAGTTCACGGCGGAATTTGACAGAAACTCCGTGACCTTCTTGGACCTCAGGTTGAGGAGACAGGAGAATGGGAGGATCAGCACCACGGTGCATAGGAAGGACACAGCTACGAATAGTCTCTTGAGTTGGCAGAGTTGCCATCCGGACCCTCTTAAGAAGGGAATTCCGGTAGGGCAGTTCCTTAGAGCGAGACGGAACTGCTCGTCTTATGCAGACTTTCTGACGGAATCGAAGGGCCTTACTGAGCGCTTTCGAAGGAGAGGCTTCCCCAGACCAGTCATCTCTAGGGCATTTGATAGGGCAAGAGGTACGGAACGTAGTGGGCTGTTGGTACCAAAGAAAAAGGAGATTGAACAGGGCCCGATAAGAATCATTGGGACATTTGACACACATCATGTAGAAGTACGAAAAGTCCTACAAAAGTATTGGAGCATACTGGAGGCAGATCAGGATCTAACAAAAGTGATTGGGAAAAACCCAATGATAACCTTCAGACGTGGGAAAAACTTGAAGGATAGATTGGTTCACAGTGCCTTGCCACGTAGTCCTGGACAGGATACATGGTTGTCCAAAAGAAGACCAAAGGGATCCTTTAAATGCGGTAGATGCTCTGCTTGCCCTTTCATTTGCAACAGTTCTTGGTTTTCGAGCGTTGCCACAGGAGTATCATTTGAATGTAGGGAGTTTGCAAACTGCTCCACGGTGGGGGTGGTTTACCTCCTCAGTTGCCCATGCCCACTTAATTATGTGGGTAAGACCAAGAGACAGCTGAGGAGGAGAATCAGGGACCACATTTGTGACATCGAAGCAGAAAGGGATACCTCAGTGGCTCGCCATTTCTGTACGGTGCACTTAGGAGATGTTACAGGTCTTAAAGTGCAAGTGGTTGAGGTGGTAAAACCACCGCCAAGAGGAGGTGACTGGGATAGATTCATTTTAAAGAAGGAAGCCCAATGGATCTACAGATTGGACTCACTGTCACCAAAAGGTCTTAATGAACAGTTGGATTATACCTGTTTTATAGAATAACTTTAAGGTATTTTGGATTTGAGGAAGTGTGATATCCCCTGCCTCCTTTGTATTATTTGAGGAGAGATGTGAAAGGATAATTGGAGGAAACCATGTAGGCATATTCGTTCTTTCTTAAATGATCAGTATATGATCTGTGATACAAAAACTTTGTCCGGCAACAATGTTGCTGTTTTCTCACCTGTTTAGAAGTCTCTACTCGATACTAAACATCAAGTGGGTATAGGCACACCAGTGTTGCTTTATTAAAACAATGTACCCCCCTTTTTTTGGGGCAGTAGTATAACGGTACATGGTAGTTTGGCATGTAAGAACCCGAGAAGTATGTATATATGGTTGATTGTAGGGTTCAACAGCTTAGGGTGTGATACAGCTGTAGTGACATGAATGCTTAGTTATACACTTCATGCAGGCGTTGTTAGAAGATATATAAGATATGCCATATGAAGGGATCCACGCAGCCCAGATCGTACAAAAGTGCCGGGTATGTGGAGATAAAATCTAAGACCTCGCGCATGCGTGAGAAGTAGACATATGACAAATAATATGTCAGTAGATCTACGTAGTCTAAGTTATCGCGCATGCGCCAGGCATGGACATATAACACGTCTGCTTGTAAGTTTAAGTTCTTGCGCATGTGTGAGGAGGCCGGGTATTAAGAGGAATACGTCGGGCTAGGCGGGGCTCTAATTGTCACGCGAGCACATACGCAATGTGTTATATTTGAATGACATTTCGTCAGTACGTTGACAACATCTAAGTACTGGCGCATGCGTGTAGGCCAAGCACGTGTGTAATACCCCAAGAGGGGCGTGTATTCTTTGTCACACTCTGGCTGGATGCCCAATAGGGTATAGGTTTGGGTGACGTAGATAGGTGTGCCTTATACCGCATCACGATTGGATGAGGTGATCTTGGTGGGAAGGGCTAGAGGTTTAAAAGACCGTGTCTGTGCAGGGCAACTCACCGCTGAATGTGGAGCGGCGGTCCTGCTGGCGGTCAGCCCATTATACCGCTGAAAGAGCAGTTGTGACTGCTTTTAATTGTGAAATCTACATTAGTGACCCCTGATGAATCTATAATAGGAGGAAATGCGTAGGGTCAGAGTCTAATATCTAGTGCGGGAGTTGAAATATACCGGCTGCTTTAATAGGTGACCTGGCCAGTGAGTCCTCCCATTCCCTCTGTTGGCGTGGCGTTAGGCCAGTAACCTCGGAGGGGAGGAGGGGGTGCTCGCTGAGCCTTGTGCAAGGTCCTGTGAATGCAGCTCGGTAATATTATACCCCGCAAGACATGTGTATGAGGGAGTGAGGTGTTCTCAGTCTCTAGGGATTTATCAGAGACAGGTCCCCCCACATGTTTCAAAGTAAATGGTTTGTGTATGACTTCACAATCAGTATTCACTCTGAAGTGGAATGTCAGCAATTTTTAATTAGTTTGTTTTTTAAACAATCCAATAAAAGTCAAGTTTTAAATTTCTTGGGCAGTCAGTGTCAGTGCCCCTCTGTGATATTATTTACTACACAACTTTCATCTGCCCACTATTTGGAGAGATGTCAGATATTTCACTTGGTCCCAAAATTATTTTTAACAGACTGTTTTTTGCCAAAGGGTTTTTCTTGTCTGGCTGCAACTTCTGACCCAGCAACCAAGTGAAATCCTCAGTGAACTGAAAATATTATTCTAGATTATCTTCTTATTCTCTCTATACTTAGAAATGAAAGAGGAGAATGTTCTTCAGAAAAGAAGTGTGACCTAGATTTGCGATAAGTAGAGAAGAAAACCTACTGTACATTTATTTGAAGGTTCTGATTAACAAATTCATCCACTTGAAAAATCAGCCCGGAATGAATGAATAATGACAGAATGAAGATGACCCCTTTGTCTTAGCATTAAGCCTTGAAATTCATACCAGCTGTCAATATACTTGCAAAAAAAAAAAATGGTAGAAATCGAAAAAATGAAATTCAAAAAGCCTTGATGTTTAGTTGGTATCTGAGTCTCTCCACATGTTAGCCCCAGACGCTGAATAAAATAATATCAGAAATAGAATGTTTTTATTCTAAAATCCATAATGATATTTAACTGCTTACTGTTGACTAGCTCCAGTAGGCTTAAGGCTGAGGCCCCACATTGCGGAAACGTGGCTTTTTTTGTTGCAGATTTTGTTGCAGTTTTTTGAGCCAACGCCAGGAGTGGATTAAGCAAAAGGTAGAAGTATAAGAGTTTCCTATATATTGCCCTTTACATTTATAGCCATTGTTGGCTTTGGCTCCAAAAATCACAACAAAAAAAGCTGAGTTTCCGCAACGTTGGGCCTTAGCCTAATAGAAATGTATCAAACATATTATTAATTAAATAAACAAAATTAAAACTATCTCTCAATTCTCTCACCAATAGGATAAGGTGAGTTTTTTAAGATCTGTTCACATGTCAGCATGTCCATGTCATCAGTGAGGTTCAATAAGAGGTCTCAGTGGTGACCCTGGGCCGATGAAGTCACCGACAGATCTCCGGACGTAGCAAGGAGCATTCAGTAGATCACGATGATCGTTTTGTGATTTGGAAAATATTATAATACTAAAAAGTATCAATAAGTGACTTCATTGTGACTATATATATATATATTTTTTTAACTATACATGTAAAATAAAATGGTCTCTAGTTTCTATGGACAGTGCTTCATCTTTGAGATAAATGTCATGCGACCAGAACTAGCCGATCCCCCATTTAGTTAACTAAGGCAATATTTTATTAAACCAATTTGAAACAATATCAGATTCATGACATATAAATAAAGGTCTTAAAAAGCTGCAATTCACAAACCTACTCCACCAGGTGACCATGCACGGACATAAATAGCATAGCTCACATATCTGAACATTTTCGTCTAAGAGGACACTTCTCCATAGAAGTTTAATAATTTTGAAGAAAAGCTCAAATATAAGCTCCTGTTCCTCTGTCTCTATCAATCAATCTATCTGCAGCAGCAATATGGAAGACATATAACAGTATAGAGCAGAGTAGTTGCAAATCCTGCAGTTGAGTGAGATAGAAAACTTACTTGAACCATCAGCGTCTATATCACACTCACCCTGCTCCCCTCTCTATAGACTTGTCTAGACATCATGTAAAGTGATCCCTCAGTGACCTGTTGTCTTGACTAACATAAGGAAGTTTTAACTGTAAGATAAATGATCAGTTTGAGAGAATGGAGAAAGTCACTTATAAATTGAGTAAAAATAGTTTTATATAATAAACTATATAGTTTGGTAAAGGTACATCACCTACTCAATGCTTCTGACCTCACTGCAAGTCAATTAACAATGTGCCAATTATAACATTGGTGTCGTCTTATGTAAGAGTTGGCTTTGAACCACCTCAGGTACCATGTAGGGTTGAGGGATCGGGAAGGATTGGATCGAGCAAATTTTATGATCGCAATTAGGATCGGCTGGAAAATGATTGAAAATCCGATTTTAAAAACGATCCTGAAATCTCAAGATTGGCCCAACCCTACTCCATAAACATAAAGCGACTAAGGTTGAACGATTGGGAAAGATCGGATCCCGATTGGCGATCGAGCAAATTTCACGATTGGTTGGAAAATGATCGAAAATCGGATTTTAAAAATGATCCTAAAATCTCAAGATCGGCTCAACCCTAGCAATGTGGCCAGGGGTGAACCTAGTCTTTGTGCCGCCTGAGGCGGACGTCAGAAAGCCGCCCCCCCTTCCCCCGGAGGAGGGGGCGGAGCCAAGCAGAGGGGCGGAGCTGAGAAGAGGGGGTGGATCAGAGCGGAGGCGGCGGATTGGGCGGCGTTATCAGGCAGAGAGCAGGCAGGGAGAGGACCTGCTCTCTGCTAAGTGTGAGGGGCGGCCACTGGAGCAGCGCTGCGTCCACAGGGCATCCCCAATCCACCGCTCGGTGACGGTGACACTAAGCCAGTCCAGGACAGCTTGTCTTGGACTGGCTTAGGACAGCAAAAATGCCGCCCCCTCGGAGCCCCGGCATAGCGCTGCCTGAAGCGGTTGCTTCAGGTCGCCTCATGAGAGGTGCGGTGCTTACCGTGGCTTGGGTGCAACTGCTACTTGTCTATCTAGTCCCTGATTCAGTTCTTATATCACTTTGAAATCCGGGTCTGTTTCTCTTTGTATAAAACAACATTTAAGTAGTCACATAAAATATTCTACATGGAACTTGCATTTTCCATCTCCTTTAGTGCTCGTGAAGCATGTTGTAGCTTCTCTTGTCATAAACACTGCTCCATCTGTGATTTCTTTTTCTGTCTTCTTGAATACAAAGCTGTCATAGAGAATACTTAGATATACCTAAAACGTAAACTTCAAGCCTCCATACTAAATTGTATTTGACTTGCTAAATGTGAATGCATTATTTTGGGTAAATTGGAATTGTGCGACGGAACAAGACCGTAGCTTTTGAATTCAAACAATAGTTACATTTCTGACATCTCCATGAAGATCTTCAGACATAGGATGTGTAACGTTTAAATCTTATTTTGGTAGAATCTTGTATGTCCTTGTATTGGTTTCATTAGAAATAGTATTGTAGGATAAGCCGATGTATATATCTTTCTTCTGAGGAACAGGTAAGCAACGCGATGATATGAAGAGCATGTTTCCATAACAACCAGGACATGACTTTGAATCAAGGCTAAAACCTGCAATTGCTTTATTTCACGAATGTTAAGAAGTTATTATATAAAACCAAGTGTAACCAAAATGCTCAGGCTGCCTTTGCAAGCAGTGTTCAAGATGTAGAAAATATCAAGATATCAGGGAACTGCATCGTAAACAATTCCTTGTGGTCTATTAGAAGCCAAAAAGTCCTTTCTGCATGCAGGGACAATCTAAACATTAAAATTAGGAATGGAAATTGTTTTGAAGTTCCCGTAGTTGCCCCTAGTACACCCCACTGAATAAGGGATTACTGCTTATGGCGGTCTACCAGCAGCAGAGGACATGGATACGAATATGTCACCATTACAGTACCCGGTACCAGGATTCACCGCCTGGACAGAGTGATCCAGTCCTTAGTGGTCTTAGTGCTAATAATGACATACGGTAACTCTAGTTAGAATTACAGTATGTGCACATCCTCATCACTTGTACCAAATAGGTTGGAGCCATGGGGCCACACGGTGGCTCGGTGGTTAGCACTGCAGCCTTGCAGCGCTGGAGTCCTGGTCTTAAAATCCCACCATGGCAAAAAAACATCTGCAAGGAGTTTGTATGTTCTCCCCATGTTTGCATGGATTTCCATCCCATATTCCAAAGACATACTGATAGGGAAAAATGTACATTGTGAGCTCTATGTGGGGCTCACAATCTACATTTAAAGAAAATAGGTTGGAGCCAAGCAGAACTGGGCCACCACTTTTCCATACTCCCATAGTAGCATGGACTTCCCTTACGGTATTTACTTCCTTACGCTAGGTTCACACCTTCATTCAGCTTTCTGTTCCCAGGATCCACTTGAGGACCCCACCAATGGAAACCTAAGCTGCTTAAAAAAAATTGGTTCTCCACAGAAACCCGTGTACCCAAACTATAATGGGGTACGCCAGGTTTCTGGCTGTTTTCCACTTAAAAAAAAAAAAAGGTGCAAAAATGCGGAGAAAAAAGTTCTGCTTGCAAGACTTTTCTTTCCATATTTTTTAAAGAGGATTCTGGGATGGAAACCTTGAACGTAGATCAGTTGCAGGTGTGAACCTAGCTTTAGAGTTTACAGTATATTGTGGTTTATTTTTCCCTGACATACAATTTCAGGTAGGGGGTTCTCCCAGACTTATCGATGCTTAGGGGGCATTATTTGTTTTGTGGCCATGGTATGGTTTTTTTTATTGTTTATAATAAAAATTATATTTTGTTTTATGGTCCTCTTTGGATGCCCACTAGGGTTGAGCCGATCTTGAGATTTCAGGATCGATGTTAAAATCTGATTTCCGATCATTTTCCAGCCGATCCCGATTGTGAAATTTGCTCAATCTGATCTTTTCCGATGCCGATTGCTCAACCCTAACGCCCACTCTATTGAGCCTTCTAAGCATAGACTATAGATTACATTGTCTGGATAGAGGGAACAGCTGTACCCAACTGGGCTGGAATAAGGCTGATGTGGGCTCCCATCTATCCTTGGCTACCTAGACTCTAGTTGACCCTCCTGTCACAGCCCTATTCAGGAGAGGTGGTCATGTATGTCTATGGGCCTATCTATTGAAGTCTTGGCTGGGTAATATCACACACAGTCATCAGGGGACCCCCATTTTCTTGAATGAAATCAGATTTCAAGAAATATTTTTTATAACTATGTGACAGCTTGGAAACACAGGGTGGTTGGTGGAGACCCCAAGGCGTGTTACCCTTGTGTCATCCCTATCCTTTTGCTCTGTGTCCGATTTTTGGTTAAATTTTGAACATTTGAGCTATAGAAAATGGTTTTGAAAAATGGCTTATTGGGCAATTTGCTAATATTTTGTCTGAATCCCTGTTCTTCCAACAGGAGATGTATTTCAATGCCTGTAGACATTTGAATGTGAAATATGAGTCTATGACAGGACTTTGTATGGGTTGCTGGTAATTTATGTTTTGTACCCTTATAGCGCACACAGCATATTTTAGCAATATTTTTGATATGCACCAAATGCCTTTGAGTTCTTTCCGACAGACGAAGCTAAAGCTTTTTGAACATGGTTAACATTAGACAGAAGCTAACAAGGGAATTGAATTATTTAAGATCAAGAAGCCTCAATCATCGCTTAAAATCTCCATTTACTCCTCCGGAACTTATTTTGGCCACATTCGGAACAATTAAGTGATCTATAAATATTTTAAATATGAAAATGTGTGGGGGGGTTTTCCGAAAATTCGCTGATTTTATCAAACCAGTAAAAGTAGAGAAAAACTCTTTATGCAAAATTAATTCTTGTTAACTTAAAGTTTTAAAATTTTCCTAAAATATAATTAAAGGGGCTTTCCGAGGTTTCATTTCCGAAAATGAAGTAGGTCTAAAAGGGTTAATAAAAAGGATGTTTTTTTTTAAAAACTTTTATTTCCACTAAACGTGTTTCGTATTAGTTTTATTTGAGTCCTCAACAAAATAACTATATTTTCGCAGTGTAAATTTGATGTGAAATAATAAAAACGTCTCGGATGGACGCGGTTTTAATTCCCCGTGCTTCTGTTTTTTGAAAACTAAGAATATATATTATTTTGAAGAAAATAAATTGCTGTTCTTCTTTTTACATTTAGTTTTCTGGTTGTAAAAAAAAAAAACAGACCCAAAATGTGCAATCTTTGTTTTGCGATCGAACCTAAGCAGAATGAGAAATTGTGTTTTGTTTCTATCTGGGGATGACTATGGTCTGGTTCAGAGAAGCAATAAAGCCTTCACGAGGTTCAGCATCTGATGATGTACAGTGGCATGCCGCACCCTAGAGGCCGTCCCTGTAAACTTATGGAACTAACTGGAAGTTACAGAGACAATTTATGCACATCACACAGGGCCATGCGTTACAATGTGCCAGTTTTATGATTTATTCTGTACGACATGATAAAATGGATTTTACATGAGTGGATGTATTTTATTGCTGGGACAATTTGACTGTATCTCGCATGGTAGACAATACAAATGTGGCATTGCAGCATTTTAATATAATTTCTAAAACCAAGTCCTTGCATTTTCCACATATAATCATGCCTGTTCATTTATTAGGTAGTCTGGCTTCAGAAGGCTCTAACTCGGATAAGGGTAAGTTATGCAACTCATCCCTTATCCACAGGATAAATTGCAGATCTGTGGGGGTCCCAACCAATCACAAGAATGAGGATGCCAAGGGCAACACGGTAGCTCAGTGGTTAGCACTGCAGCCTTGCAGCGCTGGAGTCCTGGGTTCAAATCCTACCAAGGATACTGTTCTCCCCATGTTTGTGTGGATTTCCTCCCATTCTACAAAGACATACTGATAGGAAAAAAAAAATGTACATTGTGATCCCTATATGGGGCTCACAATCTACATAAAAAAAGGGTGATGCCTGACCCTAATCTGAATGAAGTCGTAGTTTGGCAGACATGCTGCTCCTCCATTCATTTCTGGCAAAGTGCAGCTATATTCTGCTATATCCTGCACTACAAATCAATGGTGCAGTAGCATATCTTCCCAACCGCTGTTCCATGCCTGTCGCTAGGGAATAAGTTTCATTAGAAGGCAAATGCCTTTAAACATATTTTGGCAGAAATACCAACTGTTATAAAATGTTGAAAATTCTGTAAGTTTTAAGGGTTCTATGTGTTGAATAAATAATAACTGTTAGGGCAGGTTCACACAGTTGTATTTGAGGAAGTGGTCTTCTGCCTTGGATTCCTTCCCAAATGTTAAACCCTGTGTAACTTGTAGCAGTAAGCTTATATGGACCATGTGTTTGCTTGCAGATTGATATCAGAAACGATGGGGTTCATCAGTGGTAGTCTTGTACAATGGGTCATGTGGCTGAATCCGTGGCAGTATCTGCAGGAATATTGTGCAGGACACTTCTTATTTCAGTTTCCTGAAAAACAAGCGTCTGACACAACCTCCCATTGAAAAGAATGGGAAGCAGATTTTGGATAGAATTTAGACCTGATATTGAGGTAAAATTGAGGATAGATCATCAGTATGAAAAGTGCAGGGGCAACATGGTGGCTCAGTGGTTAGCACTGTAGCCTTGCAACACTGGATTCCTGGATTCGAATCCTGCAAGGAGCAGCATCTGGAAGGATTTTGTATGTTCTCCCTGTGTTTGTGTGGATTTCCTCCCATTCTACAAAGACATACTGATAGGAAAAATGTACATTGTGAGCTCTATATGGGGCTCACAATCTACGTTAAAAAAAAAAAAAAAAAATTGAATTAAAAAAAAAAAAAGCAAAACGCATTTCAAGACCAGAAAAATATTTTAAATTTATGTGTCACAGATAGATAGATAGATAGATAGATAGATAGATAGATAGATAGATATGAGATGGATAAATACATGCTGGAAATATTGATATGTTAAATTAAATTAAAATTGCATATGTGATAGACTCCAAAGACATACTGATAGGGAATGTAGACTGTAAACCCTATATAGACATTGTCAATCATTGTCCCATAAAGTGCTGCGGATGGCGCCATAAGAGTAAGCTAAATAAATACATAAACACACCGGCAGTGGCGTAACTAGGAATGGCGGAGCCCTGTGGCGAACTTTTGACATGGGGCCTCCTTCCCTCCGTGACCGACGGCAAAGACCCCGACCAACACCCCGCATTCCTGCACACTCTATTATGCCCCATAGTGGCCAATGCACACAGTATTATGCCCCATAGTGGCCCCTGCGCACACTGTTATGCCCCATAGTGGCCCCTGCATGCACTATTATGCCCCATTGTGGCCCCTGCACGCACTATTATGCCCCATTGTGGCCCCTGCACACACTATTATGCCCCATAGTGGCCCCTGCATGCACTATTATGCCCCATTGTGGCCCCTGCACACACTATTATGCCCCATTGTGGCCCCTGCACATACTATTATGCCCCATTGTGGCCCTTGCAACTTGTATTATGCCCCACTGTGGACACCCATGAACAATTATTATACTCTGGGGTCTTTTCAGACCAAGACCGAGAGGGGATAAAAACATAAAAAATACTGTTCCTTACCCATCTCTGGCTCCACTGCAGTCCTCGGTGGTGTCGGCCATCTTCAATGACGGCCGGGACGTCGCAGGCACAGGTCTTGTGACATCAAAGATGTCATACAACTAGGCCCGAAGCCTGTGTGGAGAGGAAAGTAGCACTATTTTTTATGCTCTCTTACCTCTCCCGGGCCTTCGATCATTATACTAAAAAGACCGTTGAGTATAATAATAGTGTTTGTGAGGCCTATTAAGGGGAAAAAAACGCAACGGTAATGACTGTCGCCAGGCCCCTAATGTCCCGGGCCCTGTGGCAGCTGTTACTGCTGCTACCCCAGTAGTTATGCCACTGTGACACCGGGAAGTGGGAGTTGGGTGACTCCCCTGTTCTTAAGGGTATCAGCTGTTTGGCAGTGTCACTAAGATAGATACACAGATGTATAAAAACACAGAACTTCTCATTTTCACTCAATATTTCTTTCTCAATCCAGCAAGCCATAAACCTTAGCTAGAGCATTTTTCATGCAAGCTCCACAAGGAGAATGACAAATATCCTTACAGTAATCATCAACATAAGATCAATGTGTAATAGATAGCTATATATGGCGTGCGCTTTATAACAGAGCCGACAAAATCTGATCAGGCCCAGATGTAATGTCGTCCCTAAACGCAGTAAAAGCCATGATTATTGTGCAGCTTCTCCCTAGCTATGTATTTACACTGGGCCTACTAGTATCACACACTGATCATTTGGTTCGGGAAATCAATGCCGTTTTATTGATTTGTGACCCATACAGGTGAAGGTATCCTAAAGCGATGAGTGTGCTATAAAAGGAATAGTCTTCCATAGATGTGCCTTCCATCAGCACATGAGTGATTTTCTACGTCTTCCAGAAAGAAGAATATGTTGCTATCATTATTATTATTTAGACTACTTGGCAATCAGAAGAAGCTGAGATACGTTCCGCCACCGCGTCTACCGTATACACCCAAGATTAAAGCCCATCTGCATTTTAACAAGCTAACACAGTGTAACAAGAGTCACATTCTGCCTTCTTTATCCTGGGAATTGATGAAACGATCTGAAAGAGCACTGCAGGAACCTAATATCTGAGGAGATTGTAATTTAGTACATTTTGCAATAAGAAAAATCCCTTCCCACATTTGAAAATCTTCTGTAATAACTTCTTGCCGATGTGAGATATAATTTAATCACATCACATCGGATTCTGCTAAGGTCAGGGAGAGTGATAGCTTCTGGTTGTTCTCATTAAAACTATATATATATATATATATATATATATATATATATATATATATATATATATATAGTGTCAGAGCGTGAAAGGCAAGAATAGCAGAAATTTCTGTTGTGTGTATTATATACAAATCACCAGAGAAGCCATGTTTAGATTGGCACTGGCTAGACTGGTGTGCAATAGAAGGGATCTCCCTGCCCTGCACCCTTCCTGATCCATACCTTTAGGACTGATGATACTTTGTGGAATGGGAAGCTATACTTTAGCCAGCACTGTAGGGCAAGTTCACATAGGGTTTTTTTTTAACCTGAGGCGGGCCAAAAAACGGGTAGACGCGACTGAAAGCCGTTGCATTGCACCGGCATCCAGTAGCGCACTCTGCTCCGGATTAGGCCCAATTATTGGGTCTAGTCGGGAGGAGGGAGTGTCTTCAGGCCGAATCACGAAGCAAATCCGCTTGAAGAATGAACATCTCGTTTCTTTTTTGCAGGAGCTCGAAAAAAAGACCTGAGCGGATCCCATTGATTTCAATGGGAGCCGTTTTTTTGGTCAGGCTTTTGAGGCGGATACGGCCTCAAAACCCTGACCAAAAAACCCTGTGTGAACTTACCCTAAGGGTATGTTAACATGTAGGAATTTGCTGTGGATTCCACCCCCAAATCTGCTACAGATTACGCCTGGCAGAGATCGCCGCAGGGCACTGGAAAAACTAAGTGTCCTGCTAGATCTTTCCATAGATTCTGCGGCAGATACATTCATGGATTCCATGACTTGAGACTCCATGCTGGTTAGGCCCATTTATCTGCCAACGCACAGGCCAAATTTGGCAGCGGAAAACGAAGAGGAATTTCTCTTCATTTTCCGACGTGTGAACGTACCGTTAAATATCATCCATTTCTCATGGCAAAGTCTTTAGTACTGTTGGAACTCTCATTGTATTGAGGTTGAGATTATATAATTATCGGCCTGTTGTCACTGTTATTGGGGTTCTGTTATAAGGTGGTCCTCTGTTTGTCTTTAGGGTCTATTCACACGGAGGAAAATGGTGAGGAATTTGGTATGGAATTTCAGCACTAAAAAAAAAAGCCTCCCATTGACTTCAATGGGTTCCTTTTTCTGTTAGCAGAAAAAGGAATCAATTGAAGTCAATGGAAGGCTTTTTTTTCATCACTGAAATTCCACACCAAATCCCTCACCATTTTTCACCATGTGAATGGACCCTAAAAGGGCTTTTCCAGTTACCTTAGGTGCTTCTCATACTGATGATGTGTATATATAGGCTGGTCAACTGATCCATCTCCAAGAACCATAAATCAGAACCATAAATCGGAAGCTTCTATTGCGCCATCGCCTTCTTGTGGCACAGCCTCCTTTCATCCCCCATTGTTTAAATATAAACAAAAAAAGGCCTGGGGAACCTAAAAAAAAAAACCCTCTTGAAGAGCTCTTGTGATGGTCACAATTATGATGACATGACAGCACTCATTTTTAAGGTGCTATTATTATGTCACTTGAGAACATTTCCCAGAAAGGGAATTTAAGTAAACTACTGTACACTAGAATTTTGTCAGTCCTGATCTGACGTGGGTTTAACAGTCCATAGAAGTCTCCTACAGAAGCTATGAGCTAGCAATAGGTACAGTAGGTCAAAGCCAAGACCCTGGTTGGGTACAAAGGACTGTCTGTCACTTTAGAAGAAGCCAGTGTTATGCATAGGACATAGGAGGTAGAGGTAAAGATATATTTTATTGGGGCGCAGAATCATCAAGTTTTGCCTTTGGTTTTGGAGTGTACACTGTACTGGAAGAAATGAAAATTAAAGCACCCATATACATTAAATTAATGTTAATTAAACTCAATTTCAACAGCTGTTATTGGGAGAAAAAGGATTGGACATGTTGAATTGTACATGCTCAATCCTATTGTTCTTGGGAAGAGTAGCCAGAACCAGATGCCGATTGGCGATTGAGTAAATTTCACGATCGGGATCGGATGGAAAATTATTGGAAATTGGATTTTAAAATTGATCCTGAAATTTCAAGATTGGCTCAACCCTAATTCATAAACATAAAGTAACTAGGGTTGAGTGATAGGGATCGGGAAAGATTGGATCTTGATCGCCGATCAAGTAAATTTCACGATCGGGATCGGCTGAAAAATGATCGGAAATCGGATTTTAAAATTGATCCTGAAATCTTAAGATCAGCTCAAGTTGTGTGAATGTGTATGGAAAGTACAGAGGGATAGCTCCCAACTCCCCTTCCCAATAACAGAGCTCCCCACCCCCTACCATAACATTGAAGACTATTTTTTGCCTTGTCTAAAAATATTGAAACCACCGAGAAAGATAAAAATGCAAATCTTTAGTCTTAAATCATTAGGAACAAGTTTCTTGGGGATGAAGTTTGTTCATATTGTATGATTTATTTATGTATTTATTATGTCTAAAAGAGATTCTTTTTATGGTTCGCTCTCGCCATCCATATTAAGTATGTTGTAATTACAATGCAATCAAGCAAACTGCGAAATGCATTGAAAGGCGACTAGTGATGTATGTAAAAGTCAAAGACTCCCCACTGAGATGTGAGCAAAACTACTAAACAATACGGAAATAATTATGTGATTGCGCATGTGACCCTTCGCTTAGGATATATTAGTCTATGTGTCAATTTTCATATATGTTAATCAGCAAAATGTAAAGTTATAGTATAGGCCCTGGTTGTGAAACTGTATTTCCTATGATAATTATTACGTTCCTAATTAGCACAAGCACACAAAATCATAAAACATTATCACTAAGCAATCAGTTAATCACAGTGAGGACGCCATAATAACAATATATTTCTAACAATGTAAACACTCGACTCACAAGGTCTCTGCAAACAATCTCAAGGTGTTTTTTTTAAGATTACGGTATTTTTACATGTGTATGGTTACACTTTTTTTTTTTTTTTTTTTTTTTTTTTTTTTAGTGTATGCTAGAAACGAGCTAACCCACTTGTAAATTTTCAAAAATTTTGGATATGGCAAAACCCCAAATTTTGGGCATTGGCCACTGACAAATTTTATTATATTCTTAGGTCTTGATAGATCAAGGGAGATGCTGAAAAATAATAAAGTAGTCATACTCACTTCTCCTGGGCTCCCTCGCATCATTCATTTTTCTATTCCTGGGTATCTTCTGCCCCTTTCTGCCTTCTGGGTGAGGTCAGTGGTCCTAAGGGATCACTAAAGCCTGCTATCTGGCCTCATTGGTCATTTGTAAAGTATTTGAGTAATTACCCTTCATTGAATAATGTTTCAGTGGTCATTTGGGGTGCTTATATGTCTTATCTCTTTGACGCAAACATCAACACTTTATATCTTGTGGGTATTAAAGGGGTTGTCCAGGATAACCATTTTTTTTTTTTATATGAAGCTGGAGAATTAAAGTTTGAATGAATTTGATTGAAATCAAAAATTTGGAATTTGTATTTTTCTTCTAAGTTTTCCTATGGTTTACAAGATGCTAAAGTACTTTCAACGTTCTTAAGGTGACATCTCATTTGATTGATCTTAAAGGGGAAGAAAATGCAACTACATTCATTGTCTACCTTAATCAAATTTTAGAAGTACATGTTTTCTATGAAAACTCAGTACTGAGTGTATTACATCACCAGACAGGATTAGGGTTGAGCTGATCTTGAGATTTCAGGATCGATTTTAAAATCCGATTTCCGATCATTTTCCATCTGATCCCAATCGTGAAATGTACTCGATCGCCGATCAGAATCCAATCTTTTCCGATCCCGATCACTCAACCCTAGTTGCTTTATGTATATTGAGTAGGGTTGAGCTGATCTTGAGATTTTAGGATGGATTTTAAAATCCGATTTCCGATCATTTTCCATCCAATCGCGATCATGAAATTTACTCGATCGCCGATTGGACTGCAATCTTTTCCGATCCTGATCGCTCAACCCTAGTTACTTTATGTGTATGGAGTAGGGTTGAGCTGATCTTGAGATTTCAGGATCGATTTTAAAATCCGATTTCCGATCATTTTCCATCCGATCGTGATAGTGAAATTTACTCGATTGCCGATCGGAATCCGATCTTTTCCGATCCCGATCGCTCAACCCTAGACATGATATGTCACCATATAAGTTCCCATTCAAACCTTGTATATTTGACTTTTAGAACGGCTCTGGCAAATATATGCTCTTGTAGACAGGCTGCTCTATTCTTTACAGAACCTCACCCATGATATATTTCTTTTTTTTTTTTTTTTTTTACTTTGTTACATCTATGGGTTACTAGCTATATAGGACAAAGATAAAACTACTGAACAAATAATCCTATAATATGTAAATCACTCAACTGTACAATGCACATAGGTATGGCAAAAAGCAAGAGTACTAGTCATTCCAGTCATTTATTTCTGTTGTGCATGCTGGTTAAGACTCCAAAGATCAGACTTTATCTGCAATCTCGATATAGGATCTAGATTTCCTTTCCTCCAGAGCTCCCGCAGAGAAGTTACACATCTTAAGAGACTTCTCACCTTTCTTTTAGTAGAACACAGTCTCATCTCAGATATTGATTGTTGGTGCTCGCTCCTTAGAAAGAAAACCATGTGTGAAGAAAAGAAAGAAAATATTTGAAATGTACTGTAGACTTGGCAGAGAGAAAAGGATAGAGATTTGCAAAACAACCAACATCTGAACAAAATAATTTACTTGCAATATATGAAACCTGGACTAGAAAACATGCTACCTAATATTTTAGGCACATTAATTCAATGGGGAACCTTTTGTATTAGTATCTTAGATAATCGGAGACAACTCTTAAGTGGGGCGTGCTCTTCAGATATCCATCCCACTACATTGTCTCACTTATCTGACAGCACCTAGCCTGTTACCCCTGAGAACAAGAGATTGAGCATGATAAATGGTTCTTTCTATATACGGACTCCATACATATTAGATGGTAGGCTAAGAGGCTCCAAAAGGTCCCTCAACGTCAAATAATATGGCACTGTAGGTAGGGCCAACTTTACAGATTTACACAGATTTTCCATTGAGTCCCGAGAACATAATGCTTTCATCACCAATCATCATTGTTGCCCCAATGCCCAGGCCAATCTTTTTAATGGTTTTGCATATTTCAACTATGTTTACAATGTTTTTTTTTTCTTTTTTTTTCAGGACACATACAGCTTCAAATAACTTACCTTATTTCTTAAATAAGTTGAATATTTTTTTTGATAGAAATGTGAAAAAAGATATTTTTTATATATAATATTGCAGGTAGACATGTTAAAATTTGCCACAGGGGCTACACATTTATATAGTTGTTAAACAAAAATGAGGTTTTATATGGTTTTATATTCAGCATGGCTTATTTTCTGGACCTCTAGTCCATGTGTAAATTACCCATTAGTTTAGTATAGTAGAGGGCTGTAAAGTGATTGTGTTATCTCTAGCTAGTCTCCCTGCTGAGACAGAGCCAACATCCAGGTATTAGGTGATGGGAGAGAATGGCAGGGGAACAAGTTCATATTTTGTTGCTAAAAGTCCTAAAACCTTCCCTTATCACAGTGTAACTCCAGTAACTTCAGCATGGATATTCCAGCAGTTATCTTCTACAGAATCACGGGTGTGCGACTTTAACGTGACTGTAGCATCAGATAAAGGGGCATAAATAGCCAGATTATCGATGTCTAGGGGTTAAAGAAGAACTACATATGATGTAGAGATTGGAAGTAGGCCCTCAAAACTGTCTGCCAATTTGAATTTGAATTTGCAGCAGATTTGTGGGAGGATTCTGACCCCGAGTCCGTGATTGTTTCCACCCCAAATCTGCTTCTCATTGTTTTCAATGGAAGGCAGAGGTAACAGCAGGATGCTGAAAAAATAAGCTTCCTGCTCAGTCTTGCCACGGATTCTGTGCTAATTCAGGGTAGGTTCACATCTGCTTTTGTTAATCCATTCAGAAAGTCCACATGGGGACCCTTGAATGGAATACCAAATGTAATTGCAAGCGCTGTGCAGTAAAATCACATGGATTCCCACAGAGTATAATGGGGTCTGTGTGCTTGCCCCCAGATCTCTGCACAGAACATGAAGACAAGAAAGTAGTTCACAATCTACTTTCCTGTCTGCATGATTCATGCAGGCAGCGTACGGCAAGCACACGGACCCCATTATAGTCTATGGGGTCAGTGTGCTCTTACTGCATAGCGTTTGCAATTGCGTTTGGTATTCCGTTCGGGGGATCCTCATGCTCACTCCCCCGAATAGAATACCAATGCAGATGTGAACGAGGGGTAAGTCCTGATTGTGCCTGAATATGGCGGTGGAGAATGAAGAGCAATTTCTCTACTTTTTCCATCATGTGAATGTTGCCTTAGTGGGCCAACGGTGCAATAGTTCAACATGGGGGAAAAATAGATGATTTTTTACATGAATATAGAACAATAATGAGAGATAATCATTCTGTACTACAGAATAGAAAGCAGTTTATTAGCATCGAAACTAAGCTTCTATGTACTGTGTCCATGGCAACCAACTGAAACAGTGAAAAATTGTGGAAACATATGGTATTTAAACATAAGTGAATAATGAACATAAAGCAGTTACATTGCTGTAAGGACATTTTATTTGATGTAAAAAAAAATACAAAATTGTAAGGCTTGTGTTGTATACTTGCAGCGAGTTATAGACAGTCTATATACCCTAAACATATTCAATTGCTACCATTGCATTATAGAGCACATTATAGCGATAAGCATTAGAGATGAGCAAACAGTAAAATGCTAGAGATTCAATATTCGTTTCGTGTAGCCCCTCAATCTTCGACTACTCGAATCGAATATCGAACTCTATTATAGTCTATGGGGGGAAAATGCTCGTTTCAGGGGTAGGCAACATTCGATCAAATTATACTTACCAAGTCCACGAGTGAGGGTCGGGCTGGATCCTCCGAGAAGTCTCTGTGCAGCATCCCTGCGGCATCTTCCGGCTCTGAATTCACTCTGCCAGGCATCGGGCCTGGGCAGAGCCGACTGCGCATGTCCGCACTACAAGTGGGCATGCGCAGTCGGCTCTGCCCAGGCCCGATGCCTGGCAGAGTGAATTCAGAGCCAGAAGACGCCGCGGGGAAGCTGCACGGAGAAGACTTCTAAAGGTAGGAGAAGAACCAGCGTTGATTGGCCGACTGTATAGCATTCGGCCAATCAATGCTGGTTCTGCATCGAACTTTTCCATTCGAATAGTGAATACCTACTCGATCGAATACTACTTGCTCATCTCTAATAAGAATCAAACCTTTGTTATCTACTTTTATAGATTGGGAAAAATTACAGAAATCTTATATAAAAAGGCAGTTGTGCACTAGGGATGCCCCTTAAGCTTTGGGTGCACGGGTTTTGACACTCTAGATGGGTGATGTGAGTGCAGTGGGAGGATCAACTCTCACTGCACTAGGAGGGGAGATGAGGAATGGGATGGTAGAGGACTGAGTGGCAAGAGCTGTGCCTCAGCAGCTGAAGACCCTCCCCAATGCAGCATATGCTTTATTTGCATAAGACTTCAAAGTTATTTTTCTCCAAATCTATAAAGCGGCATACATAATAACTTGTTTGTCACTGTAATGTGCTCTGTAATGTGGCGGTAGCAACAGTATAGTAACTGTATAGCAACAATATATTTGGGAAACTGGTAAACTCTGTTTAACTGCTGCAAAATCATAGGTTAACCTGCTGCAAAACACAGTAGCAGTATAGATATCCCATCCACACACTGCAGAAACAATCCTGCAGTGCAAAGCGTCTTATGCTGTGGGTTTCCAGCATGCAGAATGTGAAATAGTTTATCAATACAAAGGTTGAAAGTCAGGACCAGTCACCCAGCTGAAAACCAAAGCAAAAACCATCCATCGTTGCCACAAGCTGGTTTGCAATGGGATGCTGGCAGCGGATTTCACACAGCAGACCCAACACATGGAGCTTTATGCTAAAGTGGTCTTCCATCTACAGAAAATTTGTCAGCTGAAATTTTCAAATAACCAAGTCAGAAAGTAACAAAGAAATATTCCAATTTAATGGTGGTGATTCTTTATACAGAGGCTAATATTCTTTGATGCTAATCCACAATACCTTTGGTAACCATTATTGTTCTCCTATGACAAAGCTACAGAATATCAACAGATGCATTTTACAGGTTGGGTTCAATATAATATGGACTTGTCTAATTGGGCTTTTTAGTAAATGAAATCTCCAATATAAATTGTAGAAGAGGTCTTGCCTTCCTTATGCTTTTGACCATTGGTTCCCTTTCCCGTCTTTATAGTAAGAAATAACTGATTGTGCTGCAACTAGGGTTGAGCGATTGGGATCAGAAAAGATCAGATCCTGATCGGCGATCGAGTAAATTTTAGGATCACGTTCCGATGCTGCCTAAAAAGATCGGGAACGGAATTCTGATCTTGATCACTCAACCCTAGTTTCCTGCACAGAACCGCTGCTGGGCCATTGTTTTCTGCCCTCTCATCGTTTTCACACGCTGGCAGAACGCCGTGCGTGCCCTCACCTCCCTAGGCTAGTGTTATTGATGCTGGGAGCAGGCAGGGCTTGTTGTGGCTTAGGAGAGTGTGGACGGGTATAGGGTGGGGAGACATGAGTGATTCGCTATGGAGGCAGGGGCGCGTACGGCGCTCTGCCGGTGTCTGAATGAGAGAGGAGAGAAATGGACAGAGAACAACAGGCCGGAGCTCCGGAGAGCGGCATACATACCAGGAGGAGAGGTGGCAGCAGGGGGGACTAAGTAGCCAGCGGATTTTTTAATCACTACACAGCATGGAGTCCAAAAATTGAAGCCTTCAATTTTTGGACTCTATGCTGTGTAGTGAATAGGAACATTTTTCAAATCCAATTTTCAATCATTAAAAAATTCATTGACTTGGATTAGGATTGGAATTGGGATCTGGTTCAAATGGAAAATGATTGGAAATCAGATTTGAAAAACGATCCTTAAATCTCAAGATCAGCTCAACCCTTGCTGCAATAAATTAGGATTACTTGGGCATTCAGGCTTTTAGGTGATTTTTTTTTTATTTATAGAATGCATAAATAACATCTCTGTATACAATTATATTAATTTGATAAATTAGTCCAGTGTCTCAATGTGTCACCAAATGCCGAAGAGATTACATTTGGATAGCATATACCACATACATGTGAAAGTAGCAACATGCCAGGGGGATCTTTACTTTACTCTAATCCCAAAGCATTTACATTAGAAACTTTTTGTTTTGCCAGATGGATTTTCAACATATTAAAAAGCCCTGTAGGTCCGAAGCAGGGAAAATAAACGATGTGAGGTTTACAGATTACAATGCAATCTGGGAGGCTTTGTTCTTCTCTGTAAGATGCTATTAAGAACAAAGTCACAATGGTGCATTAGCCTCAGCGTATAAGTAATGTACAGAATCCTGGAGGTAAGAAGGCTATAATTGCTTCTTATGATTTTGCTGGAATCAGTGGACCTCAAGAGATCTTAATAACCAATATAATCCTTGTCAAGAAAGCCCTAACAAGTGATTAGGAAGACAAATTCATGATATAGCAAAATATTAATTGTAATTATTATACAAAAGGCATTCCGGCGTCAATGAGCACTGTAGTTCTTTTAACAGTTGGATGTTAGCCAAAAATACAGTAGCTTAACCTTGCTATTCTACAATACAGCTGGTCTATTACATTTTATATATTACACATCTTGATATAGTTAAAATTAGTAATTACAGTGTGCAATATAATGCTCGATTCTGCTACAGATAATTAACAAATATATTTACTTGCTAAGTGATGTGTACTTGGGAAAAGTTGAGTTTAGAGAGATAGACTTGTTGAGATAAGTGATACAGGAAAGTATACGTTCCAGCCAACAATGTTACAATGAAAGTTACAATAAATGTCACAAATGAATCCCACAAGCACAGAGTGCCTTTATGGTGGTTTCATGTGTAGCATTTTCTAACACAATGTTTTTTTAGCATTTTCCTGAGTCAGAGGTATAACTTGAGCATTAGAGATGAGCGAGTAGTATTCAACTGAATACCTCCCCTGCATAGATATTGGTGTACTCAGTCGAATACCACATGGTAAACGCAGTAAGAATGTGATGCCCCTCCCACCTTCCCTGGCACTTTTTTTACACCAATATCTATGTAGGGTTGGTATTTGATCAAATACTACTCGCTCATCTCTAATGAGCATCATGGGTGCCAGAGGAAAATCTGTATCATGCCCACCCCCAACTAAAAATATATAATTCATATTACTGATCTCCTCACATTGGAGACAGATATAGCCCCCTTGTGCCCCTGTACTTAGCATTAATTGCTTTCATAAATGATGCCTTTCTGGGAGCAGATGGGAATCAAAATGGTTTTGCTTTGATTCCATCACTGGGGCACCAACAGTGTGATATAGTGGAATGTGATGGACAAGGCCGCCGCACATGTCTGGCTGATCAGTGGCTGGAGATGAGTGAATCAGTTGGTACTGAGCTAGAGTATTCCTAGCAATAATCTTTTTTTTTTTTTTTTTTTTTTTTTTTTTTAACTAAAACAGAGAAATGGAGATTCATCTTCGAGGAACTGAAGTGGTTGCTACATTACAATCTGAGGTCTCTTCAAAACACATTCACATTCTGATTACCTATCTTTACCATATCTAGGCTTCTATCAGTACCACATAACTAATACTAAATCTCTTACCCTCTAGTGAGCATGGACTTATGCTAGAAAACTGACAAGTGAATTGCTGGCCATACACTTCAGATAGTCGTCAACTGATAGCTTAGCACATCAGCATGATGGTGGCAAATAATATTATGTGAGTTTTCAATGACTTTAAAGGGATCCTATCATTCAGACACTATTTTTTCTAGGTACCAAGTCGAAATAGCCTTTAGAAAGGCTGCTGTTCATCTACAATCCCAGTTCTTGTCAGTATGTAAATGAGCTCTCTCACAGCACTGGGGGTGGGCCCCAGTGCTCAGATAGCACTGGGGGCGACCCTAATGCTGCCAGAGAGCTCTCCAGCGCCGCCTCCATCTTCATCTGCAACGTCCTTTTCACTGTGTCTTCTTTTTTTTTTTTTTGTAAATCTCATTTTTATTTGAAATTTTTATATATAAGAACATACAATTCCAACGCAAGATAGTAGCATTCAGAATTTAACAACATATACAGGAATTGTGATTATAACATAGTCATGCTAACAGAGAATTGTCTGAACATTTATGGATATATCTGATTTTCCTCCGTCATGTCATCACCCTGGGGGGGTCACAGCTGAGGCTTGTGATTGGATCACCAGTAGAGTAGGCACATGGGCCCGCCAAACGTCATGACCTCTGCCAACATCTTATTTGTAAAATGATATCTACCATTTTGAAAGATTTATGCAGGAGGATTCCTAAGAGTTTTGGATTCACCAAAATCTTAAATTGTTGGGAAATTTTTTCCACAGTGCGAAGCCCAAAACACATAGTGTTGTTTTGCCAAATAAAGCCATTACGAATTCTATTGTGGTGGAAGCGCCATTCCTGAGACTTGGTTTCCCGGCGGGTCCATGTCTGGTCCTTTTTTCCACTTCATGTATGAGACCTTGACGGCACTTGGCAGCACTGCAAGTGACCAACTGCTCCACCCCAAGCATGAGAAGGAGCGCTATCATAGGTCCTTCCTCCAAACTGCAATCAGACTGTATAATCTACATCAGACCAAGTGAGGATCACTCCGCACAGAGAACTAAGTGACCCTGAAGCCTTCCTTCTTTTGTCTCTTACTTTACTGCTACAGACTCCTAGTATATCTTCTCTTCTCAGTATATGTGTGTCTCCTTCTGTAATATATTACTGTTTTATTATCCTGTATCTGTATTACTATGCTGCTGTAACATACTAAAATTTCCCCACTGTGGGATTATTAAAGGATTATCTTATCTTATCTTATTCTGCACTCCTTCTACTACTTCCTGATCCCTCCCAAAACACAGGAAATAAATACTTGCTCCAACAAGCCAAGCTCAGTCCAACATAAGGTTGCTTAAAAAATGAGATTGTCATGGAGAGTAGCAATTTAAGTGAAGTCCACAGGTGTCTCCGTGTTCCTTTTCCTATAGGGAATACCATGGCACCCAGATGGATTGGTATTTGTGGTAAGAATGCCGCGCCATTTTTTATTTTTAACACACGTAAAAAAAAATTGCATCTTACTAGACAGCCCCATTGGTTCTTTTGCAGGTTATTTTAGTATACAATAAGCACATTGGCACCATTTACATTTTGTAGATGTGACCAGTTTTGCCAAGTAAAGGTCCTTTCTAAAGTGACCTTGATTCACCAGCTGACCGCATTGCCTGCCAGCTATGTCACTCCGAAGGCACTCGCATTATGAAATAATAAAATTAGCAAGTGTCATTTAGAAGGACAACTTCATTATGCTTGTGAACAGATGTTGACATTTCACACCAACACAACTCACATACTTAAAAATTCTCTTCACAGTGTTACCTTTGCTTTATTATACAATGTCAACTGTTGCTGTTTGTAAACAAACTCACAGGAACATGGAGCGAATGATACATTTTTGATGTTCTCTGACTTAGTTTTGTCTTTATAGCTTATGATTTTATTATAAAGACAAAGATCAATTAAGAATTAATGTCAGTGTTATTAATCAACATAATAAAGAATGCTTTGGATGACTCTTCAGTTTTATGTACAGATGTAGCAGAGCTTAGTTTGTCAATGCTTTATCTATAGGCTCTTTAGGTTCAGCTTTAAGTCACATCACCTATTAGGTATGGACATGATTAGGCACAACTAATTATACCGCATGTACAAACACACAGCAACACATACTATACAAATAAAGCACACACATCTTAATTCAATTAATACATGCACACACGGGTATATTTCATTTTTTGTTTGTGTAGTGGCCCTATAAGAATTGTCCAGTTTTGCACTCGTGTATTTTGTATGTCGTTTGTCTGTGTGTCTCTGTCCGCGACTTCATCTGCGTGTTGTTGGCGTTGATGATCCACCTATATTCAGTAAATTGCTGCCATCGATGGTTTGCCTGTTCCGGTGTTTCGGCAGCTCTTAAGCTGTCCTGCTGCTGAACTCTTTCCTCACACTATGCCCGTGATTATTCTGGCATCTCAGCAGCTTGCTGGGACTCCATATAATGAGCGTGTTGTTGGCGTCGATGATCCCCCTCAGCTCCCCTTGAGGAGATCTCTGTGACTTCTGGCTACCTTCATAGCTGTGATTGTTTTAGAATTTTGCAACAAATTAGATTTTCTTTTTCCTGGCATGTTTAAAAGTAGCAAACTGCCAGTTTGGATTAAAGGTGTTTTCCCATGTCACTGTGTGAGCATGTTGCCTGGAGCTGATCAGATAATATTCAAAAGTGTGTACACCAGCCACTGAGGGTTATTGTATGTTTACACAGAGAGATAACAGACCTGGGACCTGAGATAAGCTGCTGCAAGAGCAGCGTAATATAATACATGAACATAAATTCATAACAGTAGTGAAGCCATGTCTTTTACTGGGATAAAAAGTAGCCTGTGTGTTAATCCAGGTTACAATCTATCTATGTTATGGGTTATGGGAGCCTTTTTGGTTAGTTATTTAGTTATTAATCTCACTGCAACATTTTGGATTAGAAGAAGTTGATGTAGTTTTTTTTATCTGGAAGATCTGTGTATAGGTTGTAAGAAAGTTAGCTCGGTAGTAGCAGTGGTGTGGACCCAAACAGTAAAGACAGACACAAAATGCAACAAGCTGGTTTATTTAGAAAAAAACAGGAAAATAAATAAACCTTGACTTCAGGCACAAATAAATAAATAAATAAATAAATAAATAAATAAATAAATAAAAATCCAGCCTTATCTTCAGGTAAAAAAAAAACAAAAAAAAAAAAACATAAACCTGCTTGTCTGAGCCACTAGCTAAACAGAACTATACGGGTGGCTTACTGCCAGTCACATGAACAAAATAGGCTAAATATAGTCTCACCGGACTCAGGGTTACAGGACAGAACTACACACCTCCCTTCACCTCATGGAACTGCCTTGCATTGCAAGAGCTGCAGCCTTTTATGGGTCAGTAATGAGCCAAGGTTCTACACCTGGCCTGAGGCCTACTCCAGACCCGCCCTGGACCACACATACATCAGAAACCTTGGGCTAATATACCTGGACTCCAGCACTCTGCCTTTCACCTTTTCCCAAGGGCTACTCGGAGAAGGGCACCAAGATGGCAGCCATTGACTTCTTTGCTTCACAAATCTCTATATAGCAAGCAACATATTGGTATCATAGTAATAATACATAATCAACAACTAACAATATTAACCAAAGAAAAAATATATATCCTTGTACCGTGTTAGCCAGTGGATATGAAATGAAAGAAATTTTCTGAGAGAAGTCCTCAGTAGTTGATACCTTTTTTAATGGCTAACTCAAAAAGTTTTTGATGACATATTTCGAGCTTTCGGGACTACTATAAAGGTCCCTTCATCAGGATGGTATAACACAATGTCTGACGGTAGGCATATATATACAGAGAAATGGAGTGTTAGATGCAAAATAGATGGAAAACAGAACATAAACAGTTTTTTTTAAAAAAAACAAAAAAACACATATATATCAGTTCACAGGAAAGTTCTCTGGGTTTATGGCTTCTTTGATCAGTGACGTGGTGTCTAGTGGTTATAAAAGGCCATAAAACCCTGGGCCCTGTTTAAACCTTGTTGGAGAGTGTTAAAGTTCACCATAAGTTTAAATTCCCATATGAGGCGATCTCTTCTGTCTCTGAAATTCCCCCTTAGTACCAGGATCTTCATATCCTGGGTCATATTATGATTTTGATTACAGAAGTGTTTTGGCACCGGGAGGTCCATTCTTTGCTCTCTAATCGTATGTCTGTGTGAGTTCATCCTCATCCTAAGTGACTGTCCTGTCTCACCTACATACAGGCCCTCAGGACACTTAGTACACAATATCAAATACACTACATTAGGTGTGCTGCAGGTGAAGTTACCTGGGATCTTGTAGTGTCGAAAATCATAATATGACCAGTGCTGTAAAGCTTCAGTGCTAACCACTGAGCGACTGTGTTGCCCCAATATTTTGTAGGAGTCAACAACTATGCAAGACCTACAGGAGTTGTTAAGGATTTTGTTTATAAGATAATCCTTTAATAGTCCCACCATGGGACAATAGACTACATAGCCTTTAATTAGAAAAGGTCATAAATATCTGAACGCCAGGGAGCAGAAGGCAGCTGTACAGGACTACTCTTGGGACCCATTGGCGATGTATAGTGACCAGGAGTCGGTACTACAGCTCAGCTCCCAATTATTTGAGAGTCACCCATACACATGAGAATCATAGAGTCCCCCCAAAATCCTCAAGGTTCAATTAAACTTTCTCCAGTCTGTATTAAGCTGTGGTAGCCGGTACTGCTGTCTTCAGCGGAGCACCCAGAGTACCAGAATAACGCTTCCTATCGTACGTATTCTTTAGGGTTGAGCGATCAAGATAAAAAAAGATCGGATTACGATCGGCAATTGAGTAAATTTCACGATTGCGATTGGCTGGAAAATGATCGGAAATTGGATTTTAAAATCGATCCTGAAATCTCAAGATTGGCTCAACCCTAGTATTCATATATACAATAAAGCATTTTGCTCCGCTCATTATCGGGGCACTGAGTACTAGCTATTGGGAATAACCTATGAAGACTGATCTCTTTATTAGTGGGCAGAGCAGGAAACATGAAGTCGGAACATTCTATTCACTCTGAGTATCATTTCCATGGTTATACAGTATTTCCATTAGCTTATATGTCTTTTTTCTCTCCATTTTTCACTTTATTGAAGTTTATACCAACTCAGGGATTAGAAAATGTTTACAACAGTAAAAAGCTATTTCTGGTCCTTGTTCATTTTTCTTTAGAGCAATTTGATTCCCAGTTGCTAAGTAGAAGCAAGGCTACAGTAAGCAGAAAAACATTGCCACTGACAAACACAGCCCTATGGAGGCATATTTGTAAGGAAAGTGACACTTGTAGGTTCGCACCATATGGTGCTGGGCTTCTTCCAAATCGCACTTGAAGAATATAAAAAAGATTTTTCTTGCTTGGATTAGAATCTCCCCTTGTTTCCCAGGTGTACACAACTAAGCACAGCATCTATGCAGTTTGTCACTTCTAGAACACACAGGAAACCTTTTCATAAGTGATTCCGACCCTATATGTAATGGATGTCTTACCGTTAACCCTACTGACTGGGACGCCACATAATCACAAAAAATACGTACAGTCTTATTTATATAGAACATTAGTTTTTCAACCTTTTTTTGTCCGAAATCACAACCGCAGGATCTATAGTAGATCAGTACAGATAGGTCTCATGATTCATGAACTTTTTGAACAATATCATTTAAGTCGATGATGTTTATTACACATTAGACCATCCAATATATGAAAATATAAAACCTTCTAAATATAGCCTCAAATAATTTACGTGTACCAAGTATGATGTTAACGTGGTGGATTAGACGTCATTGGCCCCGATTGACTAACTGGCCTGTGCTTAGAATTTGGCCAAAAATTGGCACTTCAACTTGCCACATTTTTCTTGCGCAATGACACATCTTAGCTCTTACGTCTGGACTGCTACTTTTATAGACAATGGTCAGTAAATTCCCACCAGTGACTCTGAGACTAAGGCCCCATGTAGCGAATTGCAGCCAAAATTATTGTGGCAGACATTTTCTAATATATCTTTTTTTTACTATATTCTATAGTTTTTCCAGTGATCTATGTAGGTCATGTGACCTACATATATTATTATTTTTTTTTACCTTTCTGCTGATGTAACAGGTCCTCAGTCTAATCCATATCCTGATCGACTACGGAAGTATAAAGGACTTGCCCCCCCCCCCCTTAGCCCCATTGAACTCACCATTTCCTCTGGATTTGTCTCTTCTTCACGTGTACCAGCCTGCCATGCACACGCAAGGGTGTCAGACTGCACTCTGGCTCTATTGTGCAGTTGCTAGCAAGCATCAAGAAGAGGAGGAGCTGTTCCCACAAGTGACCTTCCATGCCCAGAACACCTGGACAGGAGAAGAGGTAAGTATGATGTGGTGGGGATGGGATAATGGGCTGAGTTAGTTAGTTGGGAAGGACTAGTAGTGGGTGGGCTAGCTAGGAAGACAGGGATGGAATGAGGGGGAGGTATTGTGAGTCAGTCCTGAGTGAAGTACATAAGATAAGATAATCCTTTAATAGTCCCACATTGGGGAAATTTCAGCATGTTACAGCAGCATAGTAATACAGATACAGGATAATACACAGTAATATAATACAGACGTAGACATACATATGCTGAGAAGAGAAGATATATTAGGAGTCCATAGCAGCTAAAGAACGGAAGACAAAGAAGGAAGACTTCATGGTCATCATCATAATCATTAGTTCTCTATGCAGAGTGATCTTTGCTTGGTTTGATGTAGATTATACAGCCTGGTCGCGGTCGGAAGGAAGGACCTACGATAGCTCCTTCTCACACTTGGGGTGAAGCAGACGGTCACTTACAGAGCTGCCAAGTCCCATCAAGGTCCCATACATGGGGTGGGATTTGTTCTCCCACATGGAGGACACCACAGACAGTATCCTTCTGTCACCCACCACCTGTACTGGGTCTAAGGGGCTCCCCAGAACAGCTCACCCTCCTGATCAGCCTGTCAAGTCTATTTCTGTCCCTGGTTGATATACTGCTCCCCCAGCAGGCCACACCGAAAAAGATGGCTGAAGCAACCACAGAGTTGAAGAAGTGTCCCCTGCACTCCGAAGGCCCTCAGCCTCCTGAGCAGGTAGAGTCTGCTGTGGCCCTTTCTGTGCAGCACCTCCAGGTGATCAGCCCAGTCTAGTTTATTATTGAGGAGCACACCCAGATACTTATAGGTCCTGACTATCTCAATACATGTTCCTTGGATCTCCACCGGGATCGGAGCACCTCTTTGTTTACTAAAGTCCACCACCATCTCCTTGGTCTTCCCAGCATTAATCCTGAGCTGGTTCCGCTGGCACTATTCAACAAAATCCCGATTTAAGTCTCTGTATTCCCTATCGTACATTGCAACATTGCAGTTGTAGGATAAAAGAACAGGAAGCTACACCACATAATCAAATGCAGAAGATGCCAGGAGCTTCCAGAGAAACCCAGAAATTACTCAAAACACTTCTAAAGGTATTTGGGTGCACTTATTAACCCAATTACAGCACTAACTGATTTTTTTTTTTTTGGCCAGAAACCTGCATAAGGGCTAAGGCCCCACGCTGCAGAACTCAGCTAAAAAACGCAGTGGAAACGAGTGACATTTCTTTCTGCAGCGTTTTTCATTGCATTTTTTGCAACATTTTTCATTGCAGTTTTTTCCCCCTATTAAATCTATAGGAAAACATGAGCACTTCTGCAGGTAAAATTGACATACTGCGTTTTTGAATACACAGCTTTTCCACAGTGTCTTTTTCCCTACAATATTTGGATGGAATTGGTCTAAGCCTTGACGAGCTCTATAGATTTTTCTCTGTTTTATTTAAAAATGTACAAATAAATCCAATTGACCTTGTAGAATTCTTAAAAATTACTGCCAGTTAAAGCCTATGGATATCATAGAGGAGGGTCCCCTGGTCAAAAACATACTTTTTCAGCCAGAATGGAGAATTGGCTTTCAGTACTGTTGGGAACGTTTTTATTTCCCCTGTACATTAATAGAATGTTTCATTTTTCGGAACCTGTTTTATTGGATGTATAAACACTACCTGTATACAATTTATTTTTATTCTAAATATTGAATGCATTATAAGAGTCTGGGTAGATTGAGCATTGGTTTATTATACTGTGATCTATTTAAGAAATCTGTGTATATCTGAGTGCATATGCATAAGACTGATAAGTATGCCATTCGTGCAACGTGTCTAATCTACGAAGCAGGAATGATTTGCATATTTATTGATTTTTTTTTATTTTTTATTATTGAAACATGCTCACTGTTCTTAATGATTAGATATGCCGTTACCACAGCAATCAAAGAAAGTGAATGCGAATATTGCAAGGAATAAACTAGGAAATGACATGGTTAATTTTCTACCCAAGGTTAATGAGTACAGGTAGTACCTGAAGTGAATCAAATCGAACAGCCATGCTGACGACTGTTTTTCCCCATACTCGGCAGACAGTTTGCTAGCACGTTGAATTTTTTAAAATAGTTTTTAATTTCAAAAATAAAAGTTGTGGTTCAAGTTCCTTTCCCGCCGATGGCATTTTTTGATTTTCGTTTTTCGTTTTTGACTCCCCTCCTTCTAAACCCCATAACTTTTTTTATTTCTCCGCTCTCAGAGCCATATGAGGTCTTAATTTTTGCGGAACAAATTTTTCTTCATGATGCCACCATTAATTATTCTGTATAATGTACTGGGAAGCAGGAAAAAAATTCAGAATAGGGTGGATTTAAAGAAAAAATGCATTTCTGCGACTTTCTTATGGGCTATGGTTTTACGGCGTTCACTGTGCAGCCAAAATGATATGTCCCCTGTATTCTGTGTTTCAATACGGTTCCAGGGATATCAAATTTATATGGTTTTATTTACATTTTGACCCCTTAAAAAAAATCCAAAACTGTGTTAAAAAGTTTTTTTCTAAAAGTCGCCATATTCCGACGGCCGTAACTTTTTTATACGTCAGTGTACGGGGATGCATAGGGCGTTTTTTTTGCGGGGCCGGGTGTACTTTTTAGTTCTACCATTTTCAGGAAATGTTATTGCTTTGATCACTTTTTATTCAAATGTTTATCAGAATCAAAACAGTGAAAAAACAGCAGTTTGGCACTTTTGACTATTTTTCCCGCTACGGCGTTTACCGAACAGGAAAAATATTTTTATAGATTTGTAGAGCGGACGATTTCAGACGCGGGGATACCTAACATGTATGTGTTTCACAGTTTTTAACTACTTTTATACTGTATGTGTTCTAGGGAAAGGGGGGTGATTTGAATTTTTAATACTTTTTATATATTTTTTTACTTTTTTTAAAAAAATTTTTTTTGCATTTATTAGACCCCTAGGGGTGTTGAACCCCAGGGGGTCTGATCATTAATGCAATGCATTACAATGCTAATGCATTGCAAAAAATCATCCTTTCTTTTGCAGGCTGCATAGACCAGCCTGCAAAAGAAAGAGCTTGCAGACCGGCCGGGGAGCCTTGTAAAGCCAACGTGACGTCAGCCCTGGAGCCTGCTCCAGGAGTCGGCGATCACCGGCAAAATGGCGGTGCCCAAGCGCCGCCGGGAAAATGGCGCCTCCGACGCCTTTAACCGTGGCGCAGGAGGTGTTAATACATTAGAGCCGGTTGACTCTAATGCGGTGTCTACTGCTTTAAGCAGTAGACACCGCCGGGTGTCTACTGCTTAAAGCAGTAGACACCCGGCGGCTATGGCGGCCGCCCGGCTTCCAGGCGGTCGCCATAGTTACACACCCAACTTGCGCCTTGCTATATATATATATATATTTTTTTTAATCGATAGTTGCTGTTTAAGAAATTCCACAATATAATACCACGCCTGCAGGTTCAACCTAGGCAAAATGACACCGACTATAAAACTAGTATAGTAGCCTAATAGATTGTATAGTGAGTAGTGAGCAATTGAAATCGCAATACATTTCAGTTACAACACCGCAGGCTGATCATAAAGCTATATTTAGACATAATGATCATTTTAATAGAGAAGAATGGATATTAAATTACCAAAAGGGGGCAGAGAAAAGCAAAGGCCCCAAGGTACATCATTATGGACAGGTTTCAAGCTGATTAAAACAAGCATTAAGCCAATAACAGCAAAAGTCAGCTGTGGAAACTTGAAATCTGTCAACGAAGAGGGATGCAAGCCAATACTATGAAATTATAAGACGTTTGATTTATGTAGATTATTGGGTAGGAAGGGATTATGTGCAGAATGCTCATTTGCATGTCAATACAGACAATTTCTAGCTGTTGTGGAAGCACTTTATGATTTATGATTATGCTGCTCTTTTTTCATTATAAGAAATGCAGTTGTCGTGGGCTAGAAGGCAGCAATAGCTGCAGATGAACTAGGCAATATACAAATTGGATTTATTAATATTTTTGTTAAATTTAAAGGTAGTCTATTAGAGATGAGCGAACACTAAAATGTTCGAGGTTCGAAATTCGATTCGAACAGCCGCTCACTGTTCGAGTGTTCGAATGGGTTTCGAACCCCATTATAGTCTATGGGGAACATAAACTCGTTAAGGGGGAAACCCAAATTCGTGTCTGGAGGGTCACCAAGTCCACTATGACACCCCAGGAAATGATACCAACACCCTGGAATGACACTGGGACAGCAGGGGAAGCATGTCTGGGGGCATAAAAGTCACTTTATTTCATGGAAATCCCTGTCAGTTTGCGATTTTCGCAAGCTAACTTTTCCCCATAGAAATGCATTGGCCAGTGCTGATTGGCCAGAGTACGGAACTCGACCAATCAGCGCTGGCTCTGCTGGAGGAGGCGGAGTCTAAGATCGCTCCACACCAGTCTCCATTCAGGTCCGACCTTAGACTCCGCCTCCTCCGGCAGAGCCAGCGCTGATTGGCCGAAGGCTGGCCAATGCATTCCTATGCGAATGCAGACTTAGCAGTGCTGAGTCAGTTTTGCTCAACTACACATCTGATGCACACTCGGCACTGCTACATCAGATGTAGCAATCTGATGTAGCAGAGCCGAGGGTGCACTAGAACCCCTGTGCAAACTCAGTTCACGCTAATAGAATGCATTGGCCAGCGCTGATTGGCCAATGCATTCTATTAGCCCGATGAAGTAGAGCTGAATGTGTGTGCTAAGCACACACATTCAGCACTGCTTCATCAAGCCAATACAATGCATTAGCCAGTGCTGATTGGCCAGAGTACGGAATTCGGCCAATCAGCGCTGGCTCTGCTGGAGGAGGCGGAGTCTAAGATCGCTCCACACCAGTCTCCATTCAGGTCCGACCTTAGACTCCGCCTCCTCCGGCAGAGCCAGCGCTGATTGGCCGAAGGCTGGCCAATGCATTCCTATGCGAATGCAGACTTAGCAGTGCTGAGTCAGTTTTGCTCAACTACACATCTGATGCACACTCGGCACTGCTACATCAGATGTAGCAATCTGATGTAGCAGAGCCGAGGGTGCACTAGAACCCCTGTGCAAACTCAGTTCACGCTAATAGAATGCATTGGCCAGCGCTGATTGGCCAATGCATTCTATTAGCCCGATGAAGTAGAGCTGAATGTGTGTGCTAAGCACACACATTCAGCACTGCTTCATCAAGCCAATACAATGCATTAGCCAGTGCTGATTGGCCAGAGTACGGAATTCGGCCAATCAGCGCTGGCCAATGCATTCTATTAGCCCGATGAAGTAGAGCTGAATGTGTGTGCTAAGCACACACATTCAGCACTGCTTCATCAAGCCAATACAATGCATTAGCCAGTGCTGATTGGCCAGAGTACGGAATTCGGCCAATCAGCGCTGGCTCTGCTGGAGGAGGCGGAGTCTAAGATCGCTCCACACCAGTCTCCATTCAGGTCCGACCTTAGACTCCGCCTCCTCCGGCAGAGCCAGCGCTGATTGGCCGAAGGCTGGCCAATGCATTCCTATGCGAATGCAGACTTAGCAGTGCTGAGTCAGTTTTGCTCAACTACACATCTGATGCACACTCGGCACTGCTACATCAGATGTAGCAATCTGATGTAGCAGAGCCGAGGGTGCACTAGAACCCCTGTGCAAACTCAGTTCACGCTAATAGAATGCATTGGCCAGCGCTGATTGGCCAATGCATTCTATTAGCCCGATGAAGTAGAGCTGAATGTGTGTGCTAAGCACACACATTCAGCACCGCTTCATCAAGCCAATACAATGCATTAGCCAGTGCTGATTGGCCAGAGTACGGAATTCGGCCAATCAGCGCTGGCTCTGCTGGAGGAGGCGGAGTCTAAGGTCGGACCTGAATGGAGACTGGTGTGGAGCGATCTTAGACTCCGCCTCCTCCAGCAGAGCCAGCGCTGATTGGCCGAATTCCGTACTCTGGCCAATCAGCACTGGCTAATGCATTGTATTGGCTTGATGAAGCAGTGCTGAATGTGTGTGCTTAGCACACACATTCAGCTCTACTTCATCGGGCTAATAGAATGCATTGGCCAATCAGCGCTGGCCAATGCATTCTATTAGCGTGAACTGAGTTTGCACAGGGGTTCTAGTGCACCCTCGGCTCTGCTACATCAGATTGCTACATCTGATGTAGCAGTGCCGAGTGTGCATCAGATGTGTAGTTGAGCAAAACTGACTCAGCACTGCTAAGTCTCTGCATTCGCATAGGAATGCATTGGCCAGCCTTCGGCCAATCAGCGCTGGCTCTGCCGAAGGAGGCGGAGTCTAAGGTCGGACCTGAATGGAGACTGGTGTGGAGCGATCTTAGACTCCGCCTCCTCCAGCAGAGCCAGCGCTGATTGGTCGAGTTCCGTACTCTGGCCAATCAGCGCTGGCCAATGCATTCTATTAGCCCGATGAAGTAGAGCTGAATGTGTGTGCTTAGCACACACATTCAGCTCTACTTCATCAGGCTAATAGAATACATTGGCCAATCAGCGCTGGCCAATGCATTCTATTAGCTTGATGAAGCAGAGTGTGCACAAGGGTTCAAGCGCACCCTCGGCTCTGATGTAGCAGAGCTGAGGGTGCACAAGGGTTCAAGTGCACCCTCGGCTCTCCTACATCAGAGCCGAGGGTGCGCTTGAACCCTTGTGCAGCCTCGGCTCTGCTACATCAGAGCCGAGGGTGCGCTTGAACCCTTGTGCACACTCTGCTTCATCAAGCTAATAGAATGCATTGGCCAGCGCTGATTGGCCAGAGTACGGAATTCGGCCAATCAGCGCTGGCCAATGCATCCCTATGGGAAAAAGTTTATCTCACAAAAATCACAATTACACACCCGATAGAGCCCCAAAAAGTTATTTTTAATAACATTCCCCCCTAAATAAAGGTTATCCCTAGCTATCCCTGCCTGTACAGCTATCCCTGTCTCATAGTCACAAAGTTCACATTCTCATATGACCCGGATTTGAAATCCACTATTCGTCTAAAATGGAGGTCACCTGATTTCGGCAGCCAATGACTTTTTCCAATTTTTTTCAATGCCCCCGGTGTCGTAGTTCCTGTCCCACCTCCCCTGCGCTGTTATTGGTGCAAAAAAGGCGCCAGGGAAGGTGGGAGGGGAATCGAATTTTGGCGCACTTTACCACGTGGTGTTCGATTCGATTCGAACATGGCGAACACCCTGATATCCGATCGAACATGTGTTCGATAGAACACTGTTCGCTCATCTCTATAGTCTATCACCAGAACTTAATATATCAACTTAGACTTGCAGATATATGGTGTAGGGGTCAATTGAATCCACTATGTTTTCCCCACATGTATGAATTAACCTTTTGGGTAGGAACCTGTACCAGTAAAGAGGCATCGCACTTACTCCCGGAATATTCAGTAAATTTTATTGAACATTCCGGGAGTAAGCGCAGTGCCTTTTTACTGGTCCAAAAACAAGAGGTAGACAGCACCGTGCTGTATATAGTGCAGTAGGTTAATGTAGTGAGGGACAATCCCAATGTGTAGACTGCTCTCACCTGAATGGGTTGTGAGGGATCACAACTACTGTTAGAATTTTAGAACTGTTTGCTAAGGGGTTCCTCCCTGGGTGGATTCCAAGCTGCAGTGCCTAATCACCAGTGGTGTGAGGACATGTACCAAGGACCGTCAACAAGGACCACGCTTCACCCGTCAGAGTTAGCTTAACTTCATATGATTTATTAAGGTTCACACACAATACGTTAAGATTCTTTTTCAAGTGCTAAAGAACTGTTAAAATATACAAATACATACATCTCAGCAAGACCGGTGGATACAAAATTGTATATAAAGTCGGATATTGAACTAGTTAAGTTGATCATGTCACAGGTAGGATGGTAAGTCATTAGGTATGACGCTCACTATCCATTGATGGTATCAGTGGTTCTAATACTTGAATGGTTGGGGTAGATGTACAGAACAAGAGAAATGGATAGGCGGATGTAATTGCAACGATAATATATTTGAGAATTGGCTTGATCAACCAGCAATAGCTGGTGGTCAAGTCTCACTCAAGGATCTAAATATATTTGTTTAGGGGGTTAGAAGTAAACAGAGCAAGTGGAGGGAGTTTCTAATCATAGGTTTCGGGTATTCAATCCTTTCAACTCAAATACATAAGTCACAATGGTGGTTATGTACCTTGGTTCTTTCTGCTTACTTGCTTGTGTACTGAACTTTACTCCGTCTGACTACCCGCTCGTGTAACAACTCCTGGCTATCCACCAACCAAGTCTTCTACTCCGCGGCTTCTTATGTCTTCCTGGCTACCAGATTCCAGCTGTATGTCACCAGTATTGTAACATATTTATTACAAAATCCATTTCAGCAGCACTCTGCTAGCACCGAAAGAATTACAGCAAATACCTAATGTATATAAAATATATAAAAATATAAAAATGAGGTTCTTGATCAAACTGCATAAAGTCCATCAGCCACAACAATGTAACCTCTTTTAGATAAGCAATAGAGATGAGTGAGTAGTACTCAATCGAGTAGGTATTCGATCGAAAACTACGGTATTCGAAATACTCGTACTCGATCGAGTACCACTCGCTGTTCGAATGTAAAAGTTTGATGCAGAACCAGCATTGATTGGCCGAATGCTATACAGTCGGCCAATCAACGCTGGTTCTTCTCCTACCTTTAGAAGTCTTCTCCGTGCAACTTCCTCACGACGTCTTCCGGCTCTTCATTCACTCTGCCAGGCATCGAGCCTGGGCAGAGCCGACTGCGCATGCCTGCTTGTAGTGCAGGCATGCAAAGTCGGCTCTGCCCAGGCCCGATGCCTGGCAGAGTGACTGAAGAGCCGGAGGACGCCGCGGGGACGCTGCAAGGAGAAGACTGCTTGGAGGATCCAGCCCGACCCTCACCCGTGGACTTGGTAAGTATAATTTGATCAAATGTTGCCTACCCCTGAAACAAGCATTTTCCCCCCATAGACTATAATAGGGTTCGATATTCATTTTGAGTAGTTGAATATTGAGGGGCTACTCGAAACGAATATCGAACCTCGAACATTTTACTGTTCGCTCATCTCTAATAAGCACCTACATTGAAATAACTTGTCTCTCTTAGGGTAAGTTCACACAGCAGAAACCTTTTGCGCCATGTGGCTTTTTGGCTTGGCTACCAACGATGGAATGCCAATGCATTGCATCGGTATCCCGTTGCGGCATCCTGCTCCTGATAATACCCAGGTGAATGGGCGTAAGCAGGAGGGTGTCTCAAGCTGCGGATGCTACAACTGATTCAGTCACGGAATTCGTGTGAAGATAGGGCATGCTGCTTTTTTTTCCCGCTAGATGATTTGTGCGTAAAAATCCACCTGCAAAAAACTCTGTTTGAACATACCCTTAGGACCTTGCACCCCCACGTTGCAAAAAGGTAGAGTTTCAGCCTAGCCAAGAATGGTTACAAAGGGAATGGGAAATATCTAGGAAGTTCTTATACTTCTCCCTTCCGCTCAATCCACTCCTGTCTTTGGCTCAAAAAACCTCTGCAAAATCTACAATGTGGGGACTTAGCCTTAAAGTACATAGGAAGTAGTTCTTGAATATTCAAATACTGAATTTCAATGCCCCACTGCTGGTTTGCTATGGTTTTGAGTTTTTTCGAGTTTTTTCCCCAAAATCACATCTGATATGGTAATATTTTATTCTTGACATTTTTCTGAGTTTTGATTATGACTATTAAATCACAGGGTCTAAACAGGATTTAACCTTGTCTTCTTCTGATTCTCTTGTACAAATGAAAGTTTGATTAGTTTTGACATTCGCGATAAAGTACAGAATACAAAATAACAGATATGCTATATGTTAATGCAGGAGCAAAATATGGCGGGTATACTTTATGGCAGTCACATTAAATGCTTTTCAGAATTAAGCCTTTCCCGAAGGAATAATCGCTGTTTATTGAACTAAGTTCACACCTGCAGACTTCTTGTGCTAAAACTTGTGCTCCTGAATATGTGCAAATTTCACTTTATACATTGAAAAATGGAAATTTGCTGTGAAAACCCTAGGCATTTACAGAAAAGGATGAGCATTCTGTGGGCCATCAAATGTTCATAGTGCTTATATTTTCATGGAGGTTTCACACTATATGTCAATGGTGTGCTGAAAACCCCATTGAGGCTAAGGCCCCACGGAACTTTCCGCAGCCAAAAAGTGCTGCGGGAAAAATCATGGCGGCAACACATCACGTTTCTTCCCACACCGCTTTAGACAGAAAGTTTGCAGAGTTTTCCTCCGGACTTTCTGTTACAATTATACCTATGGGGGGGCAACACGGTGGCTCAGTGGTTAGCCTTGCAGCGCTTGAGTCCTGGGTTCGAATCCTGCCAGGAACAACATCTGCAACGAGTTTGTATGTTTTCCCCATGTTTGTGTGGATTTCCTCCCCATTCTACAAAGACATACGGATAGGAAAAAAAAATGCATATTGTGATCCCTATATAGGGCTCAAAATCTACATTTAAAAAAAAAAAAAAAAAAGATACCTATGGGATAACCGTCGGCTAGGGTTGAGCTGATCTTGAAATTTCAGGATTGATTTTAAAATCTGATTTCCAATCATTTTCCAGCCAATCGCCAATCAGAATCTGATCTTTCCTGATCCCGATCGCTCAACCCTATTCATGATATATACATGAATAGGGTTGAGCCGATCTTGAGATAACCTCTGACCTCGATCCCACCGGAAAAGATCGGGATCGGAATTCCAATCGCGATCGTGAAATTTACTCGATCGCCAATCGGAATCCGATCTTTTCCGATTCCGATTTTAACCTTAGCATCATCATTTCCATAGATATAATTGACATGCTGTGAATTCCAAAACCGCACCAGTTTTGGAAATCACGGCATGTCCGCATGGTGGTTTTTACCACAAGGTGGGCATGGGAGCCGCTTGAATCCCATCCATTTTGCCTGTACTGTAAAATGCTGCATTTTTTTCCTGCTGAGTTTCCTCCATGGGCAAATTGCGGGGCCTCCATTCCATAGGACCCCGGCCATATACTGCACATTGTGATGGATCGATGTGTAGAATCTGAACCACAGATCCATAGCCACATCACGGCTTTAGTGTTTTATTTAAAATGTGAATATTTGTTTATACAGAGGATAGGAAAAATTGTGACAAATACATATGAAGACATCTAATGTTTCGTGATAGAAAGGAATCGGTCCTGGATAACTATAGATGAAAATTCTGAATAAAAGACCAAGCTAGTACTGTACTATAACTTGGATAAATGACAGAAAATTCAGTTATTATAATCTAGCACGTAATCTACGGTAAATGGGAAGAAAGACATATCCGAAATGTAAACCTTAAAATCTCTTCAGCTGGGTCCTAGTAAGTGTGAAATAAATTAATCTCAGTGACAATGTAATATATTTGATTTTTATGCTCTGCGCAATATTCTATGAAGTATTAATATCATTAGACGTAGTAGTAGCATGAAGAATCTGCTTGAAAATGCCTTTCAATGGTTGTATGAGATTAGAAATACACGGGGTTGGCTTCATCTGGAAACATTGCCGTCCCTAATAATAAGTTGTGTGTCATATTTCATGATAAAGTAACAGTATTAACCCTTACTACGCCCAGTTCCAGGAAAGGGTGGCAGGACAAAGCCTACGAATTTTCTTTGGTGTTTTATATCCATGTATCAGTTTTGCCAAGAATGTTTTTTAGGATGCGATGCAATCCGCATAGTAAGCATGCGCTGTCAATTTTCCATCCATATTAGATAGCAGAAAATCCACAATCTATTATTCTAGTCGCAAAATAGATGAGATTTTAACAAGTGTCATGCACGTGTTGCAGGGAAAAAAATCCAAGTGGAAATTAAATCTGCAAGATGTTCATTTTTAGATTTTACTCTTTGCATTGTGGAATCAGCAGAAAATCTGCAACGAGAAACAAAACTGCATGCGATTTTTCCGTTGCTTTGCTGTCTTGTACCCATTGGATTTTGCTATGGATTTTAATCTAATTCTCTGGTAGAACGTTTCCGTTTACTCTGAGGCTGAGAACGCGTTATTTACTCTCAGCAAAATCATACACAGTGTATACGTGCCACATCACGAGGCACGTTACTCCGTGTGAACCTCCCCTAAGGCACCACATTGCGCAAACGTAGTTTTTTTTGTTGCAGATTTTGTTGTGTTTTATTGATCCAAAGCCAAGAATGGCTGTAAAAGGAATGGGATATATATAGGAAGTTCTTATACTTCTCCTTCTGTTCGGTCCACTACTGGTTTTGGACAAAAAAAAAACGCAACAAAATCTGCAATGTGGGACGTTAGCCTCAAGGTAGCAGTAGCCACACCGCCAAAGCAAAACTGCAGAGCAATGTGTCAAACACTCAACATGTCAATTTATGCTTCATGGTTTTCAATCTTTGCAATACAGTAACAGGCGAGGACAGAAGCTTAAAAAAAAAAAAAAAAAAAAACACTTTTTGGGCTGCATTTTTTTTCTCCACTTCAGGATGTTTTTGCAGGCATCCCGCATTGTGGAAATACAGCTTTTTTTTTGTTGCCGCGTTTTTTTGAGCCTAAGCCAGGTTTGGATTGAGTAGAAGGTATCGGTATAAGAGCTTTCTATAGATTCCCTATTTCTTTTGTAACCATTCATGGCTTTGGCTCGAAAAAAAATGGAGCAAAATTGGCACCAAAAAAAGCTGCGTTTCCGCAACATGGGATCTCAGGCTCGGTTCACATCTGCATTCGGGAAAAAGTGCTGCAAGCTGCATTTTTCATGTGGAAAACACATGGACCCCATTATAGTTTATTTCCTAAGGTAGCCACTTTTTTATGTGGATTAGGTTTCCGTTAGGTGAGCCGAAACCCGAATGCAGATGTGAATCCAGCCTTAGCCTACAAGTGAGGCTTTGGACTTAAGTAACTTTTAGAGATGAGCGAACAGTAAAATGTTCGAGGTTCAATATTCGTTTCGAGTAGCCCCTCAATATTCGACTACTCGAATCGAATATCGAACCCTATTATAGTCTATGGGGGGAAAATGCTTGTTTCAGGGGTAGGCAACATTTGATCAAATTATACTTACCAAGTCCAAAAGTGAGGGTCGGGCTGGATCCTCCGAGAAGTCTTCTCCTTGCAGCGTCCCCGCGGCACCTTCCGGCTCTGAATTCACTCTGCCAGGCATCGGCCTGGGCAGAGCTGACTGCGCATGCCTGCACTACAAGCGGACATGTGCAGTTGGCTCTGCCCAGGCCCGATGCCTGGCAGAGTGAATGAAGAGCCAGAAGACGCCGCAGGGAAGCTGCACGGAGAAGACTTCTAAAGGTAGGAGAAGAACCAGCATTGGTTGGCATTCGTCCAATCAATGCTGGTTCTGCATCAAACTTTTACATTCGAATAGCAAGTGGTACTCGATCGAGTACGAGTATTTCGAATACTGTAGTATTCGATCAAATACCTACTCGATCAAATACTACTCGCTCATCTCTAGTAACTTTCCATCTTTCCAACAATATTCACTAATTCCTGATCTATCGAATTAAAAAAAAAAAAAAAAAATCTCATAACAAGCAAAAGTAACAAGAAACTTGACTAAATTTTGTTACTGAATTTTGCTTGGGATCAACTCATAATTGTATCTCGCATCACTGTCATGATAAAACTGTTATGGTTTTGAGGTGTTCATCTGAAATAAAGAACATGGTAATTGGAAAATGCAAAATCCAATTTAAATTCCCCATCTAAAGCGAGTATTGTGAGATCAATTAGGTGAGGAACTGCCTTTCTGATCTTTCCCAGGCAATTACAGTAGCATGAATATTTGATTTCTGAATGAGGTGCCATATTATAATAACATCCTCCATAGCCATATCTTTCAATAAAGTCTACTTGACAAGGTTAGATTTCTGTTTAACAAAGCTTCATAACCATGCAAGAGTTGTGAATAAAATTACCATAATCAGAATAATCACTGGATATAAATAAAAACAATCTAATTATGATGAAAGGTTGGGATTTCTCTCCTTTCTTACTTACGAAGAATTCATCTTATTAGAGTCATAATTATATACGTACCATGCAAGGACCATGCTTAATAACATGCTAACCACATCAAATGAGGAAGTTTGGTTTTGCCTCTTGAGACCTTAAATTGCCTTTAAAAATGTGTTGGATTTCATTTGATCTTTAACATTCTACTTGGAAATCCTAATTGAACTCCGGGCATAAAATTAGGCTTTTTTTTTTTGGTGTAGCAGCAACAGTAGTTCAAGAAGGCTGTCTCCACAGATTGTGATAAGATATGGGGTTGGAGGAGGGCATATAGACTCACCAATGTGCACAGACTTCATTCGACTGGGTTCATTGAATCGTTGTTAGCCTCTTTGTACAGTACTTAGGAATGGTTTTGTTATTCGTTAAACGATGCAATTGCTACAGTGAAAGTGATAATAAGTAATTAGAAATAACTTCTTAGAATTTCTTAAATAAAGGTAGCAATGGCAACCCTTTTACTAGTCCCTAGGGCAGCCATAGACAAGAGATAGTTACCGTGAGAATAATCTGCAGCTTTTGGAAATAAAATCCACCATACTCATGAAAGCAAAGTCATCCATTCTGCCAATTTTAGCAACAGGAGAAGGACCAACGGACCGGATAGGTCAAGGACAGCGCTCACCCAATTATTAGGAACCTTCTTTATTGACCAACACTCAAAGGGCATAGCACTCCCATAAAAATCAACCACAATGACCATTCCCCTTGAGTGTTGGTCAATATAGAAGGTTCCTAATAATTGGGTGAGGGTTGTCCTTGACCTATCTGGTCGGTTGGTCCTTCTCCTGTTGCTACATGATACGTCCCTGTGACGTTCATTAGCAGCTGCCCTCCATCTGGTTTACCTTCCCAGGATCAGATATTGATTGTGCTTTGGGTTGTTGTGACGCTCTCACAACTCCGTCAGGTGAGAAGACAATTGTCTGTCTATAATATAACAGCTCGGTGTCCCCCTCTTTTGTCATTCTGCCAATTTTGGCTGACCATATATGAGAGTCACACAATTCTCACTTTTGCCTGACAGATGACATGGGAAAGGAGGGTTGGACATTTTGAATTTCTTTTTTTTTTTTTTTTTTGTATGTAGATTGTGAGCCCCACATAGAGCTCACAATGTACATTTTTCCCTATCAGTATGTCTTTGGAATATGGGATGGAAATCCACGAAAACACGGGGAGAACATACAAACTCCTTGCAAATGGTTTTATGCCCTTGGTGGAATTTGAACACCAGGACACTGGGTGGCCCCTCGGACATTTTGAATCTCAATACCTGATCTTATGGTTCTCGGGGTTTGAGCCAAATGGACATGTGGATGGGAGGAATGGCTGCTGGCCAAACATGTATAAGTGCCTCTATCACTCCATTGTTCCCAGGTCTGCCATCGAAAGCAGCGCCTTATAGGCTGCCAGTCAATTTTATCTAATAGGCCTGACACATTGTAATACAGATGTTTTGTATTATAGGAGCAATATTTGTTATCACTTTAATCATATTGATCTGAAGGATAAAACATTTCTTTTATATTGCACACTGAACTCATTTTTTTTTCATTATCATCGCCCCCATTAAAGGTAATCAGTAAATTATATAGACTCCAAAATGATCCTTAAAGGGATTAAGATTAAATCCTTTAAATGATCACCTCTGCTAGATCCAAGGAACCAACCCAATCTGATAATGTGTAAGGGCTAGTGACCGCGTATTTTGGTCCTGATTTTGACGCGAAAAGCCGCGTTAGAATAGGACCAAAATGCACCTGCCATGACTGTCGCGGCTTCTGACAGTTGCAGCTTCCCGCTTTGGAGTAGGCCCAAATGAACGTTTGCTGCCGCGAGGCGGTCGCCGCGACTGCCGCTTCTATTTTCCTGCTCAAGGACGCTAGCGGTCTACATAGACCTCTATTGTGAGGGGGCGGATTTTGAGGTGACGCCGAATCCACCTCAAAATCCGCCCTCTCTTGCCCTGTGTGAACAAGCCCTTAGTCTATTTCCCTTGGGCACTATAAAGTATTAATAAAGCACCCAAGTAATCATTGAACCGCATTGTAAAATAGAAGAAGAATAATAGGTGAAATATATATAATACATACCGTAGCAAGAGGTTTTTAATTTACGTGGCAGCGTATGGAGAGGAAAGCCGGGAGAGGATATAGGGTTGTTAATGGAGACGATGAAATACCATATTTTTCTATGTTGATTAGGAATGTACATGCAGCAGACCATAAAGCATAGCATGGGCCTTTATATACAGCTGGAGCACAGCTGGGCAACACATAAAGAATGAATGTTATATTGTAATTGTGAGAAGCCGCATTATCAAGTCGTGGGGGGGGGGGAGGTTAGTCATTTTCTTGTAGATCAGCATCCAGGCCTAAGGTGGGCTTTTTTCCTACTCAATTCTTTCAAGTGCAGAACATTATGCTTTATAGGCTGGATTATGGCGTCAACGGGATGTTCGCTGAAGTCCTGATGGCTCTATAAGCTGTCATAGGTTTGTCAGACTATTAAAGCATTATAAAAAGGCTGCTGGGAAGAAGTCAAAGGCCACTAGGCCTGACTGCACAACACAAAGCAGAATCACAGAGTTGTAAATTTCAGGTCAGCCGTGATCTCAAGGGGAAAATATGAGCGCTTGGCTTTTTCATCTTCATTTATAGATATACTTTACATCTCTCCTAGGTGTCTAACACTCTCAGAGATGCAAAGCAAAGGGAAATGAGATGTTTAACATCTCGTGTCTGGTAAATCCTTTGTTATATCTTATACATCATAGCTATGTCACATATCTACAGTATATTGCATCGTGTTGCCATCATACATTAAGCGTGCTGAGTAGAGATGAGCAAACACTGTTCGGATCAGCCGTTCCGAACAGCACTCTCCCATAGAAATGAATGGAAGCACCTGGCACGTACACTTTGCCGGCGGCCGGTCGCTGTGCCAGGTGCTTCCATTCATTTCCATGGGAGCGTGCTGTTCGGATCGGCTGATCCGAACAGTGTTCGCTCATCTCTAGTTCAGAGACACTTAATGTATAAAGGCAAATTGAGGCGGCAGTGGATTGGTGTAATATGGCCTATGTGGCGATACATGACCCATGCTTAGCCAAATGACCAAAGAAAAAATATATTGTAAATAAAGTCAACAGGACAAGAAACTGTATTATCAAAATACAATGTGGTAACATTTATATGTTTTTTTCAATTCCATATTTTTGTCATTTTTATGCAGGTGCAAAGAGGGCTACCATGGTGTACGTTGTGACCAGTTCTTACCGAAAACTGATTCTGTACTATCTGATCCAAGTAAGTGCGCACTCCTTTATCTACCACGATACTATGAATTCATGCTGTTGTTTTTTTTTTATTTTTATTTATTATTGTGTAATTTAGGGATGAGTATTCAGCACTTTTTAGTAAATTTGAGAGATTTTGCAGCAAAACGTATTCCATATGAGTCTATGGTATTAAATAATATAGTCAATTCAGTAAAAAATAAAAAATTGTTACAGTATACATATCTATCTATTTTATATGGAAACCTATGAACTATGGTACAGCATGTACAAAATAAAGCACACAGCTCACTCACGGAAATCTGCGATGTTAGTTGAAACACTGTCCTTCCAAGAGCTCCCATTGCACGGACTACACGATCCTCAACGGCTTTGGTATAAATTGTTATATAAGAAAAAAATCCAACATCCGATAGATCGAAATGAAAAAAACAGAACTTTTAATTATGTAAACATTTTACAAAAATGGGGAAAAAAAAAGAAGCCCCCATATGTGACAGGAGTGCTGGCTTATGCGTTTCGGGGAGATGTGTCCCCTTAGTCATGATTAGGACACTAGGAAATAAGTGAAGAATATGCAGATCTGTTTCCCAATATGTAAATAGGGAAACGGTGCCTCTGTATGTTGCCCTCTAGGGCAAGCTCCCTTGAACATCATGTCCGACTTTCCCACAAGTCTTTGCGGCAATGATGCAGGATTTTGCCAAGTCAGTATCCCAGCTGTGGACAGCACTGTTTCATTCTGATTGGATCTCATCAGCACAGCCTAGGGAGCAAAGGCTTGTGGGAAAATCGTGTATGATGTTCAAGGGAGCTTTCCCTAGAGGGCAGCATACAGAGGCACTGTTTCTCTATTTACACCTTGGGAAACATATTTGCATATTCTTCCCATAATCCCTCACAGTGGAGCTAAAATGGCTTTGTAAGACTCCACACACCTGACAAGGTGGTCTCTCCCCAAGGAGTGACCTTATCCCTTTAACCTAGGAAATAAGTGTAAGATAGGCAGCAGAAGGTTAATTATAACATAGAATTATAATATTATTATAGTAACTGGAATCCCTTATTATAGAACTGTATGTCAAAACCTGAAAATAAGAATGTGATCTGTTACGCATTCGATAGGAAATTGACTCTGCTTTCAATTCCAAGGTGATAAATCCATTCCCCAGAGGGATTAGGAGTGATACCCAGAGTCACCGCAGGTAAACAGTGATATTGGCAAAAGAGCAGAGGATGACACAGTCATTAGAAAGCAAACTGCTGATAATAACTCTTCAAGGATCCTATGAGGATAAACAAATAAAACCAGGAATAAACCTGCTGTATCTGTCATGCAAAGCAAATATCAATGCATGCTATATGTCAGCCTTCAAAAGAAGAATTCACAATGGACATAATAGAAGAAGGCACAATAGGAATGCGCTCGAATACTTTATGTTGGTCAAAGAATGAACAGTTCACATTTCCGTAGATTTTTATTGACATTTCATGGGGGGGGGGGGGAAAAGTGTATTTTTTCTGACAGCTGTCACAACACATAGAATTAAAGTGAACCTTGTCTGGTTGAACATGGTGTCTGATCTACAGGCATCAGTATATAGAGCAAGAACGGAGTAGATTGATATTTTGTTATGTAGCAGATAGAAATGAGCGAGTAGTATTCGATCGAATACCTCGCTCCCATGGGAATGCGTGTAAGTGGCCGAACACCAAGGGGTTAAGCGCATCGAATATTCACTGCGCTTAACCCCTTGGTATTCGACCGCTTACACGCATTCCTATGGGAGCGAGGTATTCGATCAAATACTACTCGCTCATCTCTAGCAGCAGATTAATTTTTATTTCTTTACAGATAATGGTAAAGGTATCTTCACGCTTAGCATGTTAGCTAGACCTGTGACACAGACCATGGGTGTAACTACCGTGGTAGCAGGCATAGACTCTACTATGGGGCCCAACAACTAATGGGTTAAATTTTCACCGAGACCTAAGGAACTAATAGAGCTAACTACTGGGACAACATAATGCCTGCATATGACATCATTATAATTACTTTCTCATATGTTGTATTGTCAAAATACACACTCTCGATACACACACGATCTTTTTGTGTGTGAATTATCCATCTGCTATGATATCATAATGGGCATTATCTCTGTACCGTGACATCACTGTGTGCATTATTGCTGTATTGTGACATCACTGTGCGCATAATCCTGGTACTGTGACAACACAGTGATCATTATCCCAAAACTGTACTTTATCTGTACTATAAAAACCCCATATGTGTTATCACCATGTGTAAAGGAGAATTTCAAATTCTGAAACTTCTACTTAAAGAGAACCTTTCATTTCCTGAAAGATGTGTGATATTTAAGGTTGAGCCGATCTTGAGATTTAAGTATCGTTTTTAAAATCCGATTTTCGATCATTTTCCAGCCGATCCCAATTGTGAAATTTGCTCATCGCCGATCGGGATCCGATCTTTCCCGATCGCTCAACCCTAGTAATTTAATGTATGTACACTGGGGTTGAGGCGATCTTGAGATTTCAGGATCGTTTTTAAAATCCGATTTTCAATCATTTTCCAGCCGATCCCGATTCTGAAATTTGCTTGATCGGGATCCGATCGCTCAACCCTAGTGGTATTATGTACCGCTAGAAAGCCAATAGTGCACTGATCTCAACACATTGTCCGCTTTCCCGGTATGTGCCCTGGTGCTGCAGATATTGGTGCTGTTAGTTTCGGCACCACAGTCTCTCCACTGTCAGAAAGGCGGGCCTTACAGCCTAGTGTCATCATTAGGCCGTGAGGAATGCACGCCCAGCAGTAAAAAGCTATGGAAGAATACTCTTGAGGAAGGGGTCTTCCTCCAAGCCCAGCAATGACATAAGACTGTAAGGCTGCTTTCTCACAGTGGAGAGACATCGGTGACAAAACTAACAACACCAAATATGTCCAGCAATGGGGCACATACTAGGAGTGATGTGCTATTGGCTTTCTAGTGGTATGTAATACCGTACATCTTTCGATATGAAAGGTCTTTTTTAAGGTGGTAATGATAGAGTGGGGTCCCGTTACAAGTTTGCCCTGCCAGAGCATGTTCTGTACATATAAACAAAGGGTGCAAACTATATATGAATGCATGATCAAGGCCTTATTCACACAGAAGTTAAAAATGGCTGTTTTTGTAACAGTCGGGAAATTGCCCCTCTTAAAACACATTGGGGCATTTTGATGAAGACTAGTATTATTAACTGATGCACATTTGAGTCATTTGCCTCTGGGGGAAATATACAACAGCTCATAGTTTCTGGTGTAGATTATGACACTCTAAATCTGGTGGGGACAATGGTCCTTCCTCCTGCCTGACCTTGCCACGCCACAGAAGTAAGAAAGTCAAATTTTTTTGTGAAAAATGCCAGTTTTCAGTATGTCCGATATGTGAATGTATATTCATAAATATGAAAGGTCAATACTTTATTATTATTAACATAACATGTATACTAATGCAACCAATAATGGTTATGAAAACCAGAAATCTGATATATCATACTCTGTATAAAATTATAGCTCTAGAGAGAATTCTATAAAATTTAGTTTTAACCTCCTACCAGTCCTAGTTGATGTCATTGTACTCCGTGCTTAAGACGATCTAGAGTAAGCCTAGGATTTACTTAATGCTGTTCAAGTTCGCAAAGAGTTTTCTTCGTATTTCAACTCACCTCTTTAATGCAAAAACTAAAGCACTTAAGTTGGGTTGTGGCCAAATTGGTGGCTTATAGGAAAATTTCCCTCATAACAGCTGACATTTCATGCCACTTTGAGGACCTTAAGTGTCATGAAAGTGTAAGCAATCAGAGATGATTTTGCCTAATTAATTATGCCGGGTAGAGATTTACTGAATAACTCCTAATGCTTCACATAAGACATCTGCTTGAAATCACTTGTAAGAAGGTTCGACATGCTGTTGCCTGCTGCTTGTCAGGTAGATTGTGAATAGATGACCTTTAACCATTATTACCTATAATCATGAAAATAAATTGTGGACTACAAAGATTCTTTGAATGCTACCGTTTCAGCCAATAAGTCAAGTTCTTCACAACTTGTATGGCTATAGACTGTAGAATGGAGTAGAATATCTGGGCTTTAGCTAGAAAATTGCTACCATTCACCGTCTAAGCCTTGCCAGTTTCTATTCTTATTGATGTCATATTTGATGTATTCCATTCCCAAAAAGATATCTGTCCATATGAGATCACATGCACAATGGTAGTTGGACTGTTACAATCCTCCAAACAATATTTGCCCATTTTGTACAAAAGATATTCCAGTGTTGAGTATGCCCATATTGTCATGGTCTAATGGACATGGAAGAGCTTTTCACGGGATGCTCTATGGTAATACAGAATCTAGTACTGTTCCAGGCTCTTCTTTAAAGAGGACCTTTCACCATTTTGCCCACAGGCAGTTCTATATACTGCTGGAAAGCTGACAGTGCGCTGAGTTCAGCGCACTGTCAGCTTTCCCGATCTGGGCCCGGTGTGAAGAGCTTACGGTCCCGGTACCGTAGCTCTTCTATGGTCAGAAGGGCGTGTCTGACACTCAGTCAGAGACGTCCTTCTTCACAGCACAGCCAATCGCGCTGTGCTGTGAGAGCCGGGAGGAATGCATGATCTGCATGATCTCCGTACCGGTACGTTCTGTCAGAACTAGGCAACCACTATCTGGACGTATATACTCTATGGGCGGTCCGGAAGTGGTTAAAATATAACTTTTATTAATTGTCTCTTAGGCTAAAAACGTCCACAAACACTACGCCTAAAACACCCGTATAGGTTACAATTACTGGATAGGATAAGGTAACCCCTTCCCCTCTGCAAATATACAGCCCTACATTCATAAACTATGTCAGTGAGGGTCAGCAGTGAAAGCAATAGTGTAATAATACGCTCCACCATTCAAATTCAGCCCACAACTGCTAGTGAGTGGCTGAAAACTTTTAAATTTCCTGGCACAACACTATAATATATTTATGAGCCGTATTAACTTTGTAGCAACCATAACGGGTGAAATTGGAAGAACATTACAGCTCTCAGATAAAATCAGTGCTGTTAAAGGCCATATAGAACAAACAACCCTGCCATAGCAAATGAAGACAGCACTAGTAGTGTGATATCCTAAAGGTTACTAATGGATATCGCTGCTGCCTCTAAATCAGCTTAACCCCACATTGACCGCAAGGATAGATAGAATATGGTATTACTCCTCCTAAAGGGTGTAGCCTATTTTTGAACGCCACACTCTTTGTATCACAGTGTACTCAGTGGTAAAGTGGACGGCAAAGTAGTTGGCTCCTAGTACACAAGTAACGCCCCAGGAACAACCAGGATACCGATATTAAAAAGTCGATGTCCAACAAGCACTACAACAATCTGCCACAGGCTAGCAGTAAATATATATGGGCTCTACGTGTTTCGCCTGTATATAAACAGGCTCATCAGGAGCTAGATAGATTGTTACTAGGCACAATGACCTCCTTGTCTCAATGTAAAGCACTACAATCGATGTGCAGTTATAACTGCAATTCCTGAGGCACTAATGGTGTACCCCAGTACTTAGAGTGTCTGATGTCTTGCCTCTATGCTCGCACCAATATATAGTACCAAGCGTATCGAGGCCACACCCCCATTTCACTGACTGACGGACAAGCAGCCAATCACATATGTCTCAGCCTGCCTAGCCCATCCTCATCCCTCCGGAGACGTCCCTCCATTCTCCTGTCCGATCAGCTGATCAAGGAAATCACATGATCGCTCGTCATGAGCGAGTACAATTCGATTGAATACCTCCCCGTCATAGGTATTCATGTAAGCGGCCAAACACCAAGGGGTTAAACGCATCAAATATTCAATGAGCTTAAGCCCATGGTGTTCGGCTGCCTACACGAATACCCATGACGGGGAGGTATTCGATTGAATTGTACTCGCTCATCTCTAAAAGGGATCACATATCCAAGTAAAAACCAGAGGTATCATTCTTTTGGTTTAGGTAACCTATGGGTCTAGGATTGTTGTGGTGTCGTGTCCACATATATTGAGGAACTGAACCTGAGGACAGAGAGTCATGGGGTTTTTTGCTTTCCCCTGGATCAACACTGTAGGGGACTGTAAGGTTAAAGGTTGGACTTGATAGACTGATGTCTTCATCCAACCTCATCTACTATGTAACTATGTTTAGAGGACCCCACATCCTGCCATGGCCCCAACTTAACCCATTTGAAAAAGTTCTGGTTGGTAGGAATCCAGTCTCAAACAAGAATTTCTAACTAATGGATGTATTGGTGGAGGGGACTGCAACTACTAAACCAGCATTTTTATTGTAATGAGAGAACAAACTAGGCATCACCGTTTCTGAAACTGAGCAAATTCTGAGCTATTCTCATGGCTACTCTCTTGTGCTCTTTATCACTATAAACCTCTGACTGGGTGGTACAAAATACATGAACTACTATTGGCATACAAACTTGCTGGCCATAACAGTTGTTGGAAATACCTAAGTTAAAGGAGTTGCCTGGGATAACCACTTTTTTTTAATATGAGGCTGGAGAAGATGAAAAAAAAATCCTCATACTCGCTTGACCCTGGTGCGCTGGTGTCTCTCGTGGTCTGGTCCAGCTGATCCAATGTTCAGGGGTTTTTTTTCAGTTTTTTTTTTTCACCTTCCTTGACCTCATATTAAAAAAAGTGGTTATCCAGTACAACCTGATTAGACCAGGGCTCATGTGGTGTAAACCCTGCATTTTACAGTCTAGAGAATTCCATCCACCCTTGGCGGAAAATTTGCACAGTGGACATGCTGTGACTTCCAAAATCGCTGGTGATTTCCCTATAGGTATAATGGAAGCAGAAAGTCTGTACAGGACACCTCTTCAAACTTTCTGTGAAAAGCACTGATGGAAAAACCACGGGAAAAAAAAGTGGTTTTTTTATGCGGTTCACGACGTGGAGTAACCTTAAGTTAGCTTATTTTCACACTTGTGTTGGACTTGTCCTTTGATCATTCAGTCCTTGAATCAGATTGAATAAGTCATCTGTGATCCTACTGTATAGATATAATTATATTTTCTAAGCCTTGCAGTGGTTACTAGAGATGAGCGAATAGTATTCGAAACTAGAGTTTCGAATACCTCGCTCCCATAGGAATGCATGGGAGCAACTGTACAGCAAGGGGTTAAGAGGCCGGCACTTAACCCCTTTCTGTACGGCCGCTCCCATGCATTCCTATGGGAGCGAGTTATTCGAAACTCTAGTTTCGAATACTGTTCACTCATCTCTAGTGGTTACACATCCTCAGGTTTTCAATACACTTATTAACTGCAGCGAAAACCTTAATTCCTCTAACGTAGCTCCAAAACAAACCTCTCACGCTCACAGAATGGACTCTCAAAGTAAACCAATTATGAAGATACGAGGAAACCCTAAGGCTAAGGCCCCACTGGGCGGAAACACAGCAAAAAAACACAGTGTAAAAAATGCAGAGAAAACGCTGCGTTTTATGTTGCGGAAAAAAACGCACATGTATGTGCGGTTTTCATCGCGTTTTTCAGTTTTGTGCTGTGGAAATTCATATGAGTTTCTGTTGAGTGTTTCATCGTGTTTTTGCTCGAGTTAGCCTTAGCCTCAACCAAGCAAAACAGTGAGTTTTTGTCTGTGGATTTTGATGCTTTTCCAAAGCGTTTCTGTGGAGTTTCCACAACACATTTATCATGCTGTGTTTTTGCTGCGGTTTTCACACTCTCCATAGAAATCTATGGAGGAAAAACTCAGCATTTCTGCAACTATAATTGACATGCTGCGTTTTTGAAAATCGCGAACGTTTTTGAAAAATGCAGCTTTTCTGCAGCATTTTTTTCCCCAGCAGTGTGGGGCTAAGATTAGACAAAATTACATTCACTATGCTGATACTGTAAAACGCTGCGTTTCCCCAATGCCCCAAATCGCTGCATTTCCGCCCAAGGGGCCTTAGCCTAAGTTGGGCTTAAAGGAAACATATTCACTTTTTAAAAGTCGGGATTCAGTGAATTAACTTCCAAAAGTTTGATGGCCACATCTGTATTTGCTATCCTAGATAGAATTTAAAAAAAAAAAAAAAAAAAATCTTGGACAACCTTAACATTAAACTGCGGACATCTCTCAGTAAAAAAAATCACCGACACTTTGCCACTAACTAACTAGCTAACTAACTAGTCCATCATCACATGAAAAAAAAAAAGCGAATTAAAATTGATGGACAATTGGAAACCATACTGTCTATAGTATCTAGAAAAATTTTGAAATTCTTTTTCATTTTAATGAAAAAAAAGGCAGTTGAACAAGTCATTGAATTGCTTAATATGTTGTTAATTCAGATAGTAAAGCACAAGACATATAACTTATCCTTGTTATTCCATTACCCTTTGCCATCATTACCACAGTCTATTTTCTGGTGTATAGGTCATTATTAGATGTCAATGTTGGATTTAATTGTTAATAATGATCCATAATTATGTTTACATTAGCGTTAACAAACCCCATAGATATAGCACTGACTGCACGCGGGGTCAGGAGAAGCTTTGATTACCGATAAACATGACTACATTCGTGTTCCTTCTAACTTCATCAATGTACAGTAGCGTCTACATGGGAGTTGTAAAGCGCTTAGCGCCCATTGGGAATTCGGTACGTCACTGGTAAAGTCACTTGTCATTTATTCCCGGTAGATGGGAAATGACACAATGTAAAATGAATTGGGTGAACATTGAAGTCCTTGTCTTATCTTAACATCATAAATTCGCGAAAGTTTATTTATTTAGTATTAGATTTGCATTACCATCCAAGCTCCGAGCCAAGAAGCTGGAGCCTCGCTGAAGAATTGTTGTACTTGTGGGTACTGATCCGATGTCCTTTTACATTGTTTTATTTTTCCAGCCGTTGTTTGTTTATGGGTTTTATAATTCATTTAGTGACCTGGATATAACAAAAAACTCTTCTTGGGAGTTATTGACTTCCAGCCAAGGTATTTGATGGCCTCAGCGGGAAAGTTAAGTACCTCATTTTGAATTACAACTAGCAGAAAGTGGAAAACTAAGAAAACGCTAGGAATGCTGCCACCTTGTGAGCCTCCGATATACGAAGCATTAAAATCAAGATATTCGACTATTAGAAATTGTGATCATGAATAAATCTGGATCTCGATTGTGGAAACTTACAATACAGATGAGTTTTCTGTTTTGATGTTGCTGAATAGGGTATAGAGCTATAGCATGGAAGACAACGAAAGACATAGATAGAGTCAAGTCAACACTCTGTGTAAGTGTCAGGGTAGGGGGTTGCTAGGTGGGGTGGCATAGGCACACAAGTCCAGTTTCTTTAGTCCAAAAACAAAGGTAGAGTTCACTCAAAAAGGTAGTGCAGCAACAAAAGGAAACAATACAAAAATAAATACCTGCCCGGCTAGGCTCTAACTAAACATAGAATAGGTTACCACACCTAGAATAACAGAAAAGCCAGTTGAGTCATTCAGGACACAGCTCCAAAAATATGACCTCTCTCTTTGGCTCTCCAGCCAAGCTCTGCCCACAGTCTGCTGCTGGAGCTGACTTCTTAAGCCTCCTTGATGAGGAGACTCTGCAGCTAAGTCACCCAGTAACCAGAACTCTGAAATAACCCTCAGCAGACAATAGTTATCTGCTGAGAAACATTCCTTCTGGAGTTTTCTCATCTCACCCACCATAGTAGTCTGGGTGAGATGTACACCCCCTCCATTACCTGACCAGCCATCGGCTTACAGTAAGATATAGTACAACTATATTTGTACTACATGTTGCTATTTGGAAATGTGTGGAAATGAAGATGATAGCTTAGTGGTTAGGCAACAAAAACACCTTATGTGATAGATCTCTATACTAAATGTAAATTTCACATCAGAGTCACCATTGATGAACAGATGAGATTAGACATGTATGCTACAGTGTACGGATTAGCCCAAAACTGTACATTTAACAAATATCTATAACCCTAACTATAAAAACAAGTCCAACTTGCCCAAAGCACCTAATTCTGGAGCTATTATCACTCCTTAAGGAGAGATCACCTTCACAGGCGTATGGAGACTTACAAAAAAATCCGTTTTAGCTCCACTGGGGGATTATGGGAAAAATATGCAAATCCTTAAGGAGTGATAATATCCCCAGAACCTGGTCTAAAATTCTCTCATCTCTGCTAAAACTGATTTCCCTACGCTCTGCTGATGAGATCCAACCAGGTTAAAACATCGCTGTCCACTGCTGGGATTCTGTTACTTTAGGTATAGAAATACTGGTTTGGCTAAACCTTGCATCATAGCATCAAGGCTTGTTGAAAAAGTTGAGCATGATGTTTAAGCGGGCTGCCACTAGAGGGCCACAAGCAGAGGCACTGTTTTCCTATTTACATCTTGGAAAACAGATTTGCATATTTTTTGCAAAGCACCTAACTAACAAGTAGTATTCGATCGAGTAGGTATTTGATCGAGTACCACTCGCTATTCGAATAGAAAAGTTCGATGCAGAACCAGCATTTGCTGGCCGAATGCGATACAGTCGGCCAATCAACGCTGGTTCTTCTCCTACCTTTAGAGGTCTTCTCCGTGCAGCTTCCCCGCTATTTTTCCATTTTATAGAGCCATATGAGGGCTTAATGTTGTGGGACAAATTATATGCTGTACTGGTGCCATTTAATACTCTGTGCAACTTACTGGGAAGCTGAAAAACACTGTGTTTGTGCTACTGGGGTCGGGTTGAATTGCAGTAAAACTGCGTCTGTGCTACTTTCTTTTGGGTAGTGTTTTTACAGCTTTCACCCTGCAGCCAAAATTACATGTCACCTGTATTCTATGGTTCGGTACGATTCCAGGGATAATAAATTTACAGTGTTTTTTTTATGTTTTAACCCTTTAAAAAATATATAATTTTTGGAAAAAAAATCACTATATTCTGCCACCCATTTTTCTTGTTTCCCTGCATAGGGATGAATAAGACATTTTTTATTTTTTTTTGTGGGCCCAGATGTTCTTTTTAGTTTTTCCATTTTGGGTAATGTTTGATGATTTAATTGCACTGATAACAGTATGGGGGCATGAGGACTGACCCTGGGGATGTTTTTTTTCTTCTTTGCTTTGGGGGCATCACAGCACAATGCATGATCAGAGTGAACTATGATTGCAAGCATTAGCTTTGGGACTCCACTGTACAATACAGCGGCAGCCATCTTTAAAGACCCAACATTCTCTGTCATAGTATGGCACATGTCGGGAAAGAGTTAAGTTGTATGAGTTGAACTTTTCAAACATATTTTGCTTGTTCACCCAAATGTGTATGTGTTCTGAATGAAAAGCTATTGCCAGACACTTTGGCCAGCTTGTTTCCTCTAATCTAAGACAATTGATACAGCATCTGCCACCGGGGAAAGTTGGGACACCCCCACATGCATAATATAATTAGCATTAGACTTCAGGGGGTCAAAAATATGGTTAAGCACTCTAAATTCTTATGAAATAATGTTAATGTAATATCACAACATTCTAGCAAGACCATTGTCTGCAATACTCAACAAATGAGTGTCCACAAATAGATGCACATCACAAATCGCATTTGAAAATGCTGGTCATCTTGTGGAACACATATCATGACATGTCCAACAAAGTGAACCTCAACAGTGATAAAATCATCTATGGACTATGGTACAGGCTGTAACGCTAGTTAAAAACATGAACGATAAAGAATTAGATCAAGAAATAATTATATTTACTAAGTTATTCGAGGTATCAATGAAATGTGGAAAGGTGCTTAAGGGTAATGCCCTGTATGGGAAGCGAAAAATGGCTTACATTGTTATTTGCAATATTTAATTACGTATTATCATAGTGCATATGAATGAATGAATGAATGAATGAATGAATAAGAATAAAACATTTTTCCAATATTATTTTTGCACTTTTAAACAAAAGTAAAACAAAAAAATTAATTGAGAAAAAAAGGTTTTGTTCGGCTCTGTCTGCTGTTTATCTTCTCCCAAAGTGATGTATTGCAGATCTAATGATTCATGATAGATACATTTAGCATTCATTCTTCTATTCTGTTTGCAGTTTACAAGGTTAAAAACTAAAAGCTATAAAATATTTACATATATCTGCCTCTGGGTTTCTGTCAGTCATTTGATTAAAGGACCACAAAACCCCAGAATGGAAATTTAAGCAACGACAGCAAACAAACTGCTCTTGGAGAGACTTCCCTACTGCAACCCTGTGAAAGGAACTACCCAAAGCACATAGTGAAAATCTATAGAGAAAATGTAAGATATATATATATATATATATATATATATATATATATATATATATGTAGTTAGTAAAATTAGATAATATTTACCAGTACATGTTAAGCGGTCTTAGCAATAACAACCTATTAGCAAATAAAATGCACTAAAAACAATCTGCAAGGTCAAGGTGACACAAAATGCATTGCAACGTTATATGAAAATAGCAATGTAATTATTATTATCTCCAGCAAGACAGAATATGTTACAAAGAACATAGATGGAGAACTACCAAATCTGTCCAGTATAATGTAATGGGTTTGGTTAAGAGATATTGCATTGGTGTCTTGTCTTGGACATTATATATAAAAAGAAGGAGGGCTAAAAGCCAAAGTCCACAGATACACCACAATGCAGATATTACTTTATTATAGCCATGCTTGTCCATATCCATAACTATTATGTTCATGCTTCATGCTTGTCCAGTTGGATGTAGTTGGCTATACATGTCCAAGTATATGTATCACTAGTTTAAGGAACAGCATATTGTCATGATAGATTAACACAAAGTGATTTTCTAACTGTGCTATTTGTGTCCTTAGTCATCTCGTGAAGACTAGAGATGAGCGAGTAGTATTCGATCGAGTAGATATTCGATCAAATACTACGGTATTTAAAATACTTGTACTCGATCGAGTACCACTCGCTATTCGAATGGAAAAGTTTGATGCAGAACCAGCATTGATTGGCCGAATGCTATACAGTTGGCCAATCAACGCTGGTTCTTCTCCTAGAATGTTGTGATATTACATTAATAGAGATGAGCGAGTAGTACTCGATCAAGTAGGTATTTGATCGAATACTACGGTATTCGAAATACTCGTACTCGATCGAGTACCACTCGCTGTTCGAAGTTCGATGCAGAACCAGCATTGATTGGCCTAATGCTATACAGTTGGCCAGTCAACGCTGGTTCTTCTCCTACCTTTAGAAGTCTTCTCCGTGCAGCTTCCCCGCGGCGTCTTCCGGCTCTTCATTCACTCTGCCAGGCATCGGGCCTGGGCAGAGCCAACTGCGCATGTCCGCTTGTACTGCAGGCATGTGCAGTCGGCTCTGCCCAGGCCCAATGCCTGGCAGAGTGAATTCAGAACCGGAAGACACTGCATGGAGAAGACTTCTCCGAGGATCCAGCCCGACCATCACTCGTGGACTTGGTAAGTGTAATTTGATCGAATGTTGCCTACCCCTGAAACGAGTATTTTTCCCCCATAGACTATAATAGGATTTGATATTCGATTTGAGTAGTCGAATATTGAGGGGCTACTCAAAACGAATATCGAATCTCGAACATTTTACTGTTCGCTCATCTCTAATGAAGACGTGTGTATTAAACCACTTCATGTATTTATAGCATGCCATGTTATTGTGTTAAATGAATACATTTAGTTATATGGTTATGTCCAAATATATGAATCACAAGTTAAGCAACTTGATTTTGTGATAAAATTTCACAATGTGATATGCAAAAAAACATATATTTGTCTCTATGTGCCCACCCAAGTGCTTTTGTTAGCTTGTTGTAACGTTGTGTTGAATTGATCTCATGAGAAAGAAGAGTATTTAACTAATGTTGAGAGATCGGGATCGGAAAAGATTGGATTCCGATTGGCGATCAAGTAAATTTCACGATCGCGATTGGAATTCTGATCCCGATCTTTTCCAGTGGGATCGAGGTCAGAGGTTATCTCAAGATTGGCTCAACCCTAAAAGTGACTTTTCCCAGAGAAAAGCATTGACTAGGGTTGAGGATCAGGATCGGAAAAGATTGTATTCTGAACGGCGACAATTGGGATCGGCTGGAAAATAATCGGAAATCGGATTTTAAAATAGATCCTGAAATCTCAAGATTGGCTCACCCCTATTTTTAACCAAATTGGAGAGCAATTAAGAGTAGACACATCTGTAAAAATATAATATTATATCTTAATCATCTTAATAAGATGATTAGTCACAATCTGCCTACGTATGGCACCCCTGACAGATGTTAAATAGACTATTTATTCTCCTCCTGTCTAAGGGTGCATTCACATGATGTCGTTTGGCATGTAATGTGGCACGTAGATGCAAAATCACGACCGCAACATAGCGCCGTGTATACGATCCCCACTCCCATTGAAATCAATGCGAGCGTATACTGCCCGCAAAAGCTCCCGCGGCGTCTACGTGCCACATTACGTGCCAAAAGACATTGTGTGAATGCACCCTAAGGGGGCTGTAACAGGTTTCCAAGCCTCGACAGCACAACCTATATGTAAGTCATTCTGGGCTACCTTCACCACATTATAATGTGCCCAAAAGCCTGTTTTAATTTTAACCATTTGTTACCTTCACTAAAGAGCATAGCAATTTGTCTTTTAACCTGAAGGTGATATACTATTACTGCTACAATTGCAACAATGAGACTCAGCTTAATATTGGACCTGACCATCCACTGATGCATATTTATTAACACTGACATACTTTGTGTCATTATGTGTTACTGTATTACGCTTTTATTACTTTTTATTATCTGTTACTATTTATTAATACTTTTTATTACATTATTTTATTCTACGACATTTCTTTTAATTTTATGTAACTATTGTTGTTTATTGTCTGTACATTTAGTGGCCCGAGGAAGACGCCAGCTCGGCGTCGAAACGCGTAGCCATTCCTGTGCCATTCCTGTCTGTCTTTTGGAACCATTAAATGAATAATTATTTTATTTTTGGCCTCCTTGGACTTCTTTTTTCACATTTATACACTATATTGTGCAGAGTAAAATGATTCCATGGTATACAGTATGTATATTTTTATCTTGTTTGTTTCTCGTGTGCAGTAAATTCTAAGGCAAAGATACAAGAAAAATTCCATGCACATCATTTTCTTTGCTTCTGTATTTTGATTGCCTTCTGTGCTCATGTGTAACTTTCCATTTATCCCTTAGATTTTACACCCTAATCCTTCCCCTGTCAATCTTTAAAATGAGTGAAATACAGTATGCTAAAATGTCCTCACAATACAGTAGCTAGATGAGAATCTACCAATGTCTCTACGTCTTCTTTTTAAATAATTCTATCAAGTGCCTTGAAAAAGGTGGCAATAGAAAAACCGTTCTGTTGCACAGTATGGATAAAAAATATACAAGCATATAAAGCTTAACCAAGGTAGTGGACGTGGCAGAAGTGTTGTCCCACACCTCCCCGTTTGTCTGCTCTCCCAGGTCTCTTCCGGAGTTGTGCGGAAGCCACTGATTGTCCTCAGCAGTCATGTGACCACTGAGGCAAATTAGCAGACTCAGCAGGTGTCAAGAAGACAACCCATGATAGTGACATTTAGACCCTTTGCTGACTGGCCTCATCGGACATTACTAAAATACAATGGCTAGTTTACTTTTTGTTCTCCAAAATTAGAATGAATTGAATTTCCTCTACACCTCAAAATGGATTCTGTGATAATGAGATAACTACCGACAAGTGATCTCTACAGAACAGGAAAGTGTTAGCATTTTATTAGGCCAGAGTGAATCTGCAAGATTTCATAATACTGTTCTACAGCCAAATTTAACATGTTTCTTAACAACCTTAAATAGAATATTAAATAGACATCTTCAACTTGACTTCAATGGATTCCATGACTTTTTTTTATGATGTGGCATGCTAAGATATTTAAGTAAGTGAAAGTTACACCTTTATATAGCTAGTGATGTGATAAACTGAACAGACTATTCTTACAAAAATATGTAACTTCTTTTGACTAAATACATGTTACACACATGTACTTCAATGCCCCATATCTGAAAATTCAGTAAAATCTAATATTTGTAAATTTAAGTAACTTAACCATTGCACTAATTATTGATGTGCAAACTAGTTTTCCTCCATGGAGAATCTGAAAAGATTTGCATATTTTTTTTTTTCCTGTTGTTCTACAGATTCACTAACAGCTGGATCCTCGTTAGAAAAATTAGAATTAGTTTTGACTAAGAAAGGCATAGGAAGACAAATATAATCAGTTTCCTGGCAATATTCTTAAGGACTTTTTGTAGCAGTAGTGATTGATTTTTAACCATTCAGTGACAACTGAGACGTTTCATCACTTCAGACTTCATGCACACGTACAAAAATCACTGTATAGCCTTGTTCCTAAGGGACCTTTATTATTATATTGATAAGCTTCCATATAATGTTTGGTTCTTGTCTTTATATGTGTTAGAGACCTGATGCACAAAATAACTCAGTAAGTTCCAGGTAACCAGGAACCCCAGGTACTGAGGCAAAAACAGTCCTGGGTGTGCTATGTTCTCCTACCCGGAGAGGTACCAGGCCCCTGAGTTCTTCCTCAGACCTCCTGATGGTGGAGATAGACTTGGTAGAATCTGAGGCCCAGGCCCACAACTGCCTAGAGAGCGACGCACACCCAGCAAACCCCAAATAAGAGGCCCCAGAGGAACCCAGACAACAACCTGAGAGTGGTCCAAGAGAGCAGGATGGACTGGAGTGCTGATGAGCAAGAGCGTAATCCATGGAGGTAACGCAGATACCCAAGAAGCAAATACATGGTCAAACAAGCAGAGTCGATAACTAGAAGTCATGTGGTAGCAGAAAGCAGAGGTAGGAGCGAAGTCAGGGAAGCCGAGTCATACACAAGAGGTCAATGGAGTAGCCAAATCAGGATCCAAAGGGAGGTCAGGTGGAAGCCAAAGGTCATACACAGGAGGTCAGGAAGGTACCAAATCAGGATCACGGAGGAGAGGTCTGTAAGGCAAACTGGGTCAAACAATCCAGGGAATCCAAGAGCAGGGACAGGAGGCAGGTGACAGGGAGCAGAAGAGACATTTTATGTGAGGAAGCTGATATCGTGAGTGAATAAATATCCAAAATTCAATAACTGTTTCCATATTGAATACATTTGTCCTGTTAAAAATACTTAGTCCCCATCCTGTGGATAATGGTGTTTCATTCACATGGAAAAGGCATAGGGGACACTGCAGCTGATCCTCCAGTAGGACTATTAACCCAATCCTGTGGGAAACCAAACAGTGGGACAACCACTTTCACATATGATAATCTGGCAATAAACTGTACCAGCTAACTGTATCAAGTCGAATGACAACCAATAATAATAAATATCAAGGCATGAATTATAGAGACCAAGGATAGTTTGTCAGTCCAAGGCCCATTTTTCCATCACGCCTTGTCTGGCATTATGTGTACCCTGATTCTTGTCATTATTGGTTGCTGCTGGGGTTGATGCATTTTGGTGCTATAGTCCAGAATTTATCTTAATATGGAAAGGGTTACACAATATCTAGGGTTGAGCGATCGGGATTGGAAAAGATCGGATATGGAGTAAATTTCACGATCAGGTTCCGATCCCCCCTAAACAAGAACGGGAACGGAATTACAATCCCGATCGCTCAACTTATCTGCACAGAACCACTGCCACTTCCCATTGTTCTTGGTCCTCTCCTCTCTTTCACACGCCTGCAGAGCGCCGTACGTGCCCCGCCTCCCTAGGCTAGTGTTACAGATGCTGGGAGAAGGCGGGGCTTGTGGCTTAGGAGAGTGTTTGTGGGTACTGGGAGGGGAGACGTGAGGGATGACCTCATGTATCCCCACCCTATAACCGCCCACACTCTCCTAAGCCACAACAAGTCCCGCCTACTCTCAGCATCAGTAACACTAGCCTAGGGAGGCGGGGGTGTGTATGGTGCTCTGCAGGTGTGTGAATGAGAGAGGAGAGGAGCGGGAGCGGCAGTGGTTCTGTGCAGGTAAGTGGACAGCAGAAGTGTTCAATTTTTGGACTCCACGCTGTGTAGTGAAAAGGATCATTTTTAAAATCAGATTTCGATCATTAAAAAATCCCATTGAGTCGATCTCAAGATCGGCTCAACCCTAACAATATCACATTTTGATGTGAATATTTGTGGTGTTTACTACACTGACTGGATTACACCTGAGTGCAATGTTATTTTCCTATATTACTGTCTCTTACAGTGTTGATCTAGAGAAAGGCAAAGCAACCATATTGGAATGGCTGTGAACCCTTGTTCTTCCACGTTCTTTGTTTCCTGAAAAATGTATAACAATAAATTCCTAGATCAACAACCCATCCTCAGTAGTCTTATACACAGTCCTTTATATGACAACAGCCCATACTAAATCTGTGTTGGAGTCTGGTAAGATGAGAGAACAGTGCTCTTCTCTCTTATGACAAGATAAAATCCACATTTCTTGGATAGGTTCAGTCCTTTTACATGATGAATCGTAAGACCCTTAAGCTTGAGGTGCCCATTGCTCCTACACTACATTAACTTGCTTTTTTGACTGCTGATGCTGCTTTGCAATTTCCATAAAACTACTGTTAGGGCCAACACTGAAACTTTATAGGATGTTTACCATAATGATAAGTTAATGTACTTGTACACAATACTGCATAATCTGACGGTTTCTTCCATGTTATTATTTATCAGCGGAGGCAAATAGATCATCCTCGATGCTTGAAAAAGCTGTATTAAACTTCATATTTTCCGAGCTTTTATGGCTTTATGTGCTGCCACAATAGAGAGAGCAGCATGGCTTTCTCCGTGATGGAAAGCTCATCGTTTGTGATATATTCATCTGTGCATCGAGCAGAACAGTGCTTTGCAGCCCATTAAAAGCTGCCATCCCAACCCTCTCACTTTAGATATATAGACTGGTAATTGAGTGTAGAGAACCATTTGCAGGATTTCCTGGCATGGAAGCATTCACAAACTAAATGACCTGGTTAAAATGTTTCTTAGCATTGACAAGAATATTTCTTTGTTGCGTAAATTTGCTCACTCTTTGTGAATCCTTTTCAAGTCACCTTGGTCATTTTTGTATGTGTCAAGAAAACATTTCATTTTCACTCCTTGCGATAGCTTGAAATTCTAATCTAGAAATTCAGAGAGTCACTCTTGAGCTGTGGAGTCACACTGTACATAAACCAACCTAGAAAAATATTCTGTATGTTAATGTCATGTATGTTTATATATAGTTATGATTAGTGTCCATAACAAGTCTGGATCATCACTTGCTCTTTCCAGTTTCCATCCTCTTCCTGAGTGCATTTCTTTAAACCTAGTCATACGAGGGCTTATTTTTTGCAGGACAAGTTTTATTTTCTTATAGAACCATCCAATTTTCCAAACAGTGTTGCAAACAATACATTACATGGAACCCCCCAACCAAAAAAAAAAAAACATTACTAAACAATTGTTTTTGAATTTTGTTTTTACTTCATTCACCCTTAGGGTTGAGTCGATCTTGACTTTTCAGGATCGATTTTGAAATCCAATTTCCGATCATTTTTCATTCGAACCCGATCTCGATCCCAATTCCGATCCCAATGCAAGCCAATGGGATTTTTTTACTAATCGGAGATTGGATTTTAAAAGCAATCCTATTACTATACAGCATGGCATCTAACAATTGAATGCTTTAATTGTTAGAATCCACGCTGTGTAGTGAATTTTTTTTAATCACTAAGTAGCCAGAGGATTTTTTTTTAATCCTCTGGCTACTTAGTCCCCCCTGGTGTCCACTTACCTGAAGAGATGGCTTGTCCGGTGCTCGGTGTTCTCAGTCTTCTTTGCCTCGCTGCCCCCGCCTCCCAGGTTAGTGTTTAAAGAGCTAGGAAGGCGGGGCTTGTAGCTTAGGAGAGTGTGGGCGGGAACAGGGCGGGGAACCGTGACGTCTCCCCTCCCAGTACCCGCCCACACTCTCCTTACCCGCCCACACTCTCCTAACCTGGGAGGCAGGGGACAGCAAGGCGAAGAAGAACAAGAACACCGGGCACCGGACCAGCCATCTCTTCAGGTAAGTAGCTACTAGAGATGTTAGCTAGTCTCCCATTAGAATGAATGACACGAATCATGTGGAGACAATAGTACTGCTTGATTTGTCTGTACATGATTCGTACAGACACCAGGCAGAAAACACATGGACCCCATTGTAGTCTATGGGACCCATGTGTTTTCATTGATCACTGCTTTTTAATGCGTTCGCTATTCTGTTTGGGGGTCCCCAAGTGGACTCTCCGAATGGAATACCGAACACAGACGTGAATCATAGTTTGACCCTTAAGGCATGGTATGTAAAAGGGGAGTGGCTTAAAATAATTGTTCATTATTTATAATCAAGTAAAACAACCAATTAATTGTAAATTTGATTTAGGTCATAATTGACTAGCCTTACTTTAAAATCTTATGCAAATGAAGCAATTGATGCACTGGGGGTGAGCCTTCAGCCCTGGGACTGCACCTTCTACTCAAGTAGGATGTTGATATCAAAGCAGTGGGAGAATCAACTCTTACTTCATGGGTTGGTGGAGGCAGAAGATGGTAGACGTTGAGTGCCAAGTTCAGGCGAAGCCTAAACTATGTGCAACCCCTGATATGATCGACAGACCCTAAACAAGGCACCACATGCAATCTCAATGTTCATGTGACCCCAAGTAGCTAGTGGGGTTCCGGTCTAATCTCACTTTTTTCCCATTGCTTTCAATGTCTTTTGTTGTGAGTTATCCCGCTGCAGCAAGTTATTAAGTTTAAGCTGTGGATGGCTATGTCTGTACATGATGTATAATGAAGTATACAATAATTTGCGTATGAATAACATAGTTGTCAAATGATCCAGAACCAATATTCATATTACCACCTAGAAGAGGAATAATTCTTGTCAAGGCTGCCCTGCAGGAAAAGAAAAACCCCACAAGTGTTTCGATTTAATCAGGGGGCTTTAAATGGAGCAATCCAATTGTCGTTTCTGTTGACCATGAATATTACAACTTGCATGTGCAGATGATGATGTATCCAAAACTGGAAGCTCTTACAATGGGGGAAAGAAAAATCATTAAAAAATGCAGAATGCGCTAATGGGGTTATGATATTCTATGGCTTACAAGTATTATGAATGCTTATGAATATTAGAGCAAATTGTCTTAGCTATTGCAAGTTGCATTCTAAAAGATCATTATAATATATGTACAGGCTGACATACTGTATGGGAAATATTAATGGTTGCCATTGACACTCTATTACTTTTTTAATATACAGTAGGTTCTGTCATTTACTACAGTAGTCATAGGGATTTTACATCTGCAATATGCATGAAAGCTACCTTGAAGATATTTAATTAAATCAGTCATTAGCCAAAGTATGTTGACTACCTATAAGCTTCAAGCAGAGAGATGTGTCGCCAAAGGCATTAGAAATCTCTTAAATCCATTTCTTGAGGAAAAGATAAAAGCAAGAAAAACTTTCCTTTGGACAATGGTGGCTCTGCCAACCTCCTATGGGGAAGGCACATTGCTAAAATTTGACTCTTTTTATAATTTTATAGCCTTTGATTTTCAATGAAACCTGATTTGAAGTGTAATAATTGGCATGCAGTCTCTTGGGTCCTGACATCAACTTCTAGGCAGCTGTAGGCAGTAGGAACACTTAAAAGATGAGACCCCATGCATCACTGCTTTGATGAAAAGCAGATTAAATAACCGTTAGATACTTTTTAGACTCACTCCACATGATGAAGATAGATTGACGCATATACTTTGCATGCGTTAACCCGTCTTTTGCTCTAATCGGCTCGAACTTGCTATAAATAAACTACTTTATGTAGAGTATTAGCACATGGATTGTGAACAGAACACAGGCACATAAATAAGTTTCATCTAAAGGAACTCTTATTTTTGTCCTTGTATTTGAGATAAGAGGTAATGAAACAATCCTGACATTTCATTAAATTGACTGCCATATGCAATAATGTATAACAATTGTGTGGAAGGTAGCAGCAGTGGTGCAGACCCAACCAGTCAGAGACAAGGATACAAAATGTGCAAGAAACTGGTTTATTTAGAAAAAAAACAGGAAAATAAATAAAATGAGCAAAATAAAATACAACCTTAACTTCAGGCAAAACAATAGGAAACAAAATCCTGCTTGTCTGAGCAGCTAATAATCTAACTATATGTGTGGCTTGCTAACAGCCACATGAATAAACCAATAAGCACGATACAATCTCACCGAACTCAGAGCAAAAGGACAGACCCAGACGCATCCTCTCACTCCCAGGATCTGCCCTGAAGTGCAGGATCTGTAGTCTTTTCTGGTCCCGTAATGAGCCTAGGAACCACACCTGGGGCTGAAGCTTACTCAAGCCCTGCACTGGATCACACATAAGTTAAAAATCTGGGGGGAGATATAGCGAGATTCCAGCACTCTGCTTCTCACCCTCTGACATAGTCTATAAGGTGCTGGTAATATTGTGGATCAGTGGTTGTTAATATGTACTATATACTTATAGTAGCAATGTCCCATGCATTAGTGAAGGACAAAAAGGTAGTTTCTAGGTCCTTAAGGTTGTGACTCCTACTCGGTCAATAAGGAAGAAGAGACCATATTAGTAGGGTTGAGCAATTGGGATTGGAAAAGATTGAGTAAATTTCACGATCGTGATCGGATGGAAAATGATCGGAAATCGGATTTTAAAATCGATCCTGAAATCTCAAGATCGATGCAACCCTAAATATCAGTCTACACCAATGTGGCTGAGATATAGACTATACTACAGCACTCATAAATGATGATGCTCTTAAATGTATTTATTTAACATCAAAGTAGCTTCTGTTCACTTTACAGGTGGTGAAGAACAGGAGGGCAAATAGAAAGAGCCTACTGCATCCATTTTGCCAGCCTGTTCCATTTCCTTTTACCCTCCTGTTCTCCACTCTATTGTGACATTCATAAAGGCCTATTTGTTAGGATGGGGTCCTGCAGGTTCTCTTCCCAGCGCACAGCGCCACCTGCGGGTCAATCCAACTCTCACCCTTGGCATCATGCAGTGAGATGCCTGGAGTCTAAGTCCAACTTTCTGCCCACTGAGCATGTGCAGACCTTTTGGAGGTGCTCAGAGGCTAAGTCCCATTCTTCCCCTACTGAGGGTGCTCAGCCCTTTTGGAGGCGCTCAGAGGCTAAGTCCCATTTTGCCCATACTGAGCATGTTCAGTGAAGTTATGGCCACCCCCCTGTGGGTGGGGACTTGCCTTTTTATAGTGTGAACCGACACCTGCCGGGTGCTCACACTTTGACTTTAATACTTTGAGACAGGAGGTCAGGGCTAGGTTCCAGTGAAAGGCAGGAGCAGTCTAGGGATCTAGTTAGGATTCCTTGGCTCTGCCAGTGGGAATCTGTAAAGCCTATTTGAACTGTAGTTGCTCTATAGCTCCTTGCTGTTGTGGAGCCCTTTATGTTGCTGACCAGGGGTGACACTTAGCCCCCTGGCAGCTTTTGCTGTGTAGCAGGCTGAAACTTTTACTAGCGCCTTTTCCTCTGCTGTGATTTAGCAGAGGTCTGTTGCAAGGCTTCATTCAGCTTCACCCAGCAGCCTTACACAGGTGCACTCTCCCAGTGAGGTTAACTGGTGAGAGTTTGTTTGCAGTTTGTTCACATTTGAACCGCACTAACACCACAACCAGTGCAGTTTACTGGTGGTCAGCCTTTCAGGCAGACAGCTGCCCTCCTGGGGGTCTGTGGACCTCACTGCAGTGTCTTGCAGCCTAGCGGTTCTGTTAACATTAAAATATTATTTTCATATACATATACAGAACCGTAACACTATGCTAGGCCAGAACTTCATTTCAGCCTCATGCATCACTTGTGAAGTGCTCAGAATCTACGCTGATGTTTAATAAATATTTTAAGAGCATCATCATTTATAAATGACGTGGCATATCCTATATCTAAGACTTTGGTTAGAAATCAGTCTACAAGTACCTGAACTTTCCATGACCCATACGTGGCTTGTAGGCACCTTAAATGTTATATGACTTGTGTTTTCGAACGTTGTCCTAACAAGAATTCAGGAGACTGGGTTCCAAAGGTCCATGCAGAAGAAGGTATAACTCACTTCCTCACAAAATAATCTCACTTTGTGTTACTTCTAAGGCCAGTCAGTCCTAAATTTTTCCAAGACTGTAATATTCAGTTGCAAATAAAAGATTATTAATTTTTTTATGTGACTAAGAATCGTAGTCACTGCAACCTCAGCGTTCTACTGTGACCCCATTCACTCACATTAGTTAGAATATTTCAGGTTGACACACTGATCTTTGGATGGATGATGGTCGTCTGGGATAAAGTCATCACCTAGCTCTCGTAAGCCCGTAGTCCAGCAGTCATCTCACACATCAGACCAGCTTTGATCTTCGAGCCACTTTATTTCCCATGAGACAAATGTTGCTAAATATATTAATGTCCCGAGGCCCTTTAAGATCTTTTTCACTTTTCAGGTTTGTTCTTGTAGTAATGATGACATGACCATGCTGAATTCCAACACCATGTTATACTAGTTTCCCCAATTACTTACACAGTCTATCATATTAAATAGCTTGTATGTAATGAGACGTAGCCGTTCAACTTCAGTAGAATAAAATAAGGATACAACTCTATTCTCCTGCTGTGGCATATCCTAGTTACATAGTAGAGGAGGTTGGATGAAGACATCAGTCCAACCCATGGTTGCCAATGACTCTATGAGTTTGCTGGTAACATGTGATGGTATAAAATAGTACAACATGCTAAATCATTGTTTGGTGAGCTTGGTGTGGAACAAATTTACTGACCTACCTTAGAGCCCTCACCTCAACCCAATCCAACACTTTGGGGATGAACTGAGACCAAGTTTGTCCAACATCAATATCTGGGCTCACAAATGCTCTTGTGAATGAATAGTCAAAAATTCCCAACTGGAAACTGTTTTAATTGTAAAGTTGCAATCCCATTAGGACCTATGGAATTAGTATGGGATGTCACCAAAGCTCCTGGAGGAGTAACATGTAGGTATCCCAATACTTATGTCTATATAGTGTATATATACAGTGTTTACTGTATATCTATCTTCAAGAACCTTCTAGATGAGCAAAGAATTTCCTGAACAATGGATCAAGTACACATTTTTCCTTTTATGAGGTGTACATTTATATAAACAGCTACATGTGCCGACAATTGCATGCGGCTGAATCTCTGACAACTCATGTTTGGCAATGGTTATATGAGTTTGCTGGTAACAATGAGACATCTTAGACATCTTTCTTCTGTTACATCCACCCCTGGCTTTGGCTGTAAAAACTGCAGTAAAATCTACCACAAAATGATATGTTTCTGCAATGTGGAGCCTTAGCCACATTTCTTTCCCATCTACTTTCTGTATCATTGACCCCCACTCAATACAGACAGCTCATCTGTGAGGTTTTCTGCTTAATAGGACCCTCATATAGAGAGATTCCACCTAATACAATACATACAGTCCTATGAAAAAGTTTGGGCACCCCTATTAATCTTAATCATTTTTAGTTCTAAATATTTTGGTGTTTGCAGCAGCCATTTCAGTTTGATATATCTAATAACTGATGGACACAGTAATATTTCAGGATTGAAATGAGGTTTATTGTACTAACAGAAAATGCGCTATATGCATTAAACCAAAATTTGACCGATGCAAAAGTATGGGCACCCTTATCATTTTATTGATTTGAATTCCCCTAACTACTTTTTACTGACTTACTGAAGCACAAAATTGGTTTTGTAACCTCAGTGAGCTTTGAACTTCATAGCCAGATGTATCCAATCATAAGAAAAGGTATTTAAGGTGGCCAATTGCAAGTTGATCTCCTATTTGAATCTCCTCTGAAGAGTGGCATCATGGGCTACTCAAAACAACTCTCAAATGATCTGAAAACAAAGATTGTTCAACATAGTTGTTCAGGGGAAGGATACAAAAAGTTGTCTCAGAGATTTAACCTGTCAGTTTCCACTGTGAGGAACATAGTAAGGAAATGGAAGACCACAGGGACAGTTCTTGTTAAGCCCAGAAGTGGCAGGCCAAGAAAAATATCAGAAAGGCAGAGAAGAAGAATGGTGAGAACAGTCAAGGACAATCCACAGACCACCTCCAAAGAGCTGCAGCATCATCTTGCTGCAGATGGTGTCACTGTGCATCAATCAACAAAACAGTGCACTTTGCACAAGGAAAAGCTGTATGGGAGAGTGATGAGAAAGAAGCCGTTTCTGCACGTACGCCACAAATAGAGTTGCCTGAGGTATGAAAAAGCACATTTGGACAAGGCAGCTTCATTTTGGAAACAAAAATTGAGTTGTTTAGTTATAAAAAAAAGGTGTTATGCATGGCGTCCAAAAAGAAACAGCATTCCAAGAAAAACACATGCTACCCACTGTAAAATTTGGTGGAGGTTCCATCATGCTTTGGGGCTGTGTGGCCAATGCCGGCATCGGGAATCTTGTTAAAGTTGAGGGTCGCATGGATTCCACTCAGTATCAGCAGATTCTTGAGAATAATGTTCAAGAATCAGTGACGAAGTTGAAGTTACGCCGGGGATGGAGATTTCAGCAAGACAATGATCCAAAACACCGCTCCAAATCCTCAGGCATTCATGCAGAGGAACAATTACAATGTTCTGGAATGGCCATCCCAGTCCCCAGACCTGAATATCATTGAACATCTGTGGGATGATTTGAAGCGGGCTGTCCATGCTCGGCGACCATCTAACTTAACTGAACTTGAATTGTTTGTCCAAAATACCTTTATCCAGGATCCAGGAACTGATTAAAAGCTACAGGAAGCGACTAGAGGCTGTTATCTTTGCAAAAGGAGGATGTACTAAATATTAATGTCACTTTTCTGTTGAGGTGCCCATACTTTTGCACCGGTCAAATTTTGGTTTAATGCATATTGCACATTTTCTGTTAGTACAATAAACCTCATTTCAATCCTGAAATATTACTGTGTCCATCAGTTATTAGATATATCAAACTGAAATGGCTGCTGCAAACACCAAAATATTTAGAACTAAAAATGATTAAGATTAATAGGGGTGCCCAAACTTTTTCATAGGACTGTATATATAGAGAGAGAGAGATTCCACCTAATACAATACATTTACATGTACATTTACACTAAACTTCATAGAATGTAAGCTCTGACGAGCAGGGTCCTCACTCATATTGTCTGATATATTTATATATTTATTTCACATTGTAATGTCTGATATTGTCTTTTCATGTATCCTCTGATTTGTAAAGCTCTACGGAATATGTTGGCATTAAATTAATAATAATAATAATAATAATAATAATAATACTTTAATCTAATTTATTATTATTATTATTATTATTATTATTATTATTATTATTATTATTATTATTATTATTATTATTATACTTGTAGAACAACGAACAAACTTGGACAAGGAACAGCTAGCATTATTACTAGCTATAACCCGTAATAAAAAAAAAAAGCCCTCAGGATTCAATTTATTTGCTTTTGTACATATGAAATCCACATTTTTTTAGTGCTGCCCCAGATTTGCTGTATGAGACTTTGATGCCGAATCTCAGAAGTAATATTATTTATATATACATTGTTTATCCATAGTTATAGTCATATACTCATTCATAGAATCCTCCAAAATATTTCAACCCCAATCCGAAGCCAAAAGTATATGTACTGTACCCCCTTCATAGATGTAGCCCCGATAATAACATCCAAGTGGATAACTCATTTCAATAGGAACCCTTTGAGCGTTTTAATAAGGTTTTATCAAGGGATCCATAGCAAAATGAGTATGGATCAAAACAAGATCCCGTACGATTCCGAACTGTAATGCTATCAACATTAACTAGGAACACTCATTATATTTTATGTGATGTGATTTTATTTTTTTGAGTAATTGCAGGACTAGAATGTGACTGATAAATATTCTGTTCCAACTTTTATTTCTCAAGGAGTTTTATAGAAGTCCTTTTAAAACTGACACCAGCCTCCAGCTGTGCATATAAATTAAATATGAAGGGGATTTCACAAGCTTTATTGATCTCATGCACTAGAAGTTGAAACACTGTGTAAGTCACCTTAATGTTCAATCCTGCCTAATAAAAAAAAATTCAGACATGGTTGAGTGATCGTAAGTAAATGACGCCTGCCATGATTTGCCAGTTACCATGTAAAGCCAGCAGTTCTTTGGTAATATGTATTAGCACTAGAGATGAGCGAACAGTGTTCTATCGAACACATGTTCGATCGGATATCAGGGTGTTCGCCATGTTCGAATCGAATCGAACACCGCGCGGTAAAGTGCGCCAAAATTCGATTCCCCTCCCACCTTCCCTGGCGCCTTTTTTGCACCAATAACAGTGCAGGGGAGGTGGGACAGGAACTACGACACCGGGGGCATTGAAAAAAATTGGAAAAAGTCATTGGCTGCCGAAATCAGGTGACCTCCATTTTAGACGAATAGTGGATTTCAAATCCGGGTCATATGAGAATGTGAACTTTGTGACTATGAGACAGGGATAGCTGTACAGGCAGGGATAGCTAGGGATAACCTTTATTTAGGGGGGAATGTTATTAAAAATAACTTTTTGGGGCTCTATCGGGTGTGTAATTGTGATTTTTGTGAGATAAACTTTTTCCCATAGGGATGCATTGGCCAGCGCTGATTGGCCAGAGTACGGAACTCGACCAATCAGCGCTGGCTCTGCTGGAGGAGGCGGAGTCTAAGATCGCTCCACACCAGTCTCCATTCAGGTCCGACCTTAGACTCCGCCTCCTCCAGCAGAGCCAGCGCTGATTGGCCGAATTCCGTACTCTGGCCAATCAGCACTGGCTAATGCATTGTATTGGCGTGATGAAGCAGTGCTGAATGTGTGTGCTTAGCACACACATTCAGCTCTACTTCATCGGGCTAATAGAATGCATTGGCCAATCAGCGCTGGCCAATGCATTCTATTAGCTTGATGAAGCAGAGTGTGCACAAGGGTTCAAGCGCACCCTCGGCTCTGATGTAGCAGAGCCGAGGGTGCACTTGAACCCTTGTGCAGCCTCGGCTCTGCTACATCAGAGCCGAGGGTGCGCTTGAACCCTTGTGCACCCTCGGTTCTGCTACATCAGAGCCGAGGGTGCGCTTGAACCCTTGTGCACACTCTGCTTCATCAAGCTAATAGAATGCATTGGCCAGCGCTGATTGGCCAATGCATTCTATTAGCCCGATGAAGTAGAGCTGAATGTGTGTGCTAAGCACACACATTCAGCACTGCTTCATCACGCCAATACAATGCATTAGCCAGTGCTGATTGGCCAGAGTACGGAATTCGGCCAATCAGCGCTGGCTCTGCTGGAGGAGGCGGAGTCTAAGGTCGGACCTGAATGGAGACTGGTGTGGAGCGATCTTAGACTCCGCCTCCTCCAGCAGAGCCAGCGCTGATTGGTCGAGTTCCGTACTCTGGCCAATCAGCGCTGGCCAATGCATTCTATTAGCCCGATGAAGTAGAGCTGAAAAATGCATTGGCCAATCAGCGCTGGCCAATGCATTCTATTAGCGTGAACTGAGTTTGCACAGGGGTTCTAGTGCACCCTCGGCTCTGCTACATCAGATTGCTACATCTGATGTAGCAGTGCCGAGTGTGCATCAGATGTGTAGTTGAGCAAAACTGACTCAGCACTGCTAAGTCTCTGCATTCGCATAGGAATGCATTGGCCAGCCTTCGGCCAATCAGCGCTGGCTCTGCCGGAGGAGGCGGAGTCTAAGGTCGGACCTGAATGGAGACTGGTGTGGAGCGATCTTAGACTCCGCCTCCTCCAGCAGAGCCAGCGCTGATTGGTCGAGTTCCGTACTCTGGCCAATCAGCACTGGCCAATGCATTTCTATGGGGAAAAGTTAGCTTGCGAAAATCGCAAACTGACAGGGATTTCCATGAAATAAAGTGACTTTTATGCCCCCAGACATGCTTCCCCTGCTGTCCCAGTGTCATTCCAGGGTGTTGGTATCATTTCCTGGGGTGTCATAGTGGACTTGGTGACCCTCCAGACACGAATTTGGGTTTCCCCCTTAACGAGTATATGTTCCCCATAGACTATAATGGGGTTCGAAACCCATTCGAACACTCGAACAGTGAGCGGCTGTTCGAATCGAATTTCGAACCTCGAACATTTTAGTGTTCGCTCATCTCTAATTAGCACCATAAACCTTGCAACTATTCTCTCATATGTATAATGTGTGGTAGGAAATATTGTGCCCCACACATGATGGATGTATTGTGGTTCTGTTCCGATTCTACATTATAGTCTTGAAGCGATTGCATGGACTTGTGTCACTGCTGAAGGAGCAAGCGTAGCATCTCTTATGGGGTCTAACAACTTAGGGGTCCCATTTACCTAAGACATAAGGTGCAGTTAGTGATGACTTTAGATAGATGTTGGCATGTAAAATGCAGCCCTATGCGTTATCCTTTCCATATGGCAATACATTTTGCATTATTTAGTTTTGTCACATTACTACATTACTATATACTACAGTTTACCATCATATGACATCATTGTTTGTTTTTTTCCTATTCTAGGAGGTCAAAAGTACAAAATGATCTTTTTTTTGCTTGATATTGTTCTACAATATGTGAACATTATTCGAGTGTGACATCAAAGTACAAACTATCTCAAAATTGTGACTTCACTGTGCATTATCACTGTACTGTGACATCATTACTGGGGCGTAACTATTGGGTAGCAGTGGTAGTGGCTGCCACTGGCCCAGGAAATCAGGGAGCCTGGCAGCAGCTGCTACTGCTGTAGATTTTTTTAATAGGCCGTTACCTGCCGGAGTAATTCCAGCAAGTAAATGGCCCTATTTACTGCAGCACCCAATGTTTTGCAGAAGAGCTGCCTCCTCCACAGTCCATCTTTTAACAATAGTGAAGCCATCAATTGCTGGCTTCACTACTGTACCCAAGAAGGGGCAACCAGCTGTATGGGCTCCTGCCACCCAGCACTTGCATGATGACAGCAGCCAGAAGAAAATTATATCTCCTGCCTACTGTCCCTAAGCCCTGATACCTTCTGCTGGTTTCTATCCTAATGGGATACAGGACCTTTCATGAGTGTCATGATGTCGTCAAGGGCCCTTTAGCCTACTAATATATGATCAAAGTCTTGTGTGGGTAAAGCTATTTCAGATTGTACAGGTGAGCGTATAATGGGGAGAATGGGTTGCAGGCTGCCTGTGAGCAAGAGGGGGAATGGGGGTGCAGACTGTGAGCAAGAGGAGGGAATTGGGAGGGCAGACACACATGGGTATGCAGACAGTGCGTGAGAAAGAGGGGGGAATGGGGGTGCAGACTGTGAGCAAGAGGAGGAAATGGGGGGTGCAGGCTGTGTACGAGCAAGAGGGGTACATGGGTGTGTGAGAAGGGGAGAATGTAGGTGCCGACTATGTGAGAAAGAGGAGGGAATGGGGGTTGCAGGCTGTGTGTGAGCAAAGAGGGGGATGTGGGGGTGCAGGCTGTGAGTGAGAAAGAAGGGGGAATGGGTGTTGCAGACTGTTGATGAGCAAGAGTGTAGTGGAATGGGGGGTTCCCCCTTCCACATCACTCTCTTGCTCGCACACAGCCTGCACCCTAATTTCCCCCTTGCTCACACACATTCTGCACCCTAATTTCCCCCTTGCTCACACACATTCTGCACCTCCGTTCCTCCTCTTGCTCACACAGAGCTTGCACCTCCATTCTCCCCTCTTGCACACACGCAGCTTGCACCCCCATTTTCCCCTCTTGCTTGTGCCCTCATACCCACTCTTGCTCATATACAGCCTGAATGCCCACATACCCCTCTTGGTAAGGGGGGGCGATGTCAAAAGTTCATCACGGGGGCGGAGCCTGACCATGAGACATTATGGTAGCTATTTACTAGAATATGGTAAAACCCAGCAAAGAGATGCAGGGGGACACCCCTAGCACCCCTAGGATGTTGAATATGAAATGGAGAGCACATCAGAAGGTGAGCGCACACACCTAGGTGTCACACAGATCTCTCGCAACTTTCTGCACAAAACGCTAGAGAAAGCGTTAGCAAAGGCACTTAACCCTGTCTTTGCTGAGCTGGCTGACGTTAAGGATGAAATTAAAGCTACGGGGCACAGAGTCCAGGCCCTGGAGGACACATTCCCATGTGAGGGATAATGCAGATACAGTCTCTGAACAACTGCAGCAGCATGAAGATCTCCTCGATCGCTCCTTCTCCCTAATAGAGGACCAGGAGAATAGTAGCCGTAGAAAGAACTTACGTTTGAAAGGGGTCCCTGAAACCTACGTGCCAGATGAACTACCTAAGATGGCGGCGGGTCTCTTCTTAGAACTGCTGGGCCCTGAGCGCACGGCACAAGTAGTCATAGAAAGGATCCACAGGGATCAGACCAATTGGACATGCTGGCTTCAGGCCCACTGAAGCTTTGGATTTTGTTTGTTGTCCCATTTGACTAGATAAGCAATTTCTTAGTTTTTTGTGATGACCCATATACATGCATGCATAACCGTGCTCGTTTTTTGCAGGTTCTCTTTCACATTTATTTTATGTTCTAGGACGGCCCCAAGTCCTTTTTCCAATCAAGATATACCTCTCTCGCCCCCTAATTGTTCATTGCAGTTATTACTGTTTAACCTTATGACTGTGTGGGATATTGTCCACCTACTACTGATTTCCTCAAGTCAGGTTAAGTAAAGTACTTAATAGGTATTAGTGTATTTTGCACTTCACCTGCACCCCTGCCCCTCCCTTCCCTCCCTCTCATCTCTTCTTCTTTCTATCCTTTCTCTCTCTCCCTTCCTCTCCCTCTCCTTCCCCTCCACCCCTCTGCGTCCACACACCGATAGACAAACTAGTGTGATTCCTACCTCCTCCTGAGGGTCTGTTTTTTGGTATTGCATATATCCCCTCATAGGAACCATGCCCCCAACAGGCCAGCACTCCATCACCATGTCATCGTTTAATGTCAAGGGGATGAACTCCCCGAATAAAAGGCATTGGCTTATGACCTTATCCAAGAAATTGAATGCCGACATCTTGATGTTTCAGGAAACACATTTTAAAACTGATAATATCCCTAAGCCTTACAAGTCTGACTATGTGTACTATGTGTACTATTCGTCACATCCCACCTCCTCTTCCAAGGGTGTTGCAATTGCTCTGAGAAAATCGCTCCCTTTTGCTTTTTTACACCAATATGCGGATGCAGAAGGTAGAGCTGTTTTTTTATCAAGGGACGTATAGCCAATAGACCTATAACTTTAGCTTCCTTCTATGCACCGAATCAAGGTCAATTGGCCTGGTTGCTACGAACTCTAACTCTTTCTCAGTTTGCAGAAGGTGAGGTCATGATAGGGGTAGATCTGAATGTCTTGTTGGACCCGTTAATTGATTCTTCTTTGAGAAAATCAACTCTGTCCCAAAAGGCCACCATACGTGTGCATTTAGCCCTCCAGGAAATGAACTTGGTTGATTCCTGGAGATTGCAAAATCCTACTTTCTGTTCCACGCCACATAACTCCCACCAACGCCTGGACTATATTTTATGTTCCAATTCCCTGTCTAAACATATCACCCACTCGCAAATAGGATTAATAATTACATCTGATCATGCCCCCATCTCTACCTCCTTTACCCTACCAGATCTTACACCTAAGGCTTGGACTTGGTGTCTGAATGAGGTCATTTTAAACAAACCTGAGATTAAGGAGTATATTGGAGAGGAATTGGAGCAATTTTTCAAAACAAACCAATCCCCAGATCTTTCACCTACATTAATTTGGGAGGCTCACAAGCCTTTCATTAGGGGTCTCCTAATTGCTAAAGCATCAGCCCATATTGTAGCAATTGAACAGCAGGATGGTTCGTTAGCATACGACACTCCTAGCATACGGAATTCCCTGCATTTGCCCTCCCTTACAGAGGAGGATAAGCTAGTGCTTTTACAACCTGTTACAGAAAACGAAGTGAGGGCCTCAATCTCTAGTTTCCCTAGTGGCAAAAGCCCTGGCCCTGATGGACTCACTTCATTCTATTATAATACCTTTCAGATTCAGCTGGTTCCCCACCTAACGTCCTTTTGTTATGTTCTTCTTCAGGGATCTCCCATGATGCGACAAACCCAAGAAGCACACGTGACCCTCATCCATAAAGAAGGGAAAGACCCTACACAATGCAGTAATTACAGGCCAATTTCTTTGCTGAACTTTGAGCTCAAAGTCTGGGCAAAGCTGCTTGCGAGACCTCATTCTGAAGCTTATAAACGAGTAGGCTTTGTCAAAGGTAGGGAGGGTAAGGAGAACTTCTAGATGGCTCCATATAATTGAGTTAGCCAAGCAGTCGAATCGCCCGCTCCTTCTCTTGAGTGTCGATGCCGAAAAAGCATTCGACAGAGTGAGTTGGAGTGAATTGAATTGCTTGACCGTATTGTGATTGTGGTCCTACGCTCTGACTTTTTGAGCTATCCAAGTTTTGTCATTGCTTCCATGAGCATATTTCTACATTCTATTTTGTGTTACTATAATTGCGCTTTATATTGTTCTATTGCTATCCCGGTGAACCGTTATGTTGGCTAATGTTTCACATTGCTGAACCTTTGTAAATGTTGAAATTCAATAAAAAGATTAAACAAAAAAAAGTTCATCATGGGTCCACCACCATTACTAGTTATTAGAGATGAGCGAGTAGTACTTGATCGAGTAGGTATTCGATGGAATACTACGGTATTCGAAATACTCGTACTCAATCGAGTACCACTCGCCATTCGAATGGAAAAGTTCGATGCAGAACCAGCATTAATTGGCCGAATGCTATACAGTCGGCCAATCAGCGCTGGTTCTTCTCCTACCTTTAGAAGTCTTCTCCGTGCAGCTTCCCCGCGGCGTCTTCCGGCTCTTCATTCACTCTGCCAGGCATCGGGCCTGGGCAGAGCCGACTGTATGTCCGCTTATAGTGCGGACATGCGCAGTCGGCTCTGCCGCGGGGACGCTGCACGGTGAAAACTTCTCGGAGGATCCAGCCTGACCCTCACTCGTGGACTTGGTAAGTATAATTTGATCGAATGTTGCCTACCCCTGAAACGAGCATTTTCCCCCCATAGACTATAATAGGGTTCGATATTTGATTCGAGTAGTCAAACATTGAGGGGTTACTCGAATCGGATTTCGAACATCGAACATTTTAGAGTTCGCTCATCTCTACTAGTTATGCCATTGCATCACTATGTGTATTATCACTGTTACTGTGACATCACTGTGTATTATCACTGTACTGTGACATCACTTTGTGTCTATCATTGTACTATGACATTACTTTGCAAAATATCCCAAAAATGGTAAAATCAGTTTATATTATACTTATATTATGACATCATCATTATAACATCACTGTGAGCATCACACCTGTACACCATTGTGTGGCATGACCCTTATGCCAGCATACTCAATATACCGTTACATATCCTGAACCTGCGGCTGAGGTTTATTACAGTACATGTAACATCTCTGCCTGTTCAGGCCTCTGCGCCACCCTCTGCTCGCGTGCTGCGGCGCAGGAGGCGTGTGCAGTTTGAGAATCTGCTTAAAGTTTTTAGTTGCACTGTGTGAACACGGCTCTAGTCCTTAATTGGATTTGCACCACACCCGTCTTCTGCCAAGGTTGCCTCTGTCCATTAAGTGGTTAATCTGGCCTTGCCCTTTGATTGACAGCTGCCTTTCTGTGAACTCCATGGGCGGGTTCTTCCTCCCTATTTAGCCTTGGTTCCCATTCACACCAGTGCTTGTTATTGCCGTGCGCATACCTGCTCTTACGTTCCCTGTTTGCTTATACTATTATACCTGACCTTTGGCTTTTCTCATTGACTATTCTCTTGACTCCGATTTGGCACTGCATCGTTCTCCTGTTACCGAACCCTGGCTAGCTGACCTCCCTTTGTTGTTGTTCGTCTTGTCTGCGTTTTGTGTTTCACATATTCAGGGAGGGATTGTCCTCGTGGTTGTCGCCTATTACCTAGGATAGGGCCTGGCAATAGGAAGGGAAAGCGGGGGGCTTCAGCTTAGGGCTCACTGTCTCTTGTGCCCCTCCCAGGGTTTAACAGTTCTGGGAATTACTGTCTTAGCAATTCCCTTACAGTACATTTGGGTCCTATTAAAAAGTGTTGCTGTGGAGCCCCATCATTTCTTGTTATGTCATATACATGAGTAGCAAAACAGACCTGAGCTGTAATACCAGTCTTACTCCATAGACCAAAGTGGCCCAACTGTTATATTTCTATTGTCAAAAAGGAGCCTTACTAGTCTCCCATGTGGGGTGTTATTTTTCATTAAAAGAAGCGAGGAAACCTAATCCTGTACACTATACAAATAACTTGGACATGCTTTTCTTTTATTAGATGTAATGTATCCTTTCTCCAACCCATTACTGTCATTTTAGATATAATCTAGATAATGACTTTTTCATATGTCCCTGAAATATTGTGAATTCTAATAGCAGATGCAAAGCAGACATCCAGGAAATAATAGAGTCTAGGCAGCGAAAGCGAAATGGTTGTAAGCACTTGACACTTGGCTGCCGGGCTCTCAGGTGGTTCTGCATCTCACTGATAAATACTAATCAGCTTGTTAATTTAGACTGCAAATGACTGAATTTTAAGGCAGCGTCTCAGTCACCCGGCACACGAGATAACAGCTGATATGTGCACTGGATCTTTCACCTTGCATCAAAGAGCAAAGCAGCTATATATATTTTCAAAGGCTGGTTACTCATTCTCACTATCTATCTGGCATCAAGAGCTTAAAATTCATGTTTATTGCATAACTTTAACTGAGGAAATACAGCTCTTTGGAAATATAAAAGTAACAGAGGCCTTATCTCTGAGCATCCGACAGATGCAGAATATCCAATACGGTAATATTAAACTTAAATCTCGAAATATAATTTAATAGACTGAACTCCAGTAGATTCAGAAATCCTTATCTGGATATTCATATAACATACTACAGAATAACATGTGGGAACAGATAAACAGGCGAATGTGGTTAGGAGATGTGAACATGTTCTTGAAGGGGTTGTGCCTTCAATGAATTTATAGTAATTTGTGGTGAATTTTGTAAAAATAAATAAAAAAATTTAATTCAACATTTCAAAGATCTTTACTTCTGATAATAAAGATGGCACAACTTAGTATTACTAACGCAGTGTGATTTGTGCATGTATACAATGTGGTAGTTGTGCATGCGCAGTCATTCAACTATGTCCCTGCGTACAAAGGGTTAACATTGGATTACCCTGCCTCAGTTTGATGGGGCATTTAATAAGCTGCTGTGAAAGAACACTGGGGAGGAATCAGGTTTGTCAACAATTTTCCAAAAATTTCAGGTTCAGCCAAACATAAGATTTTTTAAAATTTTTTAAATGTACATTGTAAGCCCTACATAGAGCTCACAATGTACATTTTTTTCCCTATCAGTATGTCTTTTTGGAAAATGGGATGGAAATCCATGCAAACATGGGGAGAACATTCAAACTCCTTGCAGATGGTTTTTTGCCCTTTGGGGGATTTGAACACCAGAACTCTAGTGCTGCAAGGCTGCGGTGCTAACCACTGAGCCACCGTGTGGCCCCTCCAAACACATTGATTTTTGGGATTCATCATCCATGAGTCATTATTAAACTCTTGGATTTCTTCAAACCACAGATGATAATAATGGTAAGCTATGGGGAGATGGAAAAAATAAAAGAAAACAAGCTTACTCCGCCACCCCCCACCATCACCACCACCACCCTTCCTCAAGTCTCTGTTCTCTGTCTTCTTCCCAATGGCATTTCCTGCATCGACTGACCTCCACCGTGATGTAAATAGTCCCTGGTAACTACTGAGGCCTGTGATTGGGCTTCAATGATCATCATGATGTTGATGCACCCTATGTGACCACTCTGGACTCATAAGCCACACAACAAAGGGGATGCCAGACGGCGGAGCCTCAGAGAGGAAAGGTAAGTATCCATGTTTTTTTTTTCCTCACCTACCCATGTCCTCTGATTATTATACTTGATCTTGGTGTTACCCATTCACTCTTTACAGTTTGGACCTGCTGCTACTGTAGTCCAATCTATGGTCATAGGAAGGTAACTCATATACTGTAAACATATATAACTTTATACACAGGTTTTGGGGTTTTTTCGATTTCAAAATTTTATTGTGAATTTTAATAGTACAAAATAGATCAAAAACACAGAGAGACAAAAAAGAGAAACATTAGCACGAGCAGTACATACCAAACAAAAACATCTCCGGACCACCAGGGGAGTCTCGAGGAAGGTCCAGTCATCGTAGGTGCAAGAGGGCAGGAGAAGGGGAAAGGAAGAGATGGGAGTAGGCGAAGAAAGGTAAGGAGGGACACCAGAGGAGGACTTTCTACACAGTTAACTGAATTACAGCAAAGTTAGAATGGGGTGCCTAAGAAAAACCAACAAAAGTAATTCTAAAAACCAACTGCAGAGATATATGCACATATTCACATGTACAAATTCCTAAAACCGTTGAGATACACATTTTTTTCACTAGTAATGCTGTCTAGTCCTCACCTAGGATTGTTATTAGGGTTGAGCCAATCTTGATATTTCAGGATCGATTTTAAAATTCGATTTCCGATCATTTTCCAGCCGATCCCGGTCCCGATCGTGAAATTTGCTCGATCGCCGATCGGGATCCAATCTTTCCCGATCGTTCAACCCTATTAATGATTTATACATGAATAGGGTTGAGCTGATATTGAGATAACCTCTGACCTCGATACCTCCAGAAAAGATCGGGATCGGAATACCAATCGCGATCGTGAAATTTACTCGATCACCGATCGGAATCCGATCTTTTCCGATCCCGATCGCTCAACCCTAATTGTTACCGTCCTAAGGCTCTGTCAGCTGTCTGAAGACTGGCTCTTTCTATGCTCTGAAAACCCTTTACATGGTGTAATGTTGGCTCCATATAACAAAAATAACTATTGAATATTGTGAAATCTTATCTCAAGTTACTGATCTTGGGAAATATTGAGCCAGAAGGAAAGATCCAGTAATAAATGAAACATATGTGCATTTCTATCTCCCCCTAGTTATTCTAAGCAGTGTCTAAGTGGACCTGTCTTGGAGACAAGCTGCTTTTAATATTCAGACTCTAAAAACCGAACAGATGAATGAAGAGTAAAACTACAGTATGTATGTAACTTTTTCTTAAAATAACATGTAAAAAGAATTTTTCTATTTGGCAAACTGCTTATATATATCTGCTATAGCAATGACATTTCCAGTCCATATGTTGATTTTCCGAGTTTCCAGCTCATGTCATTTCTGTAACGTATACGTTACTGATTAGCAATTTATGGTCATATGCCCTAAATGAATAATATCAATACATCATGTGTGTATTTTCAGCATGAATTAATTTTCTCAAAAATTAATTCTACTTTGTTTGCAGACATCTGCTTCACATATGCCACACATTTGTGCCCAGATGTCTCATTTCACTATTAGTTAGCGGAGAACAGGTGTAAGGTGATATGTTTCCATGCATCCACTCATATCTGTTTTCTACTAATATTTAACCTCACTGTGTGTAATACATTAACTCACTTATTGGGAAATAGAAGCCTTTTAGGATTTGTTGACGTATGCACATGCTTTAAGTTTGATTTATTGTTAAACTTGTTTAGACTTGAGTTTATACCACAAATGTTGTTGTTGTGTAGGACTGGAGGAACTGCATTGTTAGGGGACACCATTAGTAGTGTCCTTTACTACAAAATGTTAACAACGGACACTAACAGATCTGTCATAAATTCATTAAAAATCATTATAGGAATATTAACCAAGACAGATGGGACCACTAGAGTAACAGAGCTGGAGTGGCAGTAGTTTACAAGTTGAATGAAAAGCAGTTTTTTTCTCTTTCTGTTTATTAAGCTCATTTTCAATAATCCTCATCATGAGTATAACAATCATGGTTGAAGAGGTTGTGATTGTGAAAGGTGCAGGCTAGACAGGGGGCCCATCGGCAGCTGGAGATGACCAAGGCCCTGTTGCCTTCGAACAGTGTTCAGATGACAATTAATAATCCAACTGCTATCTTCCCTGGCAGAAGAGATTGGCACTATGGAGGTCTCTACAGGTAGATCGGCCAATCAATGCTGGTTCTTCTCCTACCTTTAGAAGTCTTCTCCGTGCAGCTTCCCCGCGGCGTCTTCCGGCTCTTCATTCACTCTGCCAGGCATCGGGCCTGGGCAGAGACGACTGCGCATGCCCACTTGTAGTGCAGACATGCGCAGTCGGCTCTGCCCAGGCCTGATGCCTGGCAGAGTGAGTTCAGAGCCAGAAGATGCCGCGGGGACGCTGCACGGAGAAGACTTCTCGGAGGATCCAGCCCGATCCTCACTCGTGGACTTGGTAAGTATAATTTGATTGAACATTGCCTACCCCTGAAATGAGCATTTTCCCCCCATACACTATAATAGGGTTCGATATTCGATTCGAGTAGTCGAATATTGAGGGGCTACTCGAAACGAATATCGAACCTCGAACATTTTACTGTTCGCTCATCTCTAATCACTAAGAATTCATTGGGAGTCCAAACATCAAGACCCCTGCTGTAGAGCTACTTGATGAGGCTACCCCTTCACCATTTACATTGCACACCATCAGTTTTATTGTGGCTGTATGATGTTATTAAATCCATACCCATCAGTTTTCCAGTGTGCAACTCCCAACATTGTTTACATACTGGGCACTGCGCTGCCTACTCACCATATTCTTATTATCCGCATTTATGGATGTTATAGCTGTTATATCTCTTTCAGGTCCATGGGACATTACTGTACACATTATGGATGTGGTATGGGGCCAACAAAACTTTAGTTATGCCACTGCCTGGACACTGCTTTAGATTCTTCATTGCACCATCATATTCACCTCTGTAGATACACCAATGTAATCCAGAGTTCTTGCTATATTCCCTATATAAGTATAGATATTTACTAGAGATGAGCGAACACTAAAATGTTCGAGGTTCGAAATTCGATTCGAACAGCCGCTCACTGTTCGAGTGTTCGAATGGGTTTCGAACCCCATTATAGTCTATGGGGAACATAAACTCGTTAAGGGGGAAACCCAAATTCGTGTCTGGAGGGTCACCAAGTCCACTATGACACCCCAGGAAATGATACCAACACCCTGGAATGACACTGGGACAGCAGGGGAAGCATGTCTGGGGGCATAAAAGTCACTTTATTTCATGGAAATCCCTGTCAGTTTGCGATTTTCGCAAGCTAACTTTTCCCCATAGAAATGCATTGGCCAGTGCTGATTGGCCAGAGTACGGAACTCGACCAATCAGCGCTGGCTCTGCTGGAGGAGGCGGAGTCTAAGATCGCTCCACACCAGTCTCCATTCAGGTCCGACCTTAGACTCCGCCTCCTCCGGCAGAGCCAGCGCTGATTGGCCGAAGGCTGGCCAATGCATTCCTATGCGAATGCAGACTTAGCAGTGCTGAGTCAGTTTTGCTCAACTACACATCTGATGCACACTCGGCACTGCTACATCAGATGTAGCAATCTGATGTAGCAGAGCCGAGGGTGCACTAGAACCCCTGTGCAAACTCAGTTCACGCTAATAGAATGCATTGGCCAGCGCTGATTGGCCAATGCATTCTATTAGCCCGATGAAGTAGAGCTGAATGTGTGTGCTAAGCACACACATTCAGCACTGCTTCATCACGCCAATACAATGCATTAGCCAGTGCTGATTGGCCAGAGTACGGAATTCGGCCAATCAGCGCTGGCTCTGCTGGAGGAGGCGGAGTCTAAGGTCGGACCTGAATGGAGACTGGTGTGGAGCGATCTTAGACTCCGCCTCCTCCAGCAGAGCCAGCGCTGATTGGCCGAATTCCGTACTCTGGCCAATCAGCACTGGCTAATGCATTGTATTGGCGTGATGAAGCAGTGCTGAATGTGTGTGCTTAGCACACACATTCAGCTCTACTTCATCGGGCTAATAGAATGCATTGGCCAATCAGCGCTGGCCAATGCATTCTATTAGCGTGAACTGAGTTTGCACAGGGGTTCTAGTGCACCCTCGGCTCTGCTACATCAGATTGCTACATCTGATGTAGCAGTGCCGAGTGTGCATCAGATGTGTAGTTGAGCAAAACTGACTCAGCACTGCTAAGTCTGCATTCGCATAGGAATGCATTGGCCAGCCTTCGGCCAATCAGCGCTGGCTCTGCCGGAGGAGGCGGAGTCTAAGGTCGGACCTGAATGGAGACTGGTGTGGAGCGATCTTAGACTCCGCCTCCTCCAGCAGAGCCAGCGCTGATTGGTCGAGTTCCGTACTCTGGCCAATCAGCGCTGGCCAATGCATTCTATTAGCCCGATGAAGTAGAGCTGAATGTGTGTGCTTAGCACACACATTCAGCTCTACTTCATCAGGCTAATAGAATACATTGGCCAATCAGCGCTGGCCAATGCATTCTATTAGCTTGATGAAGCAGAGTGTGCACAAGGGTTCAAGCGCACCCTCGGCTCTGATGTAGCAGAGCTGAGGGTGCACAAGGGTTCAAGTGCACCCTCGGCTCTCCTACATCAGAGCCGAGGGTGCGCTTGAACCCTTGTGCAGCCTCGGCTCTGCTACATCAGAGCCGAGGGTGCGCTTGAACCCTTGTGCACACTCTGCTTCATCAAGCTAATAGAATGCATTGGCCAGCACTGATTGGCCAGAGTACGGAATTCGGCCAATCAGCGCTGGCCAATGCATCCCTATGGGAAAAAGTTTATCTCACAAAAATCACAATTACACACCCGATAGAGCCCCAAAAAGTTATTTTTAATAACATTCCCCCCTAAATAAAGGTTATCCCTAGCTATCCCTGCCTGTACAGCTATCCCTGTCTCATAGTCACAAAGTTCACATTCTCATATGACCCGGATTTGAAATCCACTATTCGTCTAAAATGGAGGTCACCTGATTTCGGCAGCCAATGACTTTTTCCAATTTTTTTCAATGCCCCCGGTGTCGTAGTTCCTGTCCCACCTCCCCTGCGCTGTTATTGGTGCAAAAAAGGTGCCAGGGAAGGTGGGAGGGGAATCGAATTTTGGCGCACTTTACCACGTGGTGTTCGATTCGATTCGAACATGGCGAACACCCTGATATCCGATCGAACATGTGTTCGATAGAACACTGTTCGCTCATCTCTAATATTTACCTCTAGTACACAGAAAACAGGGATCTTAAAATCTTTAAAAATTCTATTCTAAAACACGGCGAATCAATTTTACTATCTCCTTAAATAAATTGATGTTGAAAAATGCTATTTTCTTTTGATTCTCCAAATCTCTTAGACCTGGTAAATCGATTCCACCATGCCAGCTTTGAAACATTGCACAATGTTTATCCATTTTATATTACTTGACCACACAACACCTCTCATAAAAGTGTTTTAGTATCATGGAGGATGAGACGACATGCATGTTTTGTTATATTCTGTAAGCACTAAAGCACATACTGTAGAATAGCTTTGTAGCTGAATACACATTAATGGGAATTTTTTGTATAACGAAGGGTCCTAATTACATAAAGCTACAGCATAGTATGTGGTATTGTTCAATGGGCAGCATGAGGAGAAAGGTACGCTGGCTGGGCGCCTTCTGACTTATTGTGAAGCTTAAGAAGTCTTTCCCTGTGAACTCATAGGGAGAGATCTGTCAATGAAGCTTGAATTGGATGGAGAGAAGTCAGAAGGGAGCTAGCCAGGATGCACATTTCTCTAAGTTTGGTACTTATTAAAACTTTCTCCGTTCTTTAAAAAGCAGCATGTAAGAAGATTTAGGGTACCAGATGCAATATCATGTTGCCCGTAGTTAGAATAGGATGAATGTGTTGATAGATCCATTACGTGAGCCAGAATATAAAAAAGGAACATGTTTAGAAGGCTGTATCTAGTCATTAGATAATGCTACAGACAAAAATGTGAGTCTATGGGTTATAATTGAGGTAGCCAAACCAATTTGACAAGTATATTGATGGATGAGTCTTAAAGGGAGTCTACTAGTGGTAAATTGGTTATAAATCTACCATGGTAACTTGTAGAGATGATTGCACAGTTTCCAAATAGACTTGTATTATTCAGCTTTTGAGCTCTATTCTCACGTAAAGCAATGCTTTATTCTTATCTATCCGAATAGGGGGAACTTTGGGGATGTGCCTTAGCTTGACTTGCCTTGCCTTTGATCTAAGCTTTAGATTCCCAGTGAAGCACTTTACCCCTTATTTGCATATGAATATGGCCAACTTACATAGAAACAAGTCTCCAAAACTGATGCAGGAAAAGAAGAATCTATAAGCACAGTCAAGAAAGCTGAATGCTGTCTATGAACAATATACAGTACCCTCTGTAATAACACAAGAAGTCAGAGCACATATTATAAATAAACTTTTCTCACATTGTATGCCATGAGATGTGCAGAGTGCTTGAAGAGACCAGATCCTCCTTCTCCACTTACTTGCTTTTTAATGGTATCTATGGATGGAACTTACCTGGTAACAGGGAGTGAACAGCAAATAAGCCAGAAGCAACAAATCTAGTGGCAGGAATTAGATCTAAAGCACCAACATTTTTAATTAAAGTGCTTTACATTTTGGTCCAGAGTCACATGTTCTAATAAATGAGACTACATTTTCTGAAAGGCTAGTGACCAACTATATCCGATTACTTTTGCACCATCCTTTTTGAACCCCCCAGTATTCAATTTCCTTACTGCTCTGCATTACCTTTCTTACTCCATCTTGCTAAACAATATTGACACTTCTAACAAGTCAAGAATCATGAGACTGAGGGGGCCACACGGTGGCTCAGCGGTTAGCACTGCAGCCTTGCAGCGCTGGAGTCCTGGTGTTCAAATTCTGCCAAGGGCAAAAAGCCATCTGCACGGAGTTTTTATGTTCTCCCCGTGTTTGCATGGATTTCCATCCCATATTTAAAAAAAAGACATACTGATAGGGAAAAATATACATTGTGAGCTTTATGTGGGGCTCACAATCTACATTCAATCCACGAAAAAAAAAAAAAGAATCATGAGACTGATCCGCTCTCCAAAGTTGAAAACCAATGTTATATTCTCCTGTATGACTGTGCTCTTTTTGTTCTCTTATTGCATCAATGCCTCTGTACTTACATACTTAGTGCCCTGCGTGGCCTCCTTTCTTGGTATTAATTTTATGTGTGCTTGGTTCATCTATAAAATGTAATAATAGATTTGATTAAAAACACTAAATGTATTTAGTCTAAAGAAAAGAAGGATAAAGTGGGAATATGATACTTTTTTCTACCTACATAAATGGCCCTTATAAAGCCCAATACAATAAATATTTTGTATTGGAGACCGAACAGAGAACCAGGGGTCACTGCTTATGATTAGACAAAAGTGCAATTTCATCACAAAGTCTGAAGGCATCGGTTCACTTTCCGAACTTTACAGTTATAGAACAAAACTTTGTGTGACAAGCTTGAAAAAAGGGGATAGATATAATAAAGATGAATTTATTATTATTTATTTGTTTACGTAACAGAAGTAGCAGAGTATAGCTGTCACACGAGAGTTGGTATAAGGTCTTCTCTTAGCCTCAGCAGAGCAGTGCACAAAAAGAGACCTTTATTCCACATGTGCAGGTTTTTATATCCAAATATAGGAAGAAAGCAACAGCAAGCTCTATCATGAGTCTGATTGGTTGGTCAGGGTATCCGCCTCTTGTGACATCAGCTCCAAGGCACTATCTCCAAGAAGGCAGTGACCTTCTGCGATGCCCCTTCCTATGATATGGCTTCCTGTGATGACTATTTTTGTGATGTCACTTCCTGTGATGTCACTTTTTGTGGGAGTGGCTTCCTGTGATGACGCTTTCAGTGATGTCACTTTTTGTGGGAATCCCAAGCCCTCCCATAAGAGCAGGGGAGACCCTGTAGACTCCTTGTGACCACATGGCCAGGCCTACACTATAGAGGCCATCTTGTTATATAATATATTCAGTTTAAAACATAAGTAATTAGACTGCATTTAATTTTAAGGATAACAATGTTTTTGTGATTGATATATTTACAACCCTCACATAACATCATACAATGTATTAACAACACAGAATGTTATATTGGATATGTCAGTGATTTTTCACTGATGGGAGTGTCTCGTTTATTTTCTGAAGAATAACCAAAAATAACGAAAAATAACTCTCCTTTCCCCAATCCTCAGGTCAGCAGGTCCAATCTTCTGTTTGAATTCCATCCAGTTGACGTCAGTATTGATGTGCTATTCGTGCGAAGTGTAGTAAAAGACAGTCCTCAGTGGTGACATCTTCACAAATGGAACATGACTTCTGTAATTTGTCATTTATGTCACCTAACACAAACATGACGTCACTAGAGATGAGCGAGTAGTATTCGTTCGAGTAGGTATTCGATCGAATACTATGGTATTCGAAATACTCATACTCGATCGAGTACCACTCGCTATTCGAATGTAAAAGTTAAATGCAGAACCAGAATTGATTGGCCGAATGCTATACAGTCGTCCAATCAACGCTGGTTCTTCTCCTACCTTTAGAAGTCTTCTCTGTGCAGCTTCCCCGCGGCGTCTTCTGGCTCTGAATTCACTCTGCCAGGCATCGGGCCTGAACAGAGCCGACTGCGCATGTCTGCTTGTAGTGTGGGCATGCGCAGTCAGCTCTGCCCAGGTCCGATGCCTGGCAGAGTGAATTCATAGCCGGAAGATGCCGCGGGGACGCTGCAAGGAGAAGACTTCTCAGAGGATCCAGCCTGACCCTCACTCGTGGACTTGGTAAGTATAATTTGATTGAACATTGCCTACCCCTGAAACGAGCATTTTCCCCCCATAGACTATAATAGGGTTCGATATTCGATTCGAGTAGTCGAATATTGAGGGACTACTCGAAGCGAATATCGAATCTCGAACAATTTACTGTTCGCTCATCTCTAGATGTCACTGCTGACATCAATGATACCAATGAAAAACGTGTAACTTTATCTTCACCATGTCCCATTTATAATACTAGTATCTTCTTACGTAGCTCAGGGAGCCATTTGGGTTCCCTCTGGCAGCAGGGTTGGGGAACTATTGCACCCTCTGCAGTTTTGGCTCATTTTTGGTGTCAAAGTAGCCTTGGATTTGTGTGACATTAATACATTCACATCCCAGGATTTAACCGTAATCCCTAGATAGATGCCTCCATGCTGTGATACCATACTAAAACACACAATGAAGATCTATATGGCACTGCAATATCTTTGATTTTTCCCTTAAGCAATTATATGAAAAGCAATTCCAGAAAGAAAATTATAACATTTCTTATTTATCACAACCAATTCAAGCAACTTTACTAACTTGTCCAGGAATACAATATTATAGGGATATTGCAAACCCCTGTGTCTAACAAATTTGCTGACATAACCAGAAGGATTGAATATATATTGTTCTTTTTTAAGCTTCTTCTTCTGGAACGTAACAATGTAAGAACTTAGGAAATGCAATTACATTATATGCTGCTATATTAGAACTCTGTCTATAATGCATTTTGCTACCAGATTCAACTTGTGCTGTCCATGTGGCTTGTGAATGGCACCTCAATAACCTCTTGCTGTGTAATAATGCTAATGTGGAAAATGCAATTTTCCAAGTGGATCTACAACCTAGTTGTCAATATCCTTTCAGGGTAACATTTTGTTTTTCACATGACATGGTAGAGCAATACAGACAAAATGGAGAATAGAAGGTATCCAACAATCTAATAGACAATGTTCTAGTTTAGTCATGCTTGCAGCCACTCTCAATGGCAGTATATCCGATAACATACTGTATATCATGCGGCCCTCCATCATGCAAAATCCCTTGTCACAAAGAAAAAATTTGCAAATGTCTATTTTAACTCCAAATGTACTGTACAGCCTCTCTCCTCTATATCTGAGCTAGGGATTGGAACCAAAGTCACAGCATTGTTTTTGTCTGTCCTCAACACAATAAGCCTCTTCTATGGTTTGTTCCTTCTCATCCGTTTTAGTTTTCCATGTATCTAACATTTTCAACCTTACATTTCCATTTAGAATACTTTCTTCTGTTTAGCATGCTTTGAATACAGTTTGATTATATTAATCTAAAGCCCCACATGTCCATCCACAACCCGAAAAATGCTGTGGAAAAGATGCGGCGGAAACACATCACAACACATCACAAAAACGCTCCGCTGCAGAGTTTTTTTCTGTAGTGTGTGGATGGGATAACCCAAAATCTCATCCACTTTGCTAGCACTGTAAAATGTGGCATTTTTGCAACGTGGAGCTCCGGCCTTAAAGGGATCCTATCATTAAAACACAATTTTTTGTGACTAACATGTAGGAATAGCCTTAAGAAAGGCTATTCTTCTCTTACCTTTAGATGTCTTCTCCGTGCCGTCGTTCGGTATAAATACCGGTTTGCAAATGAGTTCTCTCACAGCACTGGGGGCGTTCCCCAGCACTCAAACAGCACTGGGGGCATCCCTAATGCTGCCAGAGAATTCTCCAGTGCCGCCACCATCTTATTCAGGAACGGCCTCTCTTCACGTCTTCTTCCAGCGCTGGCTTCAAACTGCTAGGCCTCGGGCAGCCGACGGCAAATGCCTGCCTGCCACAAGGAAATGGCTGCTTACAATACTGTGTAAACAGCCATTTTCTTGTGGCCAGTGGACATGCAAAGTCAGCTTTGACCTAGGCCCAAGGCCTAGAAGTTTGAAGCCAGCACCGGAAGAAGACACAAAGATTCTCAAAAGGTCCCAGCTTCATCTCTTTAGAAACATAAGCTAGAGCATAATGCGGTGGCCATTTTAGTTCAAGTTCAAGAAAAACTAATAACTTGGACTATTTGAATTGAACCTGTCTGGGTACAAACTGATTGGCACATCTCTAATAAATACACCTCAGTGATCAAATGTTGTAAATCCATGAAAGTTACACTATCTTAATGACATTCTTCATAGCATTGAAAGATCCATATCGCAAGGTCATCATATGAAAAAATAAGAAAAAAAAATTATAAGAAGTGCAACACATTTGCTAAATATGTCTCATATGGGACAGTCATGCCTCATTTTTTTTATTGTCAACCCTTTTTTATTAATATAAAATGAAAAAAATTTGCAAAAGTTTTTGATTAAAGATGTTCTATAACTTGCTCTTATTTAGATCCTTGTTAGAGATGAGCGAGTAGTACTCTATCGAGTAGGTATTCGATCGAATACTAAGGTATTCGAAATACTCATACTCGATTGAGTACCACTCGCTATTCGAATGGAAAGATTCGATGCAGAACCAGTGTTGATTGGCCAAATGCTATACAGTCGGCCAATCAACGCTGGTTCTTCTCCTACCTTTAGAAGTCTTCTCTGTGCAGCTTCCCCGCGGCGTCTTCCAGCTCTGAATTCACTCTGCCAGGCACCGGGCCTGGGCAGAGCCAACTGCGCATGCCCCTCTACAAGAAAATGGCCGCTTTGACTGTAAGTGGCCATTTTCTTGTAGTGCGGGCATGCGTAGTCAGCTCTGCCCAGGCCCGATGCCTGGCAGAGTTAATTCAGAGCCGGAAGACTCCGCGGGGACGCTGCGTGGAGAAGACTAATCGGAGTATCCAGCCCAACCCTCACTCGTGGACTTCAATTTGATTGAATGTTGCCTACCCCTGAAACTAGCATTTTCCCCCCATAGACTATAATAGGATTCTATATTCAATTCAAGTAGTCGAATATTGAGGGGCTACTCAAAACGAATATCGAATATCGAATATTTAACTACTCGCTCATCTCTAATCCTTGTGTTTTCCCACTAACAGAACCCGCTTTGGAGCTATATTTGCTCCATAGACAAAGCCTACATTTCCGTCTATATTTCTATACAATTCATCTTCATCATAGTAAATGTTCCTGGTGGTTTTGCGCAGACAAGCCATATCTTCCATAGTTGTCACTTTATGAATAAAGACTAATAATAATCATATGTTACAGTCGGAGCTAAACATGGCCAAGTGAAGCAGAACTGAAGCACTAATTGCTGTATCACATTGTCACTACAGTTTCGGTGTACAGTATAAGTCACAACAGCATGTATCCTATCGAAGTTCAGGCTGGTAATTCCAAATCCACATATGCAAATAAGATTTTGTTCACATTGGCTTAGTCCCATCGTTGCATTAATTGACTAGAAAAAAGCTAGATTTCTGTGTATTAATATCAGCAGTCGGCAGGATACGTTGATGATTTTTTTTCTACTTTTGTGTTACAATACAGATTTATATTCTGTTGAGGATATGTGAAAGTCTGGTTTGATAACTTCCAAGTAATGGTTGTTATTAGTGATTGCTTAATAACCGGTTCCTACAAGCTCAAGATCTTAAAATATCTAGGTTTCAAGCTGCTCCTTGGAGTGCAATGCTGTTTCCTCCAGGGACACAGCATGTGGTGGGCGAGTAGTGTAATTGGCTCCGGTGGTCAGAAGAAGTTTTCACTTGATGATACATCATTATAAGAAGATGACCTCAAGAAGTGGCCGGAACTTTATAACATATCATATATTATATTTAACCTAAACTTAATTTTTTTATAATATATAATATAAAATATAATATACTATAATATAATATATATAATGCACCAACAGTAACCTATTTTGAAGGATTAGAAAACTTTTTAAAGTACTTTCCACATTTAGATGTTAGTTATTTGTGAGCAGAGGTGAATTGAAGTATTTTGCCACTTTGACTGCTTCATTTTGTGAAACTCTGAAGCTATTTCCCTGTGTTTTACTCAACAGTGGAGAGCGAATAAGCATGCATTATGTCTATGAGTATATTTATGGTAAAATCCTAATTTCTACCCACTGATTACACCATAGCACAGCATCACGTTGCTTCCAGCGTTCCTAAGTTCGGTTTTCGAGTCTTAATGAACCCATACTTTGCAAATGCAGAAACATATTCTTCATAGAAGCTGAGAAAAATACATGGGTACATTTTGTTAACATTTCAGCAATCAACTTTTTTGTGCCAGTAAATTATTTCCCTTAGAGTTGTAAAATATGTATTCACCGAGGCTGCCGAGTCGGCTAAAAGATTGATAGTTAGAACATGCTGAATCAGCAGAAACATTAAAATAAAATATAACCAAATCACTTGTGTCATTTCTTTTTTTTTTTTTAGATATTATTTTTCTGATGGTTTTATCTTATTCTTTGCAAAATCTGTTTTCCTTATTCACTTTTCCATATATTAAAAATTAATCACACAGGCATATTGTACAGTTTAAAGGAACGTAAAGTAGAGGTACAAGTATTACAACTCTCCAACTAATTGTTGGGTGTAGGGCATTGAGCTCTGATTCAGTCCTGCATGTCCGGTTAAAAAAAAAGTTTCGCTACAGAGAGGCACAAGACGCTCACGGGCGGACACTGACTGCCGGTTTCCGTCTCCTGTCCTGTCCCGGAGACCGGGTGCAGGTGTGAACCGGCCCTTAACAGAAGATTTTGTCTTCCTTATTTTATAGCAATCGCCTAACAATGTAACTGTAATAACAGACAGCACAATGATGATGTCAGACCCATGGAGTTGCATACCTGATACAAGTAGAGAAAAAAATTGTGCATGACGCAATTTTTTTTCTCACCACCTCTCGGTCCATGAAAAACCAATGGATATGTGAAAGGTTCCATTGAATATAATGAGTCTGTTTGTCGTCCAATGTGTTTCACAGATTCACTCACAAATATTTTATTTTAGTGTTGTGCCCTATTGCTATAATGCCCTATTTCTGCAATGGAAATTTTTTCATCATACAAACCGTAGTTAACAGAATTATAGAGGACCTTTCATGTTTTCATACATATGTGGTTTTATATACCACTAGAAATGCAACAATGCACTGAATTCAGTGCACTGTTGGCTTTCCCGCTATGTGCCGTAGGACTGGAGATATCAGTGATATTAGTTTGGGCACCGATATCTCCCCACTGTCAGAAGGGCGTTCCCCATAGCTCAGCTTCATCACTGCGGCGTGAGCAACGTTCCTCACTGAGGGTAAGTTCACACAGGGTTTTTTGGTCCGAAACCTAAGGCGGAGGCCGAACCAAAATACGGGTAGCCGCGACTGAATGTGGGTGCACTGCACCGGCATCCAGTCACGCACTCCGCTCCGGAGTAGGCCCAATGAATGGGCCTAGTTGGGAGGAGGGAGTGTCTTCAGGCTGAATCGCGTGGCGAAACAGCCTGAAGAATGAGCATGTTGCTTTTTCTTTTCTGAGAGACAGAGTCCTCTTTAAAGAGGCTTTCTATCTTGTAAAAACACAAAAATAGCAGAAAATGTGTCCAAACCCTACTGATGAGACACACAAGCTCTTTATGCTAAAGACCCATATTGCGGAAATGCTACTTTTTTTTGTTGCAGATTTTGTTGCATTTTTTTTCTACCTAAAGCCAACAATGGCTACATAAAGAATGGGAAATATATAGTAAGCTCTTATACTTCTACCTTCTGGTCCATCCACTACTTACTTTGGCTCAAAAAAATGTAACTAAATCTGCAGAAAAAAAGCTGCTTTTAGCCAATGTGGGGCCTAAGCCTTAATCTTGCTGCAGCCAATGAGTGGCAGGTGATCACTTGATCACATACCATACTGCTGTCCTCATGGCTCCCGTTGTTGAGTAGAGATGAGTGAGTAGTACTCGATCAAGTAGGAATTCGATCGAATACTACGGTATTCAAAATACTCGTACTTGATCGAGTACCACTCTCTGTTCAAATGTAAAAGTTCGATGCAGAACCAGCATTGATTGGCCGAATGCTATACAGTCGGCCAATCAATGCTGGTTCTTCTCCTACCTTTAGAAGTCTTCTCCGTGCAGCTTCCCCGCGGCATCTTCCGGCTCTTCATTCACTCTGCCAAGCATCGGGCCTGGGCAAAGCCGACTGCGCATGTCCACTTGTAGTCTGCCTGGCAGAGTGAATGAAGAGCCGGATATCGCCGCGGGGACGCTGCAAGGACAAGACTGCACGGAGGATCCAGCCCGACCCTCACTCGTGGACTTGGTAAGTACAATTTGATCGAACGTTGCCTACCCCTGAAATGAGCATTTTCCCCCATAGACTATAATAGGGTTCGATATTCGATTTGAGTAGTCGAATATTGAGGGGCTACTCGAAACGAATATCGAACCTCGAACATTTTACTGTTCGCTCATCTCTATTGCTGAGTTTTTAATGATAGTAGTATTGCATGGTGCCACCAAGGCCACAGGTTACATTCAGACTAGCTTTTGGGGTATTGTGTTGGGGTTGTTTTTTAATTTTTTTTCTGCTTTAGAATCTATTTTTTAAAGGTCAGATAACCTCTTTAACAGATTTCTCAGCTTGTCCCAATTTTAGATTGCAGAACTGATGCTGGTAAACTCTGAACTTCATTGTTAATCTGCTTGCATACTCCATGAACATCCTATCGCCCTACTTTTTTCTTTTTTGCTAATGCAATATAATCTTCTCTTCTGATCTTTTTTTCCCTCATATAATGCTTATTACACAAAATGCTAAAATAGAAATTAAATTGATGTTTTTAGGTTGACTATCGTATTACTTATATAGGATCTTTCCCCCAAAATACAATCAGTTTGCTAAAGCGACATCCTGATGTATTATTATGGGGACATGAACGTGAAGGTACCGGACATTAGCTCCATGTATGGATATCGGTGAATAAGATAATGTTTCCAGGCCATTCTTTCATGATGCCTAATGAAGATGAATGTATTGTACTTGAGCATTTCCACCGTAGATTGTATCATTTATCAGTCTTTGTAAATATTGCTCTAACCAAAGTTGTCCATTTAGGTAAAATGCTGAATGTAAAACAACCCAATAAATAAAACGCATGCCTTACAAGTAAATGAAGTAGAGGCGGTATTATCTTTTATCTTCTTATTGCCAGCAAAAAATTGCCTTCCTAAATGGGGCTAAAAACTAGAGAAAGTAGAACTAGAAGCAGCTAATGTATCCTATAAGCGTTCACTTTGCCATGATATCATCTATAGTTATGTTGCAAAATAAAGGTGGACAACAAAACAAAACAAACAGATGTTTCTACCCTTAAGTTACCTTTCATTCGGCTAATATGGGAACAATGTTGTGGGAACTACAGAAGTAGCAGAGTTAACTGTAATTTATGCTATTAAACTGCTACAGTGTGACAAAGAAGACAACAAAAAAACTAAGAAATAGTAATAGGAAAAGTAGTAAAAAAATAATATAGGAGAGGGAGTGAAGCAGGTAAGGAAGAGGGGAGAGAGGGGCAAGGGTTTGCAGTAACAATCGTAACCTATGCAAGTTGGTATAAGTATTCAGTAGGGTTGAGCGATCGGGATCGGGAAAGATCAGATCCCGATCAGCGATCGAGCAAATTTTACGATCGTAATCGGCTGGAAAATGATCGAAAATCAGATTTTAAAAATGATCCTGAATTTACAAGATCGGCTCAACCCTGCTCCATAAACATAAAATAACTAGGGTTGAGTGATCGGGATCGGAAAAGATCGAATCCCGATTGGTGATCGAGCAAATTTCACGATTGGGATCAGCTGAAAAATGATCGAAAATTGGATTTTAAAAGCGATCCTGAAATCTCAAGATCGGCTCAACCCTAGTAATTAGTTATAAATATAAACATGACTTGGTAATATATAAAGGAGTTATACAAAGGTTTCTTAAATCGTATAAGTTGACAGTATACTAGTTGGGTATGATTCTATGCGTGTTGTTTTCTCTTGAGCAGATAGAAGAATGCCAGCTATGTGGACTGGGTTTTTAAGGCTCCCTGGACATGTGAATTAGTTTTTCTAGTCTGCATATATCATTGACTTTATGGGTCCAGTAAGTGAATGTAGGGGTTTTGGGCTTTCTGCAGTGCAGAGAAGTGAGTCATTTTGCCAGGGAGAGTAGATGTGAAGGAAGGTCATTTTTATGGGGGGGAAATCTGGGTGTGTTTTTTAGCAAGAAGTAGAGTAGTAGAGCAAATAAATAAATAGTTTACCCAATTCTTTTTTCCAAAAGTCTAGAATTAGGGGACACTGCCACCATACGTGAAGAATGGTACCTTCACATGTCTCACATGTCTTCACATACAGTCCTATGAAAAAGTTTGGGCACCCCTATTAATCTTAATCATTTTTAGTTCTAAATATTTTGGTGTTTGCAGCAGCCATTTCAGTTTGATATATCTAATAACTGATGGACACAGTAATATTTCAGGATTGAAATTAGGTTTATTGTACTAACAGAAAATGTGCAATATGCATTAAACCAAAATTTGACCAGTGCAAAAGTATGGGCACCTCAACAGAAAAGTGACATTAATATTTAGTAGATCCTCCTTTTGCAAAGATAACAGCCTCTAGTCGCTTCCTGTAGCTTTTAATCAGTTCCTGGATCCTGGATAAAGGTATTTTGGACAAACAATTCAAGTTCAGTTAAGTTAGATGGTCGCCGAGCATGGACAGCCCGCTTCAAATCATCCCACAGATGTTCAATGATATTCAGGTCTGGGGACTGGGATGGCCATTCCAGAACATTGTAATTGTTCCTCTGCATGAATGCCTGAGTTGATTTGGAGCGGTGTTTTGGATCATTGTCTTGCTGAAATATCCATCCCCGGCGTAACTTCAACTTCGTCACTGATTCTTGAACATTATTCTCAAGAATCTGCTGATACTGAGTGGAATCCATGCGACTCTCAACTTTAACAAGATTCCCGATGCCGGCATTGGCCACTCAGCCCCAAAGCATGATGGAACCTCCACCAAATTTTACAGTGGGTAGCATGTGTTTTTCTTGGAATGCTGTTTCTTTTTGGACGCCATGCATAACGCCTTTTTTTATAACCAAACAACTCAATTTTTGTTTCCAAAATGAAGCTGCCTTGTCCAAATGTGCTTTTTCATACCTCAGGCAACTCTATTTGTGGCGTACGTGCAGAAACGGCTTCTTTCTCATCACTCTCCCATACAGCTTCTATTTGTGCAAAGTGCGCTGTATAGTTGACCGATGCACAGTGACACCATCTGCAGCAAGATGATGCTGCAGCTCTTTGGAGGTGGTTTGTGGATTGTCCTTGACTGTTCTCACCATTCTTCTTCTCTGCCTTTCTGATATTTTTCTTGGCCTGCCACTTCTGGGCTTAACAAGAACTGTCCCTGTGGTCTTCCATTTCCTTACTATGTTCCTCACAGTGGAAACTGACAGGTTAAATCTCTGAGACAACATTTTGTATCCTTCCCCTGAACAACTATGTTGAACAATCTTTGTTTTCAGATCATTTGAGAGCGGGCTGTCCATGTTCGGCGACCATCTAACTTAACTGAACTTGAATTGTTTTGTAGAAAGAAATGGTCCAAAATACCTTCATCCAGGATCCAGGAACTGATTAAAAGCTACAGGAAGCGACTAGAGGCTGTTATCTTTGCAAAAGGAGGATGTATTAAATATTAATGTCACTTTTCTGTTGAGGTGCCCATATTTTTGCACCGGTCAAATTTTGGTTTAATGCATATTGCGCATTTTCTGTTAGTACAATAAACCTCATTTCAATCCTGAAATATTACTGTGTCCATCAGTTATTAGATATATCAAACTGAAATGGCTGTTGCAAACACCAACATATTTAGAACTAAAAATGATTAAGATTAATAGGGGTGCCCAAACTTTTTCATAGGACTGTATCTCCAACAGCTTTGATATGGATCAATGGATTGTAGTCAAGAGGGAGTCTTATTTGGATACACCTTAAGAACCCATATAAGAAAAGACCAACTGACCTTGTCAAAGGCTTTCTCTGCCTCAGTGCTAAGAAGGACCAGGAGAATTTTGGTAGGTTTGGTGTGATCAATGAGCCTGTACTCCTTCCAGGTGTTGTCTCTGCCTTGTCCGCTTTTGAAAAAACTGGCTTGTTCTCTACCTATTATTTTTGGGAACAGAGGAACAATCGCAGAGCTCAAGCCTTGTCCCACCAATTAAAAAGTGTGGACCAGGACTTAAAAAGCAGAGATATTGGTCTGTAGCCGCCACATAATGTAAGGTCTTTCCAATCTTTGGGAAGGATGATGATAAAGACTTCTTGAGATTGTGAGAGATGGTTACCCTTTAGGAAGGAGTTACATAGTGAAGTGAGGTAGTAATTTAGTTTTAAAAATCTTGTTAAATTTGATCCTTGGCCTGGCCTACTTCCTTTTAGGATAGTTGATAATACTGTTTCAAGTTCTTACTCAGTAAAAGTCTGCTCCACAGTGGGTGCACCATCATTATTGAGTTTCGGTAGAAGGATAGATCTGAGAAAAGAATCGATAAGACTCTTATAATCTAAGATGTGGGGTGCAGTAGAGGGGTTCTTTTCTAGGTTCTATAGCTTGAGGTAGAAGTCATGGAAAGCTTCAGCTATGCCTTTGGAGGTGGTAGTTATTCCAGGTCTCTTTTATAACAGTTTTTATTTAAAAAGAGGAACTTCACCTCAGGGTCACAGATTTGTTCAGTAAGGGTGAAGGGTAAGCACTTGCTAATCGCTATACTCACTCCTCTGGCTGACTTGTGATAAGTGCTATACATCCATTAAGGTAAGTTCTTCCCTGAAAGGCATATCATCTTTCCTGTCTTAGTCTGTCCCTTGTAGCATGGCTGTGGAGACTTTCTGTTTGCATAGCAAATGAAGTATCTGCCTACATATTAGGGGAATATTCAGACTGCTACCTCTGTTCTAGACCATCCTGATGCAGCTTGTGAGACTGTGTGGGTGAGCCTCTGGGACGGTTGAACCACCAAGGAGCTCTATAAAGATGTGAAACTGTGGTATCCAATGTAGATGAACGGCAATCCAGACATGTGAAGAGGGAAGAGAGACCTATACCAGTGTTATAACACTGCTGAGAAAGGTCTGCAATAGGGTTGTGAAGATCTTGAAATTTCAGGATCATTTTTAAAATACGATTTTCCAGCCGATCCCTATCTTGAAATTTTATCGATTGCCAATCGGGATCCAATATTTCCTGAGCACTCAATCCTATTAATGATATATACATGAATAGGGTTGAGCCTATCTTGAGATAACCAATGACCTCAATCCCGCCGGAAAAGATCGGGATCGGAATTCCGATCGTGATTGTGAAATTTACTTGATCGCCGATCAGAATCCGATCTTTTCCGTTCCCAACCGCTCAACACTAGTGTGCAACCAATGTCTGTAGGAAGGATGCTTTATAAAATAAAGCAAGGGGGCTTGTTTTTGTTTGTTTGTTTTTTTTAGAGCTCTCCAGCATTAGCCCAATTCTGTGTCTGTCTGTTTATTCACCAGCAACTTTAACTCCTGATAAGTTGGGATGGTAGCACTGAGTCAAACTCAACAGATACCCGAGGACAGTTATGATAACTTTGATCCTATCTCTTAAATGCCACAATTAATCATATGTAAGGGCAGACGGATGTGGTTCCCTCTGTGTTGCTATTTGTACCCCAAGACTACCGGTTGATTGTCATGGCCGCTATAGCAGTCTAAAAATGGTCTCAGGTCTGCCATTTTTGCATATGTATAAGGCCTAACTGAACTCTAATGCTCAAATAGATAAATGGGGCTAAAATGTTTAAAAAAAAAATTAAAAACTTATTAAATAAAAAGGTGGAAAGCATGAAGAGGCAGAGAAGAAGTAATTGGACAGTCATTCTCATCAAAGAGAATTAAAGATGATTACTTTTTTAGGACATCACATAATTGATTTTTTTTTTGTCTAGAATTACGTTATTATTCTTATTTTTTTCAGAATCATGATGATGTACGTAATAAAACTAGTGACATTCCTGTACTGTATGGGAATAAAAACCCCTTGGAACTTTCACTAAATCCTTTGTTTCTTTAAGTGCTTCAATTGCTTTATTGATTAGTTGAGTTTCATTGTATTCCTAATTACAATCTAATCTTCTAACTGTACAACTACGCCCTTAAAGAAAATCTCAAGGCCCCCCAATCCCTTCAAGATAACGTTTCTATTATCCTAAAGAAGGAAAAGATACTCTATTATGCAGTAGCTACTGGAACCGGGCAGGGATATCCTCAACCTAATTCCTGAGACAACTTGTTCTAAAACATAAATCTGAGCTTTTGCCGGGATGACATGGGCAACATTGAAAAGATTGAAGTTAATACTGGTTTTAACATAATTTCCATCCTCCATGTTACAAATTGGAGATCTGCTACCCGTTCCTGCCCATGCTAGCACATAGATGACCCCATGCTTGTTGAAGACTGATGATTTATCGATGTTTTACTAGAAAATGGATCTATCCACACTGGAACCAACACAACCCAGGTGCTACCGCAATATAATTTACTGAGGTGTAAACATATCAGAACACAACTTGGAACAGTTTTCCAACATAAAGAATATCATAGAGATCCTAGATGGTGCGAGTAACTAATCCTAAAGTCCTCAACACCTAAAGGTGTGATATTACTATCTATAAGCACGTCATAAACACCATCACACCTAGCCCTAATGATCTTAAATTACATTAAAGCATGGGAAAGAGACTTAGATCTGACACTAAAAGTGTTGCAAATTAAAACCTTATTAGAGGTGCCAAAATGGACACCAGGATGTGTCGAATTGTAGGAAAATGGCTAAAAAGTGCTAACAAAATGGTAGCTCACCACCTCTTGGCTTCTGATAGCTAATATAGGTTATCTGATAGGATATGATATGATATGATATGATATGGAGAAAGACCCTTGATGTGGAAACCGCTTGGTGTATATTTGCTTTTGTGAATGTGTCAAAAACAGTAAGTCCGAGAGAGCTAAAACCTTTTGAAGCACCTGATTTATGTGCTAAATTTGGGGCACGTTGGTCCAGTCATTTGGCCTTTCATAAAGAAAAACAGACAACAATTTAATTTTTATAACAATATAAAAATGCCACTGGGTAACCCCTTTAAGAGTCCCACTTTTTAATTAATAAGTTCAGGGATTGTGATCTATTTGTATCTATATAGGTTTATCTATACTAAGTTCTGTGTGCTGCACCAGGTTTCCTCTGTACATACATCTCTGTATTTCAGAATTTCTATATAATACATTACAAGATTCGTCTTCCAAATATTGGAGAAGTATACCTGGTGGTTTTGGACCAAATTTGTTTGTTCCAAACTAGAACTGCTTTTCTTATACATTGGGTGTGTCGGCGTCATGAAGCATGGCTCAGTGTCATGATGTCAACATTCCCCATATAACCACTCAATCACATTCCTCAGTGGTCTCCTGGGGCCATTGACATCAATCCAGAGGCCGGAAGATGATACCAAAGGACTGCTGGACATTGCAACAGAGTCTAAGAAAGGCTATGTTTGCTCGCTTCCCCTGGGTCTCTGCTTACTATTCTTTCTTCAGACCTCATAGAATAACAAATGTTTTTGAATGGCAAACCCTAAAATGTTTAGAAAGTTTTTGAAACAAATTTGGCTCTTTGTGAACTGGTTTTCACATCCCAATATAACATCCATTAGTACAAGGCAAATGGTTACACCTTACAGGTCCAGGATCCAGGTCGGAGATTATCTCAAGATCAGCTCAACCCTATTCATGTATATATCATGAATAGGGTTGAGCGATCGGGATCGGGAAAGATCAGATCCCAATTGTCGCTCGAGCAAATTTCATGATCAAGATCATCTGGAAAATGATTGAAAATCGGATTTTAACCCCTTAAGGACCAGGCCATTTTTTGGTTTCGCATTTTCGTTTTTCCCTCCTCACATTTCAAGAGCCATAACTTTTTCATTTTTCAGTTCACAGAGTCACATGATAGCTTATTGTTTGCGGGACAAATTGTACTTTGTAATGGCACCATTCAATATGCTGTGCAATCTACTGGGAAGCTGGAAAAAAATTCAGAATGAGGCGCAATTGGAGAAAAAATGCATTTGCGCCATTTTCTTATGGGTTTAATTTTTACAGCATTCACTGTTTGGTACAAATTACATGTTACCTGTGTTCTACGTGTCAGTACAAACGCGGTGATACCAAATTTATATAGTATTTGAAATTTTTTGATACTTTTAAAAAAATGATAAACTTTGCAAAATAGAAAAAAAAATTTGTGTCATCATGTTCTAACACCTGTAACTTTTTCATATTTCCATGTATGGAGCTGGTTGTTGTGTCTTTTTATGCGGGACAAGATGACGTTTCTATTGATACCATTTGGGGAAAGATCCGATGGTTTGATCACTTTTTATTCAATTTTTTATAGGAGGCAAAGTGTTGAAAAAAACGCTTTTTGGCTGTTTTTATTTTTTTTGCCGCTACGCCGTTCGCAGTACGGGATAAATGTTTTAATATTCTAATAGTTCGGGCATTTTGGAGCGCAGGGATACCTAATATGTTTATGTTTAATGTTCTTTAATTACTTTTATAGCTAATCTAGGGAAAGGGGGGTGATTTGAACTTTTATATTTTTTTTATTTTTTTAATACTTTTAAAAACTTTTTTTTTTCTTCTGTTACATTTATGATCAGACCCCTTAGGTACCTTGAAACCTAGGGAGTCTGATCGCTCATACTATTCACTGCAATACTACAGTATTGCAGTGAATAGGAAAATCGCAGCACTTCTATTAGACGATGCCTCTGGCATCGTCTAATAGATCTAGTGCAGAGACAAGCCTGGAAGCCTTCAATAGGCTTCCGGCTGTCATAGCAACCGATCACCGCCCTCATGTGACGTTCAGGAGGGCGATGATCGGCGAAACATGGCGGCGCCCATGCCGCCGGCGCCGTTTACACACTGCGGTCACGTTTGACCGCAGTGTGTAAAGGGTTAACAGCAGCGATCGGCTCGGGCACCGACCGCTGCTGTTAGTGGCAGGTCCTGGCTGTATGATCCAGCCGGCATCTGCCGTGTATGGAGCGAGCTCAGCGTGTGAGCTCGCTCCATACATCCCCATGCGACCCATGACGTACAGTTACGTCAAGGGTCGCTAAGGGGTTAAAATCGATCCCGAAATCTCAAAATCAGCTCAAACCTAGTCTACATTTCTGGTTATTTCTGCTTGTACCACAACAAAAATTGGGAAACACAATAAATAGAAAATATATTTATTGAAAAATAGTAATTAAAACACATACAAAACATATAAAATACAATGGAGGGCAACACAGAGGGGTCCGACTGTATAAGAACAGTCCGACAGAACCGTACCCCTTTCACTACTGATGAACCGGAGGGAACCAAAACACCCGACGCACGTTTCGCCTTGCGTGGCTTCCTCAGGAGGTTCCCTCACTGTTGATGTTCCGGGGTTAACCCCTTATGGTCTATCTACACTGCCATTATGTCTATGGGTATGTATTGATATTGGACCTATGACATCTATTGTTGTACCTCCTATTTATTTATAATCAGGATACTCTTTACTATAAGTGTATCTTACCTTAGATGTAGGGACCTTGTCATATGTGATTGCAACTTTTTTGGGGGGTCAATATCTTGCACCTTGATTACTTTACAAGTGTGTATTTTGTTAGTGGAGTGTATACACTTACCCCTTTTTATAAGGATTGGACTAATAGGGATTAGATGCCATATATGGGGATGCTTTCTCCGGTTCATCAGTAGTGAGAGGGGTACGGTTCTATCGGACTGTTCCTATACAGTCGGACCCCTCTGTGTTGCTGTGTTATATGTTTTGTATGTGTTTTAATTACTATTTTTCAATAAATATATTTTCTATTTATTGTGTTTCCCAATTTTTGTTGTGGTTTATTTATATTAGTTTTGGGGCTACTTGTTTATTATTGATGGATACATTTAGTTGATTGTGTATCTCTGCTTGTAGCCTATTGTGTTCCAGTTCCATTATTCCAGTAGGTATATGAGGTGACTTATAAGCCACTTGAATTTTCTATTGGTGGCCACCTTTATTGTATATGTAGCCACTTGTACACAATGATCACACATTCTATTTAGTTAACAGTATATAGGCTCTCTATGGTATGTGGATTGCCTGCTGAGTAAATCTTTTAAATCCTAAGGATATAGGATGGCACGTCTTTATTATAGAGCAACCTGTCAGCATCATCCATCAATCACAGCCGCACATCTAGGAAGAAAAAATGATAAAGAAACAATAAAAAGGACTTTGTGTCAAACATTCATATTACACATCTACAATGTATAAAAATAAAATGTATAGAAAAAGAATTGCTTCAAACCATCACAGGTACTTACATAGAGGTCAACATCTTTCTCCGAGCTGTATTATGGTACCTTTACGTCACTTGTGTAATTTTAATAGCAAAATGACTTACTTTCACACATACACTACAATCTTTGAAAACACATTTTCCCTGCAATCGTACGCGAGGTCAGCATCAGGTATCCTCCTCTAAGAGCTTTAACTGCACATGTCACTGCTTGATCTGTTAATGGAAAGAATGCTACTTCTGAGCAAGGTCCTGAAAGTTGTGCATTAAAGAATCCAAGACAGCAAAAACAGGATCAGTCGCCTTCAAGATAAAAACAAAAAACAGTGACTTCTTAAAGTATACTGCATTCATCTCTCTCTGCTAAAGAGACCAGAGATGGTCATGAATTACAATGAATTCGGTCATTTTAAAGTGATGGCATATTGTTAGGATATGCTGTATTGCTGTATATGCTGTATTATGATGTATTATGTATATGCTGTATTAGGTATATGCTGTATTATGAGCAATAGTATGATATTGAATGATCTTAGATGATAGTATGGTATTTAGGGTTGAGCGATCGGGATCGGAAAAGATCAGGTTCCTATTGGCAATCGAGTAAATTTCACAATCGCAATCGGAATTCCGATTCCGATCGAGGTCAGAGGTTATCTCAAGATCAGCTCAACCCTATTCATGTATATATCATAAATAGGGTTGAGCGATCGGGATCAGGAAAGATCGAATCCCTATCGGGATAATGATCGGAAATTGGATATTAAAATCGATCCTGAAATCTCAAGATTGGCTCAACCCCAATGATATTGTATGATATTGAATTATCTTATATGATATTGAGTGAGACCGTTTTGTGATTCTCCACACAGATGGCATGGAGCATCATAATAACATCCCAAAGCTAATACAGATCAATAAGTTAAACCTATATAATCCTATTGAATCTGAATCCTGTTGATCCAGAGAAAGGCATAAAAACTCTACCAGTATGCCAATTGCTCCATGTTAGGGTAAAAAGAAATCCTTTACTACTAGGGTTGAGCCAAGCTTGAGATTTCAGGATCAATTTTAAAATCCGATTTCCAATTATTTTCCAGCCAATCCCGATTGTGAAATTTGCTCCGATCTTTCCCGATCCCGATCGCTCAACCCTATTCATGTTATATACATGAATGAATTCATGTATTATGAATGAATTCATGTTATATACATGAATAGGGTTGAGACAATCTTGAAATAACCTCCAACCTCGATCCCGCCGGAAAAGATCAGGATCGGAATTTCGATCGCCATCGTGAAATTTACTCAATCGCCGATTGGAATCCGATCTTTTCCGATCCTGATCGCTGAATTCTATTTACTGCTTGAATTATAGCAGAATATAACAGAATTTCTTGAAGCAATGTCACATATCCAGCAATTCCTACTATGCACTGATGATGGACAAGCACCTTGATACTGAAGTTAGTCATTCCTATGGCCTAAAGAAGACATTATTCTGATCTCAAAATAAAAAAAAAAAAAACCTTACCACCTAATACATACCTGCCAACTCCTGACCATTACTCTAGCAGTGGGCTTTTTTTTCCTCCTTTAGCATCTTCTTCTTTATCTCCACAAATCTAGTACTCATAAGTAGAGATGAGCGAACAGTAAATTGTTCGAGGTTCGATATTCGTTTCAAGTAGCCCCTCAATATTCGACTACTTGAATCGAAAATCGAACCCTATTATAGTCTATGGAGGGAAAATGCTCATTTCAGGGGTAGGCAACGTTCGATCAAATTATACTTACCAAGTCCATGAGTGAGGGTCAGGCTGGATCCTCCGTGCAGTCTTCTCCTTGCAGCGTCCCCGCGGCATCTTCCGGGTCTGAATTCACTCTGCCAGGCATTGGGCCTGGGCAGAGCCGACTGCGCATGTCCGCACTACAAGCGGACATGCGCAGTCGGCTCTCCCAGGCCCGATGCCTGTCAGAGTGAATGAAGAGCCGGAAGACGCCGTGGGGAAGCTGCACGGAGAAGACTTCTAAAGGTAGGAGAAGAACCAGCGTTGATTGGCCGACTGTATAGCATTCGGCCAATCAATGCTGGTTCTGCATCGAACTTTTCCATTTGAACAGCGAGTGGTACTCGATCGAGTACGAGTATTTCGAATACCGTAGTATTCGATCGAATACCTACTCGATCGAGTACTACTCGCTCATCTCTACTCATAACATATGAAACAAAACTGGTGGGTGAACCTGGCAAATATTATAGTCTATGGGGTCCATGTGCTTTCATTGGCACACTGCTTGCAGTTGTGTTCGGTATTCCATTCAGGGGGGTCCTCATTCGGACTCGCAGATGTGAATGAGGGGTCACAGACAGACTGAGTTTCACGGCTCAGTTTTAGTCGGGGTGAATGCCGGGTTACTACTAAATCTTTGCTTCAGGCATTGCAGCTTTTCCCAGAGTGTTCCTTTATTTATGTTTTTTTCAGCCACATGACTATCTGTTGTGTAATTGATATAAACTGTACAATGAAACGCCACCTAACAGCAAGTAACACAATAGTGGGAAATTTGCTATTACAGCTGCACAACACAGAGTAATATTGTTAGCGCGTGTAATTATGGTTGAGTATGACAGTCAAACAGCAATGTAGAGCTGGAAGTAAAAAGCAGTATAGACACAAAAGAAATTGTTCAATAAGCTGAAATGCAGCTCATCGTGAATGTTTATAGACTCATTAACTCAATAAAGCAGTTTTGTCTGCATTATAATAGATGATGAAGAAAAGAGATTTCCGGTCCATCCGTTATTGCAAATACTTTCAAAATTCTCCATTCATATGCTCCCCAGATTCAGTCATTTGCATTTTAAATGGGATGCTATGGTGATAGCAGAATATAAAAATGTTATTAATATTTATACATTAAAACATCTAAGGAATGTGAACGAACACCTGTTGTATTATAAATATTTGAACATTCATTATGTGATTGATTTTGAATGTTGTAGCCTTTTAGCATCCATTAAAGTCTGTCCTCATTTAATGGGTCTTTCCAGATCTTATTTCCTAAGCATAATGTGGTGAAAGTAAGAAACGGTCTACGTGAAAAAAAAAACGACATGTAATGGTCTCCTATACATAAAAAAACAAGTAGTTATTTTCCTTTTAACCATATGTCGACTGTCCATTGACTATAAACATCCAGACGATTAACTCATCAAGAATGTATCTGTATGTAGTCGGGAGTGGGGGGGGGGGGCAGGATGTCAGTGACGGTCAGAAAAGGCAAGGATGGTTTACTACTGATCTCTATATCCATAATAATCAAATATGGGGAAAAATATGTCTGTTTTTGACGTTTTTTTCCCCAATCTTTAAATAGTAGAGATGAGCGAACAGTAAAATGTCCGAGGTTCGATATTTGTTTCGAGTAGCCCCTCAATATTCAACTATTCGAATCGAATATGGAACCCTATTATAGTCTATGGGGGGAAAATGCTTGTTTCAGGGGTAGGCAACGTTCGATCAAATTACACTTACCAAGTCTATGAGTGAGGGTCGGGCTGGATCCTCCGAGCAGTCTTCTCCTTGCAGCGTCCCCGCGGCATCTTCCGGCTCTTCATTCACTCTGCCAGGCATCGGGCCTGGGCAGAGCCGACTGTGCATGCCTGCACTACAAGCGGACATGCGCAGTCGGCTCTGCCCAGGCCTGATGCCTGGAAGAGTGAATGAAGAGCCGGAAGACACCGCGGGGAAGCTGCACGGAGAAGACTTCTAAAGGTAGGAGAAGAACCAGCGTTGATTGGCCGGCTGTATAGCATTCGGCCAATCAATGCTGGTTCTACATCGAACTTTTACATTCGAACAGCGAGTGGTACTCGATCGAGTACGAGTATTTCGAATACCGTAGTATTCAATCGAATACCTACTCGATCGAACACTACTCGCTCATGTCTATTAAATTGCACAAGAACAATGAAAATGAAACAAAAAACCTCACTCTCTCACTCTACCCCCTTTTTAATTAAAATTTCCAGGATATTTTATAAAAAGTAAAAAATTATAATTTAAAAATTACAAAAAAAACCAAAGCCCTATGTGTCACAAAAAACGTGACTTCAAATCTACTTATATATTTATATATATATATATATATATATATATATATATATATATATATATATATAACAACTAGAAATGTGTCAGTTATGAATAAGGGAAAGTGACCTGAAGGTGAAATCTTTGGTTATTGTAATTGTATATACAGCAATGTAAATCTAATCGGAACATACAACACAATGAATTATCACACATTAGACAAAAATTATAGGAAAAGTAATATAAATAAGTTACAGGGATCAGGTAACATCTGAATTATCCAATATCTGTGAGTAATAGTCATTATATCTGAGGAATAGCCTAAGGTGATCTTAGTGACAGTCACAGAATAGTAATTAACATGTATATCATAGATACAAGGAAATCATATTCCAAACACTACAAAATGAGAGTCTTGGTAATAAACTTGCCAATAATCTTCAGTTGTGCAAAAACTCCTTGATCTTGGGTCAATAGACAGACAGGACACACATCTGAGTCAGAACTTTTTATCAGAACATCATTAACTTTCTACTAGGGTTGAGCGATCGGGATCAGGGAAGATCGGATCTCAATCGGCGACCAAGCAATTTTCACGATCAGGATTGGCTGGAAAATGATTGGAAATCAGATTTTAAAATCGATCTTCAAATCTCAAGATCAGCTCAACCCTCGTGACAACCCAAGCCTGGATTGAGTACTGCTTGTTTAACCTGCGAGGGAGCTCACAATAAAGTAGTTTGGGGGCCACACGGTGGCTCAGTGGTTAGCACTGCAGCCTTGCAGCGCTGGAGTCCTGGTGTTCAAATCCCACCAAGGGCATAAAACCGTCTGCAAGGAGTTTGTATGTTCTCCCCGTGTTTGCATGGATTTCCATCCCATATTCCAAAAAAGACATACTGATAGGAAAAAATGTACATTGTGAGCTCTATGTGGGGCTCACAATCTACATTAAAAAAAAAAAAATAAAGTAGTTTGGATTTTCAATGACTGTTTTTGTTGGATATATTCTTATCTAGATTATGGATTTGCAGCCTGTATTCTGTTCCCAGAGTAACTGAACAATTTAAATGGGTTGTACCAAGTCATCATGACAAGAGAATTGGACCCCCATTCTTGGGATTGATGGGGATCTCAATGGTTGGATTAATCATGAAGTTATCCCCTAGTCTATGAATAGGATATGACTTCAAAAATTGATACAACCTCTTCATTTGTCCTGTAGGATACATTTAAAGGATATATTGTTTTCTTGGGTGATTATCTATATACGCTGTATCAATCTACGCTCACCAAAGGTCATATAAATGACGAGTACTCACTTATCATGGCTAATAGTGTTATGTCATTGTATAATACTATAATCTAAGGTTATGCGGAATGTAAAGTAATCAACACTCCTATTAATATCATAACGCTTTCTCATGATCCATTACTTTTACATTAGAGTTTATTGTTGTGTGTGATCACAACTGACTCAATCTCATTAACCAAAACATAAAAATTTAGCAATGACTTGCCATAAAATCAATGACAGTAGAACAGGCATCATTAGTGAATTATTAGAAAAAGATCAGTCACGAGTAAGGAGAGTCATGACTTCATTCCGAAATTGAATCCTAGTTGTCTGTGCTTGTTAATATAAGAGATGTAACACAGCTCCCAATGGCATCTGTTTTAACTTCGATGACATACAGTGGCATCTGTCATATCACATATCACATTGTGCTATTTATGATATATGTATAGATATATGTCTACACAATGATATGTGTGATGGCAGTCAGAATACGGCTCTTGCGTAACTAGCTTAAGCAACAAATAAGCAGCTATAAGATTTGATAGGAAGCTGTGAGAACAGATGCACCTTCCACTACTGAATATGGATCATGCATCACCTAACAAAACGTCGTCCATAATAAGTACCTTCTCTCTCCAGATTGCATGTTCCGGTATGGAAACAATAACCTTTCATATCTGGCATAATCTTTGCTGTAATAATGGTACAAACAGGATCTATCAATCGAACCATCAAGTTTATGCGTTTGAATATTTATATATTTGATTAATTTCTCTATAGAATGCAAAATATACACTTTTTGGTATACATGTAATACAATTCAGTTTCCATACACAAGTCAGTAAACCTTGCCTGTGAACAGTAGTGTTGTATAGTCCGTAGATGACTCCTATGTACAGTATACATGGACCTACTAAATAGAACTAAACAGGACCTTAGTCATGTGACCATCTCAACAACCCTTCACTACACACGGGATCATGGGCATTTACTTGATTACTTGAAATCGAGATTACTTGAAATCCATTAATATTAATGGTAATAATAATAATAATAATAATAATAATAATTATTATTATTATTATTATTATTATTATTATTATTATTATTTTAGATTATCTAATTTTTCTGCTGGTGGCTTGAGAACAGGCCATGTCACAATTAGGAACATAGGGCTTGAACCCAATACTCTTCTAAGGATGTGCCCAGGGCCCGATAACTGTGACCTTCTGTACCTCTCGACCCGTGCCGTTTTGGAAACTCTCAAAGACTTTTTTGATCTTCTTTATGATGGTGCCTAGAGCTCCGATCGCCTCATGTTTGTCCTTGGTCCTCCACAATCTGCACATATCCACCTCAAAGATTTTGAGTTTCTCTGGATCTTTCCGCATGATGTTCTGGCCATCTGGAACTGCATCATCTATAATCAAGCAGCGTTTTACTTTTTCATGTTGAACAAAATCAGGACAATTCGTAGAAATGGTAAACTCTGCATTGCTATGTCCCACATTAGGGTCAGTTTACACCGAGTTTTTTGCAAGAGGATTTTGACGTGGAATCCGCCTCAAAATCCGCTTTTTTTTTACCACTAGCGACATGCCCCTTCTTCCGGCGGATTCAGCGGCTGAGACAGCCGCAGCATCCATGGTGCGAGACTCCCGTCCGGTTAGGCCCATTCAGGCCTAATTAGAAGCGGGATGCCACAATGCGATGCCAGTACACTGCATCAGCATCCCATTGCGGCTAGCCGCACAGAGAGTTCACAAGGTGGAAAAGGTTTCCGCCGTGTAAACATACCCTAATGGTAGTTTCACCAATATTAACAACAGTGTCAGGCACATGCTCTTACTACCAAGTTATTATTATTATTATTAATATTATTATTATTATTATTAGAGATGAGCGAACAGTAAAATGTTCGAGGTTTGATATTCGTTTCGAGTAGTCCCTCAATGTTCGACTACTCGAATCGAATATAGAACCCTATTATAGTCTATGGGGGGAAATGCTCGTTTCAGGGGTAGGCAACATTCGATCAAATTATACTTACCAAGTCCACGAGTGAGGGTCGGGCTGGATCCTCCGTGCAGTCTTCTCCTTGCAGCGTCCCCGCAGCGTCCCTGCAGAGGCTCAACATTACGGAAATGCAGCTTTTTTGAGCCAAATCCAGTAGTGGATTGAGAAGAAGATTCTTCCAATATATTTCCCCACGATGGGGGAGCAAAGTCATGTAAGAAGTTTGTTCTATGAAAGTAGTGATGGTGCTTTCACCATATGGTTAAAGTAAAAAACTCTTCATTTCTTCATGTTAAAAGCCATATGGTAAGCACCAACTTCCATATTTGCAGATTTTTTTGGCTCTTACTCATAGGTCACACAGCTACAGTATGAGTAAAAACCAAACTAACCCAACTACAGAAGCTAACGGTAATACTTGGCATTGGGTCTAAGTCCAAAATTGATTAGAGCAAACATATATTTTTCAGTGTTTGAGTAGATTTTCTCAGATACTTTGGTTACCCATCACTCAGCTCATGGGACCAAAAGTCAAGGTCAGTAAAATCCTCTCAAGTCAAACCTATATTTTCAAAATTCTAAAATAGTCAAGTAATGGGGTTGCCCAGAATTGCAAAAACATCTCTGCAGCCACCCCAGAAACCAAGGTTGTGTCTACATTGGATATGTCTAGTAGTGCAGTTCATTACTATTGAAGCTAAGCAATGCCAGTCTGCAAACATGAATGTCACGTTTTTGAAAAAGAAGCAGAACCATATTTGCCTTTAACAGATGGTTCATTTTGTCTTATGTAACAAAATATCCTTTGCGATAAATATGCTATACCATGTATTTACTGTTGACAAATTCAATGTATGTATACTATTCGTTTTTAGGATTCAGAAACTTTGTGATATTGATGTTGTCTTATCTTATCTCTTTTTTGCATGTTCTTCCTGGTGCAGCTGACCATTTAGGAATAGAATTTATGGGTAAGTTTTCTACCATTTTTTTCTCGGTTTACAACAGATTTAACAAACCATGAATGCAGCCATCACAGAAAAATCTATTGTTACACAGTTACAACAAGTAAAGCAAACATTTTATCTAGTAACGTTCCTTGGCCAGGATAGTTAAGAAAAGACCTGATAATGTGGATTATATTCATTACACTGTTGCAAATAGCAGGACCACCAAGCAGCCAATATTCCAAGACACCACAAAGCCAATGTTCTGTGGTGTCTGTATCTTTTTCTATATCATGAAAAAGAATCTAGATGAATGGCCACTTTGTGTGATAAGTACTACGGTTGAGCCGATCTTGAGATTTCAGGATCGTTTTTAAAATCCGATTTTCGATCATTTTCCAGTCAAACCCGATCGTGAAATTTGCTTGATCGCCAGTCAGGATCTGATCTTTCCTGATCACTCAACCCCAATGTTAGCTTTTTCCACAACGATTGGCCAGTAGCCAAACATTGTGGGAAATAACCTGTGACCTCGATCCCGCCGGAAAAGATCGGGATTGGAATTCCGATCGCGATATTAACTCAATCTACAATCGGAATCTGATCTTTTCCGATCCCAATCGCTCAACCCTAATAAGTACCCATTGTATTGCATGCAAATATAGTGAATTTTGCCACATAATTTATCAGTAGCCATCTTGTAACTTATGAACAATCCGACCCCAATTCAGTTCTGAAGTTGTAGATGTATAGTACAGACCAAGAACAGCATGTTTTTTTTATCCATTTCAGTCTTGTAAGTCTTCGTCTTCAGTCTTGGAATGGACCAAAATAATTTATAAATGTCTCTCGGGGAGATTTAATAAGATAGCTATTCCTTATGTCTTAATGAATTGACACAAATCACACAAGATGTACCTGGATTATTAAGAAATTTGGGGCTCTTCATAATTCATAACTCCTGTGTACCAGAATTGAAATTTATGCCAGCCAAGAACTGGTGTAGATTTTATTTATAAGGGTGCATTCACATGATGTAACGTGCCGCGTGATCTGGCACGTATATGGCGATGAGAGTTTGTGCGCCGTAAAGGCTCCCATTGATTTCAATGGGAGTTAGGATAGTATACGCCGCGTTATTTTGTGCCCCTGATTTTGCGGCCGCAATTACAAGACTGATTTATACTATACATTAGTTATATTGTACAAATGCTTTATAAACATAAGAGGAAAAAGTGTTCCATTGACCAAGAGGAAAAAACTATAATAGGAAGTGAGTTAGAAGGAATAATAGACAATGTAGGAAGTGACATGCTGAGCTACGCTGCTCACATTAGCTTATTAATAATAAGTGTTAGGATAACAGATGCAGATCAGAGCCAAAATGAGAACCAGTACTAGATACATTGATCAAAATGGTAAACACGGCGCTGTCTGTCCTACAAAACCCTCCGGACCACACCAACTCCAATCCCACAATGGTTTTCACCAGAGCCCCAGATGGTGGGGATGGATTTGGCTGCACTTTTGGGCAGAGAGGTACAGGTCGGGAAACGCCAACACACAGCACACCACAAATCATAGTAAACCAGACACTGAGAACTCTTAACAGCAGATGTTTCAGGTTGGTAGGTCTTCAGGTGGCAGCAGAGAGTAAAAGTATAGTTGTACGATCTGGGTCATCAGCAAGAGGGCAACGCAGTACAATGCGTAATCCAAATGGAACGTCAGTCAGGTCGAGTCGGTAACAGGAGCGGAGGAGAATTACAAAACGGTGTTCAGGAAGCAGAGGCAAGCCGGGGTCATAAACAGGAGCAGGCACAGTACTCAAATCAGTAGGCAAAGGCAGAATCAGAAGTCAACAAAAGGAGTCAGAAACACAGGCAATCAGAACAGGAGAAACGCTGACTCCCAGGACACTAGGTACAACTGAATGGCTAGGTACAACTGAATGGCCAGTGTTGGTCTGGAACCAGAGTCCTCCTTAAATAGGCTCCGGCCCACCGCTAGCGCAAAAACTGCAAGTCCCCCTTTCAGCTCAGGAGGAGACCAGCAACCCCCGCACAATGCAGTGGAGGTTCCGGCCTGCCTCCCGAGCCTCAGTTCAGAGGTATCAAACCCAACATTTTTGGAAAATTCATGTCAAAACTGATAGATCTGGACTAGTTCACTCATCTCTAAGGAGAATATACAACTTCTATCAGGACATGCAGTAAAGGAACCTGTTACTAAACTTATAACTTACTTGTTACAGCACATGCAGCTGCAATAATAATTGAGAGTCTTCAATAGTTTATACCTTTTTTAATGGCTAACCAAAATGATGACAGATTGCAAGCTTTCAAGGCTGCTAAGGCCCCTTCATCAGGCATAGTTTACAACGGGCACTAAACTCCCATTTGATATTATAATAGGATGGGAAGCTGGCAACTGGCAACCTGCCAGTTTTTGAGATTTCTCCCCTACTAGATATTCTACAATCAACTTTGAGTTGTGGTATTGAAAACTGAAAGCATTTAGGGACCACAGCATCTGAGTAATGAAATGGAAGACTATGTATGGTTATAGGTGGGGATCGCTGAGTGTTAAACTGCCAATGCTCTGCTGAGTCAATCGCTACAGAGTTCCAAACCACTTCTAATATTAAAATAAGAGCCAAATCTGTGCTAGATGCTTCATGGCATGAGTTTACACGGCCTTCTGACTGTATGCAAGCCTATATCACCAGGCACAATGCTAACTATTGGATAAAATGGTGTAAATCATGCTGCAATAGGATTCTCAAGCAGCGGAAACGTGTTTGTGGAGTGACAAATCACATTTCTTTATCTGGCAGTCTGATGGATGAGTCTAGGTTTGGCAAATAAAAAGAATGTTACCTGCTTGACTGCATTGTGATAACTATAAAGGTTGATGAAGGAGAGATATTGTCATAAAGTCGTTTTCAGGGTTTGACCTAGGCCCCGTTGCGTTCGTTGCAGTGAAAGGAAATCTTAATGCTTCAGACATTTTGGACATTTTGGACAACTGTATTCTCTCAACTTTGCAGGAGCGGCTTAGGGAAATATAACTTTACATATTGTAGGGGTCATAAAGTCAAGGAACCCTGTGCACCCTAATACTCTCTTGCGGGTACTCCCCTGCCCCATTTGCCTCCCAACTCTTGGGCCCTCGCTTTACAAGGGCCATCTAGGTTACTTGTCCTAGATTGTTCCTCCTTGTGTCCCATAGGGACATGGTTCACCCCTGGTCTATAGCAGGCCCATTTCGTTTGGCTAATATAGTGGACCCATGGATGCTGGAGCTCAGGCCTTTTGACAATCTTTTGGTGGAGTTGCGCATTCCTGAGTGGCTATACTATCGCAAAATCCCACACTTTATGTCCACCTTGGCTCTCTAAAGTTTTCACCCCTTACAATATTTGAGAGACTATGCAAGGCAGGCACCTCTATGAAGGGGTTACTTTCTTCTGTTTATCAACTCCTTTCCTGTCCGCAGGTAGCACCACCCCCCAGCACACACATTTATGGCCAGATGGGAGGAAGCGATTTCGATTTCCCTTGAAATGGCAAATTATATGGTCGTATAGTATAAAATCCTCATCCTGTGTGACATTCTGGGAGACGCAGTTCAAGCTTCTCATGTATTGGTATCATACACTGGCTTTACTGCACTCCCTGAATCTGACTATTCCTCAAGTATGTTGGAGTTGTCTCATTGAGATTGGTACACTTTATCATATATTTTTGGAGGAGGATTCATACAGGGAGCCATTCTTGTTCCCCTGACATATCTGCTCAATTCATCCCCTAGACAGATCGGCAAGAAGGCTGCCCTAATGTTAAAAAATTTCTAAGAAATGCTACAGTTTTTTTAAAAAAAATGTACCGTATATACTCAAGTATAAGCTTGGAAAACTTATTGACTCGAGTATAAGCCTAGGGGGGGGGAATCCACCATTGCAGATGAAAAGTCTGGTCATGTGCATTACAGCTTAGTAACTCCATGTGCCTCATAGTAATAGCAGTTAACCCCATCATGTCCCTCACATTAACCCCCTGTGTGCTTCACATAAGAGTTACTGATATGTGGGACATGTGGAGGTAATAATTAGGTATCTTCATAATTAAGGTCCTTTATTAGTACTCCCATATGTCTCACATATTAGAAACCCTTATATGGGGCACACAGGGGTTAATATGAGGGACATGATGGGGTTAACTGCTATTAATGTGAGGCACATGGAATTACTGAAACTAAATTAATAACCCCAAATGCCTGACATTACTAGGGATAGTAACCTCAGCAGGTACCTGTGTGTTTTACTTTCACTTTGCTGTAGCTTCCTCTCCTCGATGCAGGACAGCAGCATGGGCCTTCCAGGCTTTCATCTCTCTCCACGGAGCACAGAGACCTGCAAGGACCAGCATAAATTAAACAAAGGGGGAGGTCCTTTAGTGCTACCGTGCTAGAGAAGGGGGAGTGCCCTATATCATTACTGTAGCACAAAAGAACCTCCCCATTCATTTAATTAATGCAGGTCCTTGCAGGACCCTGACTCGAGTATAAGCCGAGGGGGGATTTTTCAGCATAAAAACTGTGCTGAAAAAGTTGGCTTATACTCGAGTATATACGGTATTTGCTTAAATGTTACGAAATCTGTCATGTCTATTTTACGTGTAAATAGGTCTGTTTAATTCTAAAGAACTTTACATCTCTACTTCTCAGGCATGAATAAGTAAAAGCCAAAATATTCAAGAACTGATCTGTCTTTTGTAACATTACATAAAAGGCCTAGATTCAAACCATTTTTAAATGCGCTATAAGATGAAAAGAATGTCCTGCACTAGCCGAGATTTTTTTCCTTTTCCTTATGCACAATAAAAATCCTTTTTTTAGATTTCAAGATTTAAATCAAACAAATTGAAGCAAAATGTTTTCCAACAGGGTAAGAAGAACTTTACAAAAATATCAAATAATGTCCTCTAATACGGAGACTATTTAGAGGCGACTGGTGTGTGGCTGAGCCGCCAAAGTTAAAAATAATTTTAAACCTATACTGTGTGTATTGAAAGCGTAGAACTACACTTGATCTATTTATTTAGTTGTGGTTACATGTGTGCACTTTTCATAAACTGAATGAACAGATTGATGCATAGAATTTATAGAATATCTAGACCTATTGCTAGGATTGCGTTAGTTGAAGAAAGATTGAATATTTATTATGAGGGGGTATAATAGCCTGCTGGGAGTTTTGTGCCTTTATAATGACCATCAGGTATCTAGAATGGATTTCAGCACTAGCACGGTGGACAGCTCCTAATTGTCTATTTATACAGTACTCTCGGGTCGGATCAGTCCGTACTCTTATTACTATGTGATGTAGCACTTCATGATTGAAATCAAACAATGTTTTCCAATGGGGTAAGAACAACTTTACATGATTTTAAAAAATTATTCAGAGCAAAAAACAAAACTTTACTTTTTTTTAATGTTTTTTAAAGTAGGGATTCAAGCTTGAATTTTTTTTGTAGTTGTGTTTGCATGTATTCGCTTTTCATGTATTGGAGACTTAGGGGGCATTCACACTACCGTTGGTGTCCGATTGCAGTGTCCGTTGCTACTGTCCGTTCAAGATTTTAGCAACGGACACTAGCTCTGTCCGTTACAATTTCCATTCATTTCAATGGGATTTCATCTGTTGTCAGTTTGTGTCCGTTTGTGTCCTTAAGGGTCCGTTAACAACCATGTCCGTTTTTTCAAGCGGACAGAGAAATCACACATGCAGGATTTTTTTGTCCGTTTGAAAAAACGGACAGAAAGTGTCCGTTTTTTATTTAACATTGAGGTCTATGGGCAACGGACATATAACGGACAGTAACTGATGGCCCTCAGTTACAGTCCGTTATTTTCTGTCCGTTTATTTTCTGCACATGCTCAGAAAGCATAAACAGCAAGAAGAAAAAAACGGACAGTATAAAAAACGGACACTAACTGATGCTAACTGATACTAATGTGTCCGTTTTTTTTTTTAACTGATCCATTAAATGGATCAGTTAAAAAAACGGACACATTAACATCAGTTAGCATCAGTTAGTATCCATTAATGTCCGTTATGATAGGTGTCCGTTTTTTTTCTTTTAAACGGACACCTTCATAACGGACACCAACGGTAGTGTGAACGCCCCCTTACCTGGCAATGTGTAGCAGATTGATGTATACTGTTTGTAAATATCAGGCCAGATTGCTACAATTGCATTATCTGATGATGGTAGAACGAGTTTGTGTTATGAGTCCTGTAATAACTTTTACATAGTACTGCTAAGAGTTATGTGACTTATAATGGTCATCAGGTGTCTAGAGTGGATTTCAGGGCCAGCATTATAGACAGGTTCTTATTCTTTATCTTCACTGGTTCACATCTGCGTTCGGTATTCTGTTCAAGGAGTCCGCTTGGGGACCCCCTGAATGGAATACCAAACGCATTGACAAGCAGTGAGCTTATGAAAGCACACAGACCCTATAGACTATAATGGGGTCTGAGTGTTTTCCGTGCGGTGGAATATGTGGAGAGAGAAGTATTTCATGAACTAATTTCCTCTCCATATGACTCGTGCGGACACCGCACGGAAAACACACGGTCCTCATTATAGTCTATGGGGTCTGTGTGCTTTCATAAGCTCACTGCTTGTCAATGCGTTTGGTATTCCATTCGGGATGGGGGGGTTCCTAAGCGGACTCCCCAAACAGAATACCAAACGCAGATGTGAACCAGGCCTAAGCTTAGGCCCCTTTTGATCCATATACTACTCTGATCTGTTTAATCTTACTTAATGTGATGTTTATATGCTTCTCTTATCAACTTTGATAACAGTAATTACATTGGGGCAAATGTAACTTTATTAGTCAATCTCTTAAACTCTTAACCTGTTCCTGCCACACATTATACAGACATGCCCACCCTTACCTTGAGGTTAAAGATTTTAGTTTTTATTGAAACATATTGACTACAATGGGTTTGATTTGTCAATAGTGCCTTATATAGACAGTTTAGATCTCCGCTAAAAGAGCCATATTTATCCCAGTGGTTCATGATGGATAATATACTTTATGCATCTTTGGGCATGTCATCTAATTTTATACCACCTCTAGGTTGCCTTGCTATAGACCACTTTTTATCATTGTTTGTTTTATGCTTTTTGTTACACTTTTTAAAAAAATTTTTACTGTTCCACAAGCGGACTTGAACCTAGGATTCATACATAGTATTGCGGAACATCGCTCACAGGTTCCCTATGAGTAAAGTGTATAGGCAGTCAATTTGTTGATTCAAGGAGTGGCGGGGGTATCTGATCTTACTATGCTGCTTAATAAATTCCTTGAGGAGTGTAGTTTACTTGGGACATCTAGGGCTCTATAAAAGTGAAATTATATCCAAAAAGTCTCTCTAATCTGCACTGGAAAGTCAAAAAGTACAGTCCTCCTTCCTTTCTGAGCATTGCTGTGCCTTTCTGCCTATCATGTTGTATCTGCTAAAAGTTTTATGAATGTTCGTATCTGTGGACACAGTTAGCATGACTTGTTGGACACCACAATGGGATATTTCTAAATAAATTTTAAGGGATCCTATCTTTTAAACACAGTATTGTAAGTGGCCATTTTCTCATGGCCGGCGGGCATGCGCAGTCGGCTTGCCCTAGGCCTGAGTCCTAGAAGTAAGAAGATGCGGTGCCGATCTCGTCACAGAAAAAGATGGAGGTGGCGCAGGGGAGTTCTCTGGCAGCATTGGGGACGCCCCCAGTGCTGTTTGAGTGCTGAGGCCCGCCCCCAGTGCTGCAAGAGAGCTCATTTGCATACCGAGAAAAAACGGAATCGCAGGCGAACAGCTGTGCGGTGAAGAAAAGGAAAGGTAGGAGACGAATAGCCTTTCTTAGGGAGAAAAAATTGTGTTTAAAAGATAGGATCCCTTTAAATGTCCCAAAACAGTATAAAGCATGTTACGTAGAAGGTATCGCCATCACTGAAACAATATAATGTCAAAAGTGTAAGGAAAACATGAAAGTATTCTTCTCATGTCAAATTTGACTGCAACATAAAAGGGTTAATGTAAAAATTTATAGAATATTTTCTTATTGGGTGGCAATATACATTTTGCATATCATTATCTAAGATGTCAATTTTCAATTTCTGTCTTAGCAGCTTTTGAGAGATCTTGGCTGACTTTTTGTGAATTGCATCTTTTATTTCACTTTGACACTAGCCTTGTTTAATAGGAAGGGACTGGAGACCGGTCAAACCTTTAAAATATTACAGCCAGTTGACATGACATTAGTTTTCCACTATAATTAATATTGATCTCCGTTGTCTGTCTACTCCGAGCAGTTAATGTATGGTATGTTGAGGAAATATAGCCTCGAAGAAGTTTCTGGAATCTGAAAAACTTAGAGAACTGCAAAGGCTGAGAAAAGAACAAAACAATATCAGCAGACTTCTTTTTTATATCTAAAATCTAAATATAAGGTAGAATATATCTAGGGATATCCTATTACAAGAGTACATTAATACCCACGTCCGATTCCTGGTTCCTATTCATGTCACCATGTTACCCTTATTAGAGATGAGCAAGTAGTGAAATATTTGAGATTCGATATTTGTTTCGAGTAGCCCCTCAATATTTGACTACTCGAATCGAATATCAAATCCTATTATAGTCTATGGGGGAAAAATGCTTGTTTCAGGGGTAGGCAACATTCGATCAAATTGAACTTACCAAGTCCACGAGTGAGGGTCGGGCTGGTTTCTCCGAGAAGTCTTCTCCGTGCAGCGTCCCCGTGGCGTCTTCCGGCTCTGAATTCACACTGCCAGGCATCGGGCCTGAGCAGAGCCGACTGCGCATGCCCGCACTACAAGAAAATGGCCGCTTACAGTCAAAGTGGTCATTTTCTTGTAGCGCGGGCATGCGCAGTCGGCTCTACCCAGGCCCGATGCCTGGAAGAGTGAATTCAGAGCCGGAAGAATTCAGAGCCGGAAGACGCCACGGGGACGCTGCACGGAGAAGACTTCTAAAGGTAGGAGAAGAACAAGCGTTGATTGGCTGACTGTATAGCATTCAGCCAATGAACGCTGGTTCTGCATCAAATTTTTCCATTCGAATAGCGAGTAGTATTCGATCGAGTACGAGTATTTCGAATACCGTAGTATTCGATCGAATACCTACTCGATCGAATACTACTCGCTCATCTCTAATCCGTATAAAAAGCGATATTACTCATTGACGCCAATCTCTTGTAGAAAATAAGAGACTTGGTAGGTTTCCTCTGATATATGTAATATACCTGTTTATTTTATTGAAAGCGCTGTAATATTTTATGGACTGTATGACATATTTGCTTATAAACAATCCAAGTTTTCAATACACGCATTTATCTCAATTATACTGAGAAATTTTTGAAAAATCCTAGTTCCAATATTTTATTGAATATACTTTGACATATCTATTATGAATTCCTCCCTTCTTATTTAGCCTGTGAAAAGGAACAGTAGGAGTATCATTAACAACAATTTACGTTATTTGCATTGTTAGCTTTCCATTTTTCATATCTTGCTGCACATTATAAAGTAATTTTATGCAACTACTTAAATAGTCTTAAATAGCAAAACATACTGGGTGATTCTCAATGTTTTCACTGACTACTAGAGATGAGTGAGTAGTATTCGATCGAGTAGGTATTCGATCCAATACTACGGTATTCAAAATACTAGTACTCGATCGAGTACCAGTCACTATTCGAATGGAAAAATTTGATGCAGAACCAGCGTTGATTGGCTGAATGCTATACAGTCGGCCAATCAACGCTGATTCTTCTCCTACCTTTAGAACTCTTCTCCTTGCTGCATCCCTGCGGTGTCTTCCGGCTCTTCATTCACTCTGCCAGGCATCGGGCCTGGGTAGAGCCGACTGCGCATGTCCGCGCTACAAGAAAATGACCGCTTTGACTGTAAGAAAGCTTTAAGAGAAATAAACAAATAAAAGTTCTAAATCCCTCCTTTCCCTAGAATACATATAAAAGTAGAAAATGATTGTGAAACACATACACATTAGGCATCCTTGTGTCTGAAAGTGCCCGGTTTACTGAATATAGGGTATCTGCAGTGCTCCTGTTCCGTTGGGAAGGGGTTAATAGGAGCACTGCAGATACCCTGTATTCAGCCAGGCTGAACTCCAAGTGGGGAAAAAAAAACAGCCCTCAAGCTCAGGGAAGGGGCAAACAGACAGCCAAAACACCCCCTCCCTTTTCCCAGCACCCATCACCTACTGCACCCAAAAACTCCGACCATTTTAATTTTTGAAATTTTCCAGTAGCTGCTGCATTTCCCCCCCTTGGCTTATACTCGAGTCAATAAGTTTTCCCAGTTTTTTGTGGTAAAATTAGGGGCCTCGGCTTATATTCAGGTCGGCTTATACTCGAATATATACAGTAATTAATAAAATATTAAAGCACAGCTTATCTTGCCATATACATCTCACACACAATGAACCAGTTTTTGGTTGAGGGGCCCCACGAGCGTAAACACCACGATTTGGCCGCAGGGGAAATGCTGTGGCAAAAATCTCAGTGTTTTGCAGTATCTGTAAAGTGGATGGGATTCTGGCTAATCCCATCCACATGTTGCCAACAAAAATTTGAAGCAGAAAAGCTGTATTTCCAAAAACTTTTGAATTTTTGAAAATCTTCAATATATGGAAACGCTGGCATTTTCTGTATAAGTATAATGGGGCAGAAAGTCTACCGAAGAAAACGTTGGGCTACATGGGGCTTTAGCCTAAGGAATAGAGATGAGCGAGTAGTATTCGATCGAATACCTCCCAGCCATAGGTATGCGTGTAAGTGGCTGAACACCAAGGGGTTAAACGCATCGAATATTCACTGTGCTTAACCCCTTGGTGTTCGGCCGCTTACACGCATACCTATGGCGTGGAGGTATTCGATTGAATACTAATCGCTCATCTCTACTAAGGAAATTTCCATTGTTGGTTCAGAATGAATTTACTAGTGGCTTTGCCATTGGAATATAATTTGGTAAATCACATTCTCATACTTGAGAGAAGAACATCCACATAAGGGTTTTATTGTAAGAGATGGACAGATCGGTCACTCTTTCAATTTGCATTGTTCATCTATAAAATTGTCCAAAGTATGGGATGGCTTTTTCCTTTTTCCCAATTTTTAGATCTACTCTTTTCTTTTAAGCATAAATTGCCTTACATTAGTTATGGAGGCTTTGCAGTCCTTTCATTTCATACAATAAGCCCTACAACACATGCTTAGGTTCATGTTTTAGCTCTCTTTCCAGGCCTGAATTTCTATTACTATGATTCAAAAGAGAACATATAATCCATAACAGAAAAAGGCAGAGTATTAAAGGTGCGCGCAGCCTCCCACTAATGCCTCCAGCTTGGATTTCCACATCTTTTTTCTTAATTAGGTTGTGTAATCAGAGTCAGGTAGAACAATGTGTAAACCCTAGTAAATGGGTTGTGTTCTGCCTTCTGAAGAGATAACAAGGTATGGAAATACATTATTTTTATCCTTTGAATTGCAGTAGGCGTATGTTACCTTTATTGCTATATTAATTCCCATTCTGTGGAGACATAGTTTTGTGTTAAGGATACAATTTCTTTGAAGAGTAATTCACATACTTTATTGCTTTCCGAACTGCACATGGATATGTGCATTTTAATTCAGGTATTGTGATTTGAAACAAAGTATCTACAACCATTTATAAAAGGCGAGAAACAATAGTCAGTAGGAAACAAGGCTCGGCTATGTGTACTAGTGGGTGACTAAATATTGGAGCGTGCCCAGTGGTCTAAGGCCTCGTTCACATCTGCATCGGTAATCCATTGGGGGAGTCCGCATGGGGACCCCCCGGAATGGACTACCAAACGCATTTGGAAGCGGCGTGCAGTGAAATCACACGGATCCCCATAGACTATAATGGGGTCCATGTGCTTTCCGCGAAATCTTGAGACAATGAAAGATTACTCAGCTTCACGGGTTCTTCATATAGTACATATGCCCTTATTTATAGGTTAAAGAACAACATTGAGGCCACAGCAAAAAAAAGCTCTGTGGGAAAAACCGTGAGGGCAACGCTTTTCAATTATACCTATAGGAAACTGCTGGCGTTTCCGTAGGAATAACTGATATGTTGCGATTTCCAAAAAAACGTGGCAGTTTTGGAAATCACAGCATATCTGCTGCACATATTTTCCTGCAATGCTTGAGTGGGATTTGCTAGAATCCACTTTGAGGACACTGTAAAACAACATTGGGGTCCACATATGTACTGGAGTTCTGCTGTTTTCTTCGTACTAAATTCTATTTGGTGTCATCTTTCTGTTAGTAGACGGAGAATTGATTGATTGCTTTATATGTAAATGACACAGCATTTGTGAAATGAATACTGACATGTCGTGTAATCTGCTTTGACGGAGAGGAATTTTTATACAATTGTGTATTTTCTTGTTTGTAACAAGTTAACCACAAAACAATATAGCAATCACATAAGGATGTGGGTAATATATAGTCATGGGAGAAACAAACTATATGCTCTTTGAATTCCATTGTTTTACATATCAAGATATAGAATATGTGCTTCTTAGAAGCAGTGCCGCACCTCCCATGAGGCGACCTGAAGCGAGCGCTTCAGGCGGCACTATGCCAGGGCCTCAGGGAGGGCGGCATTTTTCCTAACCTAAGCCAGTCCAGGACAAGCTGTCCTGGACTGGCTTATCACCGAGCGGTGGTTTGGGGAGGCCACTGGAGCAGCGCTGCTCCAGCAGCCTCCCCTCACGCTCAGGCAGAGAGCAGGCAGTCTCTGGGCCTACTCTCTGCCAGCGAACGGGGCTAAACCCCGCCCCTTCACTCGGCCACACCCCCGATCCACCGGCCACGCCCCCAATCCACCAGCCACGCCTCTGATTCGCGCCCTCCTCCCGGCGGGGGGGGGGGGCTTTCTGCAGTTAGCTCGGGCGGAGAAAGGGGAAGGTTCACCCCTGCTTAGAAGGTCTAAAATGAAGTAAACACAACTTCAGATGAGCAACAAAACATAACAAAATTACAGAGTGTCATTATTTTACAAGAACTCAGTGAAAATGCAGAAACGGGAGTGTTATCAAAATTATTTCTAGAGATATCACTGATTGAAAATCTCAATCCTCCCAGTGATATCTCTGGAAATACTGTAGATAGCACCAGGGGTGAACCTAGGGTTTGTGCTGCCTGAGGCAGATGTCAGAAAGCCGCCCCACCCCCAGAGGAGGGGGCGTGGTGGATGGGGTGGGGCCAAATGGAGGGGGCGGGGCCGAGCGAGCGTCGTTAGCAGGCAGGCCCCAGACCTGCTCTCTGCTAAGCGTGAGGAGGGGCAGCTGTTGGAGCAGCTCTGCGTCCACAGGGCCGCCCCAATCCACCGCTCACTTCCCGTGTTGGGCTGCCGAGACGGTTGACACTAAGCCAGTCCAGAACAGCTTGTCCTGGACTGGCTTAGGTCAGCAAAAATGCCGCCCTCCCCCCAGGGCCCCGGCATAGTGCCGCCTGAAGCGGTTGCTTCAGGTCGCCTCATGGGAGGTGCGGCGCTGGTGTCAGCTTTATTGAAGAGAATCTCCTCTTGCATATGATACAAAATGCAAGTTAGGGCGGGTTCACATCTGTGCCCGGTCTCCGCTTCGTGCATTTCCATCTTTTGCCGACAGGAAGAACCCGGCATTTAGTGTCCACCGATGAGCGTCCATAAGCGTCTTCTTTTCCGCGGTGAAGCCATTATTTTTTAACCAGACACAAAGTAGGACTTTGTGTCTGGTTAAAAAAAACAGTTTCAGGGCCACACGGTGGCTCAGTGGTTAGCACTGCAGCCTTGCAGCGCTGGAGTCCTTGGTTCAAATCCCACCAAGGGCAAAAAAAAAAAAAAAAAAACCATCTGCAAGGAGTTTGTGTGTTCTCCCCGTGTTTGCGTGGATTTCCATCCCATACTCCAAAGACATACTGATAGGGAAACATGTACATTGTGAACCCTATGTGGGCTCATAATCTACATTAAAAAAAAAACAAAAAACACAGTTTTGCCGCGAAGACCAGAAGATGCTCACGGGCGGACACCTTGCAAACCCATTCAAACTGCCTGCCGGTTTACATCTCCTGTCCAGTTTCTTGGGCAGGAAATGGAAACCTGCAAAGCAGAGACCGGGCGCAGGTGTTAACCCGCCCTTAGTGCGTTTTATAATGTTCAAGATATAACAGTTTGGTTGTGACCCTTCCCTACCATAATCTTTTCTACATGTTACCCAGTCCCTACTCCAAACCTGTACTCCATACACAGTAACACACAGATGAGAGGAAGAAATAGCTATTAATACAGAAAAAAGGGGAACAGGGAAAAAAAATGCAGGATTTCACAGAAAGGATCCAAAATTTGTTAAAAAAAAAAGTATATTACAAAATGTATTAATGTCACAAATATTGCAATAAAATCAAAAGTTTGCAAGTTTAGTTACTGATTAACTTTTGTTTCATTTTCTAAATAACTGTCCTATGAGCAGCTGATCTTAACAGCTTCAGATTCTCTGACCATTAGTGATTAGTTTCTATCCAGACATTTAGATACACATATGTCCTCACTTACCTTTCCTCTTGACTAGGTATGTCCAGATACAGATGTGACCATACTTAATGGATCTACAGTTAACTGAACTAATGCCATTTTTAATGACATTCCAAATAATATGACAAAAGTCTAAGTAAAGTCCTAAGGGGTTGTAATTCACACCATTATCCCCAACCCTATAGTGGGCACACATAGAGATGTGTCTACATTTATTTGATCTCTAATATGGTCATTTGTACCAATTTGTCACAATATTATGATATACTAAAAGATCCTTTATGACTGATTACTCCAAAGCTTAAAAAAATTACAGGAAATTACACATAAAGTTTAAGTCTACTTTGTATGTTATTCTTGGTTATCTTGTCCGCTGTTTTACACAAGTCATATCTTTTCTTTCCCTCCCTTTTCTTTTATGAAAAAAACCCCTCCAAATCTCTTTCAGATTACCGGCTGCAATATGTTCTACAACCTCAGATTTATGTGGCCTGTAGGACTATATGTAATACATAATTTCCATTTGTATTGAATATGCACTGTATATAATGTATATAATATGTCACCGGTAGCTTTCTCTCGTGACACCAGTTTGACCTGAGCCAGCAGCGATCAGTTAATCAACAGATGGATTTTTTTGTCGTTTGTCGAAGGAATAAATCCCCAGTATGTCCACCAACCTTTGAATCTGATGAAATAATACTCTATTCATATTTATGTATGACATAGAAATACTGAGAATATATTGCTGTGTTTACCTTGACATTCCCATCTGGAGTGTTCACCTCCTGCCCACCAGGATAGATATGTCCGCCCAGTCCTACACTAAGCTATGTTCTCTTTCTTCTAAAGGGCCAGTTGCTTCAATATTAGTGTCATTCGCTCACCACCTACTGTCCTGGGTTTTATAAGGAACTCTCCCCCATTATCTTAGGCCCATGCAATAAGGTCCTTTTGATCCTAGTACAATAGTTGATAGGGCATTCTTCAGTTCCATATTCTTGGCATATGATCCATCTTGGTCCTCAGGCTACATCTACCTGTTAAATGCCCGTCCTGACCTAATAATGCCTACCCTGACCTGTCTATTGTTGAATGAACCTTGACAGCTCTTGCCTCTGCCTTTGTGACTACAGTACATCTACTACTTGTAGATTTTGTACCAATTCAACTGTAGGGTCCAGCGATCGGGATTGGAAAAGATTGGATTCCGATCAGTGACCGAGTAAATTTCACTCCAAATTCTGCTCCTGATCCTTTCTGGAGGGATCGAGGCCATAGGTTATCTCAGGATCGGTTCAACCCTATCCATGTATATATCATTAATAGGGTTGAGCAATCGGGATCGGAAAAGATCGGATCCTGATCGGTGATCCAGCAAATTTCACGATCGCGATCGGAATTCTGATCCCAATCTTTTCTGGAGGGATCGAGGCCAGAGGTTATCTCAAGATTGGCTCAAACCTATCCATGTATATAGCATTAATAGGGTTGAGCGATCAGGATCGGAAAAGATCGTGAAAAGAAATTTCACAATCGCAATCGAGATCGGCTAGAAAATGATCAGATTTTAAAATTGATTCTGAAATCTCAAGATTGGCTCAACCCTATTCAACTTTTGTTACTGGAGACTACTTATAAGTTGGCGAACAGAAGATTTCGTGAAGCAAAGTCAAAAATCTCTTTATACAGGTCAAAATGTGAATATTAGGAAAACTCTAAGATCCCGTTACCAAGTTTAGCTCAATATCAAATCTGTAGCAATCAAGTTGATCCTCATTTTCTCCAATAAAATGCTCATTTTTGTCAGTCGACAGTATAGTGGTATTTAATGTGATTCCATTCATGGGAATGTTGTTTCTTAAGTGATAATTTAATACAAAAAATCTCGTGAAATTTACATCCAACAGCGTTCTATATATTGCATTCTGTGGTTTTGAGTCAGAAACAGAAATTTTATTTCTATCCCAGCAACTGACAAAACAGCAATATTTAATTAAACTTTCATCTTTATCTTATCTATGAAGGGGTTGTTTCCATAATCCTACCCCTGGAATTGTCTTCTGCTCGGTTGGATTGAAGCTTAAGTGATTGTGTGATATCTTGAAAGACCACAGCACTGACTTGCTCGGAAATTAAAGCACTTTCTGATCAAACACATATGTTGTATTGAAACTTTGTTGCAGTGATAAGAGCTACAACTGTAAAAGTGACCTTGAGGTATTCGCATTCACTTCTGCAAGCCGGAGAAATAATTTATTAAAATCTTCGTGAACTTATTTTTATTAGCGCCTTATGTAGACTGTTTATTCCATCGGCGTAATCTTTCAGTTGCAGCAAAGTGAAGTTAGTAATGTTTGAAAGCATAAAAAGTCATATGCAAATTAATTTATCGGGAATTCGCAATATTTTGCGTGGTATTTGTGTTATCATATTTAGATTAAAAGTTAAATATTTTTGTAAATATAGATAAACATTTTGGTAAGTTTTAACCCCTTCCTTCCTACATTCAGTAGCCTGCAAAAGAAAATCGTTGAAGACAGGCTAGGGAACCCTCACAAGGCTTCTGGCTGTCATTCCAACCTTGCTCCGGGTGCTTGCGATCACCGGAAAAATGGCGGTGTGCATGCACCGCTGGTAAAGTGGTACCTAGGTCATCTTTGACTGAGGCACCAGAAGAGTTAAAGGGGTATTCCCATGATGCCTGTTCACCAACCTGCAGGCTGTGGTGCTCTATTCACTTCCTGCTTTTCTCGGCACATTGGTGGGCGGGGTTTCACTTGCATGGGATTGGTTTTAAATGAATTACCACAGTGTGAAGCTGATGTAGCAGAGCTGGATTTGAGTCAGTTTGCATTACATACAGAGGTAACGTACTCCCTATCTCAGCTCTTATCAGCCAAATCCAATTAAACTGACTGATAAGAGCTCTCACCTCCCCTATCTGAGAAGCTCTGATACTTATCAGACACAAACAGCTCAGAGCTGCTCCCAGCCCCTCCCCCCCTGAGAGCAGGCAGCTACATCACTTGACAAATGAGCAGATAATCCCAAGGGCCATAGAAGCAGAGTGTAAACAATGAAGTAAATAAATTAAGACAGCGGCAAAACAAAGCAGTTTTGATAAAGCAATGCATCTAGGAAAAGTCTTAAATTCACATAAACTAGCAGTATAGATAGGATCATTGTGATGGGACAACCCCTTTAATGCCTGTGATCAACGTGAGCATCTATCGCGGACATTAGTGCTGGGTGTCTGCTGTATAAAACATATAAAACAAATATTTTCCTTTGGAGTTCTGACTATTTTTTGAATTTATAGATATCAAACATAATCCTATATCAATTTATATCTGTTTTATATATTTTATTTATTCTTGGCTTTCCGTGTTTTCATTACATTTCAAATCCTTTCATAGGATGTCTTATACGTGTAAAGTAATGCATTGTGCAGAAGACATAAGCGGGTACTTGTCTATTTTATTATCACTGTTATTGCATCTTGACATTGTACTCATCCTCACAAGGAATTGTTAGAGGGTAATGTTGTTATGGTTACAATGTACTAGAGAGGTTGGACATCTTCCATATCTCCATTACTGTCTGATCATCTTACTGGTTTATGTGTGAAGTTTAGTCTGTAAATCACAACTAATCTTAATCTTCATCTATACAATGTATAGAATGTAAAAAAAGAAATGGGAAACTTTACTTGAAGATTTAGGCTAGTGAGTTAAAATCCAAATCAACCGGTAAACTGTGAGTTAAAGAATTATGTTCTAAGCCAATACCTGCATAAGATGATCATCTGCTCCTGATACTTCTCAGATCTTGCTAATAGGCTTCTGTAGGTCATTAGGGTCAGCACCCAGCAAACCAGATGCTAGGGGCCACTGCTTAGCGGAGAACTGAAAACCTCAGTTTTATTAACAAAATATTTGTTAAAACTTTGCTGTCGTCCATCTGTAACCCTCGTGTCCTAAAATGTCCCTCCTATGACTTCTGACCCTACTGTAGCTGTAGTATTCTCCAAGTGATGTATAGTGCTTCTGTAACAATAGTGTTGAGCGAGTAGTATTCGATCGAATACCTCGCCGGCATAGGAATGTGTGTAATCGGCCAAACAACAAGGGGTTAAACACATCGAATGTTCAAAGCGTTTAACCCCTTGGTGTTCGGCGGATTACACGCATTCCTATGCCGGCTAGGTATTCGATTGAATACGACTCGCTCAACACTATGTAACAACTGGTATGTGAAAGACCAATGATAAGCAGTGAAGGTTTTAATCCTGTTAGGCTCTATTCAGATCAAGCTTTTACAACTATTTAGTGCATGCAAAAAATAGATGCAAAAACAAACGCAAGTGGATGGCTATCTGTTTAGAATAGACATTGATGTTAAAAAAACAGTGGATGTAAAAAACATGATCCGAGTAGAATCTAAATTTGCTCATTGTATATTTGTCCTGCCCTGGGACTTGTAGTGCCTCATCCATGTTACACAGCTGTCGGTGATTGTATATATCTGTAGTTGTAATGAAGAATTACAACAAAAGTCCATTGTAAAGTCATAAAGTGATAAAACTTAACAGACCACAGTGTAAGTAAAAGGGATCTGTTGGGTAAAGGTGGTGTCTGCCATGAGACAAAGCCAACACTATGTCATGGTTTACATTTATAACAGAATCTATGAAGCAGTTGTGAACGGAGTCTTAAAGGGGTTGTCACAGCTCAAGGATCCTATCTATACTGGTAGCTTATGCAAATTGAAGACTTTTCCTAAATATATTGCTTTAGAAATTCTGCTTTGTTTGCCTGCTATGTGACCTTATTCCTCCCATTGTTTACACAGTGTTGCTATAACCATAGACCTATAGGACAAGTGACATCACTCACTGCTCTTGCTGGCAGGAGAATCGTTCAGCTAATTGCAGTTTTTCTGATAAAGCCGAGTCTGTTATCTCTCTATGTAAACACACAGATAACACTGAGTCCATTCTGTACAAGTATCTGCATATTATCTGATCCGCATCAGTGTTGTGATACTTCTCACGCCCGTTCAGCAAGAGGGAGGGGGGTTGGAGAGAAATACAGGAAGTGAGAAAAAGAGGCAGCAAACTGCTGAAACTCTGAGATGGGAAAACCCCTTTAGTTTGTGGAGGTTTTTGGTTTGTAAAAAAGTGTATTGAGACTACAAGTACAATGATATATATATATATATATATATATATATATATATATATATATATATATATATATGATATGTATCATGTATACATCCAACCAGTCATTGCTTCAGACCACTGAACTATCACTGGCTTCTGTAGCTCTGCCTCTACCAAACCTGTATCAAAGCATAGGATTATTTCACATGTTTTTATTGACTTGACTTTTTCTCGATTCACGACTATCTTTCTCAAACTTTACAAACAAGCTTATATGTGAACTGTGCATTGTCCATTTTTTGCATTTTGTCAGATGGCGACTTTCTCAGTCACAAAATTCCCTCTCCTATTCTGGGCCAGCACAACTCTAAAGAGTATAATTCACTACCAAGTTCCCTTTGCACTTGGTAGTCACTAAGGTTGACAAACCACTTCATGTTCTTTAACAAATGCAAAAAAGGACGCAAGCCGATGTAACGGATGGTCATGTGGACATTAATGTAAGATAAACAAATCAATAAATTCGATTTTTTTTTTTTGTCCACTTTTATGGAAGGACACAAAAACGTTGTATACAATACTAGTGTTGAGTGAGTAGTATTTGATCAAATACCTTGCCGCCACAGGAATGCGTGTAAGCGGCCGAACACCAAGGTGTTTGGCCGCTTACACAAATTCCTATGGCAGCGAGGTATTCGATCGAATACTGCTCACTCAACACTATACGATACCTTTGTGTCCATCGAAAAAAAAAGGACAGAAATAGATCAGGTTTTTATACATTGATGTTTATATAATTGGCTGGCCATTAATTTGCAACTATTTTCTGCATTTGTTACACGTTGATCTTGAAAATGGGATGTAAATAACATGAACTGAATATATTCTAAAACCTGGAAAAAAAAATAGTGTGTCCCAGGAGATCAGTCATGTCCCCCTCTTTCTAGTCCTATGGCAAGCAGAAAGACAACTGGCCGGAGTAGTAAAAAAAAAAAAACCCATGAAATTGTCCAGAAAAGATTGATGGAGTAGCAACTACCAACATCCCTATGCTGTAAAACAAAAAACCTGTTTAAGCTCCACCCACTTGGCTAAACCATAGTCCCTCAGCTGATTTCCATCTGATGGTGGAACTGATCAGTAGGAAAATGATACTTTTGTGTTAGGGTAAGTTCAGACGGGGTTTTTTTGGGGGGACGGATTTTGACGCGGAGGCCGCCTAAGAATCCGGTCCAAAAAATCGCTATCCACGACTGGATGCTGGTGTAGTGCATCGGAAATCAGTCGCCGCATTCTGTTCCGGATTAGGTCCAAATAAATGGGAGGTGTTGCACCGCGGCGGATTCTGCCACGGAATCCACGTCAAGAAAGGGCATGTCCCTTCTTTTTTGTTTTGTGAACGGCTCCCATTGAAATCATTGGGAGGCATTTTTTTAGGAGCCGGATTCCGCATCAAAATCCAGTCCAAAAAATCCCGTCTGAACTTACCCTAAGTTTCTACAAGTCTGTATGTCAGGATCATGCTGATAGACTGCAGAATGACAACGTCTATACTACAACTAAATTTTTATTTTTTATTTTTAGCCTCCATTTCTAGTTTTTGTATTCCTTTACCAAGTTAACATTTACTCCACCTGGATATTTGTATCCGTTCCACAAAAGATTTGCCAAGAAACGTCAATTTCAATTATCACATTTTTAAAAACAACAACAAAAGTTATTTTTTTTGGCTTTAAGTTTCTTCCACAAATCTGTTCCCGCACGGTAAACGTAACAATCTCTCGCTGGCACAATACTGGCAGAACAATACAGTCGCGCGTTTCATGCAGATACGGTTTAAATATCATTGTTTATCATAGTTTCGAAAAACACAGCTAAATTTAGCAGCGCATCTGACTTGGTTATAGGTTTAACATAACGCGGTGGATTGCTTAGCAACACGCCTCCATCCAGTATGTCTCATAATCAGCTTCAGCAGCAAATATAAATGTTCATGACATGCAGGTGGAAGGGACATTTACACAGTTAAGGTGGTCCGAAAAAAAAAATCGCAATAAACATTCCTCGTCTTCGGTCGCTTATTTGGAAGTGACAGCGTTATGTATGCCTCGAGACTTCTGCCATCATCAGACAACAAATGTATAACATTGCTTTCTAAAGCCATTCTGTGACGCATCAAGCTGTGAACAGCCATCGGAATAGTCACAGCCTATTCTCACAAATGTATTGGTATGCACACTCTGGAGGGATTGAAATAAGCACCTTGTGGTTCCTTTATAAAGAGTAATAAGCTGGTTCTGGAGGAAGGCACACAAGACTCTAACTCCTGATGTGCTTTCTCTTTGAAGCCGAGGAGTAAACATTTGGCGGAAAATTGCTGCAGCTCGAGAACGGAACAAGTTTATGTTTAAGGACAACTCATTCGGCAGTCAATGGAGAACATTGTAATGTTATGAAAAGGGAGATAATGAAAAAATGGGACTCGGCGTGTTGATGACTATAGGCTTGCACTATGACTTCTTTGTCTGCGATACTTAACTCATTTGCCTGGGGTGCGCGTTGGTAGGTTGGTCAATTATATAATTATACATTCGACACTCCAATACGCCATATGCATACACCAGGCATTTTACCTTTATGAAAAAGCTGGTTATGTACATTCAATTAATATAGACTGGACCATTCACTTATGGTAGGAATGGCTGACCATTAAATGTGTATGAAAACCTTTTGTTGGGCAGTGGCTCTCTTCGCTTCCTATTCAGTCCAACGTTGTATATGTGTGCCTGGGAGGATCTGAAGGCATAGCTGATGCCTATCAAAAGTGCCCAGCTTAAAGAGACCCTCTACTTATAAAACAGCTTGTCATTAGGGTTGAGCAATCGGGATCGGAAAAGATCGGATTCCGATCGAGTAAATTTCACAAATTCATATCCCGATCTTTTCCAGCGGGATCGAGCTCAGAGGTTATCTCAAGATCGGCTCAACCCCATTCATATATATATCATGAATAGGGTTGAGCGATCGGGATTAAGGAAGATTGGATCCTGATCGGCGATCAAGCAATTTCACAATCACAAAAATGATCGAAAATTGGATTTTAAAAACGATCCTGAAATCTCAAGATCAGCTCAACTTTACTTGTCATAAATAAATAGTACATGTGAATACAAGGATAACTTTGTTATGCATATCATCAAAGAAAAGTACTTAATTTCTATTTATCAAGTGAGTTACTTCATATATAGAAGTCTATGGAGAGGGGAAAGGATGCCTAAAAAACACACAAGTATTGCAAATATTATATACATTTTAATATATACATAATAAATAATACAAATAATAATAATAATAATAATAATAATAATAATAATAATAAAATAATAATATAATACTATACTATATATATATATATATATATATATATATATAAATATATATGTAGTATAGTATAGTATTATACTATATAATAGTATAATAATATAATAATAATAATAATAATAATAATATAATAATAATAATAATATAATATATACATTTTGTAGCGAAGATAACTCTTTTGACTCTGCTATATCTATTAGAATAATGTTCTACCACTGTACAGAATAAGGCAACCTCCTCTCCCCTCTCCATAGACTTCTTTCTACAAGGCTGGATTCTGATCTAGGTGCTATTATAGATAAGAGGAGAAAAACAGACTGAAGATTGGAGAAGAAAACAGTTTCCCATAAAGGTTTTTAAATTCACTAGAAATAAGTGAAGCACTTCAGATGAAACAGAATTTGACCTAAATTTTTGCGTTCCTTACCTATTATTTTACTTTCCTTCACCTGGGCCTCCTCATAGTATCTGAAACTCCCTCAGGGTTCTCTTCCAGATTTCTTGTGAATGTCATGTGCAATTCCATGTCCTGGCCAAAAGTATTCAAAATGGAGTCAGCAGACATACAGTGATGAGTTACATTCATTCTGATACACAAGGCTGACACGTGGTGGTGGAATTTCAATTTTTATCACGTTGTCAGCGGAAAGAAAAGTTTAATAAAATGTGTTAAATAGAGATGAGTGAATAGTATTTGAAACTCCATAGGAATGAGTGGAAGCAGCCGGCGCTTAACCCCTTGATGTTTGGCCGCTTCCATTCATTCCTATTGGAGCGAGGTATTCGAAGCTAGAGTTTCGAATACTTTTCGCTCATCTCTAGTGTTAAAGATTGTGCCAATCCCTGTACGCATCATAGACCTATTACTGAAGAGCCAATTATGGTGATTAAAAGAAAATGCAAACAATTGAGCAAAGATCTGTAGGATCTTAAAGGCTGATTAATAAAAAATAAAAAAATTAAAAAATCTTAGAAATAAATAGTGTAAACTATATTCGCCTCACTGCTGCTGTTGTTTCATTACAATACTACCTGGTTTTCTGTTGGACTCTATTTCTTGCTGCAGTGAAGACGTCCTGACATGGCCATGTAACCAGTCAATCCGGAGCAGCAGTAAATTACTGGTAGGAGGAAAGAGACTGTCAGATTAGACAGCAATGAAACTTCAAGGACTTCGGAGCCAAAACCAAAGAATTCTTCTGCTTAGAATTTTATAACTGACTATTTTTTCACCTAAACAAATTTGTGTTTGCTTGTGTGGCAATACTGCAGCCACAATGGCAGACAATAGAGATAAGTGAATATGCTCGATCGAATACCTCGGCCGCATAGCTCACAGCGGTAGGGAAGGTGGGAGGGGCAGTAAAAATTTGAAGCCCAGGAAGTGTTTTTGCACCGGCAGCTATGCGGCCGAGGTATTCGATCGAGCATATTCTCTCATCTCTAGCAGATAACATTATGACCATATTGAAATAACTCAGGTCTGGTTATAAAGCAACAGTCATAACCGACTCCTACTTTCAATGCAATTAGGGTTGAGCCAATCTTGAAATTTCAGGATCGTTTTTAAAATTTGATAATTTTCCAGCTGATCATGAAATTTGCTTGATCGCCGATCGGGATCCGATCTTTCCCTATCGCTCAACCCTATTAATGATATATACATTAATTAGGTTGAGCCGATCTTGAGATAACCAACAACCTCGATCCCACTTGAAAAAGATCGGCATCGGAATTCCGATCGCGATCGTGAAATTTACTCGATCGCCGATCAGAATCCGATCTTTTCCGATCCCGATCGCTCAACCCTAAATGTAATTTTTTAGATGTTTTATGGACTCCAATGTTAGCACCTGTTTTTTTTCTTAGTAATTTTTCCTACTTAATATATTCTCTGTTATGGTGGCACTGGTATCAGTGGTACACATCTTTACCAAGGCAAAATCCCAGTGAAACGTCTCGGCCTGTTCAGGTAGCTGCGCCACCCTCTGCTCATGTGCTGCGGCACAGGAGGCGGGTGCAGTTTGGTTCTTGGCTTAGAGTTTGGTCGCACTGTGTGAACTGGGCTCTAGTTCTGTGATTGTATTTGCACCGCACCTGTCTTCTGCCCTTGTTGGCTCTGTCCATTAAGTGGTTAATTTTGTCTTGCGTGTGATTGACAGCCTGCCTTCCTGTCAACTCCAGGGGCGGGTTCTTCCTCCCCTATTTTATCTTGGCTCCCATTCACACCAGTGCTTGTTATTGCCATGTGCATACTTGCTCCTTACTGTCCCTATTTTTTACTGACTATTCTTTGGACTCCGATTTGGCACTGCATTGCTCGACTATTACTGACCCTTGGCTAGCTGACCTCTCTTTGTTGTTGTTGTTGTCTGTCTTGTCTGCGTTTTGTGTCTCACATCTCCAGGAAGGGAACGTCTTCGTGGTTGCGACCTATTACGTAGGATAGGGCCTGGCAATAGAAAGGGTCAGTTGGGGGCTTCAGCTTAGGGCTCACTGTCTCTTGTGTCCCGTCCCAGGGTCCAACAGCTACCAGGGAATTGCTGTCCTAGCAATTCCCTAACACTCAGCTTATATTAACTTCTGTAGTGGGTTTTACCACTTTCTTCTGGCATCTAGAGTTTCTATAAGTTGCTATCAGGTTATGACGCCCACTGATGAATCCATTAAGATCATTGGATATGCAGTTTTAATATAATTTCTAATATAAGCCCAATGGACTGTATTTAGTGCGCCCTTAAAGAAGATTCTGACTTACTACCGGCTTTAAAATTGTGAAAATTGTACAATAAAATTGCATATAGTGCACAGGCTTTGGAGGATGTTACATTGCTGAAAAATGCTGCAAACTCATTGAACACAAAGCATCTGCTCAAGGCTAAGCAGTGGGTTGTGAGAGGTCTCTTACCAGATGTTTTATAAGCTTTTTGTATGACTGAATGAATGTGAGGCTATTCAACTTCTCTGAATACATATTGTAATGGCACATATTGTGAACAAGGTACGGTTCTGCTAACAAGAAAAAAAACTATTCATTTATCTCGCACATAAAGGACATCCAGGCCTATTTCTGAATGTGTAGTCATCATATGCTTAATTGTTGAAATGTTGCGCTGCCTGTATACCAAGGACTCTCTTTATAACCTGACCATAAATTGATCATTAATATTGTAGGTATTAGACTCCTAGTTCATACTTGCATCATGGATTCCGCTTACAGCCATGCTAGTTTCATTGCAATTGGTTTTAGCCAAAAATCTTTAGTAGGCCGGTACTTGTAGATCAGGGGTGCCCAATATGTTGATTGTGATCTACCAGCCGATCGCAAAGGACGTATGGGTCGTTCGCGGGATGCAGCCAGGGATCCCCAATGTCTGCTTGTTCACAGTGCAGGCTGAGAGTCGACTCTCAGCCTGCGCTGTGAACAAGCACTCTGGATACTTGCAGGCCGGGCAGCAGCAGCCCCGGGGGATGAGGCGCTCCCCGCTCTTAGGGATGGAGGGAGCCGGGGTGCTGCTTGTTCACAGCGCAGGCTGAGAGTCACCTCCGGACACTGGCAGGAAGGGCTGCCGCAGCCCCAGCCTGCCAGTGTCCAGAGATGACTCTCAGCCTGCGCTATGAACAAGCACGCCGGACATTTGCAGGCCGGGCAGCAGCAGCTCCGGGGGATGACGCGGTCTCCGCTCTTAGGGATGGAGGGAGCCGGGGTGTTGCTTGTTCACAGCGCAGGCTGAGAGTCATCTCCGGACACTGGCAGGCAGGGCTGCCACAGCCCCAGTCTGTATGGTCTGGTCTGTATGGTTATTGGTATGGTCTTTAGTCTTTAAAAGATTTCCGGTTTTAAAAGAAACTAAAAAATTGTGTAATAAGTTTATGCCTAACAATTGCCTGGTATAGACAACATATAAAATATATGGTTATAGATAAATATTTTATATATTCTCTAGATCAGGTAGTTGCTATTATACAATATAGTGTATGGCCCACTGTCACGTAGTGAAAAGCTTAGCTCCTACATGGAAAATTACTCCAAAGTAGGGTTGAGCTGATCTTGAAATTTCAGGATCGTTTTTAAAATCCAATTTGCAATTATTTTCCAACCGATCGTGAAATTTTCTCGATCTCTAATCGGGATCCGATCTTTCCCAATCACTCAACCCTATCAATGATATATACATGAGTAGGGTTGAGCCGATCTTGAGATAACCTCCGTCCTCGATCCTGCCGGAAAAGATCGGGATCAGAATTCCAATCGCGATTGTGAAATTTACTTGATTGCCAATCGGAATCCAATCTTTTCCAATCCTGATCGCTCAACCCTACTTCAAAGCTAATAAAAATACTAGACACTACTCTGGCTATCTCTTCTTGGCTATCCCACTTTATGTTTACTCCTTCCGCCATATTTCATTTTCCCATTTTTGTTTTCGCTTCCAATAGCTATACAAGGGTTTTTTGTGAGACAAATTGTTCTTCACAATGGTATCATTTAATGTTCTGTATGATGTACTGTGAAGTTGGGAAAATGAAGAATGAATGGCATTCACAGGGAAACAAAAATATGTTATTTGTATTCTGCGAATCAGTATGATAATGACACCTAAGCTATATAGGTTTTGTTAGATTTTAAAACCTTTGAGGAGACGTTGTGGCCTCAAATAAGTAAGATGTCACCAATGTAGCATCCAGTACGTGCCAGTATGGTTAACTTAAAGAATTGCACTACAGACTGCACTTTTTGAGTTATAACTAGAGATGAGCGAGTAGTATTCGATCGAGTGGGTATTCAAACGAATACTACGGTATTCAAAATACTCATTCTCGTTCGAATACTACTAGCTATTCACAGTATAGCATTTGGCAAATCAATGCTGGTTCTGCATCAGGCTCATCCTTGCTAGTCGGGAATGCTGGCAGCTTGTGTTTTATGCGGGAGCTGTCTTTTTCTCATAGGAATGCATTGATCAGCGTTGATTGGCCAGTGTACAACATTCGACCAATCAACGCTGGTTCTGCCGGAGGCTCGGCTGTGACGAGGCGGAGTCTAAGATCGGACAACAAAGGAGACTCCTGTGGTCCGATCTTAGACTCCGCCTCCGCACAGACGAGCCTCCGGCAGAACCAGCGTTGATTGGCCGAATGTTGTACACTGGCCAATCAACGCTGGTCAATGCATTCCTATGAGAAAAAGACAGCTCCCGCATAAATGCAAGCTGCCAGCATTCCCGACTAGCAAGGATGAGCCTGATGCAGAACCAGCATTGATTTGCTGAATGCTATACAGAGTATAGTATTTGGCCAATCAATGCTGGTTCTGCAGAATGAGTAAGGGCCGGTTCACATTAGTGCTTACTTCCCGTCTGGAAGGAGTCCGCAGGCAGTCCCCTCCCCCCCTGAACGGAATATCAGTGCAACTGCAAGCTCTGTGCAGTTAAAGCGCACAGACCCCATAGATTATAATGGGGTCCGTGCGCTTTAACTGCACAGCGCTCCTCCTAAACACTCTCCTCCTGCTACTCGTGGACTTGGTGACTCTCCTTTAGTCGAATAGTGGTTTCCCCTGAAACAAGCATTTCTTCCCATAGACTATAATGGGATTTGATATTCGATCGAGTAGGCAAATATTGAGGCTCTACTCGAAACGAATATTGAATCTTGAATATTTCACTACTCGCTCATCTCTAGTTATAACCATTTCTGGACCACCTATTGACCCAACCAGTCAATAACAGGGACACAAAATATGCAGGAAACAAGTTTATTTAGAAAACAAGACAGAAAAAATAAATACGCCTTGACTTCAGGCTCACAATGAGCAAAATAAACTACAGCCTTAGCTTCAACAATAAGAAACAAAATCCTGCTCGTCTGAGCAACTAACTAAACAGTAAAAAATAAACTAACTATACATGTGGCTTACTAGCAGCCACACAAACTAACTAATACGCACGATACAGTCTTATTGGATAACAGGACAGAACCAGTCATCTCCTCTCACTCCCGGGATCTGCCCTGAGTGCAGGCTCTTCAGCCTCTTTTATGGGACTATGAGACTATGATGCACACATAAAGCCTACTCCAGATCTGCCTCAGACCACGCATATGTAAGAAACCTGGGGCTGATATTGTAAGATTTAAGGACTCTGAGTGTCACCTTCTCACTATATATATATATATATATATATATATATATATATATATATATATATACCTGTATATCTATAGTGCATAGTTATATATAACTTCCTTGCATAGTTAAGCAGCTGCACAAAACTGTATCTGTAGGGTGCCTGCTGTCACAGAAGACAAGAAAGGTTTATTACCATTCCTACCTTCCTGATTGTTGTGTATATAGTTCTCAATGAGCACTGTATACAGCTATAGGAGCCACCATGATGCGGCTTAGGGCGGGTTCACACCTGTGCCCGGTCTCTGCTTTGTGGGTTTCTGTTTTCTGCCGACAGGAGACGGAAACCCGGCAGTCAGTGTCCGCCTGCGAGCGTCTTCTGGTCTCCGCGGCAAAACTGTTTTATCTTAACCGGACACAAAGTAATGCATGTCCGACTTTGTGTCCAGTTAAAAAAAAAAACGGCTTTGCCGCGGAGACCAGAAGACGCTCACAGGCGGACACTTTGCAAACCCATTCAGATGAATGGTTTTGAAAACTGACTGCCAGTTTCCTTCTCCTGTTCAGTCTCTCGGGCAGAAGATGGAAACCTGAAAGCGGAGACCGGGCACAGGTGTGAACCCGCCCTTATCGGTTATTATAATTTTAAGAGTGTGTTGTTCATTATCTTGTGTATGGATTGTCTGTGCAATGTAAACATATCCCGATTTCAGGATATGCAAAGATAAGCTTGCTGAAAAATTCATTGGAAGTATCAGTTCTCAAATTCATCCACTAGATGGAGCACATTTATAAACTAAGATTCTGTGTGACTAATGCTGAGAGATGACATTTCACACAAAGTAATGTCCTTATGTTCTTTTCCCAAATGATGATGGATAGATGGCTAGATAGATAGATAGATAGATAGATAGATAGATAGATAGATGATAGATAGATAGATAGATAGATAGATAGATAGATGATAGATAGATAGATAGATAGATAGATAGATAGATAGATAGGAGATAGATAGATAGATAGATAGATAGATAGATAGATGATAGATAGATAGATAGATAGATAGATAGATAGATAGATAAATAGATGATAGATAGATAGATAGATAGATAGATAATAGATATGAGATAGAAAGATAGATAGATAGATAGATAGATAGATAGATAGATAGATATATAGATAGATAGATAGATGATAGATAGGAGATAGATAGATAGATAGATAGATAGATACTAGAGATAGATAGATAGATAGATAGATAGATAGATAGATACTAGAGATAGATAGATAGATAGATAGATAGATAGATAGATACTAGAGATAGATAGATAGATAGATAGATAGATAGATAGATAGATATACAGATGATAGATAGATAGATAGATAGATAGATAGATACTATACAACAGATTTTCAGCACAAAAAATAATGCTAAATAATTATATAAAATAATAATATGCAATGAGACAGAGGACACTTCCCAAGCACATGTTTTAGACTTTCTCCAGCCATTTTGTTTAATTCTGTAAAAAAAAAAAAAGTTTATACTGTGGCCAAAGATCTGTGCCCAGAGAGTGGTATTGACAAGAACAGATAGATAGATGGACCGCTGCAACAGTCGTCACATACAGACCCTGACAGACCCCTTCAACTATAGCTGTGGAATGAAAAAGTTAGACTTGCAGGACTTTTTCTTCCAGCGATTTCTGAAGGATACTGCAACAGAGACCCCAATGCAGATGAGAATGTAGCCTAAGAAGGGTAGACAACTTGATCCTCAGTGAATGACTAAACATGGACCTCTGCTCAATCTCTAGCCCAGGGGGATGACTAGAGATGAGCGAATAGTATTCGTCAAATACCTCGTTCCCATAGGAATGCATGTAAGCGGCTGAACACCAAGGGGTTAAGCGCAGTGACTATTTGTTGTACTTAACCCCTTGGTGTTTGGCCGCTTACACGCATTCCTATGGGATCGAGGTATTCAATCGAATACTATTCGCTCAACACTAGTTATGACCCCATGGCTAGAATATGAGATGGCGGGTGCATGTGGCCGAGACCATGCCCATATTTGATGGGCCGGCTTCTCAAATAACTTAATTGGCTGTACAATTTTGCCAGCCATGCCAAAGTTTTACGTGCAGTACCATGGGAAAAAACAAATTGTTCAAAAGCCCCACCCAATGTGGACATGGTTTGGATGAATCTGGTCTTGGGACTTTACCCTAAAATTTGTATTCTTTGTAGCTGACTGCAGCTCCAAGTGGTACTAATCCATTGGCATATTATAGTTAGAGATGAGCGAACATTAAAATATTCGATAATCATTTCGAATAGCCGCTCAATATTCGACTATTCGAACGAATATGAAACCCCATTATAGTCTATGGGGAAAAAATGCTTTGTTTCAGGGGATCCCAACATTCGACTCAGGAGAGTCACCAAGTCCACTATCACACCCCAGGAAATGATGCCAACACCCTGGAATGCAACTGGGACAGCATGGGAAGCATGTCTGGGGGCATCTAACATGCCCAAGTCACTGTATTACGTCGGGATCCCTGTCAGCTTGCAATATGCGGGAGCTGACTTTTTCCCATAGGAATGCAATGACCAGCGTTGATTGGCCAAATGCCATACAGAGTACAGCATTCGGCCAATCAACGCTGGTTCTGCCGGAGGCTCGTCTGTGAGGAGGTGGAGTCTAAAATCGGACCATAATGGAGACTGCTGTGGACCGATCTTAGACTCCGCCTCCACCGGCAGAACCAGTGTTGATTGGCCGAATGCCATACTCTGTATGGCATTCGGCCAATCAACGCTGGTCATTGCATTCCTATTGGAAAAAGTCAGCTCCCGTATAATGGAGATGAAGCAGAGCTGGCCGTGTACTGAGCTCAGCTACTCTGGAGATGCAGCCGAGCTGAGTACACGGCCAGCACTGCTACATCAGAGATGAAGAAGTGCAGTCCGTGCACTCAGCTCGGCTACTACAGAGATGCAGTCGAGCTCAGCGCACGGCTAGCACTGCTACATCGGAGATGAAGCAGCGCTGGCTGTGCACTGAGCTCGACTACTCTGGAGATGCATCCGAGCTGAGCGCACGGCCAGCACTGCTACATCGGAGATGAAGCAGAGCTGGCCATGCACTGAGCTGAGCTACTCCAGATATGCAGCCGAGCTGAGCGCATGGCCAGCATTGCTACACCGGAGATGAAGCAGAGTTGGCCGTGCGCTCAGCTCTGCTACACCAGAGATGTAGCAGAGCTGAGTGTGTGCTGAGCTCTGTTACACCCGAGATGCAGCAGAGCTGAGTGTGCAGCAGGGTTCAACACATACTCAGCACTGCTACATCTCAGATGCAGCAGAACTGAGTGTGCGTTGAACCCTGCTGCACACTCAGCTCTGCTGCATATTAGATGTAGCAGTGCTGAGTGTGCGTTGAACCTTGCTGCACACTCAGTTCTGCTGCATCTCAGATATAGCAGTGCAGAGTGTGCGCTGAACACTGCTGCACACTTAGCTCTGCTCCGTCTCTGTGTGTGCTGAGCTCTCCTGCTTCTCCGTGTAGCAGAGCTGTGTCAGCACTGCTACATCTGAGATCGAACCACAATGGAAACTGCTGTGGACCGATCTTAGACTCCGCCTCCTCCAACAGAACCAGCATTGATTGGCCGAATGCTGTACTCTATATGGCATTCGGCCAATCAACGCTGGCCAATGCATTCCTATGGAAAAAAGTCAGCTCGCGCATATCGCAAGCTGACAGGTATCCTGATCAGATAGAGCCCCAAAGAGCTGGGTGAGTGACATACCCATCTATCCTTGTCTCACAGTCACATAGTTCACAGTCTCAAATTAATCAAATGTTAAATCCACCATTCCTATAAATTGGAGGTCACCTGATTTAGCCAGCCAATTACTTAGTAGTTCCTGTCCCACCTCCTCCGCACAGTTATTGGTGCCAAAAAGCGCTAGGGAAGGTGGGAGGGGATACAAATTATTACTGCGTTTGCCTCGTGGTATTCGATCCCAATCAAATACCCCGAACGGCCTGATATTCGATCGAATATGTATTTGATCGAACAGTGTTCGCTCATCTCTAACTATAGTCATTTTCTAAATATCGGTTTCTACACTGTATTGACCCACGAAAACCGAAGCCTAGATTTTGGATGTGTCTAAATTCTGCAGTCATGCTATAACGCTAGGAGATAAACTACACACAGGGGATATTAGTCTCTTCATTTTAACACATTGATTGCTATTTTATTCAGCTAATGAGAAGTAATTAGTCTTAATGGGCAATGAGCGAGCCAGTTTAAAACCACATTCACATCTCATTTATTTTAGTTGAAAACAATTCATATTATGCAGTTAAACACAGACTAGAAAAAATATTAGCACAGTAATTATAGATTGCATTGGTTAAATGGTAGGACATGCCAAGATAAGGCCAGAAGGAGTGATACATGCACAAAATCACGTTTTTCCAGATTCAATATACCGTATGATTCTGCGTAACCACAAAAAGCCCTAAAAGCGTATCTAAAACTGAAGGTCCATGTGAATAAAGGCTTGTTTCTTCTAGTGTCATAACAGGACTACAATAGTGGTGCTTAGGACTTCTACTGTACTCCCGTGTAACCCTGGTGTGAAGCGAAGGTTCAGATCAAACTAACGTAACGTCAGTAAAGACATCTTCTCTATGAACAAATGGGTTATTCCTTTCCTTGTACATACAGTATGGCACCTGAATGGGAATGCACATATAATGGTAGATTAGGTTACACTGTTACAGTGAATTGCAGGAATTGTAAGAATAAATAGGTTCACACTAGGGTTGAGCCGATCTTGAGATTTCAGGATTGTTTCATTTTCCAGCCGATCGCGATCGTGAAATTTGCTCGATCGCTGATTGGGATCCAATCTTTCCCGATCCCGATCGCTCAACCCTAGTCACTTTATGTTTATGGAGTAGGGTTGAGCCGATCTTGAGATTTCAGGATCGTTTTTGAAATCTGATTTTCGATCATTTTCCAGCTGATCCCAATCGTGATCGTGAAATTTGCTCAATCGCCGATCGGGATCCCATCTTTCCCGATCCCGATCGCTCAGCTTTAGTTCACACTTAAACATTATGTGAATTAGTTCTAATTTGGTTAGGGTTTCCAATTTATTGAGAAGCTAATTTGATACACTACTGATAAATGCTAACAAAACCCCCCGAAAAACTACAGCTCACAAAACAAACAGTAAGTTGACAAAGATAGAATATCACTAAATGATACAATATCACAAGAGCATTCTCTTGAAATGTTCATTATTTTGGGACACAAAGATGAGGAAAAGTAAGGGAGGACACAAAACATACTAAATGTAGAATTTCAAAATATATTGTCAAAAAGATTTTCAAAGACAGACATACAATGTATCAAAAAGATAAAAAGATATCAAGAAAGCACGTACAAATAAAATCAGAATCGCAATACAGAATTTGTTCTGGACAGCTTGTACTTCCTGGTGAGCTCAAACACTATGTGTCTAATTCAACCTTGATGTTTCCTTGTGTATTGCAGTGGACATCAAATAGCCTAGCCTTAGCTGGTATTCATCCTGTAAGAAGAAACTAAAATTTATGTTATAGATACAGAGCTGTAATATCCATTAAAGCATAAATTTCTAATATATATATATATATATATATATATATATATATATATATATATATATATATGAGTCTGTGTGTATTTTGGAAGGATACAACAAAACCAAACACTAGGTAATGCCAAAAGCAATTTATAAATAGATAATACAATGCACTTCTAAGCAACACGGTGTTGTCTTCCTCGGGAGGAGGCATCATACCTTGTAGGTAAGATGAGGCAGAATGTACGTCAAGACAGCCGGGGCACAATAAGGAATATGAGACGGGTCGAGCTAGTAGTAATACATCTGCTTATGTATGATTATACTTACACATGTGTCACGAGTGGCAGGTGTGGCATATTTTGCTGGCATGGCAGCCAGCATGGGACCTGCAGGTAATAAAAGAAGATGGAGCATCTCTTACAGCAGTGATATAGGATGCTCCCTCTTCTCTTGCTTCCCTTTCTGCCCACCCATGAGAAGAGTGAAGGAAGCCCAGAAGGCAGAGTTCATCACTGTACAACACAAGGACCCAGCCTGCTACAGTGCTGAGCTCCTGCCATGCAACCTGCAAAGTAGAGGACAAGTTGGAGAGGAGAGCTATGTACAAGAAAAGTGAAAGCTGACAAAGGTGACACGCCGAAACGCGCGTCGGGTGGTCAGCGATGGGCGTCCCCGGTATTCCAGTAGCACTACTTCTCACATGGGTAAGCAATTTATTAGGTCAATGTATCAGTGATATTTAAAGGTGTTGGACACTTTCAGACCAGTATTGAGAGATAACTGTTGTGGTTCGTATAATAAAAAGATATACAATTTTCCAATATACTTTCTGTATCAATTCCTCACGGTTTTCTAGATCTCTGCTCGCTGTCATTCATTCTGTTACTTCTAGAGGATAAAACTCTGACCATGGTCATGTGATTTACGGTCCATGGTCATGTGATGAGCACACAGGTGCTGCTCGTTTTAGTCATAACACAACAATCAGACCTCTGCCTGGTAATCAGCTGTGCACCTGTATACTCATCACATGACCATGGACCGTAAATCACATGACCATGGTCAGACTTTTATCCACTAGAAGTAACAGAATGAATGACAGCGAGCAGAGATCTAGAAAACCGTGAGGAATTGATACAGAAAGTATATTGGAAAATTGTATATCTTTTTATTATACAAACCACAGAAGATATCTCTCAAAATTGGTCTGAAAGTGGCTGACCCCTTTAACACTGGTGTTTACCAGCAGGTCTAGTCCTAGTAACAACAAGGTGTCCTTATCTATATATTCACTTGGATGTATGTCACTATATGCCTGGCAGGCAGTTTAGCACTGGCACCTTGAGTGACATCGTACGAGATGGGTTTGACTTTTACATAGGTTTATTTTACAGTGTTTCTGTCGTTGGTACATTTTTTTGCTACCTGTTTTCTAACCCAGTCAATGGTCTTACTAGGACATTCGGATATTTAGGGATCGTGATTATTATAAATTTTCATGGCATGGTAGATACCATTAATTTTTTTATTGGACCACCATTTGTATAATTGTATACTCGCACCTCATGCTAGGGGTAACTATTAGAGATGAGCGAGTAGTACTCGATCGAGTAGGTGTTCGTCGAATACTATGGTATTCGAAATACTCGTACTCGATCGAGTACTACTACCTTTTCGAAGTTAAGATTCGATGCAGAACCAGCATTGATTGTCAGAATGCTATACATTGCCAATCAACGCTGGTTCTTCTCTTACCTTTAGAAGTCCTCTCCCTGCGCAGCTTCCCCGCGTCCTCTTCCGGCTCTGAATTCACTCTGCCAGGCATTGGGCCTGGGCAGAGCCGACTGCGCATGTCCGCTTGTAGTGCGGGCATGCGCAGTCGGCTCTGCCCAGGCCTGATGCCTAGGCAGAGTGAATTCAAGGCCGGAAGACGCCGCAGGGACGCTGCGCAGGGAGAAGAATCCAGCCTGAACCTCACTCATGGACTTGGTAAGTAGAATTTGATCAAATGTTGCGTACCCCTGAAACGAGCATTTCCCCCCATAGACTATAATGGGGTTCGAAACCCGTTTGAACAGTCGAACAGTGTGCGGCTGTTCGAATCGGATTTCGAACCCCGAACATTTTAGTGTTCGCTCATCTCTAGTAACTATTGCCCATTCCCACACTGACCTTTTTGGGAATTTTTCTGTGCTGTTGTCTGTCATTTCCTCTTGAGTGTGCATTTATGTCATTTTATATTTGTATGTCAATAAAGGTTTGCTTACAGTTTATCTTATTCGATGTTGAGTGCTTTATTTAACTCAGTTTGTGGTGTTTGTATTGGTATAAATTTAGAGGTAATAGCACGCTCATTTAGGGGTTAACGCATGGTATATGGGGGATTTTTCACTTGGTTACACTTGCATTGTCCAAACTCCCCCCAGTAATGCTATGTTCTTGTTTTTCTTTATTCTGCTAACAGCATCTACAAAACCATGGGAGTAGTGTAAAGTAGCTGGAGGCAGCAGTGATAGACTCCCTTTAATTTGCATTGTATTGCAGTGATTTAAAGGAGTTGTCCAACTTCTTTATATTAAGGAGCTATCCACAGGATAGATCATCAATAAGAGTTCAGTGGAGGTACAGCGCCCTCCCTTTCCCACTGATTTGGACATTCAGTTGGGAAATTGCAATACAGTTTTGGACATCTCCAGTTTATTTGCAGGACAAAGTAAGTAATAACAGTTCTATCTCCTTGCAACTTCTTCTGTCAGCTCAGGCTAGAGCTAAAATTAAGTAAAATAAGGTGTGGGGAAAGTATTTTTGAGGAAACAGGAGAATCCACCTTACCTGTGCTCCATCTCTGATTGTCTTTCTTCTCTTCCTGAGCTTTGATACTCCTTTCCATACTTTGTTTTTTGTAATAAATTTTGAATGCAGGATGCCAGGATCCACCTCTCCACGCTCCCTTATTTGTGGTCATGTTTCCTTACTAGGGTTAAGCCGATCTTAAGATTTTAGGATCGATTTTAAAATCCGATTTCCGATCATTTTCTAGCCTGCCAATCGCGATCGTGAAATTTGCTCGGTCATTGATCGGGATCTGATCTTTCCTGATCATTCAAGCCTATTAATGATATATGCATTAATAGGGTTGAGCCGATCTTGAGATAACCTCTGACCTTGATCCCGCTGGAAAAGATCGGGATCAGAATTCCGATCGCGATCGCTCAACCCTAATCCTCACCTCAGTTCCTTTGAATAATACATTCTCTGGTTTCCCTGTAACTCTGTGATAAACTTTTACTACTTATGTACTGATCTTTGTATCCTCCCATGTTGTTTGTTCTGAATAGGAGAGGTAAGAGTTAATTCCCTAAAAGTCTATTCTATTCTCCATTTCATGTGCTCATCATCCCCTCTTAGTGCCCTCCATTTCCTTCAATAAAGGTAATTCTTGACCTCTTTCACCCTCTATCAGATTTCAACCCCTTTGCTGCTATGGTAAATGTTGACCGCAGCACCTAAGTTGTTTTACAGTCAAATGTCAAATAAAAAGTTTAGAGAAAAATAGTAAAAAAAAGTAAAACTGCTCTATAAAATGAAAGCGTTATTTGTCACATATAGTGAATGGTGTGGAATATTAAAATGATATATTATTATAGTGGGTCTTGGAATGTGGCGATAAAAAAGAACAAATTAAAAACAAAATTTTTAAGAATAAAATAAGTCAACTATAATAAAAAAATTTACATAAATTCCAAATTGCCATAATTGTAATGACCAACAAAATAAAGGAAATAGGAGTGAATGGGATGAGACTGTAATAATGCAGTAACATATTGTAGAGAACCTGAAGGGTGGGAGTTCTTCAGTGGTCAACATGATTAGTGAACTCTCCAGGTATCTTGGGCAAGTGCAGAGCTGAGGGGGCTTGTGGATTGTGATGGTAGTCTTCTCCTGGGGCATGGCTCAACAGTCTTCAGCCCTCCAGAATCATATGTCAGATGGAGGGCCCATGATCATGCAAAAAATGAGGTCAACTATGAGAATAGTTGTGAGCTCAATGGATGGTAGGTCCCACAGCCTGCAATTTAATCCTTTCCTCACCACTACAAGTACCAGTCTATTTTGTCTTTATATCTGTACAGTAATTCAGTAGGATCGATGCTTTGAGTCCTTATTCCTCAGATTTGTACTTACTGCTTACATACCTTTCCTTCTTGGAAGCTACAAAAAGACTCACAGTCTCCTCCCACCTTCCAGAACTTGTGTGGACTCTACCAACGCTCAAATTCTCCCCTCTCATGGTGGACTAGCCCATTTGAGGGAACACTAAACAGGTTAACAGATAAACTATGTACATAATGCAAAATATGTAATTTAGCAGTGTCCACTGGAATGCTACAATTTCATTGAATTGCTGCTATGATACAGATGGTGTGTGATGTAAGAATGGGGTACAGGGCGGCACACGACTGCTAAATACTAGAGATGAGCGAGTAGTATTCGATCGAGTAGGTATTCGATCGAATACTACGGTATTCGAAACACACGTACTCGATCGAGTACCACTCGCTATTCGAATGGAAAAGTTTGATGCAGAACCAGCATTGATTGGCCAAATGCTATACAGTCGGCCAATCAACGCTGGTTCTTCTCCTACCTTTAGAAGTCTTCTCCATGCAGCTTCCCCGCGGCGTCTTCCGGCTCTGAATTCACTCTGCCAGGCATCGGGCCTGAGCAGACCCGACTGCACATGCTCGCTTGTAGCGCGTACATGCGCAGTCGGGTCTGCCCAGGCCCGATGCCTGGCATAGTGAATTCAGAGCCGGAAGATGCCATGGGGATGCTGCACGGAGAAGGCTTCTCGGAGGATCCAGCCCGACCCTCACTCGTGGACTTGGTAAGTATAATTTGATCAAACGTTGCCTACCCCTGAAACGAGCATTTTCCCCCCATAGACTATAATAGGATTCGATATTCGATTCAAATAGTCGAATATTGAGGGGCTACTTGAAACGAATATCGAATCTCGAACATTTTACTGTTCGCTCATCTCTACTAAGTACTCAAAATTGGTGGGTGTACGTTCACTGGCGAACTGACCAACTCCCAAATAGAAACCATGTAAAAAAAATTATGTGACAGCACTCTTTCTTCTGCAAAATGTGTTTATTCACAATTCGTTGTAAAGTGCAACATTAATGTTTCAGGAACTCGTCCCTTCATTAGGTATTGGTCCAAATGGGTAGAATAATAGGGTGATGTCATATGGTAGTCTGAGAAGAACCGCTGGTGGGTGATGAGGACTGCATGCAATAACCAATAACCTGTTATCTTATAGCAAGCCCTGCTGCTGTATGGGCACATATCTCTGGTTCACAGAGATAAAAGGGCCATAGTTCAAGACAAGAGCCAGATAGCAGCCTACTGCTAGGACCCTAGGACAGAAACAATCACAGGCAAGAACTAGGCAGCATGCTACTGCTCAGAAAATAAATTTATGTTTTCAACATTTTAGGAACAAGTGTTAAGTAATACTTACGTGTAGCTGTATAGTGGTCCCACACAATGAATATTACTGGTGGTCCCTTGGCACCCCAGTCCAACAATGACGTTCCATAACTATGGCTTCAATTTCATTTTTCTCCAGATTGCATAATTTAAAGAAAGGCCTGAAAAGGAGGCCACAATAAAGAGGATTTAAAGGAAATCCAAAATGGTTAAGGTGGAAGCGACAGTGATAGTAGACATGAAATCAATAAATATTAGTGTTGGCGGAACGCAGTGCTTATTACATCCTTTGAAACAGAAGATAAATTGTCAGGTCCCACTTCATTTCAAGTGAAAAATATGAACAAACAAATCAATTGTAGTTAAAGTTTGTCATCCAGCAATGTACAACCGTGCATAAAGATAACAGTAATAATATTTCCACTAGATGTGAAATATCTTCTCATCACAGTTATTGAGTACACGAACGCAAACACAGTGTGATTTAACGGTGATGAGAAATGACCTTCTTCAGCTTAAGTGGGATATTATTTCATAAAGAAAGAATTCATCAGTGTGGAAGATGAAAAGATAATAAAAGGTGATACATATGGGAGCCTTGGATGTAAATACTAAGCAACTAAGTCTCCGTCTCCTCATCAGATTCTTAAATGGGGAAATGTTGTAGATATTAGTATGGAGCGCGTGAAGCTGTAAAAATCCAACTTCTAGGTCAATTTAGTAACTAAACCTGGCTTCACGTCTTAAAGTAACATAAGCTATACCCGGCAATTTCAACATAATGTATGAATATCCTGGAGGATCCCATGGCCCACTACACCAATGTGAGGTCTCAAACCTCACATTGGAAGATTTCATCTCATGGCTTGGAAGATTTCATCTCTGTACTTAAAAGAAGTCAGGGTTCCACTGGTTATCACATGAAGGTTTGTGTGACCCTGCAAGGATAGACCTGCCCAGGATATCAGTGACTGCTATGGTCAGCAGGATTTATTTAAAAAAAACTAAACAACTGAAAAACCCTGCGGAGCCCTCTGGGCCACTGACTGCTAAAAACCTGGTGTGAACAGTGTCTGACAGTTTATGTCACTGCCAGCTAAATTAAACAACCAGGTTTGCTCTGTTACCAATCACAGAGTCCTGTGCAGTCAGAGCAGTCACACAAATAAACAAACCGGCTAGCCTGAACTCCAGGACAAGCCAGAGACCAAGTAAACCCTGTGTGTAGCTGTTCCACCCAACCACCCAGGTAACTACTGCCAAACCCACTCCCAGTCACCCTGTCTGAGAAGTAATGCTAGCTGAACCTACTGAGTTCTACCACACATACAAGGCAGCATGCTGCCTGACTAACAGTGGCATTGCTACCTCAGGGGTAATTTACTAGCTAGGGCAATTAATGTTTACAGGCTGGAACCCATACACACTCACACACACACACATTATTTCAGGTTTCAGAATGTGATCATAGAGCGCCGGGTGTCCAGACCAGCCCCCTTATATAGGCAAGGGGCGGTCCCAGCTGCCCAATACAAGCGTCCATTGGTCGACACACATGTCAATCAACCAGTCGACCATGCCGGCTTTTGCAAGGCAGGTTAACCCTTGCAACCCTGGATTGTGCAGAGGAACAGACAGCGACGCCCATATCATGGCCACAGTCTCTGCACAATCCTAACAGTGACCCACTGTCAAACTGCTCACATTGGATGATGTTGCAAGTAGTATAATGTACACCACAGTGTCTCCAGATTATTTCATGTCTGTCACATGTGCTCTTTGTGAACCTATTTTAATCTATAGATAGAACATGATGCCAATGGTGGACCTACCAATTTGCCGATAAAGCTTCATGATACTGGTCTATGAGCACGTATCGCATCTCAGAATGTCGGACCCTTACAGGTTTCACTAAATAATTGGACACATGTGCCATCCTTAAGGAGTCGGTTTATGACCATTTTACAATTAATATGCAAACTAGTATCCAGTTGGAGGTCAGTTTTAGAGTCTTGGCAATGCCCTCCTGTTCCTCCTCAGACAATGGAGAAGAAACTGGTTCTGCTACTGGGTTGTTGATTTCTATGGTCCTTTCTCTCTCTTCTTGTGTAACAGCTGATGTCCTGGTCTCAGTTTCCATGCTTTTAACAAAGCAAACCTTTGTTCTATATCATATATGGGTCTGCCATCCTGAAGGAGATGGACTATCTGTGCAAATGGCTGTGAATGGGCTGAAGTTACAGCCTCATGCTACCAGTAGTGACAACGGTGATAGCAGAATGTAAAACTAGAGAAGTGTCAATCTGCATCACTTGCACAAAAAAATTCCCATTTTGGAAATTGTCTTGATGTTGCCTCTCCAGTCCTCCTCTTTTCACTTTTGGTTATAATTAGGGTTGAGCTGATCTTGAGATTTCAGGATCGTTTTTAAAATCTGATTTTCGATCATTTTCCAGCCGATCCTGATTGTGAAATTTGCTCGATCACCGATCGGGATCCGATTTTTCCCGATCCAGATCGCTCAACCCTATCCACATCCCTTTATAAATTAGGGAAAGATTGGATTCCGATCGTGATCATGAAATTTGCTCAATCGCCGATCGGGATCCAATCTTTCCCGATCCCAATTGCTCAAACCTATTAATGATATATACATGTATAGGGTTGAGCCGATTTTGAAATTTCAGGATTGTTTTTAAAATCCGATTTTCGATCATTTTCCAGCCCATCCCAATAGCGATCATGAAATTTGCTCAACTGCCGATTGAGATCCGATCTTTCCTGATCCCGATCGCTCAACCCCAGTTATAATGTGATGCTTAAGCGTTTCCTTCATTTTTTTAACAATATTCTATTTAATTTCTATTTTAATATTCAGCTTCCCTGCTCCAAATAGCTAAAATCGCCAAGGAAGCGACTGGTTCCAATATTTTTTTCTTGAATAGCACAGGATTATTGTGCTAAGTCTATACGTTTTTATACTGTCTGATAGATCTTTAAGTCACATCCTTGGTGCTCCAGCTAGCATTTGTAATATTGAATGGGTTATCCCATGAAAGACAGGTTATAAAAATGATTTAGGTGTGTCTGACCTTTAGGATGAAGGGCTTTAAATCCCCATTCTCTGCTGAGGAGAAGGACAACCATGCTTTTCTTGAGACATGAAGGAGGATGTCATAAACAGCACAAACATGCTGACATTTATAATATTATTTCCCACTGTATTACTAGTGAATTATTAGTTCATCCATGTTCATGTTCCAAGGTTTTGATCTATATATATTTATATATTTATATATAAATATATAGGTTTTGATCTATATATATTTATATATTTTGATATATATTTATCGAATATAAAGAATGTATTTGTCACAGAATATTTTCAAATATTCATAGTTTTTCATGGCAATCCAACTTGGTGCTTGAATTAAATGAATTACTTGACTATTGGTGTTTGGTTGTTGTGGAGTTAATATATAGTTGCCCCCTTGAGCAAGGTTAGAGAATAACCTTCATTTTCAGCATGGAAAAAAAAAAAATCTAAAAATGGCCCAGATAATAATCTTGATCAATAATGCGTGCCTCTGGGTCCGCTCATCTTATTATCTCCTTAAAAGTCCGTAATCAATCAACCAATGTTGTAATCAAGTTTTGTCAAGATTCTCAATGCAATTTATTAAGAGAAATGCATGATAATGCAATCATCACGTCTGAATGACAGCTCTGTATTTCTTGTCTGCCAGCAGTAGACACTGGATTTACCCAATACTTTGTATAAGGGCAGCAATTTAAATAGATCCATTCCCATCTTAAGAAATTATCCAGTATCCATAGACTAGGGGATGATGTGTAGATTGGTGGGGGTCTATCTATAACCCTCACTGAGGGGAAGTTTCCCCCCCCCCTTTCTGAATAAAATATTAATTGAGATTAAGTACATTGCTCAACTATCTCCAGAATACCCACTGGCGCTAGGTTCACTCCTGTGATCGAGTTTCCATTCTTGGAGTCCGCTTGGGGAACCCAAGAATGGAAACTTAATCCACTTGTGGTGGGGGTTTCAGCCATCAGGCCTTCACCAAACTGCTAGTTAGTACCTATGGATAACGGCTAACTTTTTAAGATGTTAGTACCCCTTTAACATAATGTATTTGTGTTTTACAGTCTTATAATCTGAAATATGTTTTACCCTGTTTAGTAAATTCTTGTGGTGCCTAGTAGAGATGAGCGAGCAGTATTCGATCGAGTAGGTATTCGATCGAATACTGCGGTATTCGAAATACTCGTACTCGATCGAGTACCACTCGCTATTCGAATGGAAAAGTTTGATGCAGAACCAGCATTGATTGGCCGAATGCTATACAGTTGGTCAATCAACGCTGGTTCTTCTCCTACCTTTAGAAGTCTTCTCCGTACAGCTTCCCCGCTGCGTCTTCCGGCTCTGAATTCACTCTGCCAGGCATCGGCCCTGGGCAGAGCCGACTGCGCATTCCTGCTTGTAGTGCGGACATGCGCAGTCGGCTCTGCCCAGGCCCGATGCCTGGCAGAGTGAATTCAGAGCTGGAAGACGCCGCGGGGACGCTGCAAGGAGAAGACTTCTCAGAGGATCCAGCCCGACCCTCACTTGTGGACTTGGTAAGTATAATTTGATCGAATGTTGCCTACCCCTGAAATGAGCATTTTCCCCCATAGACTATAATAGGATTCGATATTCGATTCGAGTAGTCGAATATTGAGGGGCTACTCGAAACGAATATCGAATCTGGAACATTTTACTGTTCGCTCATCTCTACTGCCTAGATCTAAATAACAGCATTATGAAGTATGAAATAGACTACAAAATACCTTGGCCATATAGATTTATTATTATTACATCTAATTAAAAAAAAAACGGTGTTTTTTGCCTATAGAAACAAATCACAAAATCACAGGGAGCCTATGTTTATTTTTTTTTAAATGGTGAAATAAAAAATAAAAGTTGCGCTAGATTGGTTTTATTGGCAACATTTATTTATTTTTTTTTCCTTTAGATATAGCAATAAATCTTCCCTAACAACTTTATTATGTTTTTCTTGTTTTGGACCATAAAATCTTTTCTTTTGTACAAATTCTTCAAAGCATTTAAATTTTTCTGTCAATTGAACTGTACGGAGACTACGGGGGAACGTGCAACTTTTTTAATCACTCTTTTTTTGTCCAGAATTTGTACAGAATTAAAAAAAAATAAAAAAATTCTCTACTAATTGTTCTTCCTCTTACTAAGCCCACCTCTACAATCTGTTGTGAATACAGCGGCCTGAGTCATCTTTCTGTCAAGCCGATACACTGATGCATCTACCTGCCATTCGCTGCACTGGTTACCTACAGACCACAAAGTACAATATAACATTATCACATTTAGTCACAAATCCTTCTATAGTCCTGCACCTCCCTATATCTCCTCCCTCATCAATGTCTACCACCCTAACTGTCCTCTCCATTCTGACAATGACCTTGGATCCATTGCAGATAACAGTATGGACCAATACATTTCAATGTGTATTGCAACAGCCATAGTTTTTGCAGCTGTGTGTCCAGGCCAAGTCACAAAACTGGAGGAAGTCTTGTATCTGAATATGTTTGCATCTCTATCCATTCAATTTCAATGTATGTATCGGTGAAAACCGTGATGTGTTATCCGTACCATTTTTGCTCAACTTTACACTGAACGTGGTCATGTTCAGAAGGCCTTGGCTAACATTTCTTATCCTAAGCTATCATTTATATTCTAGTCCTTATAAGCTGAACCCTTCAATCTGAAGTTACCCTGCACTTAGTATTCAATGCACTTAGTATTCACATATTCACAGGTACCATCATATGACTGGTTAATATAGGTTCAGTTATATGACCTTATTTATTACTAGATGGATGGATCACTATACCAAGCCTATACCAAGCCTTCTTACCTCTTGTGTCCCCCTATTTCCTCTCATGAGCAGGGCTCTCAATCCTGTTGTGCAGGGCCCTCACATTGTAATGTTTGTTCAGGTACCCCCTAATTTATAAAGGGATGTGGATAGGGTTGAGTGATCTGGATCGGGAAAAATTGGATCCCGATCGACGATCGAGCAAATTTCACAATCAGGATCAGCTGGAAAATGATCAAAAATCAGAATTTAAAAACGATCCTGAAATCTCAAGATCAGCTCAACCCTATTCCATAAACATAAAGTAACTAGGGTTGAGCGATCAGGATTGGGAAAGATCGGATCCCGATCGGCGATCGAGCAAATTTCACTATCACGATTGGCTGAAAAATGATTGAAAATTGGATTTTAAAATCGATCCTGAAATCTCAAGATCGGCTCAACCCTAGATGTAGAATATGTCGGTGCTGTATAAAATTATTTTTTTTATTTTTTTTATTTTTTTTTTTATTTCACGACCTCCTTTTTCAGGATATTAGAATATTATTAGAACATTATAGATCACCCCATTATGGAGACAAAATATCACACTTCAGATTATTTTGTAAGAGCTTGAAATTAATATCCGGCTGTGAAAATGAAAAGAAATTCATTTCACAATTGGTGGATAAGTGTTAATTTCGGTGACGGCAGCTCCACTTTTTATTTTATGATGCAACACATCAAATTGTTTAACCTGAAGCCCTGGGCAAACATTATTAAAGTCAGATCGAAAATCTTATTTTAAAATATCCAAGGCAATATCTACCCACAGGAGAAATTATAGTAGCATCCACATACATAAAAAATTCAGAGAGATAAGCAAAGGGAGAGTATATCATAAATATATTGCTAGTAGTCAACTGCAAATCATTTTCTGATGCCGAACTTGTGCAGTGTAGTGTATTCTCCCTCCCAAATAGCTCTACTGACAAAATGGATTTGGAGACTCTCATAAAATATCATTGAAGAGTCGAGTGGTTGTGCTTTTCTTACGCTATGTAAATTTAGATTAACTGGGTCAAAGCCTGAATATATTGTGTGCTGCATTATGGGTATATAATTAATAGACGAGTCCTGTATTTACCACATGTAGTAAACTAAAGGAAACGTGACAGTTTTTAATTAGAACATTTCATTTGATTTGTTTATTCATTTATTTGATTAATTGATTTTTGTTTTTTAAACAATTGATTTTTATTTTATTTTATTTTTTAATTCTCCTAGCTTTTTTTATTTTGGTACATAAAGGAGATTATATATATATATATATATATATATATATATATATATATATACCAACCTAAGCCTACAAGATAGGGAAAAAACACGTATATTGATAGAAAATGAGCCAAAGGCATGAACATAAATAAATAAAAATGTGTTTATTGGATTCCAATTGACAGTAAAATTTCAGCAGTAAGAAGGGGTACGCGTTTCGACACCGGTCTGGCATCTTCCTCAGGCCAAGAGAATCTTAGGCTGTCAGAGTGTGGGAATTCATCATAAGAAGACACCAGACCGGCGTCGAAATGCGTAGCCCTTCTTACTGCTGAAATTTTAACATCAATTGGAATCCAATAAACACATTTTTATTTATTTATTTCTGTACCATTGGCTCATTTTCTGACAGTAGCGCTCTAACAATATCCCTTATCTTGTATATCATTTTCCACCACCAGACAGGTCAGTGTCCTGATAAGAGCTGCAACTGATCACTGCAAGTCCCCCCTGGGATTATTGTCACAGGCGCCAGATGAATTTTTTACTACATTCGTTCCAACCTAGGCCTACCATAGACAGCCTATATTTGGCAAACCTATTAACAAAAGTTAACAAAGGAACTCTCCAGCATGTTTTGACTATCATCAAAGACAAAACTTTAGTGTTGGAGCCACCACGGCAGTCAGGTGATTTCTGCAAGTCCAAATTTTGAGACCTCTGCAAACAGTTGCTTAGAGTAGACCTTTCTCTACCTCCAGCAACTCAAGCGCTTGTCATCCATTAATATGCTCTTCTCCACTGATTATGGTGCTGTTGGAATTTTTTCTGTAGCCCCTACCGCTACCGAGCAATCAGTGCAGTTAGGGTTGGTTCCATTTAACTAGACGCTCTACTATCCAATGGGTAGTGTCAAGCAGAAGCAGGCAAGGGGGTGGGATTCTTAGATCTTCTTTTGTCATCCCCCGAATGGAGGTTTGAATTATGCCCATTGCCGGCTCTTGCTTTACACTACCCACTTGACTTTAGAGAATCTAGTTCATTATCAATCTATCAAATGCACTGGTTGTTTTGGAATGGTGTGGGCTAGAGAAAGAATTCCAACTGTGTTATTACTACTTCATAATATCACAAAATCATGTTGCTTTACAAAAAAAAAAAAAAAGTCCCTGGACATGTTTAGGCATGAGGACAGGTAAGGAATGAGATTTGTACATTAAGAGTATAATTTAAAAAAAATTGATTTTTTTTTTTTATTTATTTTTAAGCAGATCCTTAAAAAGGAGGGGGGGGACTCCTATCAAGAGATATAAATGAAGCGTATCATTTATAGATATTATAACAAGAAAACTTACCTTCTTCAGTCTTCCTATTCCACACAAAACGTAATAGAAAAATGATGGGCATGTGTACCAGAAATGCAACCTAAAATAAACCAAATTAAGTACACTAAAATATACCCTAAAAGTTTTATACCCCTAAAAATACACATAGGCTTGGTAACTAAAGATGAGGCTAATGGTATACTAGATCAAGAGATGTGTGAGCCACCATATAGCCACATTCATTTATAATGACTGACTCTATTACTCCAATAAATACCGTACCTGCATATAAGCAATCATGGGGTCTAGTTTGGTGGGGCATGTGGATTATGTTTATGTGCCAATCCTGTTTTTGGTGTAGCGTGTGTTGGAATCCATGGATAGCAAGTTGGCGGTGTAATGTAGGCCCTCCAGTTAGTGACTAGTTAGTTAGAACAGTCGGTCTTTTACTGACTTACTAGCTAAGAAGAGTGTGTGTGTATGTGAACATGCATGCAGTAATGGTGACCCCTTGCTGACCAAATTAGATTTCAAACTGGACCCCCATGATTGCTTATATTTGGGTACAGTATTTATGGCAGCCATAGGGTCAGTCACTATAAATGAATGTGGCTATATGGTGACACCCAGAGATGAGCAAGTAGTATTCGATTGAATACCTCCCCGCAGTAGGTGTCCGTATAAGCGGCCAAACACCAAGGGGTTAAACGCATCGAATATTCGATGCGCTTAACCCCTTGGTGTTCGGCCACTTACACGGATACCTATGGCGGGGAGCTATTCGATTGAATACTACTCGCTCATCTCTAGTGACACCTCTTCTTGGATAATCTATCTAGTATTCCGTTAGCCCCAGCTTTAGCTACCAAGCCTATATATGTTTTTAGGGGTAGCTGTTCATAAATTTTAGGGATACTAATAAAGACTATATTTTGGAGTACTTAATTGAGTTTATGTGAGGTTCCTATGCCACATACCATCAAGTCGGTTTCAAGTCCTGTTATAAAAAAATAAATAAAAAATGTGCACTTACCTCCAAAAACTCTGCAAGGCTGAGGCCCCACATTACGGAAATGCAGCTTTTTTTGTTGCAGATTTTGCTGCGGTTTTTTGAGCCAAAGCCAGGAGTGGATTGAGCAGAAGGGAGAAGTATGAGACTTTCCTATATATTTCCTATTCCTTTTGTATCCATATTTGGCTTTGGTTGAAAAAAACGCAACAAAATCTACAACAAAAAAAGCTGCGTTTCCATACAGTGGGGCCTTAGCCTAAAGAAATGTGAAAATCTCACAGTGATAAAGGGAATATAAACCTTCACTTTATCTTTCTGTTTCTTCCAAGAAGACCACTAAGGGTGAATTTACAATCTAAACTTTGGAAATTCAGAAGAAAAGACGGGCACTGACAATAGAACGGCTCACGGCGATGCTTGATATAATTACCGTAAATCCTTGATGAAAGAATTTTGGGAAATTAAATTGATACCTACAGTTTAATGATACAAACCTCTCATTGCTATGTCCATTTGTCTCGGCTATGTAATTGATCGGGTTTTTACAAGACAAGTAAGATACCGAGAAGATAAACAAGAGGATTAAATCCTCTTGTTAATGATACAAGTATGATGGAATTCAGATAATCTTCTGATATGCGAACGACATGACCACGTGGAGCTAGAACGGCTGATAATTAAATCACATTATCAAACTGATGAATTGTCAATAAATGAGGCCTACAAAAAATAGCATGCACCCTGCTGATCCCGATACTTCTCTGTTGTTTTCTGTCTGGGCTCTTTCAAATTTAATATACTGACACCATCTAATTAAGGATTATAATGATAATTAGATTGGAAGCTCTGATTAAAGATGGCACAAAGTCTAAAGTAGTCCAGGGATCACAGAGACTTATTAATCACTACCGAAGAAGTTTAAAAATTGTTTTCTGCTATAATTACTTGTAGATGTTTCTTGTCTTTACTGCATTTAACACCTTCATTTCAGGCATGTCTTAGGTGCCATGTTATGTTAACGTTTGTGTTACTTTATATGGGTTGAATTAGAATAAGTCCCAAAAATGTATTTAACATTCTTTGAGGGAATCTTTTTTAATAAAATTTTAATTTTTTACTGGCGCTAACAAAAAAGGGCGCTACTGGTACGGATCTCGGCTGCAGCAAAAACAAATGGGTGTCGTCAAAATTAATCAAAAAAATGTAATGCAAAAAAATTTCACACTGCCTATCAGAATTAAGTCCTTTCTAAGCAAGGGCAGGCTTCATATGTACACAATGTTTTTTTTAACTAATCACAAATACAATGCAATATCATAAGGGGTGAGCCGATTTTGAGATTTCAGGATCGTTTTTAAAATCCGATTGTCGATCATTTTCCAGCCAATCCCGATCGCAATTGTGAAATTTGCTCGATCGCCGATTGGGATCCGTTCTTTCCCGATCCCGATCACACAACCCTAGTTACTTAATGTTTATGGAGTAGGGTTAAGCCGATCTTAAGATTTCAGGGTCATTTTTAAAATCTGATTTTCGATCATTTTCCAGCCGATCCCGATCGTGAAATTTGCTCGATCGCCGATCGGGATCCGATCTTTCCTGATGGCTCAAGCCTAAATATCATACAATAGTGGTTATTTTTAGCATACGTCTTGATATGGATTTGGAAGTAGAAACTGGAAGTGGTAGGTGTGCAAGCTGACACTATTCACATTACGAAGTAGCTGAAATGAAATTAATATGATTGTTTTTAAAATCTGATCTTTGATCATTAAAAAAAATCCCATTGATTTACATTAGGTTCAGAATTGGGATCGGGTTCGAATGGAAAATGATCGGAAATTGGATTTTAAAATCGATCCTGAAATCTCAAGATCGGTTCAACCCTAGTTACCACCCACTTTGCTAGTATATCCTAATCTTCATCAACACTTATATTTTTGGAATGACTGAATGGATTAGTTATAACAAAAGAGTAAAATAGTCATGTTGGCAGCACCTGTCAGATGTTGTATGTTGTTGGAGTTGTAACACCTGGTGACTAGAGATGAGCGAGTAGTACGCGATTGAGTAGGTGTTCGATCGAATACTATGGTATTCGAAATACTCGTACTCGATCGAGTACTACTAGCTGTTCGAAGTTAAGATTCGATGCAGAATCAGCGTTGATTGGCAGAATGCTATACAGTGGGCCAATCAACGCTGGTTCTTCTCCTACCTTTAGAAGTCTTCTCCGTGCGCAGCGTCCCCGCGGCATCTTCCGGCTCTGAATTCACTCTGCCAGGCATCGGGCATGGGCAGAGCCGACTGCGCATGCCCGCTTGTAGTGCAAGCATTTCCCCCCATAGACTATAATGGGGTTCGAAACCCGTTCGAACAGTGAGCGGCTGTTTGAATCGGATTTCGAACCCCGAACATTTTAGTGTTCGCTCATCTCTACTGGTGACAGGTCCTCTTTAGGAGTTGCCACACAAGGACGTGATGTTTGTTTTCCATCCACATCCCTTCCCTGTTGCTAAAACATGGATTTTTAGCAATTACTAGCAAAAATGATGGGTTATCTATTTCTAAGAACCCCATGGCAGCCGTATGGTATGATTCTCTGGTACGATGGCTCTTGTATATAAGTGTGTGTGTTAAAACTTAATTTCATTGCATTTAGAAGGACAAATAGAACATGTCGTACTGAGCGAGACAAGCTGCCTGGACTGTTCTCTTTTTAATTTATTTTACAGTGTGTAATTAGATATTTGCACCTGATCACTAGTCACGGTGACAAACTACACAGTCAAAAACAAAGAAAATTTGATTGTGCATTAAAAAAACATATGGTGTATTGACTTTAGGTTTAATGTAGACAGCTGCTCCCTGTATCACAAGGTACTTAGAGAGCTCTCCTGTAGTCCAGTACATTAGGTAAATTCTACAATCCAAATATAATTTAGAGCACATTAAATAAGTAAACAGACTCTACAGCAGATTAGTAAACCTAGTAAACAAGAGTTCTATCAATGTCAAGTCTGCAATGCTGTACGTTTCCTAATCCTTCTAATCTAGGTTATTATATTATGGCTGAAGCAGGTTTTAAAGTCTGCAGTAATATTATATTTCATGTGAAAACCTCAAATTCTATCTGTAAAACACGTGATGGTGGAAATCTTAAGATCACACCCATGTCATCCATCATGTTTCCTACTTTATTGAAATAATAGAATTCACTCTCCTTGGAAGTCTTTGAAGTTTTGGAATATGGCTGCCAGATACTGTATATCTGGCAATGGCTTTTCACTGAATATAACGGGGCAATTGAAATTCAATATGTAATTCCGTTACTTACCTTGTTATGGGAATAATGTCACTCCCTAAGGAGAGACCACCTTCTCAGGCGTGTGGAGTCTTACAAAGCCATTTTCGCTCCACTGGGGGGGATTACGGGAAAAATAAGCAAATCTGTTCCCCAAGATGTAAGTAGGGAAATGGTGCCTCTGTTTGCTGCCCTGCCCTTGAACATCATGCCCGACTTTCCAACAATCCTTTACTGCAATAATGAGGGATTTTGCCAAGTCAGTATCCCAGCTGTGGACAGTGCTGTTTCGATCTGGTTGGATCTCTTCAGCACAGCGTAGGGAAAACTGACTTGGCAGAGGTGAGAGACTTCTAGACCAGGTTATGGGGATAATGTCAATCCATAAAAAGAGACCACCTTCTCAGATTGCAGACTTTAAAATCTGCTTCAGCCATAATATAATATCTTATATAATATCTTATACAGATTTGCATATTTTTCCCTTATTTTCCTTGACATCTATGGCTGCATACACGAGACATCGCCCATTTTACCAAAATTGGAAAATGTGGCTAACTTCTCTCTAATGTACTGTACTGTGGAAGTTATGGTAGGAGACACCTTGCTGATACAATATACCCTGTGTGTTCCTGTGCCCGTTCTTGCCTTGGTATATGACCTGTGGAATGAAACTGTCACCACAATCTTACCTTTGATCCAGTTTTGCTTTTCTCACCCACGGCAATTTCTGTAAATTATGGATTTAACATGACTATAATACTGCGAAAGTGTCACACCAAACATTGATGGGATTTTGAATGCTTTTTGGCGCAGTCATTTTGCATTTTGTTAATTAACAAAAAATAAACTATTTCCACTTGTATTTATTAAAGCATTTTTTAAAAATATGTAGATTGTGAGCCCCATATAGGGATCACAATGTACATTTTTCCCTATCAGTATGTCTTTTTTTGGAATATGGGATGGAAATCCATGCAAACACGGGGAGAACATACAAACTAATTGCAGATGGTTTTTTGCCCTTGGCGGGATTTGAACACCAGGACTCCAGCGCTGCAGTGCTAACCACTGAGCCACCATGTGGCCCCCTTATTAAAGCATTTTTACACTACAGTGTTTCCATCCACACCTGCCTGAAATATTTGATAATACTAAATATGATAGTACTTTTTGCAGCCAATTTATCCCATATATCAATCTTACTCTGTGCATTGCTTCACCTTCATCTGGATCAACAGGGTGCGATTATTAGCTGGACTTGATGGTCTTTACTCAATTTCGTCAACTTGCCATCGCCATGTAGAAAGAGAAAAACATGACCACAAAACAGTTGCTGACTAGGGTTGAGCAATCAGGATTGGAAAACATTGGATTCCGATCGGAGATTGAGTAAATTTCTCTATCGCGATCGGAATTCCAACCCTATCTTTTCCAGCGGGATTGAGGTCGGAGATTATTTCAAGATCGTCTCAACCCTCAAGTGACTTTTCCCATAGAGAAGCATTGACTAGGGTTGAGGATTGGGATCGGAAAAGATCGGATCTCGATCGGCGATTGAGCAAATTTCACGATCGCGATTGGGATCGGCTGGAAAATGATTGGAAATCGGATTTTGAAATTGATCCTGAAATCTCAAGATAGGCTCAACCCTATTGCTGACATCAAAATCTTTATTTAAGGATGCAAGTCATATAGTACATCCCTCTTTCATAGTCCTGTAGAGTGTTGCAGATACAATAACTCTTTACCCATGTTTCATATGTAACCGTCGCATTTTAAACAGAAAGCCAAATGAGTGATCATAGGGTTTTATTTTACCCACTTACATAAATAACTTGGGTTACACACAGCGTATACCATTCCTTCTGGAGAAATGTATTTCATGATTTTTTTTATAATCTGAGTTGTGAAATATGTGTTGCGAAATGAGTTCGAGCATAAAGGATTTGTACAAAGCAGTAGTGTAAATGTTGCAAAAATATCTTTGTATCATGTGAAATCATCGTCACAATGGAAGTGGTATTTACAGTGTATGTCCAATTATATAACCGCGTTTAATAATATATCTTGTTAAGGAATTAAGTTTCTCTCCTTCTCCTTATTTTGTTTATATATAGTCTGTATCCATATCCAGCTAACACAAAACTCTAAGTGAAGGGGAGGGGGGAGGAGAGGACTGTTAACCGATTTTTTGTCTTATTCTGTGCAGTGGTAGAGTCTTATCTTGAAGATACGGCACTGTCAGAAGGGCTGCTTACAATGTAGCACTGCAGCTATTAGTGTTCCTTTCTAACACCTTCTCCCTCCCCTTTCCATAGACTTCCATGTAAAAATAACTCGGCCTAATAAATGGAGAAATTTCTTAAATGAGATATAACAATGTTTCTTATTTTTACCTGTATTATTCATTTATGAAAATTGGTTTTATAATTAAAGGTAGACATTAAACCTAGTTCACCTGCCCCACCTAAATCATAAACCAGGTCTTCAGAACGAGATCTCCCTTTATTATCCAGATCAGCATCTCTCTCTTTAGTGCTTATAACCCCGTTTTATGCTCTCCGCGTCAAAACCGTTTTTTTTAAACCGGACACAGAGTCCTGCATATCTGACTCTGTTTCTGGTTAAAAAAAAAACGGTTTCACCGCGGAGAGCATAAAACGCTCACCGGCGCTCATGGCCGGATGCTTTTCAAACCCATTCAAATGAAGGTTTCTGTCTCCTACCCAGTTTCGTACAGGAAATGGAAACCTGCAGAATGGAGACCCTAGACTCAGATGTGAACGACCCCTTAGTGAGTTTCTGTTTTGGGTTTCAGGTTTGTTTTGCCCCTGTCCTGTGATACCCTTTCCTCACTCTTCCACTTTTCCTCTCCCCAATCCATATTGTGTGTTAGTGGTTGTGCTGCACCTGTTAGTTCTCCAACACGTCCCATCCTAGTTGGTACTCTGTTTGCAGCTGCACTTATCCTTTCGCTAGGGGTGACCGCCTCTAGTTTCCCAGTCCCTAGCCTCTTTCAGCTCTCATCCTACCTGTATGTTAGGTCTTTGTGTTTAGAGAGCCAGTAGTTGCCGGGGCCGAGCTTGGCTCTGGAACAGCTGACCAATACCCTCAGGCAGGGCCTAGTCAGCCGTCATAGCGCCAGGGACAGCTCACCTACCCCGTTTCCCTAGTAGTGCTAGCACCATTCAGTACCACAGTTGTCGGACATTGACACAGCCGTGATATGGAGTTTGAGTTTACATGAATTTCAATTAGCTTGCATCAATGGCTAATGTTACGTAACCTTTTAGTAGGCCAATTTTTACAATTGTGTAAGAGATGGCTGCTTTCCTCTCTTTGGCCTCCCTCCCTTGTCTTCAGACTGTGAAGAATAACTCTGCGGTACACCTATTGTAAGAGTAACTCAGCAAAACATTAGCCAGATGACTAAAGTAGCTAAATATTACACAAGCTGAAATATATGTTCTATTTTCCATTCATACCTGGACTTTTATTACTTCAATACATTAATAATTAGCTTATTAGGTAATAAAAGTGGATTAGTTAAAGCATACTGCGCTACTTTTCAGAATAACATATGCAGCTTGAAATTTGTCCCACAGTCTTGTTTAGATTGCTTTAGTTGTTTAGCATCTAAATGTCCTACGTCAATTTTCCAGCACAAAAAAAATGATAAAGGATTGAATTAAGTGTAAATGTGTTTTGTATGCATCTAGCATACTGGAAACCATATGTGTCAGTTCCCATAAATAACTGCTGTGAACTGAATGTGCTAACACTACTCAAATAAATGAATGTTAAGCGCACGAAACGTACAAAAGAGTCTAGTAGTAGAAGAGGCACATGAGATTATTGGCCCGGATTTTTTAGGATACCAAATGTTCTTTGGTGGTTTGAAGAATCCATAGTATAGTTTGTGAAAGGGTCTAAGGGTTTATTTTTATTCATTGTATACATTGAACTCCCCGCCCCCCATAGGGTCATAATAGACTTTTAGGGGTCATTTTAAGATTACATTTTTTTGTGTATGTGTTCACATTCCCTGTAACCGAGGTTGATACTCTAGGACCCAACTCTTGCAACTGCTAACTCTGCAAGGATGTACAGATATACCCTTACAGAGTTACTTTCCGACCACCAAGACATTTTTAGTCGATGATCAGTTGTTAAAGGGTTAATTTCCCATTACATTGGTTTAAAAAAATTGGTGTATGGTACACTCATGCCTGACAAAGATCTCCCTGCTGGGATTGTTGCAGGTCCAACCATTAACTACTGTATATACTCGAGTATAAGCCGACCCAAGAATAAGCCAGGGCCCCTAATTTTTAGCACATAAAACTGGGAAAACTTATTGACTCGAGTATAAGCCTTGGGGGGGGGGGAGATGCAGCAGGTACTGGAAAATTTCAAAAATTAAAATAGACTGAGACATCATGGCCGTGTGCATTACAGCTTAGTATCTCCATGTGCCTCATAGTAATAGCAGTTAACCCCATCATGTCCCTCACATTAACCCCCTGTGCGTCTCACAAAAGACTTACTGATATGTGGGACATATGGAAGTAATAATTAGGTATCTTCATAATTAAAGTCCTTTATTAGTACCCCCATGTGTCTCACATATTAGTAACCCTTATATGGGGCACACAGGGATTAATATGAGGGACATGATGGGGTTAACTGCTATTAATGTAAAGCACATGGAGTTACTGAAACTAAATTAATAACCCCAAATGCCTGACATTACTAGGAATAGTAATCTCAGCAGGTACCTGTGTGTTTTACTTTCACTTTATTCTAGCTTCCTCTCCTCGATGCAGGGGCCTCCCAGGCTTTCATCTCTCTTGCTAGAGAAGGGGGGGTGTCCTATATCATTACTGTCGCACTAAAGGACCTCCCCCTTTGTTTAATTTATGCAGGTCTTTGCAGGTCTTGTGCGCCGTGCCTCATTTTGACAATGCAAATGCATTGGTTAAAGAAATGATCGGGGGCCCTGACCAATGCATTTGTATTAATAAAATGAGGATTAACAGTTTAGGCTCGGGGCCCACTGGGGATTCACTGATTCCCTGGTGGGTCAGTTGGACCCAGTCTCGAGTATAAGCTGAGGGGGGCTTTTTCAGCATAAAAAACTGTGCTGAAAAAGTCGGCTTATACTTGAGTATATACGGTATGTTCTTTTCTCTAACAGCTGAGAATGATAGTGCATCTGTGTTAATCCTAGATGACCCATATGAGTCTAAGTACTATGTAAGGCGGTGACTATACATCCATGTTGCTCTTTGCTTCATAGTTTTTGGTTGCTGTAATATGCTTGGCTATTTTTCTGGCTTCCTGACAGATGGAAGTGTCAAAAGTGTCAATATACAATACATATCTCAAACAGAAATAACAGTGTTGTGGCCCTTGAGTGTGGCACAGTCTTCAGAACAGGTTGTGTATCCATGGGATAGAGAAATATTAGATAGATAGTTAGATGATAGATAGATAGATAGATAGATAGATGATAGATAGAGTAAATAGATAGATAGATAGATAGATAGATAGATAGATAGATAGATAGATAGACAGAGAAAATGGATAGATAGACAGGTAGATACTAGAGATGAGCGAGTAGTTAAATACTTGATATTCAATATTCATTTCGAGTAGCCCCTCAATATTCGACTACTCAAATCGAATATCAAATCCTATTATAGTCTATGGGGGAAAAATGCTTGTTTCAGGGGTAGGCAACATTCGATCAAATTGAACTTACCAAGTCCACGAGTGAGGGTCGGGCTGGATTCTCCGAGACGTCTTCTACATGCAGCATCCCCGTGGCGTCTTCCAGCTCTGAATTCACTCTGCCAGGCATCGGGCCTGGGCAGAGCCAACTGCACATGCCCGCACTACAAGAAAATGGCCGCTTACAGTCAAAGCGGCCATTTTCTTGGAGTGCGGGCATATGCAGTCAGCTCTGCCCTGGCCCAATGCCTGGCAGAGTGAATTCAGAGCTGGAAGACGCCGCGGGGATGCTGCGCAGAGAAGACTTCTAAAAGTAGGAGAAGAACCAGCGTTGATTGGCCGACTGTATAGCACTCAGCCAATCAACGCTGGTTCTGCATCAAATTTTTCCATTCGAATAGCGAGTGGTACTCGATAGAGTATGAGTATTTGGAATACCGTAGTATTCGATCGAATACCTACTCGATGGAATACTTCTCACTCATCTCTAGTAGATACTGTAGATAAACTGATTCTTTAGAGAGATACTTTGAATAGGTGGGTAATAAGATAGATAGAAGGCTGTTTTCCATAATGATATTTCACATTAGCTAGATGGAAGCTTTTTCCTAACACTCAGATAGATTATCGGTCACCTACAGAATGTGTACATTAAGTAACAATATGGGATGTGGGATGACATGTTGACTGATAAAGTATCTTTTCTGTGTGCAGTATATCTTCATAATGTCTTACATTTGAATATACAGTAGACCAAATCTGCTTTTATCCTGCGCATTACGGAATGACTCACGGTTATTGTTCATTCTTGTGGCGTTCTATGCAATATCAAAATGATTTGAATACAAAGAATGCATTTGCACATAGATTCTAAAAGGCAAACAAAGGCAGCTTTTAAAAAGTCAAGACTGCAGCTTCGCAAGTCATAGATATGGAAATGAGTGACTATTACTGCATCTTTCCCTTCAGAATGTAACTTGTTCCTGGTATTCCAGGAAGTAAAACTGCTTTGATGTGCTTATTGTAAAACAACTCACCTTTTTGAACACGAATGTGCTTTTTCTTGCAGAGAGTGAGGAGGTATACCAACAGCAGATCCTGTCAATCTCCTGCATCGTTTTCGGCATTGTATCTGTGGGTCTGATTTGCGCCGCATTCTACTGCAGGACAAAGTAAGATGTTTTATTTGGCTTTGGTCTATAGCGCATTAAAAGTCACCTGTATGCATTGAAGTGGTGTATTAAAGGCAAACAATTAACATCGGGGCTATAATGTACACAAACATATAGGAAATTACAATGCTAAAATATGCATTGCTGGCTTTAACATGGTAGTTTATATATGCTTTCACTTCTGCTGAGGCATCTTAAAGGGATCCTATAATTAAAATGTAATTTTTTTGTGACTAACATGTAGGAATAGCCTTAAGAGAGGCTATTCTTCTCCTACCTTTAGATGTCTTCTCTGTGCTGCCATTCGGTAGAAATCACGATTTTCTTCGGTATGCAAATGAGTTCTCTCGCAGCACTGGGGGCATCACCAATGCTGTGAAAGAACTCTCCAGCGACGCCTCTATCTTCTTCTGGAATGGCCTCTTCACATGTCTTTTTCCGGTGCCGAAGTGAAAATTCTACACATGCGCAAGTCGGCTCTGCTGTCGGGCCTCGGGCAGAGCCAACTGCGCATGCCTGCCTAGTGTAAGTGGCCATTTTCTTGTGGCCACTTACCCCCCCCCATACTGTGTAAGAGGCCACAAGAAAATGGCCGGTTACACCAGGCGGGCATCCGCAGTCATCTCTGCCCGAGGCCCGACAGCAGAACCGACTTGCGTATGCATAGATGTTTCACTCCAGTGCCAGAAGAAGACGTGTTGAGAGACCGTTCCAAAGGAAAATCGAGGTGTCGCTGGAGAGTTCTCTCGCAGCATTGGGGACGCCCCCAGTGCTGTTTGAGCGCTTTCCCCAGCTTACTGTATGCGCAATATGCAAGGCCCAACAGCAGAGCCGACTGCACTTGCCTAGAAGTTTGAACCCAGCTCCAGAAGAAGACGCGAAGAGAGGCCATTCCAGAAGAAGATGGAGGCAGCACTGGAGAGTTCTCTTGCAGCATTGGGGACCCCCTCAGTGCTGTTTGAGCGCTGGGGACCGCCCCCAGTGCTGCAAGGGAACTCTTTTGCATACCAAAGAAAACTGGGATTTCTACCGAACGGCGGCACGGAGAAGACAAATAAAGGTAGGAGAAGAATAGCCTCTCTTAAGGCTATTCCTACGTGTTAGTCACAAAAAAAATGCATTTTAATGATATTATCCCTTTAAATTACATATAGAAGCAACACCTAATATAACAATCATTTATAAAAATCACAGGCAGAAAAAAAATTCTTTAAATTCTTGCACTAAAGCACTGCGGGAAAAACCATGGCAGGAACGCATTGTGGGTTCTTCCCGCAGCACTTTGAACAGAAAGTTCACAGAGTTTTTCTCCGCAGACTTTCTGTTACATTTATATCTATGGGGAAACCGCCGGCATTTCCGTAGATATAATTGAGATGTTGCGATTTCCAAAACTGCACCAGTTTTGGAAATTGCAGCATGTTCACACTGCGGTTTTTACTGCAAAGTGGGCATGAGATTTGCATGAATCCCATCCAAATCGTGGTGTTTCCGGCCCGTGGGGTCCCGGCCTAAATTAAATTTCACATAATGGATCTGTACATCACGATTGTTTAAGATCTGGCTTCTTTATCTTTAACCATTGTAGAACAGTTGCTGTTGTGAGTTGCTATTCTTATTACAGACAAAGTATGGGAAATATAACTTACGAGATGGACATTTAATATGTAGGTGATCAACTTCGTATAGTGATTTTAATGGAAATAATTCTACTAAAATACCTGAGCATTCTGTTGCGTTCCTGCACTGAAGGATATAGCAGGGCATATCCCCTAGCTGCTGGGTGTGAAGTATGCCAACAGCTCATTCCTCCTTAGGCAAGATATTGAAGTACAGGGTAAAAAAGATATTAGAATACAGAAATAGAGTATTTTTGAAATAGAGAATTTTTGCCTGCGGTGAAGGGAAATTTATTCTATTTTTTAAGCACACCATACCTGACTTGTCAAACTTTTTTTTTTAAATTGTGTTTCTGTTGATTTAACTAAGCAAAGACATTAAAGGAAGAATACATATAAGCAGCAAACAACAAGCAAAACTTCACTTCCCTGAGTGGATTCTATATTAAACAAATGATGAATTTCAGAATGTCAGAAAGAAAAGAGAATTATCTGGCACTATTAATAAAACAGCTGCTGAGGATATATATATATATCCCTGAAAATTTCTTTATATCAGTCAGGTTCATGTTCAAGATAGATAATAATAATAATAATAATTATTATTATTATTATTATTATTATTATTATTATTATTATTATTATTGTATTATTAGTAGTATTATTAATAATCAAATTTTAATTTTCTATATGGCATGTTTCTAGCATAAAAATGATTTTGCTTTACTGGATGAATGGTCAAAACAATGGAAATGTAATATTTTCACTAGTGAGTAGGGTTGAGCGATCGGGATCAGGAAAGATCGGATCCTGATCGGTGATCGAGCAAATTTTACAATCGCGATCAGCTGGAAAATGATCGAAAATTGTATTTTAAAAATGATCCTGAAATCTCAATATTGGCTCAACCCTACAAATGAGATAACGCACTTGGGGAAAAGGAACCCTCTATCTAAGTATAGAAATGCTAGTTCTATGTTAGCCAGGACTTCAGAAAGGAAGTAGTTAAGGGTTCTGATCCTAGACTACGCAGACCTCCAAAATCAGCACTGTGGTCAGGCAGCCAAGAAAGCATGATAGGAAGGAAGGAAGGAAGGAAGGAAGGAAGGAAGGAAGGAAGGAAGGAAGGAAGGAAGGAAGGAAGGAAGGAAGGAAGGAAGGAAGGAAGGAAGGAAGGAAGGAAGAGAGATACACAGTAGTGATCCTGAAGTATAAAGCCCTAGGGAGACCAAAATCTTGACTACTGCCCAGTATAAAAATGGTGGATGGTCGAAAGAATAAAATATAGCACTATAGACATAGACATAGAGGGAGATGTGATTCAACTGAAACCTTTAAGTATGGTTAAAAGTTGAAGACATTTACTTTTCATCTACACCCATAAACAAGAGCATGGGAGTGAAAATTGAATATAACAGTGGGAAAATCAGAACCTTAAAAGCAGAAAATATTTTTTCACTTAGAGTAGTAAAGGTCTGGATCAAACTTACAGCAGATGTAGTTGGATGTAAAGTATAAAATATATAGCCTTGTATATGTTACCGGCAATGTATGAAATCCGGCATTGTATAGAATGCCTAAAACTAGCCGGCAAAGTATGAAACTATTCGTCATTTCACACATTGCCTAGGCATTCTATACAATGCTGAACGAGAAAGCGGCAAAGTATGAAATAATAGGTGAACTTCATTCTCGCTTCGCTTCTTCGGCTCCTCGGCAAGGCACTACAAGCAGCATTATTATCATCATCATCATCATCATCTCCAATACTGATCGCGTGCTTCGCTTCTAGCATGAAGTCGCTGCCACACACAAATGATACGATGGTCTCTCTCTGCCGTTGCCTCAGGCTTACACTTTGTTCAGCAGCATCTCCGATGATCTTGTGCGCACTTTGCTTCTAGCATGAACCCAACGGTCTTCTCTGCTCTGCCGTTGCTTTAGGCATTTGAAATTTGACTTAGTTCGGTTTTGTTCGTGAATGAATGTCCATGAAAATGTGGGAAGGGGAGGAGGAGCAGGCTGGAGGGTTTGAGAAGGACATGGAACAACAATTCGACAAGGAACTGTCCAAAATTCGAGGGAACGCTGCCAATAAAAAATATTTGCTTAAGCCAAACTACTTATCAGAAGTTAATCAAAGATGTCCAAAATGTTGATGAGCGAACAGTAAAATGTTCGAGGTTCGATATTCGTTTCGAGTAGCCCCTCAATATTCGACTACTCGAATCGAATATCGAACCCTATTATAGTATATGGGGGGAAAATGCTTGTTTCAGGGGTAGGCAACATTCGATCAAATTATACCTACCAAGTCCACGATTGAGGGTCGGGCTGGATCCTCCGAGAAGTCTTCTCCGTGCAGCGTCCCTGCAGCATCTTCCAGCTCTGAATTCACTCTGCCAGGCATCGGGCCTGGGCAGAGCCGACTGCGCATGCCCGCACTACAAGCGGACATGCGCAGTCGGCTCTGCCCAGGCCTGATGCCTGGCAGAGTGAATGAAGAGCCGGAAGATGCCGCGGGGAAGCTGCACGGAGAAGACTTCTAAAGGTAGGAGAAGAACCAGCATTGATTGGCCGACTGTATAGCATTCAGCCAATCAATGCTGGTTCTGCATCGAACTTTTCCATTCGAATAGCGAGTGGTACTCGATCGAGTACGAGTATTTTGAATACCGTAGTATTCGATCGAATACCTACTCGATCGAGTACTACTCGCTCATCTCTAATTATTATCAATTGAAAACCTTTTGAGGCAGACCCTTATAAGCGCTATGCTATTGGATATTAACCCTGCTAGAAACATGACACTTCTAAGAGAGAAAAGTGTTGTTTCCATCTCTGTGACACTTCACACCCTTTCCATTGTTTTCAAATTGATCAAGAGAAGTATGAAAATTAATAGTAGAGTTGTTAACTATTTTCCTGGAGGGATCGATTTGCCAAGGTCTTGATCTCAGTTTGCCGATTTCTTCTTGACTTTTAAAATCCAATTTGTGCCTATGCTACATATTTAAATAAAACAGATCTTAATAGATCAAAGAGTTTTAAATGCGTGCATGGACAAATTGTTCTTCAATTTCTAGATAAATAATCTAAGATGTTCGTGAAAGCCAGCAAAGCATGTCTGCTCCTGGTACATAGACCACTATACATAGACATTATGGTTCCTTTTCCTTAAAGGCTCAATACTAGATTCAGGTTTATAAGTGCCTTAGCTAAAAGTAAGCTAAACTAAGTACAGATGTAAGAATTAACATGACCGCATACTATGCTATTAACATGGCGCGGCCGTTTAATATGCGTATCACTAAAACGATGCACCAGATAACATTATACAACGCTGTCTGTTTTATACCATATTTATTCAAGATCTAAAGGATGTCTGTTATTTTTAGGATGGTTTCATACTCAGCATTTTTTCCAAAAACACCACTGCAGTTTTTGATGCAGTTTTTTGAGCCAACGACAGAAGAGAAGAAGAACCGTAAGTTCCTCCAAAACTTTTTACGTCACTTCTGGGTTGGCTCAAAAAAACTCCCACAAATACTGCTGCTTTTTTCAAGAAAATACATTGTATATAACTACCCTTAGGTCAGCTTCACACTGGCAGGATTGGTCTGTGAACCAAGGACCATGTGTTGGCTGTATTCCACAGACTAATGGAGTGCTTGCATTTCTTGGGTCTACTCTTCCATACTCACATTTTAAGTATGTGGACAGTAGACAAACAGTGAAGCAGGGACTCTTACCAATATGGATGACTATAATGCTGGGTGTCCAGATTTCGGATCAGGGTTTGGTCTGGGAAAAAAAGCCAACATATAGTCCATATCTAACAGACAAAACATGACCTGGTAATGCTACCCTTATACTAACAAATAAATAGCCTTATACTATACAAATAAAGAGAAAAAACGGTACGCTTGGGTGCTGCTATGCATATAACGGTGGAATGACCAGTATATATAGTTTAAAATATTATTCCACAAAACTGTACATAAAAAGGCAACGCGTTTCGACAATGTCTTGGTGTCTTCATCAGGCCAACCCTGCTCAGGACGTCTTTAGCTCCTTGGAAACCGGATGTCTCTTCCTTTCCTCCTAACAAACAATAATTAGAGATGAGCGAATAGTATTCGTCGAATACCTTGCTCCCATAGAAATGCATGTAAGTGGCCGAACACCAAGTTGTTAAGAGTGGTGAATATTTGATGCGCTTAACCCCTCGGTGTTGGGCTGCTTACACGCATTCCTATGGGAGCGAGGTATTCAATCGAATACTATTTGCTCAACACTAGCAATAATGTATTGCAATTGGAATATAGACAAAAATGCATAAATTAAAAATAAAACTCACAGTTAAATGATGAATTAATGTAATTTTTTTTTCTAAAAAGTTGTGAATTAAGAAAAAATGTATATATTTTATTTTGTTAAACAGTTTTAATAAATAAAAGTTATACATTGTAAATACATACTTCATGCTTGCTATTATAATAATGCCCTGTCAAATACACTGAATGTGCACATGAAAAGTGTTAGTATGAAAAGTATTGAAAGGAAACAAAAAAGCTGCCCCCCCCCCAAAAAAAAAAGAAGTTACATTCTGATACAATAATGCATGTTATTTTAACCTGTCATAGGGTCAGAACAATGGATTGAAATGTTGACAGAATCAAGGCGCCTTCTGTTTGCATCCATCATCATTGACTTTAGTGTTAAAAAAATACTTTTTCCACAAAGAAAAAGTCCTATACATAAAACTTCATCTTCCCTTTAGAATAATAGTAAGACACAATAAAGTTTCCGACTTCTTTATTTAATATTACATTCAATGATGATAAATGCAAACCGAGGCTGCTTCGCATAGTTACATAGTAGATGAGGTTGGATGAAGACATTAGTCCATCAAGTCCAACCTATAACCCTACAATCCTCTACAGTGTTGATCCAGAGGAAGGCAAAAAAAAACATGAGGCTCATGCCAATTGCCACATTTCAGGGGAAAAAAAATTATCTTACCGACTCCAATCTTGCAGTCAGTTTAAAAACCCTGGATCAATGTGTCCTTAAAATCTAGAGTCCATAACCCGTAATATTGTTCTCTACAAGAAAGGCATCCAGGCCCTCTTTGAACTTGTTTAATGAATCCGCCATCACCACTTCCTGGGGCAGAGAGTTCCAGAGCCTCGCTGTTCTTACTGTGAAGAATCCCCTTCTATGTTTCTGGTGAAACCTTCTCTCCTCCAGACATAGAGGATGTCCTCTTGTCACCGTCACTTGTCTAGGTGTAGAGGATGTCCTGTTGTCACTGGTCTAGGTGTACAGGATGTCCTCTTGTCACTGTCACTGGTCTAGGTGTAGAGGATGTCCTCTTGTCACTGGTCTAGGTGTACAGGATGTCCTCTTGTCACTGTCACTGGTCTAGGTGTAGAGGATGTTTCCTTGTCACTGTCACCATCCTAGAAGTAAAAAGATCCTTAGAAAGTTCTTTGTATTGTCCCTTCATGTATTTGTACATTGTTATTAGATCTCCCCGTAGACGTCTTTTCTCTAAACTGAATAACCCCTTCATTCACACACTGTTTTGAATCAGTTGTTCTGAGCCAAAGATGGATCAGAACAGCGGACAGGCAACAGTAAACATGAACGTAGAATTGTTGTTAAATGTGTCAATTTTTATTTTCAATTTGTGTGAATAAGATATTGTGCTTGCATATTGTGACAGATTTACAAAGCTAGAATTATGGTTTAATTTGTTTGGGTTTTTTAAAGGTGGAAAAGGGGTGGGACCTATTGGAAAGGGGCATGGGTTAAGATTTGACAATATAGGCCAGTGTTGCACCAAAATGTCGATACAAATTTGTAACAGAAAGCAAGGCAAATAATGTTACATAATAATACATATCACCCAGTATCAACTACTGTGATAAACCTGGAACATTTGAAGGTTGTCTAGTCTGAGTAATTTTTATTCTGTATTATTATTATTATTATTATTATTATTATTATTATTATTATTATTATTATTATTATTATTATTATTATTACTACTATTATTATTATTATTACTATTATTATCCTGATTATTATTATTATTATTTGTAATAGTATTAGTATTATTATATTACTGTTCTATTCATTGAAACATACCATATATTAACTTTTTCTCTTTTGTATCTAGAAGGCAAACAAAAATAATTCAGGAGCAATTGAAAGATGTGCAAAATGGAAAAAACTATAGTCTTCATGCGTCTAGTTTGTTATCAAAAGCAAAGAACTTTGGAGAAAACAGAGTTCAGCTGCATAGTGTAAGTATTGGAAGTTGGTCTTATGTAAAACAATAGCTATGCATTAAAGATTTGGCTAAAAAATGTAAATGACACTTTTGCCCAAATGTGGAAACATCTATGTCCTTGAAAAAATGATCATGTTGCTCCTTTAATTGTCGATTAACATTACTGGATGGAAACCAGATTGTCAGATACATTACATTATTGTTTTACAATAACATGAATAAATAGATTTATAGGATCCACTGATCCTGTGAATAAAGGGGCCACAGCATTAGTTTAGCTGCTTCCCCTTGTCAGTGTTTTCCTTTACAACCGTGGCATCATGGCATGGATTAATCCCTGCGACTGGTACAGACACTGATCGCGGACATTAGCGCCGGGTATCTGCTGTACAAAACAGCAGACAACCAGCAGCTATGGCAGCCGCCCGGCTCCCGAGAGCCAGTCATCTAGTACTTGGGGCGATCTAACATGGATGATGCTGCATGTATGACCTTGCATACAGATAGCTGTCAATCACTTGGCTAGATAACTATATATAGAAGTATAGAAGTTCTAAATGGAATGATGACCGGCTACACTAAATATTTCCAGACAGAGCTATATATCATTCTTCTGTGTTCTTTCAGCTCTATAGAAAACTGACTGCAGGCAGCTCTGCATTTTTCATGGAACAGGTTCCCCTTAAATAACTCACCAAATGCTTATAAAGAATTGTAAGAAATTTGGGAAAATCATATGTGAAATCCAAAGCAGAAAAGCAAGGTGGAACCTAGGACTTGTGCTGTGAATTTGATCAGCGTGTGTATTAATCTATTTCAATGGGATGTTCCATGTGAGGGATCCTACTGCAGTTTGTGCTAGAAAATCACTTCAAATCGGTGGAGAACAAATCTATTCTGTTCTATATAAACTAGAGTGTGGAATGCCATTGAAACCTGATTTGGGGTGCCAACATCTCTGTGATCAATAATGTTAAATAGAGATGAGCGAGTAGTGAAATATTTGAGGTTCGATATTCGTTTTGAGTAGAACCTCAATATTTGACTACTCGATTAAATATCGAATCATATTATAGTCTATGGGAAAAAATGCTCCTTCCGGACGGGAGGCAAGCGCTAATGTGAACCGGCCCTTAATCGTCCTGCAGAACCAGCATTGATTGGCCAAGTGCTATAACACTTTATAGCATTTGGCAAATCAACGCTGGTTCTGCAGCAGGCTCGTCCTTGCTAGTCGGGAGAGTTGGCAGCTTGTGGTTATGCGGGAGCTGACTTTTTCTCATAGGAATGCATTGACCAGCGTTGATTGGCTAAATGTTATACAGTGTATAACATTCGGCCAATCAACCCTGGTTTTGCTGGAGGCTCGTCTGTGAGGAGGCGGAGTCTAAGATCGGACCACAATGGAGACTGCTGTGGGCCGATCTTAGACTCTGCCTCTTCACAGATGAGCCTCCAGCAGAACCAGCGTTAATTGGCCGAATGCTGAACACTGGCCAATTGTTACGGTTCTGTCTATATGTATAAAAATAATAATTTTTTACGTCAACAGAACCGCTAGACTGCAAGACACTGCAGTGAGATCCAAAAGCCACTGAGGGGCAGCTGTGTGCCTGAACAAAGCAGCAGTCTGTCTGTGCAGCCCTAGTGTGAGCAGGGAGCAACACACGTTCACCAGTTAACTTCACTGGGTGAATGTGTTTGTGCAGCTCCTAATGTGAACGGTCTGCAATGAAGCTTTCTCCAGTTGAATTCACTGGGCTAATGTGTTTGTGCAGCTTCCAATGTGTACCAAGGGCTGCCAAGGGTTAACCGTCACCCCTGGTCAGCAACACAAATGGCTCCACAACAGCTTTGGAGCTACAATATACAGGACAGCTTAAGCAGGCTACTCAGGACCCTATCGGCAGTACCCAGGAATCCTACACTAGAACCCCTGAGCTGACAACCTGCCTTTCACAGGAACCTAGCCCTGACCTCCTGTCTCAAAATTTTAGTCAAAGTGTGAGCACCTGGCGGGCATCGGCTCACACTATAAAAAGGCAAGTCCCCGCCCACAGGGCGGCACCATAACTCACCGCACATGCTCAGCATGGGCAGAATGGGACTTAGCCTCTGAGCAGCTCCAAAAGGACTGAGCATGCTCAGTAGGGGAGGAATGGGACTTAGCCTCTGAGTGCCTCCAAAGGGTCTGAGCATGCTCAGTAGGCAGAGAGCTGGACTTACCTCACTGTCTGACGTCAAGGGCGAGAGTCGGATTGGCCCACACATGGCGTTGTGCGCGGAAAGGCAAACCTGCGGGACCCCATCCTAACACCAATCAACGCTGGTCAATGCATTCTTATGAGAAAAAGTCAGCTTCCGCATAAACGCAAGCTGCCAGCTCTCCCGACTAGCAAGGACGAGCCTACTCCAGAACCAGCATTGATTTGTGTATAGCATTCAGCCAATCAATGCTGGTTTTGAATCCAATCTTTATTGCGAATAGCGAGAACGAGTACGAGTATTTCGAATGCTGTAGTATTCGTTCGAATACTTACTCGATCAAATACTACTCGCTCATCTCAAATGTTAAAGTGTACTTATTTTGACGCGTTTTTAATATAGTTGCACCAATAATCTGCTGGAGCTGGAGTATGTTTTAGGTGTGACATCTGCAGAAAGGTGTAGATACACATTCACCTCCTTCATCACAAGGTCCTCCATTGTATGGTTTCCTGCTTAGTATATCGATACAAAGAAACAAAATTTCATTACCTGCAAAGTGGATGAGTTTTTGGCCAATCCGTTCCAAAAATTGCAGAAAAAAAATTCTGCAGTGGAAATGCAGCTTGTGTTTTTGTAAATAGCAGCTGTCAGTTACACCTACAGAAACTCCAGTGTTCTCCATATACGTTTAAAAGGGGAAGAAAGCATTTCCACTGCATTTTTTTTTTGGCTGCTGCTCGATATGTGGAGCCTTAACCTTAAAGGGATCCTATCACTCAGACACAATTTTTTCTAGGTAGCACGTTGGAATAGCCTTAAGAAAGGCTATTCTTCTCCTACCTTTCATCGTCTTCCTCATGCCGCCGTTTGCCTACAATCCCAGTTTTTCACGGTATGCAAATTAGCTCTCTGGCAGCACTGGGGGCAGGCCTCAGCGCTCAAACAGCACTGGGGGCGTCCCCAATGCTGCGAGAGAACTCTCTCCAGCACCGCCTCCATCTTCATTGGCACTGGACAGAGTTCTCTCACAGCATTGGGGACGCTCCCAGTGCTGTTTGAGCACTTGGACCCGCCCCCAGTGCTGTGAGAGAGCTAATGTGCATACTGCGAAAAACGGGATTGTAGGTGAACTGCGGCGCGGAGAAAACGACGAAAGGTAGAAGAAGAATAGCCTTTCTTAAGGCTGTTCCGATGTGGTACCTAGAAAAAATTTTGTCTGAGTGATAGGATCCCTTTAAATGCAAAAAACTGTGCAGTCAAACCATTTCTATTACTAGGATAACACCTGATATAGATGTATCATATCTGTGGCTCCTACACCATGAGGTTCTCCTTCATTGCTTTTTTCAGAGGAACAAAATATTATTATCATATATTTTTATTATAAGGGAATCGATTTGCCAGCATTGGGGTCTCTAAACCAGCAGCAAATCTTTATGTGTGGTACCCTCAGTCCTGTCCATACATCCATTCACCTATTTACATTGCTAATCAGTTAATTACAAATTTATTCTTTCTAATTGTTTTCAGCTAATATAGGTTAAAAGAAAAAAAAAAACATTCATGTACTTTATTTATTCACCTACAGTACTCAAAGTCTGAGCGCAACCCAGAGCCTATAAGAGAGAATGTTATGGAATCCAGTTTTTCAGAAACACAACCCTTCTCAAACAGCACAGCATCAGACAGAGGGAGCCAGACAATAAAACATCATAGGTAAGGACATGTCTGTCCACAGTGCTCGAGATGCCGGACTATGCTTGTTATTTACAATCTCTGAGTAAAGGGAAAACCATGAAATAACTGACATATATAGTATTCTTTGTACCTGAAGAAGGTCATGTGCTACAGGATGAGCAATTGTCACAGAGACATGATTATACATTCTTCTCACACCCCTATTATAGATGCTATGGTGTATCCAAAACATTAAAAGCAAGCCATGTATTGGACATGCTCCACCACCATACCTCGCCTGTATCTTAAAAAATAACTGTGTTACTCCCAATGCACTGTTCTGATTTAGGCCTGGCACCCCCAGGATCGCCATTGATTGTCTGTCCTTAGCAGCTTATATACTGAGAATGGAGAAGGAAGCTCTGTGTAATGGTAAGACCAGGTTACAGCTAATAAGCTCCCATTCACTTTAATGGGATCTAAGCTGTGGAGACTTGTTCCTAACACTATACAGAGAACAAGGCTGTCTGCTTCCTGCTCCATTCTCTGTGTATAAGTTACTGATAACAGCCTATCAATGGGAATCTGATCACGATCGTGAAATTTGCTCGATCACCGATCTGGATCCGATCTTTCCCGATCCTGATTGCTCAACCCTAGTTTATTTATGTTTATGGAGTAGGATTGAGCCGATCTTGAGATTTCATGATCGTTTTTAAAATCTAATTTTCGATCATTTTCCAGCCAATCCTGATCGTGAAATTTGCTCGATCACTTGATCTTTCCCGACACGTTCGCTCAACCCTAATGACCAGTTATCAGTATTAGATTCCTGGAGTTGGGATGTTGGTCTAGGGATTTATTTCTCGATTATTCTGTTTCCTAAGATTTAATTTTTTAGTTTCTTAGTTTTTTATTATTATTTTTTTGCTTCCACTAGATCAACGTTGCAACATAATAATCAAATTAATCAAACTGTGTTATAATGATATTATGCAAAGATCAAGCTTGAAAATTCCGAAACACTAGTAGTGATAGAGCGATGCTCTATGGGTCGTCCAGCTTTACAATTCGTTAGCACATACAGATTTTTTCTTTCCTTTCCTTATGGATTGAAAGATATATACAATAAATTGTTCTGGACAGTATTGTTTTGTTATAGTATCTCACTGATATATTACAATATGTGGGTTTATTTGTGACTTTTACTTGGTTACTAGGGTTGAGCAATCGGGATCGGAAAAGATCGGATTCCGATCGGCAATCGAGTAAATTTCACGATCGCGATCAGTTCAGGCGGGATCCAGGTCAGAGGTTATCTCAAAATCTACTCAACCCTACTCATGTATATATCATGAATAGGGTTGAGCGATCGGGAAAGATCGGATCCCGATCGGTGATCGAGCAAATTTCATGGTCGGGATCGGCTGGAAAATGATCGGAAATCAGATTTTAAAATCGATCCTGAAATCTCAAGATCAGCTCAACCCTATTGGTTACCCATTTACCCATTTTTGTTTTCTGCATTTCTTAGTATTTTCGTATCCTGACGTTGTATTGGATTCGTTTCATGAGATATTGGAACTAAGAGGAACAAATCAAAATACACTAAAAGATATGGCATACAGTACATGTTAAATATAGTATTACATTTAGAACCGGCAACCTAAGGCTTGCTCCCAATAATATCTGGATACGACAGCTGGCGAGAAGCTCTCTGTACTTTTTGGCAAGTCTTAAATAGATAGCATCTGGGTATAAAAAATGCACTGGCATATATCTTGGTATTCGTTCCACTTACAGGCAATTGATTGTGGTAATAATATGAGGCTCAGTCAATGGGTAATAGGCGTTCTCTGCAGCAATATCAATTAGTTCATTTAATGGACATCAATGAAGCCACAAATTAGACAAAATGTATTTATACTCTGATATAAGTTACTTTTACACAGTCTGAACAGTAAAGTTTGTGTTGCAAATAATAGTGATATATTTTAGGATAATTTTCTGCTTCCACTATGATATGTGCTCATTTTTCGTGCATTGTTCTGGGGAAGACATAGTTCACTCTCTGCTATAGAAACATGCTTTTAAGTCTACACACTTTTTTTTTTTCTTTTTTTGTAAGGTTGAAGATTGGATTTGTTACATCTGAGTCAGCAGTCTTAGTGACATTGCCAAGCAGGTCACTATATCTCAGAAGTAGCTTTTGATCTAGCCTAGCTTTGCTATTTATAGCTTCTCTGAGATTGAGATTCATCATACCTGTAAATCCTTAGTTCATGATGTGAAGTGCAATAAATATAGAGCTCACCTCAACTCATTGGTTATCTGGAGATATGTTAATTTTAGACAAGGGCAAGAAGTTGTGTTATAAAGATTTTTTGTGTTTCACTTGCTGTCACAATTTAAACATAGCTCCAGTCTCTTTACACACAAGTATTAGGTTTAGGCCTCGTGCACATCTGCATCAGTAGTAGGTTCGGGTGAATCCACATGAGGACCCTCCGAACGCACTACCGAACACATTGGCGAGTGGACCAATGGGCTATATGGGCTATATGGACCCCATAGACTATAATAGGGTCAGTGTGCTTTCTGTGTGGTGTCCGCACAAGTCACACGGACGGGAAAGTAGATTGGGAACTACTTTTCTGTCTGCATGTTCCATGCGGAGATCATGTGGAAAGCACATGGACCTCATTATAGTCTGTGGGGTCTGTGTGCTTTCACTGCACACCACTTGCCAATGCATTTGGTAGTCCGTTCGGTGGGTCCCCAGAGTGTGGTACTGTGTGCTGCAGTGCATATCTAATCCTCTGGCGTGTGGTACTGTGTGCAGAGCCACGTATTTAATCCTCCGGCATCTGGTATTGTGTGCCAATGCGCATATCTATACCTCTGGCATGTGGTACTGTGTGCTGAGGTGCGTATCTAATCCTCCGGCGTGTAGTACTGTGATCATATCCACATATCTAATCCTCTGGCGTGTGATACTGTGTGCTGAGGCGCGTGATGCGTGTGTCTCAGTTTGGATATTAGTGTTGGATTGTACATGTGGAGTAACCGTGTGTATTGCAGATGGAATAGGCGTGAAAGACTTGCAGGTTTGTATTGACTAATGCCGGTCACTGTTTTAGGAATACTGTATCTCTGGAACGGTACGTCCGAGAGACTTGAGGCACAGGCTAAAACCTTCCCAGATACCTCATGTATCTTTGTGCCAAATTTGGTGAAGACAGACAGTCAGAAACTCATTTTGATATATATATGAGATATATATGTATTCACCAAATACTAGAAAATAATACAAAGAAAATAAATCTACAAAGAAAGAATGATGACCTGAAAGGCATCATCATTTCATGATTTTCAGAATATCTGAGAGTATATGTTTTAAATAAATGTCAAGTATTCTGAGCACAGCTTGTTCCTCACAGTATGTTCCCTAACATTTTATTGCTACATGGATTACCACCTTCCGAAATGTAGGAAATCTAGAAAAAAAAAATACATTAACTCGAGTTATGTTCTCCTATATAGCGTAGTGTATGTTCTTTGATGTCATACAACAAAGTTTACAGAGAAACAAATTGTAGTCATTGTAGAGAGAAAAACATGTTTGCAATAAGACATGTCAAGCTCAAGACTTTCATCTCGTAACCTCTCTTTTCATCACACAGCAAATATCCTCAACCTAACTCTGTCTCCATTAGATGGAATAATTGTTATGGGAGAATTATTAGTGGAACCTTTCAGATGTTTCCCTTGATTGCTTCAATATAAGACTGTTGTTTTTTTCTCTGTATTGATCCATATAGGGTATTTATATTTATAACAATAGACATGTAGATCTGATCTTAGTGCTCATGCGCACAGGCGTATTCTGGATCTGTGTTGTAGGATTCTATAATGCTACAGCCACGGAAATCAGTTAGCACATGCTGTATTGGATCTGTGAGAAAAAATTGGGACGTGTTCTCAGGGGGAAATTATAATGTGTTCCCATTATATTTGTGGGTCCCATTAAAAAACAATTGCCCATTTGTCCCATTATAATATGCCCTTATAATCAACTACCCCCACATATAATTAATATTATGAAGCTTTCATCTCTCTCCACTGTCCTCAATCCATTACACTAACGAAAGCTGGAATTGGCAATCGTCCAGGTTGCCTACTCGAGAGCCGTCATGTGTGAAGTCAGCAGGGATGATTATCGATTCCTGCTGCCACTAGTCCAAGGGATCAGGGCTTAGAGACAGCGGGCAGTCCTAATGAAAGAGCCAAGAGGCTGGAGTCTGGAATATCCCTGCTCTAGAGTATAATAGTAGTTTGTGGGTTGCAAACCTAAAAAATTTCAGGTTCGGCAGAACCCAGAAATTTTGGAAAATATGTAGTGAGAACTAGTTTTTATTAGCATGAGGGCCACTCTGTGTGGAAGGGCTACTACTGGACATTATACTGTGGGAAGGGAACCTGCCGCAGCCCCAGTCTGCCAGTGTCCAGAGATGACTCTCAGCCTGCGCTGTGAAGAAGCAGACAGCTGGGATGCCTGGGCGGCCACCTCTCACAATCCGCCCGGTCACGCCCACAGACACGCCCTGCCCACAGACATGCCCGGCCCTTCCCACAGACATGCCCCGGTCCCGACCACAAGAAGTGAGCAGTCGACCTTAGGGCTTGGTCATTTAAAGAAGTAGCTCACATGCTGACAAAGTGTGAGCACCCCTGATCTAGACATTCTTTAATTTTTTTTCTGATTTTTTTTTTTTTTTTCAAAATTTACTAAGCTTGGAAAAGAAGAAAGGTAAAGTATTATTATTTTCCCACAGTGCTTTAGATAGAAAGTTCACAAAGGTTTCCTCTGTGGAGTTCCTGTTTCAATTATACTTATGGGAAAACTGATGGCATTTCTGTAGGTATAATTTATTTTTTTTTTTTTTATGTAGATTGTGAGCCCTACATAGAGCTCACAATGCTTATTTTTCCCTATCAGTATGTCTTTGGAATATAAATCCATGCAAACACGGGGAGAACATACAAACTCCTTGCAGATGGTTTTCTGCCCTTCTGGGATTTGAACACCAGGACTCAAGCACTGCAGGGCTGCAGTGCTAACCACTGAGCCACCATGTGGCCCCTTATTTCTGTAGGTATAATTGACATGCTGCGATTTCCAAAACCATGCCAATTTTGGAAACCACCGCGTGTCTGTAGCGTAGTTTTTACCGCAAAGTGGGCATAGGATTCGTTAAAATCACATCCACTATGACTGTAAAATGCCATGATTTTTTCTACAGCATTTCCACCATCAGCAAATCACGGTGTTTACGCCATGTTGGGCCCTGGCCTTAAAGTGAAATTCAAGTGCAGAACTTCACTTTCAGTGCATTTACTGTTCCAAAAGAACACCTATGAAACATCCAAACACAAAAAAGTTAATCCAATTTCTCGTAAAGCCGGTTCAATTCAATATTGTAATAAGTAACCAAAAACCTTGGATGACTGCAAGTCACAACACAACCTCTGGATATCTGCACATAAGGTGAAAAACATTGTCATGAAAGTTTGCCATCTTGTACTGATATATCTTAACATTTTCAGACGAGAGAAACAGAAAGGGTTAGAGTAGGGGTGCTCACACTTTGTCAGCATGTGAGCTTACTTACTACTATAACATGACCTAGTCGAAAGATCGACTACCCACTTCTTGTGGGCGGGGCCGGGGCGGGCCTGTGTACGGGATGGGGCGTGTCTTTGGGCAGGGCCGGGCATGTGGGCGTGGCCGGGTGGAGCATGAGAACAGGAGACAGTGGCGTTCTGTGGCCGCCCAGGGATCCCCACTGGCTGCTTGTTCACAGCGCAGGCTGAGAGTTATCTCTGGACACTGGCAGGCTGGGGCTGCGGCAGCCCCACCTGCCAGTTTCCATAGATGACTCTCAGCCTGCGCTGTGAACAAGCAGCACCCCGGACCCCTCCATCCCTACAAGCGGCCTGCAAGTGTCCGGAGTGCTTGTTCACAGCGCAGGCTGAGAGTCGACTCTCAGCCTGCACTGTGAACAAGCAGACACCGGGTATCCCTGGCTGCATCCCGCGATCGACCCGTACGTCCATTGCGATCGACCGGTAGATCGCGATCGACGTATTGGGCACCCCTGGGTTAGAGCCTTGTATACAAAGTCCTGACCGTTCTACCTTGTATTATGGGATGGGATGCTACTAGGTCTAGTTATATAATCCAATATTTGATGAAATATGCTAAATGTAGCCCAGCAGAAACGATATATACTACCCTGTATGGTAAGTCCTAAGTATCATGTGGTTCCCTAAAACTTCACGTACGCTCTTGTACAATCATACTATGATTGTGTACATTAGCTTGTATAGTCTGTACAATGTCTCTCTCTGCATTAGTTACAATACAATAATGCTATGTATCTGATTTCTTCCAGGAGCCTTTCTACGTGCTGCAGCCCCAGCCAAAGGAGTAGGATGCTGCAGAGAAATGCCTTTCGAAGAACTCCACCACTGCCCAGGGGTCGCCTCAATGGGATTACAGGACCAGCATATCAGCAGCTGGAGGAGCCTGGACTGATAGATCAGGACACAATACCTTGCCAAGGGTAGGCGATGAAAACTACTGGAGCATGAAAATACAATATCAATCTCAAGATTAAAAAAGGAGAAGTTCATCTGCTTTAATCTTGTGAGCTGCTACTTTCTCATGTTCCTAGAGCATGAAACATTAAAATCAAAGAAATATTTTAGACCTAGATGGCTGGAGGAGATAGCCCCTTTAATTTTGTATTGTCTCTGCCATGAAATAGTATCAAAGCTCTTAATTTCTTCTTTATTTTTGAGTCATGCCTACTTGACAGATGCTTTCTACATGTTGATAGTTTGAGTCTCATAAGACTTATTTTTTTCCATAGATGCAATGTAATATGCAGGAAAACCAACAATAAGTAACTCCTTTATCCTTCTAAATGGTGCTACAAAAATGTGCAACCTCAATCAGCCATATGGAAGCCCCTATAATGTATAATATACATTATTTGTTTCCAGGAAATGAACAGACTGGTAGAATGCTTGCAATGCATTTCTATACTATGTCTGAAATTCAATTTGTGTTTCCCAGTTCCCTGGGGTGAGCAATTTCCCTTTGCACTCTTTACTTCCAGTGTGAAAGGAAAATTGCTTCCCCTAGGGGGCTGAAACTGCTTATGATGATTGAAATATCCCAAATTAAATTAAAATTTAAAATTGCATACTCTTGTTTTTAAGCTGTGGTTACATCCTATTGTGAGCGCTCCTTAACATCCCTATACATGAAATGTATTTGTTTTACATATACTAATTACAGACGTTTCCTGCTTACTTAAGGGACGCTCTTTACTGTCTTTGCTTTGCCGTGTCTCTGCTGCTACTTCTATGTTCCACCTGTCTTATAGATTTTTACATGGAAAATAAAATTTCCTATTTTGGAACTCATGATAATAGAAAAATGTTCCACAGACTATAAAGATAAGGGTTGAGCGATTGGGATCGGAAAAGATCGTATTCCAATCGGCGATCGAGTAAATTTCATGATCGCAATCGGGATCGGATTGAAAATGATCGGAAATCGGATTTTAAAATCGATCCTGAAATCTCAAGATCGGCTCAACCCTAATAAAGATATTTACTTACCCTTCTCCTTTCTGATAGGGATAGAGAATAAGGCTGGCCATGCAAATTAGATATCGAACAAACGCTCGTCCATCCGACAATTGTTTGTCCTGACTCTCCGCAGTTCAAGCTTACATGTGTCTCAGTAGGAAGCGGGTATAAGCCACTGCTGGACTTCTCTGAGATCATCTCACGCACATGACCCTATTTTTTATCAGGTCATAAATGCAGATAACAGAACAGTGATGGACCCATTATTTTCTATGGGTCCGTTACATACAACTGTTTTTATTGCGGCCGTGAGCCCCTGGCATATACAAATTTGTCCAAGGGCGGGTTCACATCTGCACCCAGACAGGTTTCCGTCTTCTGTCTGAGAAACTGGACAGGAGACGGAAACTGGTAGACAGTTTTAAAACGGTTTCTAAAGTGTCTGCCCATGAGCGTCTTCTGCCCTCTATGGCAAAACCATTTTCTTTAACCGGACACAAAGACGGACATGTAGGACTTTGTGTCCGGTTAAAAAAAAAACAAAAAAAAACGATTTTGCCGCAGAGACCAGAAGACACTCACGGGCGGACACTGAATGCCGGGTTTCCGTCTCTTGTGGGCCGAAGACAGAAACCCACAAAGCGGAGACCGGGTGCAGGTGTGAACCTGCCCTAATCAGTATCTGCAGACACTAAAAACCACTACAGTTATGCACAGGAGAATTAAGGCGAAATTCACATAAAAATGTGAAAAAATTGATTTCATGGTTCCCCATATTGAGGGATCTATGAAAATTGACAAATATAGAGAATGTTCTATGTTTTAATGGTCTACTAGAATTGATCATCAAAAATGTAGACCTGTGAAAAGACACATCATAAAAACAGAAGTGTGATGGTCATTCAGAAATGGTCATTCCACTGCCATAATTGTGAATAGGACCTAACAGCGTTAAATCATAAGGAGAAGAGTTGGTTTCTTTTCCCCATACACTTTACAAAGTCAGCTAGTTTTACCAAAACGGTTAGGTTCTTTTCCTACTTTTAGAAGTCTTCTCCGTGCAGCGTCCCCGCGGCGTCTTCCAGCTCTGAATTCACTCTGTCAGGCATCGGGCCTGGGCAGAGCCGACTGCGCATGTCCGCACTACAAGCGGGCATGCGCAGTCGGCTCTGCCCAGGCCCGATGCCTGGCAGAGTGAATTCAGAGCTGGAAGACGCCGCGGGGACGCGGGGACGCTGCACGGAGAAGACTTCTAAAGGTAGGAGAAGAACCAGCATTGATTGGCCGACTGTATAGCATTCGGCCAATCAATGCTGGTTCTGCATCGAACTTTTACATTTGAACAGCGAGTGGTACTCGATCGAGTATGAGTATCTTGAATATCATAGTATTCGATCAAATACCTACTCGATCAAATACTACTCGCTCATCTCTAGTAGTTATGAATTCCTCAGGAGAGAGTCACCACTTTGTTGTTTTATCCAACAGTACTTCACCCTATAGAGCTTGGTGCTGTTCTTGCTTTTGTCTTTACGAGATAACTTATGGCATTACAGTCTACTACACTTTAATTTACCCTTTTTTTTTTAATCCAAAGTAGGTTTTGTTCTATATATTTTGATATAAGCAGCATCCTATAATCCAAAACCTAAATCATCTTTACCCTAGCTAGCTCCCTTTTATCTCCAGCTCCATCTTTACTACACCTTAATTGGATGGAACACATTTCTCACGACTGCATCTGTAATTTATGACTTATCAGTTGCTATAAAGCTTCCGATGAGACCACTCATAAAAAGAACACTACTTCAGAGCAAATAGAATTTCCAAAGATTAAGCCAAAAACTAATAACATTTCTTCTTTTTAATGAATACAATCAGACAGTTAGCCAATCTAATTACGTGTTATCTACAAACAGGGATCTTACGGGTGTCTTTTAAGTAATTCCTTCTCCAGGGACAGAGGACACTACATAAATGTTTTTGCTTTTTTTCCTGTATTAATCTAACAGCTATCGGAGATTTATTTTATTCCGGAGCTTACTGCAAAGTAAAGAAATGTATCTAGAAAGCAAGAAACATTCAAAGAAATCCGACTGTGGCGTATCATAATTGACACTTATTCTGATTGACAAAGAAGGAAAAACAACAAGTTTTCTTGAGATTTGCCAAGGCAGTCATCATTATTGCTTACATTATCCTGATGGTTGAACCTTTAAAAAAAAAAAGGGATTTAGCTTTACAACAGATTTTTGTGGGCTGCATGATGGCAAGTTCTCATAGATGATTCCTTCTCATAATGAAAAACAAACACATCAATCCTTCATTGGCAGTAGGTATGCATGTTAATAGAAAGCTAGCAACAGTAAATATATATTTAATAAGTTAATGTTCTACACTGCCTGGCCAAAAAAAAAGTCGCCTTGTGCAACAAGGTACCGTTCCACCCCTGATATAATTATGAACTGTTCATGTCAGGAATTTGCCTATTCTTATATATATAATTGTGCTGTAGCCTGTCAAGTGCAGATCATAATTAAAGGTGTGAAGCAAAGTCTACCAAGGGAAGAGCTACCAGAGGAAGAGATGTTAGTGCCTTCAAGAAGGGCCAAGTCAATGGATTGCATCAGGCCAACAAATCGTCCAAGGAGATAGCCGAAGTAACTGGTATCGGACAGAGAAATGCTCAGCGTATCATACGAGCATGGCAAGATGGTGGAGAACCCCCCTCCAACTGTGGAAAGTGTGGGCATAAGACTATACTCGAAACTCGAGGTCATAGGTCCCTAAAACGCCAGAAAACCACCTTTGAGCTCATACAGATGTTCAACTCGACGGAGCGACACATTTCGGAGCGAACAATGTGACGAGAACTCAAAGGAATGGGTCTCAACAGTTGTGTCGCCACACAAAAGCCATTGGTGGCAGAGACCAACAGACGTCGATGCCTGTCATTTGCAAGAGACCACAAGGATTGGACCCTAGAGCAGTGGAGAAAGGTCATGTGGTCAGATGAATCACGTTTCACATTGTTTCAGAGTGATGGTCGTGTCCGGGTGCAACGAGAAGCACACGAAACACTGGAATGTGCTGGAAAGGAACCTGCACTGTCACTCACCACCCCCAAAGAATCTGCGTAACCTGGGCTCCCTGATACTCGAGAATTGGATCAAAATCCCTGAGTCTACACTACTGAACATTATAGACTCCATGCCGCGACGGATGCGTGCTGTTATTTGTACTCATGGTGGCCCAATTAAATATTAACACTCGCGACTTTTTTTTTGGCCAGGCAGTGTATTTTATAAATCTCGATATTACGTTACATTACAACTAGAGGGTTGATCCAATCTTGAGATTTCAGGATCATTTCTAAAATACGATCATTTTCCAGCCGATCATGATCGTGAAATTTGCCCGATCGCCGATCAGGATCCGATCTTTCCTGATCACTCAACCCTAATTACAACACCCTACTCTTAACTTAAGGTAACCAAATACAAAATATTAAACGCTATGCATTATTTGATTCATGCCCTGCCCCTAAAATATATCCATCCATTAAATAGATAAGACCTCTTGAAGATTATTTGTAAACGAGCTCTTATTCACCAAGTGAACGGGAACATTTTGTTTCCTGTTTTTGGCGAATCAAAGCAAATTTATATAGAATTGTCCGGGGCTATTTTTTTTTAGGATGAATGGACAAATATTAAAAATAAAAAAATACCAAATTGTTCTGGGGCACAATGAGAATCAAAAGATATTCTCTTTAATAGATGTGATGCCAGGGATTAACATAGATCTGGTTATTTAGATTTAAAGCCACATGATATTAAAGTAATATATTGCAATCAGTAGAGCTGGGCAATGGAAGCTGGACATAATATAAAGATAAGTGGAATTATACTATAAAATATCACTGGTAGCATGTTCCTTGCCTTTTTATAAATGGTTCAGATAGGGAAGGTAACCTAGACACCATCAAAGTGTTGGGGCTCTCCTACAAATAACCCCGACCACCTGGGTAAAATCGCAGGAAATAGGGGAGCGTGAAAACGTAACTTAATCTGACAAAGTATTTTCATTTCCAAAACAAAATATATATAATATCTATAAAACAAGTGAAAGTCTTGTTGCTGTTTATCACAAGGCTGCCCATATTCCAGTGTTTTAAGAAATTGCTTTGTACCCAATTCCTACACCCATCAAAGACTGCTACTAGGCCTAGTGCTGTGCTATCATTAACTATAGCCATGTTACCAACATTCTAAGTACCATCAGGGGAATGATCCAATGGTTTGCTGATACAGCATGTTAACTAGAGATGAGCGAGTAGTATTCGATCGAGTAGGTATTCGATCGAATACTAAGGTATTCGAAATACTCGTACTCGATCGAGTACCACTCACTATTCGAATGTAAAAGTTCAATGTAGAACCAGCATTGATTGGCCGAATGCTATACAGTCGGCCAATCAACGCTGGTTCTTCTCCTACCTTTAGAAGTCTTCTCCGTGCAGCTTCCCCGCGGCGTCTTCCGGCTCTTAATTCACTCTGCCAGGCATCGGGCCTGAACAGAGCCGACTGCGCACGTCCGCTTGTAATGTGGGCACGCGGAGTCGGCTCTGCCCATTCCCGATGCCTGGCAGAGTGAATGAAGAGCCGGAAGATGCCGCGGGGACGCTGCATGGAAAAGACTGCTCGGAGGATCCAGACCGACCCTCACTCGTGGACTTGGTAAGTATAATTTGATCGAACGTTGCCTACCCCTGAAACAAGCATTTTCCCCCTATAGACTATAATAGAGTTAGATATTTGATTCGAGTAGTCGAATATTGAGGGGCTACTCGAAACGAATATCGAACCTCGAACATTTTACTGTTCGCTCATCTCTAATGTTAACCATCCATTCCTTATGCCTCCATTGCTTTGTAATGGGCTGTGTCTAGAATGTAAATAGGGACTCATATACCCTACTGTTATGGAGTTGGTGGGAAAGCCTAACCAGAAAGCCATGGGTAAGTCAGGGGAAAGCCTAATGCTTATTCTAGGGTTTATTTCCATCTTTTTATGAAGAAAAGGTAGAAGAGCTTCTCTAATCTAAGACACTAAGTAGAGGCTATATTGGACATACTGAATACATATTACACAGTTCCCAAGAAGTATACTTTCACTAGACCACATTTTATTTCTATATTAAGGACAATACAATTTCGTAGTATCTTGCCTTTATATTATGCAACTGTTATACTGTAAGCTCCAAGGAATTGTTCTAACATACACACAATTATTTATCTGATCCTCTGGTTCTCTCAGTGACAGGAACAGAATAGGAGTTGCAAAACCTACATGAGTAAAAATTAATGAAGTAAACCTTATAGAGCAGCTTCCATTTTCCTACTCATTTTTGTACTAGGGAAAGCCAATTATACATATCAAAAGCACACAATAACAATATGCTTAAGGCTGTAGCAAGCCACAGCCAAAAAGCAATGCGGAAAAGATAGCGGCAGAAAAGCCACGTTAGACCCGGCCTGAAATAGCTTTCCAGATTCTTAAAAATATATATTTTTATCCCATCCAAAGGATATACCATCAAAATCTGATCAGTGTAGGGGCCAACACCCAATCCCTGCACCCATCAAAGACTGCTACTGGGCTTGGTGCTGTACAGTGTACGGGACCAGAAGCAGATGGCTCTGTACACTGTATCGTGGCCTTCCAGTGTTACTTCAGGTCTGTTCCCATTTGAAAGTATGAGAGATGTTCTACTGATAGCTCAGCGGAATATATATATATATATATACCTTACTCTTACCCTATTGTAGCAGATGTTACTATCATTAACTATAGCCATGTTACCACCATTCTAATACCCTCAGTGGGATGATCCAATGGTTTGCTGATACAACATATTAACCCTCCCTTCCTTATGCCTCCATTAATACTGACCAACATTTAATTGGTTAGAACAAAGCTATATGATAGTGAATTGTCAAGGTATATCTGTAGTTTCCAGAGTGAGGAAGGAGTGGATTGATGAATGTTCTTAAAGGGATTCTACCATTAAAACACTTCATTTTCTGGTTGACACGTAGGAATAGCCTTAAGAAAGGCTATTCTTCTCCTACCTTTAGATGTCTTCTCCGCGCCGCCATTCCGTAAAAATCCTGGTTTTCGTCAATATGCAAATTAGTTCTCTCACAGCACTGGGGGAGGTCCCCATGCACACAAACAGCACTGGGGGTGTCCCCAATACTGCAAGACAACTCTCCAGCTCCGTCTCCATCTTCTTCAGGAACGGGCTCTTCATGCTTTTTCTTCCAACGCATGTGGTGAAACTTGTAGGCCTCGGGCAGAGCCGACTGTGCAAGCCCGCAGCCACAAGAAAATGGCCACTTACTTACTGTATAGGTGGCAGGAAATGTTGAGGACATGGATGTGTGGCTCGAAGGATATGTCAGAGTCAAAAGTTATCCCAAGGCATCAGACCTGTGGGAATAGGGTAAGTGTGGTACCAATAATTTTGATTGTTGGGTCAGGTAGGGGGGCCGTACAAGGTTGAGCAAAGATAATGAACTCCATTTTCTCCATGTATGTGTAAGTGGGAGGAGAAGGTTATGGATGCTAGACATTGTGGAACTCTGGACAACAGAGCAGTAATATCTGATCCAGAGAGATATATTTGAGTGTTGTCGGTGTAACAATGGTACTGAAAACCTTGGGATTCTATAAGTGAAAACATCACGTCTCCCCACCTTGTACCCACCCACACTCTCCTAAGCAACAAGCCCCGCCTACTTCCTAGCTCTTTAACACTAACTTGGGAGGTGGGGGCAGCAAGGTGAAGAAGAACGAGAACACGCAGACCAGCACCCCTCCATGCAACCCCCCCTAATAGTGCCAGCTAAGGCCGTTGCCTCATTAGAGGTGTGGCCCTGATAATATGCCACCACTCTGTTGCAAAAAGCAGGTTTACATGCCTTGCACCACAATTATCAATAAGTTTAGACACTTTTTATAACTTTTATGGCAAGGAGGCCGGGCTCAGTGTAAAGTGTGTAGGGGGATTTACTGGGAAAGAACATGGCGTAAGATGCAGTATTGTGCTATTGTCACATTTCTTACCTAAAACTACTCCACAGTTGAAAGACACCTCCCACTTATAGCCACTGTGATAAAACTGTGTAGTTTAGATTTGCGCTATTAGACAGTATTAATAGATTTGGTCCTTCGTTCTAGTCTCTAATGGATTAACACAAATGAAAATTGCTTCTGGTACACTATGTACTGGACTTAAGCCTGCCAAAAGTTCCACTTTTGACATAAAAAGTCATTTTTGACCGGTGAGGACATTGTTCACCTCTATTAGGGTGCATGCACACTACGTAACGCTGGGCGTGTATGAGAGCCGTACACGCCGGCATTACGGCAGACTGCCGAACACTTCCCATTCACTTCAATGGGAGCGCTCGTAACAGCGGCGTTTACGAGCGCTCCCATTGAAGTGAATGGGAAGTGTTCGGCAGCCCTGCTGTAACGCCGGCGTGTACGGCTCTCATACACGCCCGGCGTTACTCAGTGTGCATGCACCCTTATGTAGTTTTTGGCATATATTCTTTTAATTTTTTTCGTATTTTTGTTTGACGTTTGGGACATTTTGTACCACTTACTAGCTTTTCATAGGAGATGGTCTTAAGTCCTAGTACTTTTATTTAACAGTGGTTGTCCCATAGTCAGTTATGTTTGAACATCAGATAGATTTTCCTGAGTAACAACATGTCTTATAGCTTCTCCTGAGTAACACCATGTCTTAAAGCCCACTCATATCCAATCACTGAAGCTTTTTGGAATCCCTAAAAGCTTTATTGACAAATGCCCCTCTAAAAGCTCAGCTAAGAGCCTATAATGCAGTGGACTTTGATCTATTACATTCTAAGAGATACACAATATTCTTTTTCCTACTTCAGACATCTGTTTAATGCCAGATATAAACAACATTTATTAGAAGGCAAAAATCTCAAGATTTGTTGGCAGATTTGAGGTCAGGAATGATGTTCCACAGGATCTGCTCATCATAAGTCATCGAAGTTACTGAACGTTATACGTGAATTATATCTAAATGTAATCTATAAATGATGATTGAGGATAAGCCATCACTAAAAGAACTTGTTTTGTTCCTTTCACAGCTAGAATCCGATCTACCATCATATACCCTACCATATACTGTATCAGTATATGGTATGAAAGGGTTTGTATAGAATGCTATAACACACAATGCAAATTATTTAAAGCAAACCTCATCATTAGAGATGAGCGAGTAGTACTCGATCGAGTAGGTATTCGATCGAATACTACAGTATTCAAAATACTCGTACTCGATCGAGTACTACTAGCTGTTCGAAGTTAAGATTCGATGCAGAACCAGCGTTGATTGGCAGAATGATATACATTGCCAATTAACGCTGGTTCTTCTCTTACGTTTAGAAGTCTTCTCCCTGCGCAGCGTCCCCGCATCCTCTTCCGGCTCTGAAATCACTCTGCCAGGCATCGGGCCTAGGCAGAGCCGACTGCGCATGTCCGCTTGTAGTGCTTGTAGTCGGCTCTGCCCAGGCCCGATGCCTAGCAGAGTGAATTCAAGGCCGGAAGAGGACGCGGGAACGCTGCGCAGGGAGAAGAATCCAGCCCGACCCTCACTCATAGACTTGGTAAGTAGAATTTGATCGAATGTTGTATACCCCTGAAACGAGCATTTTCCCCATAGACTATAATAGGGTTTGAAACCCGTTCGAACAGTCGAACAGTGTGCGGCTGTTTGAATGGGATTTTGAACCTCGAACATTTTAGTGCTCGCTCATCTCTACTCATCATCAGTTCAGCCTGAAACAGAATGAACCAATGATAAGACAGGGATGTGTCTTAGACTACAGAAAACTAGGAACTGTTGCCTAACTATAGTCAGGGATCACAGCTGTGCCTCAATGTAGTTAAAGGGATACTATAATTTTAATACAATTTTTTGTGACATGTAGGAATAGCCTTAAGAAAGGCAATTATTTTCCTACCTTTAGATGTCTTCTCCGCACCGCCGTTCGGTAGAAATCATGGTTTTCGTCGGTATTCAAATGAGTTCTCTTGCAGCACTGGGGTGGTCCCCAGAGCTCAAACAGCACTGGGGGCGTCCCCAATGCTGCGAGAGAACTCTCCATCTTCTTCAGGAACTGCCTCTTCACGTGTCTTCTTCCGGCGCTGGGGGTCAAACTCTAGGTCTCGGGCAAAGCCGACTGCGCATGCCCACAGGCCGCAAGAAAAATGGCCGCCGGGAGAGGTGAGTGACAGCGTTTATTATGTTCCACATTCTGGATCAGACAATTTCTTATAGCATATATATTATACGGTACAAACTAAGAAATTATACCGGAAAGCTGACAGACATTTTTTAATTATTCCGGAACCGAGTTCCATCCCAATTTAACCACTGGCTGTAAGGCAAGATGGCAGCCTCTATAATCTTACACAGAAAGAGTTAAAAAAATCTGAAAATAAAAAACAGATCTGATTTTAATAATGAAAAAAAAATAAATGGTAATACAATAGACTTAGGTTGTATCTTGAACCATAAAATCTAGAACAACTTCTAATTCATGCGTTATCATTTCTGTTATTTCATTTCCATTACAGATACTTCTCGGCCTATACTTTAAATAATGTCTTTTTCAATGAAAGTCAATCCTCAGACTTATCCTACAGTGAAGGCCTAACATATATCCGGTAGTATCACAGCCATTGCTATGGAAACTGGCCTGTTAAGGCATGAATACAAAATTACCGCTGCTTCTTGCTGTGGATTGAGTACTAAGATGAAATGGGCCTGGAAAGCAGAAACATCATAAATAATTAGGACTAATAGCCAGGGAAGAGTAGAAAATTAAAGGTAGAACGAGCTCTTACAGAGACTGCAAATGTGTCCCTGTGAAAAGGCATCGAAAGCCGCTCTTCTATTTTTATCATAACACAACCAAAACGCCTATTTATATTGAAGACTACTTATTTTACTTGAAACTCAATATTAAACTAAAGCGTATGTTAGTTATTGTTTTTCAAAGCCAGAAGTGGATTTAGCAGCGAGGTGATGTATAGTACTTCTGTTTCTATTTTAATTCGCTCCTGGCTTTGGTTCGTAAATTCAATACAATCTGCAACAAAAAAGCAACAAAAACGCAATCAGGGTAATCTACTATTCCAGAACACTGGCATGGCAGTGGCCTATCTTAGGTGGACAGCTGATTTGGTCATATGATGCGCCATATCAACGTTTTCTAAGATATCGGGACGATCTGGCTGAAATCAGCCCATCACATTTACTATAACTCACGACAGAAAACTTGCAGGAATCATAGTTGAAGTCTACACTGGTGACTGGTGTAGATTTCAGTTCAGACAAACGGGAGCCTCTTAAGGTTTCTCAGTTTTTATACCAGTGGCGGAATTAGGTCGGGTTCAGATGGTTTTTTTTGGGCCGCATTTTGATGCAAAATCCACATCAAAATCTTGCTCAAAAAATTGCTTCCCATTGAATCCACTGGATTCCTTTTTCCGCAAAAAAAGAAGCAACATGCCCTTTCTTCAGGCAGATTCCAGTGGTATCCACCACAGAGTCATGTGCAACACACCCTCCCGACTAGGCCCATTCATTTTGGCTTAATCCAGAGCGCAATGCCACGACTGGATGCTGGTGCCCCTGGACTGTTGTCCCTGAACAATTTGGTGTTTGTTGTTTTAAAATCCGTCCACCCGTTCAATGGATATGGCCCATGGAAGATTTTCTTCTCCAAGTGGGTGGTAACCTTTTATTGTTTCAGAGAAATACAAAAGCTTCACGCCCACTTGGAGAATCACAGCTAATTCACATACTATCTTTCAGAGGCCATATCTTTAGAATTGATGGACGGATTTTAAAACATTCTTCATACTCTTATGAATCAACAGCTATGAAAGTGACGTCATTATATTGTGTTTCCTGCTCACAGGACGCCGTGAGCAAAGACTGTGGCTGGGTGGTGAAACAGGGAGTGGACTACTCCTTACTTCATTACTGTCTGCAACTCATTGGCATACAGAGGCCCTATAGTTATAGCGGCCCTGATGGGTGCTAGACGTTTTGATAGCCCCCTCTTATGATCATCAAGATGTGACTGATGTAATAGGTGGGTGTTGAAATGTACCATACCACCTGTAACCACGAGTTTTATTATTTTTGTCTTGATTTTCTTTGAGTGTCCCAGGTCACCAGAAAAGCAGTAGTTTGTTTATGAATCACATCCGAAAACCTCTGAAAATCGATCCTTTCCTGATGCCTTAGTCGTGGAAGTTGTTACGTTCGTGTCTATGTCCAGACCCAGAACCTGGACTTGCAGACTGCACCGCTAAAGGAAACAGAGGAAGGAGACTATCCCTGACACTACGGCGGCTAGCTAGGCCCTGCCTGCGGATGTTGGTCAGCTGTTCCTAAGCTAGCCTTGGCCCCGACAACTCCTGGCTCTCTAACACGAAGGCCTAGCTGACAGATAAGGCAAGAGCTACAAGAGAGTTAGGGACTGGGCATACTAAGGTGGTCACCCCTACAGAAACCAAGGTGCAGCTGCAGACAAAACAAACAGGATGGGAAGTGCTGGACAACAGACACGCAGCACAACACAGTACGCAACAAGAGAATGAGGAGAGGGAAAGTGGAGAGGTGAGGAAAGGGTTAACATAAGACTGGACAAAACAAACTAACCCAGAACCTCACAAACAACCAGATAGTGCCAGGCAAACAGAACTGAAGGACATGGTAGAGTAGAAGTGTGGAGGGGGAACCAGACTCACACACAAGGCAACACTCACACCACTTCCTATTCAGTTGCAAACCTATCAAACAATATTCCCCCCCCCTGAGCCAAGAGTTCTAGATGGTAACCACGAAAACCGGCAACTGGTGAAGCCATCCCTCCTCCTATCGATCCATAGAACCTCAGGTATATTCAAAAGGCTGATCATAAATGCCCAAGCAGATGGCCCAATGGCAAGGAAACAAACATAAGACCCCAGACCAACGGATCAATACCCAACAGAAAAGCACAAATATTTATTAAACAAAACAAGGTCTTTACAGACGTTTTTATGTATAGCATGTGGGATTTAAACTTAAGAGATAAGAATTTTGAACCGAGGTTGTCACAAATTTTTCAAAAAGATCGTATTTGATCGATTATGTATCAGTGACGTATGTGATACTGTACTTTGTAGCGGCCCTTTAACTCAATCACAATTTATTAGGGTTGAGTCGATCTTGAGATTTCAGGATTGATTTTAAAATCTGATTTCCAATCATTTTCAGCCAATCCCAATCGCGATCATGCAAATTTGCTCGATTGCCGATCGAGATCCGATCTTTCCCAATCGCTCAACCCTATTAATAAAATATACATGAGCCGATCTTGAGATAACCTCTGATTTTGATCCTGCCATAAAAGATTGGAATTGGAATTCCGATCGCGATCGTGAAATTTACACCCTATCCTACAATTCATATTCAATCTATTTGTGTCCAAAATCAGTGCAACAAAATTTAATTTTTTTTTTTAACATATCCAGCGTAATTTGGATAAAAAATAAAAATATAGAATAGAAGAATATCGTTAGACACTAAAATCGCCAAATCTTTCTTCCAGCACTAGAAGTATCTGAAGGCTTGCAAAAGAGTAATGCACAAGCCTTGAGCAAGCAAAAAATTAGGAAGCTAGCAAATTTTATTGTTAATTAAATTAATCTGTAATTAAAATCCTGGTGGCTGACTTAATTTATAAAGATTGCAGCTGGATAATGATGGTACTTTTTTAGTTACTCTGTCCAAGTGATAATTTTAGTGTACGAGAAATTGTCTCTGCCAGCAAGAATGTGTAAGGTTGTTTGCTATAGTAAAGTAGAATCAGGGGAAACGGTTGCCTTTGTCCAATTTTCAATTTTTCTGTCAAATAAATTTGAATATTTTTGAAATCCACCTGGTGAATGCTGTATAGGGGCTGTATACCTCTTTTCAGTCACTTTGTCTAGATGATATTTTGCCAATTTCTCAGTGAAGATGAAATTTACAAATTTTGTAGTTGTTAAAACTATGCAAAAAAATATGCAATACGGGGAAATTGATTTTGCCGTATACGTCAGTGTTTTGGCGTAAAAAGCATTAAAAAGTTACACATTTCAAGTGATTTTTAAAGCAAAGATTTGCTATGTTTTTGCGTCACCCTCACGACATTCCTGGAAAGGGATGTGGCATAAAATGGTTTAATTGACCCCATAAATCAATGCCACTTACAAGCATAGATCTTGTCCAGAATACAATAATCATGCTATAGAAAAATACTCTGTAATACTCAACAACTTATTGTCTATTTGACAATATTTTATGAAATATATTTAGTGTTAACTAGAGATGAGCGAGTAGTATTCGATCGAATACCTCGCCGCCATAGGTATGCGTGTAAGCGGCCGAACACCAAGGGGTTCAAACGCATCGAATATTCACTGCGCTTAACCCCTTGGTGTTCAGCCGCTTACACGCATACCTATGGCGGCAAGGTATTCAATCGAATACTACTTGCTCATCTCTAGTGTTAACCGCTTAACATCCATTTTTACGGTTTTGAAGGAATTGATTCTCCATACATTGTGAGTGCCACAAACCCGGAGTACAGTTGATCTTTCGGGAGGACACCTTGGTTGGCCTATACAAATAACCATATGGATTTTTTGCTTTTCATATATTCTGCATGGTTCTAAAACAAAACCATGCCAGCACTATAAACCCATGTTTCTGTATTTATGATAACATTTGGTGAATTCTAAAAACATCCTATGGTCCCGTATAAGTAACAATATTGCAGATGACTCGATTTTATATGAAGTGTCAACTGGAAAAAACCTTTAATGTTAAAAGTTAGCATTTTCCTTGGCAAATTGATTTTAAAAGTTGTAAAGACTTTTTCAATGATACGGATACACAGTAGACAAGCACGCCCTGTTAGTTAAATCTGAATTGTAGCTGCTATGATAGTGACATTTAAACACAATGTAGAACTCTCTCCTCCAAACAGAATGGTATCAGAACAAAAGTGTGACCTTCATGATTATATTGATGCCAAGTATTTTCTACCCTGCAAAAGTACAAAATGTTCCCTCTTATTTGGATTAGACAAATAGATTTGCAGTGCTTTGTGATACACATTTCACCCTTTTAGGCTTTGCTTATGTCAAATTTGTGTCATGAAAGAATTTCACAAAGTCATAGAAATGTTGTTATAGCAGTACATCATGTATTGTAATGTAATTCCTCATAAAGTTGTGGAAATTTGTGGTTGTGTTGGTAGATTTCTTTCTTTACATAATATCATAGTTGTCTTTACTCTCAATAGAGGCGCCATAAATTTCCACCCAATAAGCATAAGACTCATTTCAGAAAATTTAAGGTAGCAGTAAAAGGGGCTGTCCCATTATTAAAGCAACCGCCTGATTTACAATAAATATTTCCCAATAACTGCATAAGGTGAAGCTTAAATAACAGGTTTGCTGCTATTTAATCTTTCTAGCATGGTTCTCTAATGACCATTGTACCTTTCATTTCTGGCTACCATGACGGCAAAGCACTCCTCTTCCTGGATCCACACACTATAATATCCCATAGCGGCCACTGCACACAGTATTATGTCCCACAGTGGCCCCTGCCCACAATATTATGTCCCACAGCAGCCCCTAATAATAATAGCAGCATTTGTTGGGGTTTGTCCAATAAATACTCTTTGTCATGGGTCCACAGCCTCACTTATAAATCACTGTCGCGCTTACAGACACAACCGCTTCCCCTTCTGCCCTTCACAAGGCCACAAAGACTTGATATGAAACACAGAAAAGGAAGCAGAAGTGGCTGTGAACAGGAGTGGCGATCGGTAAGTCAATATGGCCCATGATCTGCTGGGGTTACTCCAGCAGGTAATGGCCTATTAAAATGATGTGGGTTTTTGCGAAGTCAGTATCATCCCAACTATGGACGGCGCCATTTCGATCTGATTGGATCTCATCAGCACAGTCTAGGGAGAACTGACTTGGCAGAGATGAGAGACTTCTAGACCAGATTATAGGGATATTGTCATTCCTTAGGGAGAGACCACCATGTAGGCGTGTGGAGTCTTACAAAGCCCTTTTTGCTCCGCTGAAGGGGATTATGGGAAGAATGTGCAAATATCTTTCCCATTTGTCTAAAAGCTAGACATTTAAGCTATACCCATTTCCACCGGAAAGTCAGAAAAGTGTCTAAAAAGGTGGCTAAAACACTTTGTAAATGTGGCAGACCGCATGCTAGGCAGTTTTTTAGTGAAAAATATGTCATAATTCTGGTGCATTTTGCTTAATAAACCATCACCAGTGTCTCAGATTATCGTATACACCTTGTAATATACTTAAAACTACTTAAGTAAATGCACAAGGTTTGTTCAACTGCAAGGGTAAATGTTGGGTGTTGCACATGCTTGTGTGTCAATAGTTAACTAAACCTAAATGTATTTGACTTCTAAAAATATATTGTTTCAGTGCTGGCAATGTCCTTTACCTCTCGCCTGGGCATCTCTAGGTATGTGTGTCAAAAGATGATTAGCTTTTGGAAGCAACATGGTTTTAAGATAATGTGTCACAAGATGCCTATCCTGTGCTACCTGCAGCTAACAAGTGGTTGTATTGTGGAATGAAATCTTTTGAGCTCTTTTTTTTTTTTTATGTAGATTGTGAGCCCCACATAGAGCTCACAATGTACATTTTTCCCTATCAGTATGTCTTTTTTGGAATATGGGATGGAAATCCATGCAAACATGGGGAGAACATACAAACTCCTTGCAGATGGTTTTATGCCCTTGGTGGGATTTGAACACCAGGACTCCAGTGCTGCAAGGCTGCAGTGCTAACCACTGAGCCACCGTGTGGCCCCTATCTTTTGAGATCTTTGCTAGCTTGTTGCAATATTTTATTTGTGTTCGTAAACAAATTTGAGCTAAGGCATGAATATACAGATACATCTGTATATACCAGAGGATATAGCATATACCTAAAAGAGACAGTAAATAGAAACAAACAAATTCATGAACATTCTTTTATTCCTTCATTTTTTACTAATACATGATTGTACACTTTTCTTTCTTTTTTTATTTTTGCTCTTCTAACTATACATGTGTGTAATAGGATTGATATATTTGTATATATTTGTCTCGACTCCTACACCTTCCCTTTCATTTATGTGCCAGGCAGCCAACTACATTGATTTCTATTGAAAACCAAGCCGTAGTGGAAGGAAGTCACTTCCTACTCTATTGATTGAGCTATACTCTCCACTTTTTATTGATTTCCAACTTGTTAAATAAGCAAGTCAGCATTGTAACCGTATAGGTTGTAAATGAGGGTGAAGGCTCATACATCCTTGATGGACAAATAAACATTTTGTCTCTGATTTTAGATCATATTTCTTTGATAACTTTTCAGACATAAATTCAATGAAGTTTGTCTCTGCAGAGAAGAAAAGATAACAAAGTGATTGTCATTACAGAGAATTGGATAGACCTTAGAAAACTATACCCTCTAGTGGAAAATAGAAGCAGCCTTGTGAAAGCTAGTAGCCCCGTCATATCCCAAATACTAAAGTCCGAAGGAGTTGAGAACAAAGAGAACAAAGACATATATATATATATATATATATATATATATATATATATATATATATATGTGTGTGTGTGTGTGTGTGTGTGTTAAGGAATTTATATTTATGCAATTCCTTAATATATACAATACAAATCACTGCTCGAAAGAATAATGTACAAGTTGACCATAAGGTTAAGTTCATACTGAGATCTTTGGTCAGGATTTTGAGGCTGTATCCACCTCAAAATCCTGACCAAAAAGACGGGTCCCATTGAAATCCATGGGAGCCACTCAGGAATTTTCTCCGGGAGCCGTTTCTTCTAGCTCCCGGAAAAAAGAAGCGAGGTGCTCATTCTTCACCCCGAGTCGCCTCACGATTCGGCCTGAAGACACTCCCTCCTCTGGACTACGCCCATTCATTAGGCCTAATCTGGAGCAAAGTGCTTGACTGGATGCCAGAGCAGTGCACTGGCTTTCAGTTGCGGCTAACTGGCTTTTGGACTGGAACCTGAGCCTATATGGGGGTCCCTATATGGGGCTCACAATCTACATTTTTTTAAAAAGCAACATTCCTGCAACATAGGGCCCTAGCCTTAAAAGGGTTGTCCCATCACAAGGATCCTATCTATACTGCTTGTTAATGTGGATTTAAGACTTTTCCTAAATACATTGCTTCAGCAAAACTGCTTTGTTAGTCCACTAATTTAATTTATTCAATTCATTGTTGACACAGCCCTTGGGCTTATCTGCTCAAAAGTCAAGTGATGTAGCTGCCTGCTCTCATTGGGGAGGGAGGAGAGGCTAAGTGCACGGGAGCGAGCCTGTGTTTCTAGCTATTCCTGTGTCTGCACCACATGTGATCTAGCTTCCTGCTCTCAGATAGAGGAGAGGAGCTGCTTTCATTTCTGAACTCGTCTTCTGTTCTCCCAGTTATCAGGCTAGCTAATTCATTTGTGTTTATTATGGCAGAGACAGGCAGTCTCTGTATGTAACACAGAATGCAGTTGCTCCTACCTGTACTTCATAGTCCAATATTGTGCATATAGTGTTGTTTGAGGACCTTTGATGACATCACAGGCCCTTCAGCCACCCCATAGGATCACGCTATATGGTGGGCGGAGCTACACACTAATTTGGGGGTGGAGCTAAACTGCAGGTTGCATATGAAACCCTGCCCACCATATGATGCAAGAAACCAGGAAGAAAGAAGATTTTACAGCAGCGAAGACTGGTGAGTATGCGACGTGGGAATACCCCTTTAAGGTTGTATTATAGGATATAGCTATGCAATGCAGTTACTGATCAGTGCTAACAACAAGGCAGAGTGATGTGCGATGTATAAATCATATCACAATAATGTATACGTCTCTCTCTTAACCTTTTTTTTACTCTTCCCTTGCTTTGCTGGTGGTACAGATCGCTAACTCATTGCCTATCTATCCCCGCAAGTCTCTTATTATCTAACTGACAAGAAGAGACAAGCAATGCTGACATCCCTACTGGTGCTTGTGAAGACAGCGAGAGGCAAATACATGTTATATTCCATGTTAAAATCCTCTAAATGTTTCTAAAGCAGGGAGGTTACAGAGCCTTCTCTGAATGCTATCATAGCTGTTCTTAACCTATACTTTCCTTGACAATGCTTAATAGCTATAGGTTTGCTAAGGAAATACTTTAAGCCCTTTTTTAATAAAAAGCAAATAAAATTCCTTAAATAATATTCTACAAGCCCCCCGACCAATATGAGCAACAGCTGACAAGTTACACAGTAATATGCCATTAAGTCCGTACATAGACTCAGAGTATCATAAGCAGATTCAGCAGAATTGAACAGGTTATTCAAGCACAGAAGAGCTGAGTGGTCGATACATTGTATTCAGAGTAAGGAAACATGTAAACGTGGGAAAGGGGGAACATAGGCAGGGTTTAGGATTCAGTTCAGGTCGCAGACAGTGAAGTCCACAGCAAGCAGGATAGTTCGGCAGACTCATCCTTAATATACAATGCCCCAGGCATACAGCTATAGAGTTTAGGTATATAATATATGGGGAAGACAGCGGAGCTGAAAAGAAAGTCAAACAGGCCATCAAGATACTGTAACACTGTCTCAGCAGGCTCATATTCAGGACTCTAGATAAAGCTATAGGTTATACGGTACAAGATATACTCCCGTAGCTTCCAAGGTACAGCAACAAGTTACAGAATTCATAGACTAAAATCTGGCTTCAACATATTCGGGATACAAAGGATAAATATTAATATACATTCAAGTTTCTGGGTTCACTGGATGCAGGAAAGTTTAAGTATCATGTGGAGGACACTGGATACAAACTCAAGCAAGGTATAGAGTCCAGGTAGAGAACACATTCATATCATATACTGGTGCATATATACTGGTGACTCTGCCGAGACCAGTTTGCAGGTGACTCACATGCCTCACCCACCACCCAGATTAAGTAGTGGGGTTAAAGGGTCTCATTAATGGTTGAGATGGGAATATGTAACTACTAGAGATGAGCGAACACTAAAGTGTCCGAGGTTCGAAATCTGATTCAAACAGCCACACACTGTTCGACATTTCGAACCCCATTATAGTCTATGAGGGGGAAATGCTCGTTTCAGGGGTACGCAAAATTCAATAAAATTATACCAAGTCCATGAGTGACGGTCGGGCTGGATTCTCCTTGAAGTCTTCTCCCGACGCAGTGCCCCCGCGGCGTCTTCCGGCTGGAATTCACTCTGCCTAGGCATCGGGGCCTAGGCAGAGCCGACTGCGCATGCTCAGTCGGCTCTGCCCGGCCCGACGCCTGAGCAGAGCCAACTGCGCATGCGAGGGCATGCCCGCGCATGCGCAATCGGCTCTGCCTAGGCTGGATGCCTAGGCAGAGTGAATTCCAGCCGGAAAACGCCGCGGGGACGCTGCACGGAGAAGACTTCTAAAGGTAAGAGAAGAACACCTACTCGATCAAACACTACTCGCACATCTCTAGTAACTACAATGTACTGACCACAAGACGTACGTATATATATATATATATATATATATAGAGAGAGAGAGAGAGAGAGAGAGAGAGAGAGAGAGAGAGAGAGAGTATTTTAATGTGAACCTTTAACTAGAAATTCAATTGATAATATAAAATAAATTGAAGATTATATGTTATGGCTTTTCTAATGTTGCCCTCTCTAGAATCCTATGTAGGTTTTTTTCTTCTTTAATACTGTTTAGCTTGTCATGGAGGCATCTGATTGAAATCTGTTTAAAATCATAAAAAAGTCTGCAACATTCTCAACAAAGAGCCACATGTCTGGATTGGCATTTTTAATTGCTTAGATATTTCAACTTCTACAATTTAGTTCCATCTGTCTGTGTTCTTATCACACCTGACAAGCCTGGCTTTTATTGCAGAACTGCCAGGCTTCATTATTTGTTATGGGATCTGACAGCTTTGAGGTTAAAGAGTAGATTTAATAACAGTTTAACACTTCGCACACTGCTAATTACGCAGCGGAAAGTCCAGTGCTTAATGAGAGCCTTAAACAAATGATGTGTTTCTATGCCAGTCACGTTGTGGAATTAGTCAGGAACTGCAATATGAGGATGTCAGAGTTTACATTTGATTGAGGGGGAGGTGTTTCCATCGAGTGTTATTTGGATAGCAGCTGTTCTTGTTGCAATATATTGAACCCGATGATTCCAGATATGGTATATCAAATGACATTGTCAATCGCTTATGGGAAAACCTTGAAGTTAGCGTTTCATGAGGACATTTGTTATGGCAGCTTTACAAAACAACAAACCTCGGCTGTTATCGTTTAGGTTATTTTTAGCTTCTTTGCATTGACTTTCATTGTTCCATTAAAGACAATGCATCATTAGAGAATTGCATGGAATGTAAATCTTGCTTTTAATAACATATGTGTTTATTCTTTTAAAAATCTATATTCTATCTCTTTTGTTAATCTTCTATAAATATCCCAGTCTTCACACTCTATGTTGCTTTGTTGTGTAGACTGGGGCACCATCAGCAGAATCATCTCATTATCATTAAAGCATAGAGAATTAGATGGGCAGGATAATAACACTTTCCATTATAGATATTTTTTTCATTGTATGCAGATTCCCTACTACTATGTCAATTCCTTTGGATAGATGATACTACATTAATACACCAGTTTATGGACACATTTCTGTCCATTAACTCTCATTTATGGCAGCTGCCAAAATAAATGTACTCCTTCCTTCACTGCATGTATATATATTGAATATAATAACAGCAAAATATAACCAGAATATAATAAAATAAGTGTTTAATAAATGAAAAGATATAATATTTAGCAGGAGTTACAAATTATGTAATTGCTCACTGGATGGGGAGTCCCATTATATATAATACCCATCATTCAATGACTTCCAGAGGTGCTTACAACACATGAAAGAAACTAAAACTAACATATAAAGGGTTTTTCTCATCTCAAGAATCCTATCTATACAGGTAGCTTATGTGAAATGAAGACTTTTCCTAAATATATTACTTTAGAAATGCTGCTTTGTTTGCCTGCTATGTGAACTTATTCCTCCCATTGTTTACACAGCATTACCATAACCACAGACCTGTGTGATAACACAAGTAAAGTCACTTACCTGTGATGTCATTTACCTGTGCCAGCAGGTCAATATGTTCAGTTAATTGCAGTTTGCTGATAAAGCAGAGTCTGTTATCTCTCTATGTAAACACACAGATATCATTGAGTCCATTCTCTACAAGCATGTGCATATTATCTGATATGCATAAGTATTGTGATACGTCTTAAATAGTGAGATTGAAAACTCCTTTAATGGCTCGTTCACATCTGCGCCCCAGGTCTCCGCTTTCAGGTTTCCATTTCCTGCCGAAACTGGGCAGGAGACTGAAACATGCAGGCATTTTTTAAACCCATTCAAATGAATGGGATTGAAAAGTGTCCGGCCGTGAGCGCCTGTGAGCGTTTTGTGCTCTTCGCGACGAAACCGTTTTTTTATTTTTTAAGCGGACACAAAGTCGGACATCCAGGACTTTGTGTTCAGTTTTTAAAAAAATGGTTTCGCCGTGGAGAGCACAAAACGCTCACTGGCGCTCACGGTCTGACAGGTTTCCGACTTCTGCCTGCAGAAGACAGAAACCTGAGAATGGAGACTGGATGCTAGTGTGAACCCAGCGTAACAATGCTTATGTGTATCTTAGCTTTTTCTGTGATATGATGAGTTTGAGTCAGTAGACCCATGTTTAGGTTGGTAGATTCATCTGTGATATAGTTGCAAAAATGCTTATCACGAAATGAGCTGGGTTAACCACTTCGCTGTATTCAATACCCATCATTGATACTGTATATTACAGCTATGTTCTGAGTATCTTGTTGGCCACATAGTATCCAATCCATCATTTTGTCTTAGTCTTTCTATTACTACTTGAATGACTTTTTCTCTCGTCCTTGTTTTCGGTATTTCCTGTCAATCAGTTACTATAATGCTATGATAAAGCCTGGAAACAATGGGTAGATTTTTGTTTATTTTATTGTTTATTGTTAGAGATGAGCGAACAGTAAAATGTTCGAGGTTCGATATTCGTTTCGAGTAGCCTCTCAATATTCGACTACTCAAATCGAATATCGAACCCTATTATAGTCTATGGGGGGAAAATGCTCGTTTCAGGGGTAGGCAACGTTCGATCAAATTATACTTACCAAGTCCACGAGTGATGGTCAGGCTGGATCCTCCGAGAAGTCTTCTCCATGCAGCGTCCCTGCGGCATCTTCCGGCTCTGAATTCACTCTGCCAGGCATCGGGCCTGGGCAGAGCTGACTGCGCATGCCCGCACTACAAGCAGACATGCGCAGTCGGCTCTGCCCAGGCTCGATGCCTGGCAGAGTGAATTCAGAGCCGGAAGACGCCGCGGGGAAGCTGCACAGAGAAGACTTCTAATGGTAGGAGAAGAACCAGCGTTGATTGGCCGACTGTATAGCATTCGGCCAATCAATGCTGGTTCTGCATCAAACTTTTACATTCGAACAGCGAGTGGTACTCGATCGAGTACGAGTATTTCGAATACCGTAGTATTCGATCGAATACCTACTTGATCGAGTACTACTCGCTCATCTATATTTATTGTTTTATTGTATTATTTTATTGTTTGTTTGTTTTTTGGTAAATATTTCATATTTAATGATTAAACAAAACTATCTTTCTTTTTTTTTTTTCTCCTTAGGTGCTCCTCCACTGATTTGACTCAACCACAGAATAATTCAATAAATATGCAACTGCGTTCGAAACAAACACAATCCTATTTTAATAACATGGATCAAAAGGACCGTGTCAGTTTTTCAACATCTAGGGCCAGCTCTATTCCTATTATACCCTCAGTGGAGCTAGACGATGCCTGTCTGCAAATGCAGAATGTTTCTGACGTGTCAGGCATCAAACTGTGCAAAAACTCCTATTCCAGTGAACTTGTGAAGGTGAACATTACACCAAGCAACTGTCTTATAGCAGAGCAAAAAGAAGTCAAAATTTTGCTTGAAACTGTACAAGAGCAGATACAAATTCTGACCGATGCAAGAAGAAGGTCAGAGGACATGGAAATCACCTGTCTAGAGACGGAGGAAAGTGCCAGTGAAAATACAGCTTTCCTGCCCCTGAGCCCAAAAGCAAAAATTGACCCAGAGGCACAATTTGTCTTAAGAAATGAAATGCATAGGGACTCAATGCTCCATGTGTGATTTTTGGCTGTGGACCACGCTGTTGGATGCTTAGCGTAACAGAATATGTGCGAAAAATAAGATGAAAGGAAATAAATTATTTATATGCATTAATTTAAGAGCATCTACATAGAAGAAACCAAATAGTCTATCGCCCTCATATCATAGTGTTTTCTAAACAAAATATTTTTTTAAAGGGAAAGAAACGTTTCGCGGAGAGGCAAAGCATACAATGGGTACATAGATGTGTCAAACTATATCCTATGTTGATTTTGAACCCCTTTGAATGCTGGTGGGTATTTCATTCAAAATGCTTTAAAACTTACTTCCAGGTGCAAAGTATTTTAAACTAACATTGGGGCGGGGGGGTCTACATGATCTTTCCACCAAAAGGGCCAAAAGCATCACCATTCGGAAACCATAACTGTATTTTGTTATATCATTTTATTGACGATGACAGTAAAATGCCACAACTATCCCAATGAAAAAAAAAAAATTACAGTTACAATGTGTGTTCAGTTTTCCTGTTGTGTTATTTTTAATGCTTCTGATTTCTGGACACTTAACATTCACATGTGCCAAAATACATGCTTGCCTATTTAACACAAGAGATGCCTGACCATGACTATAAAATTTGGGAGCGTCTAAGAGATGAGTAAAATCTTGTTGAACGCGGTGGTTCCTGAATCTGTCGATCCAATAAAAGTATATTACGTATCACTTATGAACATAGCACAACAGCAATACAGGCTTAAGCTTTTTTATTTTTCCTGGTGGAATTTTCATTTGTTCTTGGCTTTTATGTTTTGTTAAACAATTATACAGTCTTAAATTACAGATGGATTGGTGTGAAGACTCAATGACCTGAATCGGGACATTTGTGGGGAATCTAATCATTAATCCTCTTTATGCTTATTAAATTTTTCGTGCTAGTTCTCACCAAGGGCTGGAGACCGGCTGACCAGGTGATGGCTAAGATTAAAGAAGACATCTCAACCACCATAGATTCTGAATATCTATTTCATGGTTTCTTGCAAGTTTAAAGGGAGTCTATCATTTGTAACTTTTTATTCTATGGGAAACTTGTTCTAATATGGTAGGAAAATGTTCCGTGTAATGAGTAATTTATTGCTCATTCAGAGCTTCGGAGTCTAGTGGGTGGTCTTACTCAATGACTGACGGCCTTTGCCATATCACTGTGCGTACAGAGGAGCTTATACGTCATAGTTATATGGAACCGTTTCGTTCTAAGCCCAAATATCAACCTGTGGACTAGAGTGAGAAAAGGAAACACAAGTGCTCCATGTTAAGCGAGGGCAAAATCAGTATCATAATATGTTCACCTTGTAGGGGTGTGAGAATGGCAGGAAAAAGTCTGATTTAGGGTAGCAATATATAAACTACCGTAATATGCCAATATTTTAGGTGTGGAACAATGTTGCAAAGTAAGAATGCTTTCAAAAATAGAAGTGCTAGGCTACATTCACTTGACTATAAAAACTGGCCATGTGACGTACGTTTTCTTTAATAGACATCACACAGCAGCATTAATTTGACTGTCACCCCTCGTTTACATCTGTGTCAGTAATCCATTTGAGGAGTCTGCATGGGTGTCCCCAAACGGAATACAAAATGCATTGGCAAGCGATGTGCAGTGAAAACACACGGACACTGTAGACTATAATGGGGTCCGTGTGCTCTCCGTTTGGTCTGTGCACGGAACATGCGGACAGGTAAGTACTTTGTGATCTACTTTCACGTCCGCATGATTTGTGGACCCCATTATAGTCTATGGGGTCCGTGTGCTTTCACTGCACACCGCTTGCCAATGCGTTTACTATTCCGTTCAGGGGGGTCCCCATGTGGACTCCCCGAAGGGATTACCAAACGCAGATGTCAATGAGGGGTCAGTGAATGAGGGCTATTCACATGACCATCAAAATATAGGTCATGTCCTATTTTTGGACGTTTTTATGGATCCCTCCATACATTGAATGCATGTGCAAGATGGCCATGAAAAATGGCACCTTGGTCAGTTATCAAAATTAAGTGTACGAACAAAAGCGGATCAATAATTGGTGTGACAGCCCTTTAGCTTCAATTTTTCTAGGTACACTTATTTTTTTTAAAGGAACTCGGCAAGGAATCTCCAAACATTTTGGAGAACTAACCAAAAATCCCTCCTATCTTTTCACGTAAACAGAAACTGGATGATGTTGAGATCAGGTCTATGTAAGGACCATGTCATCACTTCCAGGACTCCTCCTCTAAGGGGCGGTTATACCAAATATTAATTAATTTAGATTTCTCTTTTATTCATTTGCTTAAAGTATAAAAATAAACTATTACCATTTTTATTTTTGAAATCATTATTACTAGAGATGAGCGAACAGTAAAATGTTCGATATTCGTTTCGAGTAGCCGCTCAATATTCGACTTCTCGAATCGAATATCGAATCCTATTATATTCTATGGGGGGAAAATGATTGTTTCAGGGTTAGGCAACATTCGATCAAATAGAACTTACCAAGTCCACGAGTGAGGGTCGGGCTGGATTCTCCGAGAAGTCTTCTCCGTGCAGCGTCCCCGCGGCATCTTCCAGCTCTGAAATCACTCTGCCAGGCACTGGGCCTGGGCAGAGCCGACTGCGCATGTCTGCACTACAAGAAAATGGCCGCTTACAGTCAAAGCGGCCATATTCTTGTAGTGCGGGCATGCGCAGTTGGCTCTGCCCAGGCCCGATGCCTGGCAGAGTGAATTAAGAGCCGGAAGACACCGCGGGGACGCTGCGTGGAGAAGACTTCTAAAGGTAGGAGAAGAACCAGCGTGATTGGCTGACTGTATATCATTCAGCCAATCAATGATGGTTCTGCATCAAATTTTTCCATTCGAATAGCGAGTAGTATTCGATCGAGTACGAGTATTTTGAATACCGTAGTATTCGATCGAATACCTACTCGATCGAATACTACTCGCTCATCTCTAATTATTACTTTGCAGCATTTACTGTGTGCTTAAAAATGTCCTCGATATTGCATGTAGCCAGATGCTACCAATATCCTAGTCTGTATTGGTACTGAGACCGCCGTATGCAACAGTAGAGAAGAGGGTAAAAACAAAAGGTATCTAGACATCCAGGTATCTCCCTTAAAATGAATGGTTTTCCAATTTATACATAGACTTGTTTGGCATTAAATATACTCTGTCTCATAGAGGGGGGCTCACTGCAGAGTGTATAGAAAAGGGTCACCAGAATGAGACAACCAGTTGAATAGAGTTGTCACATGGTAAGCTTAAAGGGGGTTTAACCAATGGTTCCCCAAATGGTATGATGGAAACTGTTTGAATGGAGAACCTTGGCTGCTGCTGCTGCTGCTTTTATTTTCTATGGGACTTATTGAGATAGATGAGAACAAAGATCTTCAGCCAAGTAAACGTTAAATAGACTGGCAGCTTGCATGCGTAACTACCACTCACATTAATATGGGGGAATGAAACCCCTGTTGTTGTGATCATTGGGGACCCAGCAGTGGAGTCCTCACTGATCAGACACTTTTCATCTATGCTATGGATAGATTCTACTTTGTGATCATAGAACAACCACTTTAATTATGAAAACTGGTAAATAAAAAAAGTTAACATCAATTTGCTTCTTATTAGTGATATCCCACAATTTTATTTCTCTATTTTTTATTTTTTGTCCTTAATCATCCCAAAAGTGTAGCGAAAGGTTTTCAGCTGTTGACACCAACCATAGTCCTGTATGTTACCATTATTTCACTGGTGAGATGAGAATGATCTTTGACTTTTCTGTGTATTTAATTAGATCAATCACAAGTATAGCCATCATAATCCTAGTGTATCCTTCTCTTGGGATGAGGTGACCTACGAATGTGATTATATATACATTATAGGTTTACCCACTGTAAAGTGCAAATCCCTTGGATTTTATTCAACGCACAATGGCTTTATTAAATTGTTAATGTAAATAAGACATCAACGTTACCAAGAACTTGTCAAGGGGTATTTTTTGATATGGAATATTTTTCAACATCAACAGAAAGACAATATTTAACAGATGAATGTAATGTCATAAACTTTCATCTATTATCAATCATTATAGCCATCTATACAAATGATGGAAGAAGACCAGCAATACAATTTAATATACTGTGAATTCTAATGAAAGCTTGGATTGCCTTTCAGGAACTGCAATATATTTTTAGCTAACTATGAAAAATTCTATAATAGAATGCTATCATTTTTGGAAGTATGGAGATTAGGGTTGAGTGATCGCGATTGGAAAAGATCAGATTCCGATTGTCGATCGAGTAAATTTCACGATTGCGATCGGAATTTTGATCCAAATCTTTTCCAGTAGGATCGAGGTTGGAGGTTATCTCAAAATTGGCTCAAACCTATTCATGTATATATCATGAATAGGGTTGAACGATCGGGATTGGGAAAGATCGCTCAAGCAGATTTCATGATCACGATTGGGATCGGCTGGAAAATAATTTAAAATTGGATTTCAAAAACGATCCTGAAATTTCAAGATCGGCTCAACCCTAATGGAGATACATTGACATGAAATTATCGCGCCTAAAAATCTGTTTCTTGATCTCGCGTAACACATGAAATCAAATACCCAAAAGTCTGGACACCCCAGTGGCTAGTGATTGTCTGAGCATTCATTTCTTATGGGTCTATAGGGACCAGGAAGTAAAGACTTAAGGGGTACACATAGACCCTTCAAAAACCCTATTAGACTTGGTATTTTGTGCTACAGAGAAGCTAGTACTGGGGTGCTTGAAAGTTTGTGAAACTTTGTGAAGCAGTGATGGACACCAGTATTGTTAAACACTTTGAGATACCTTACACCTTCATGTGCATCAACAAGTCTTCCCCTGAGGTCCTCAGAAATGTCCTTTGTCCATGCCAAGAGACACTTCTACAAACATGATTTGAAGATCAGACATCACATTGATTGAGAACACCTTCTCTCCTTCTAATTTTCTACTAATCTTAAATTTTCACGGGATATTTCTATTCCCAGATATGTGATACAAGATCATTTTCTTCTGCAAATAAATGGTCAATTGTAATATTTTTATTCATTTCTTTGTCAAATTAATGCAGAAGTATTGGAAGTTCTGAAGGGTTCACAAACTTTCAAGCTCCATTGAATGACCCTGAGTCTACAGTGCTCACAATTTCTTTAATCTCTGTAAGTATGCTATGAAGTAGTATAACTTTTGTTCTAAGGCCCAAGAGTTAGGCCAGTTGCAGACGACTGTGCTGCATCCAGCCACCCGTGCACCAGCCGTGCTTTTGCAGATGCTTTCATTAATAGGAGCCACAGAAGCAAGGGCCTCAATATAGGATAGGAATAGGACCTGTTCTATATTTTGTGGACTGTAAAATTCATGGTTGTGTATGGGCCCATAGAAAAGAATGGGATAATGTGCTATCCGTGAAATCTCATGGCCGCAGTCATCTGCAAAGAAGCAACACACAGTCCTCTCAAAAGGGGAGATGAAAAAATAATGGTATAACATTAACCCTGCCTAATTTTAGACTTTGCAAAATTAGTAGTAGACAGTCTTAAAATTCAACATATTGATCTGATGCTAACTAGGGTTGAGTCGATCTTGAGATTTGAGGATCGTTTTTAAAAACTGATTTTCGATCATTTTCCAAACCGATCCCGATTGCTCAACCCTAATGCTAACGTATACACTTGGTCGCTCATTAGATTGTCTTGTCCAAGTTTATACTAACTATTAGTTGGTTTACTATGTGCCATACTTTTGTGGAAGAATAGTGGCGCAATTTTGGCAATGTAACCCATTTCCTGGCCATGACCCGTTTCCGCTAATTAAAATGGTGCCTAAACACATAAAAAATCTGAGTTAGTTTTGTTGTACAAGTTAAGTTAGAATTCTAGTGCATCTGCCTCACTAAATTTCCTCCATTGCATTGCTTAAAACAAATGCAAAACTGAGTAACTTTGAAAACACATGAAATTATGTATAGTACAGTGTCCAGTTCCGAGTTATATTTACACTCATACGGGCTTCGGAAATGAAATCTCCTAAAAATGCTTCAATGGATTTTTCTAGTTCAGCTGAACTGTAAAGGGACATGTTGACTGCTTCCTATAGCAACCTGTCAAATTGTGACTATAGTTCTACACTGTACTTGAGCAGTACTTAGTGGTTAAGGTGTCAGACACACTTACATTTTACCCTTTTTTTTTTTGGTCAAAAAATGTCTTAAAATGCAAATATTGCTTGAGTTCTTAACACAGTGCTTTTGAATGTATTTTGCCCTATAAAAATTATGTAGGAAAAAGTTAAAAAAAATGTCTAAGGGCCGGGTTCACACCGGCGTCCGGTCTCCGCTTTGTGGGTTTCTGTATTCTGCCGACAGGAGATGGAAACCTGGCATTCAGTATCCACCGGTGAGTGCCTGTGAGCGTCTTTTGCTCTCCGCGGCAAAACCATTTTTTTTTTTTTAACCGGACACAAAGTCCTGTATGTCCGTCTTTGTGTCCGGTTAAAAAAAAAAAAGGTTTCACCGCGGAGAGCAGCAGACGCTCACGGGTTACTCACAGGCGGACACTTTGTGAACCCATTTAAATGAATGGGTTTGAAAACTGCCTGCCGATTTCCGTCTCCTGTCCAGTTTCTCGAGTAGGAAATGGAAACCTGCAAAGTGGAGACTGGGCACAGGTGTGAACGCACCCTAAGATGCTAAATACACTAGGAATGAAAAAAGAAATGCCAAGACTAAAAAATGCAACTGGCCTCAACCTGGTGCATTTTTGGTACACAAAGGTGCACATAAACCCCTAGCTCGCACAGATTTGAGTTCAGGCACCTACAAGTGCAAGAATTAAAGGGGTATTCCCAACTTGCCTGTTCAACCACTTGCAGGCTGTATGCTCTCTTCACTTCCTGTTTTCTCGGCACATTGGTGGGCGGGTCTTCACTTGCTCTGCTAGGTCCCTTCATAGCAGTATGTTTGCAGTCAGTAATGAGGGATTGGTTGTAAATGAATTACCACAGTATGAAGCTGATGTAGAAGCTGATGTAGCAGAGCTGAATTTGAGTCAGTTTGTAATACATACAGAGGTAACGGACTCCTTATCTCAGCCTTTATCAGCCAAATTAAATTAAACTGACTGATAAGTGGAAGAGCAGGAGATAGACAGCTCATAAATACCAGAGCTCTCACCTCCCCCTCCCCTATCTGAGAGCAGGAGCTACATTACTTGTCTGTGGCAGAGACATACACAGCTCAGAGCTGCTGCCGAGCACTCAGCCCCTCCCTCCCTCCCTGAGAGCAGGCAGCTACGCTCAGCACCAGGCCCATGGTTATGGAAACAGAGTATAAACAATGAAGTGAATAAATTAAGATAGCGGCCAAACAAACCAGTTTTGATAAAGCAATGTATTTAGGAAAAGTCTTCAATCCACATAAACTAGCAGTATAGATAGGATCCTTGAGATGGGACAACCCCTTTAAGAGGCTTTTAGTAATTTTGGCAAGTCTGGCACCTGAGTAAGAAATGACTATCTTAATAAATTCCCTAAATGTATACAGGCTATTTATAGATTATTATTGACTAACCAGTAGCATCTGGACCCAGTGAGGCAGATTATGAGGGGAATTTTTTAAGTCGATTTTGTTGGAGACAGTGCTGGTATTAAAAAAAATTATAAAATTTATCACCATTTCTAGGGGGTTTCAAGTAAATGGTGTCTGAACTTTAAGCCAGATATGATCTGCTGTAGATATCATTGTAGTCTTGTGGCCCACCAGAGGATGGGCCTAATTTATGATAAGACCTAAATCAAGCATTTCATGAATCAAGTGATTTTTCATACATTAGAACACCATAAAAAATTGTATATTGCACTGAATATTTTTCTTTCCCAATGAGATTTACTGGTGGATGTATGCAAATGGTATAACTAACTTGTAAGCTTACAATTGAAAATTTTACGGTACATATTTCAGAAACTTCAGTTCTGTTCTGCAGGTTTTTTGATATAAAGAAGATGAGAAAAAAGCATGAATATTATCAATTGTAAAGGTACAGTATTTTTGTAGGTGGGGAATGTTTGGCAGTAGATCATGAATCTATTGAAGACTAAGAGGAAAGGTGGTATATTAGGCTTGTAACTTACTAGAGATTTTTGGGTTCTGCAGCTTGGGTCCTACTCCTAAGCTGTGTGGCTCCTCTGATCCAGGCTCATTAATAGCAAAACTGTATGGTAGAGCTGTGCCTTAAACCTGTGAAACAAGAGGCCAGGAAGAGGAGTGGAATCAACGGCTTGCGCTGGTGAAGATGGTCCAGAGAGGAGGATCTAGAGGAGGTGAATGGGTCCTGCGTTGCGTTGGAACTGGGCCTGTACAATGGAGTGAAACTAGCACCTGGCCTTGATGAATTTCTAGATTGTCCCCGCTGACACTCTAAACATTGACCCAGTGGGCCGTGAAAGCCTTGTATTGTCCGTGTCCATAAATGCTGCTCCACATGTCGACAGTGGTGTGCACCTTTCCCCAGACTGACATAATAATGACAACTATGTGCTAGTGCTACGTGCAGATGTGGCCTGCCTACCAAGATCACGCAGAAGAGTTAGAGGACAGTCTTGCTCACTTTCCCTGCCAATGCCACTGTCAAGTCATTCCTACATTTGTCATTTGTTCCTTCATGGCCATGGCTAAGTTTCTGCTTGGGAATCATGCACATTGCCATGGATTTATCATTTAGCAATATACAAAAAATTCTCAAATGGTAAGATGATCGTGTACACTTGCTGCTGCCAACATCAATGGAAACTCTGCCACTATCGACACCAGTGCCATCACTCCCACACTGAGTGGTTCCTTTAGGTTTTCCTCACTTAGCTTTTTTAAATGTGCATGAACCAGTTGGTATTACTATCACTACTGCCACCACCCTCTTCATCTGATCTCACTTTGTCACCCTGACCTGATTTCCAGGTCTTATCTACAGGATAACCATCATCGGCAATGTCATCTTCTTTCTCGCTTTTTTCTAACATATCATCATAAACATGCATGCCCTTATAATTTCCACTTCCAGATGTGCCACTAGCTCCCCTACCAAAACAATTACTCGTAGTAGTACATTGTCACGGAGCAAAGGTATACGTCTTCCTCCGGATGGTCTTTTGAATCAACAGGGACGCAAGAGGTCGGGAGACAACAGCAATTTATTGTAATCCACAAAGTTAGTAGCCGGCGGCGGTCACATCAACCGTAATAACAATAAGTCCACAGAAGTCACAATCCAATGATAGCTTTGGTTCCTTGGTCCTGTAACTAAATTCTGGCTCTCTGCAGAGCTGTGCACAGGCCGGCTAACACATACTAACTGCTAGCTATATACTATATACTAAACTGTTACACCTATACCTGGGGGTGGGAAGGGCTGAGCCACAGATCCTTCCCCCCTCACCTATGCCAAGGAGAGCAGACTCCCTGTCTACTATGGACAATGCACCATCCAACATCTTCTTGGAGACACTGATCAGATTATCTCCACCCATTGTCCTCACTAGTTAGAGGTATTTGCATACAATGTGCTAACACACTAGACCCCAATCAGCCAACTACACACTGATGTATATAACAGGTTAGAGAATACATTCCACATGAAATATATATTACACATTGCCTATAGTATAGACTCTAACCATCCCGTGACATACATACCTCCACCACCACCAACAGTCAACATGTCTTCTCCCTTTGCTTCCACACAACGCTGACTGTTCTCATTCAAGTCATCAAAAAGAGGAAGAAGTAGGACTAGGAGAAGTAGATTACTCTGCAGGTGCCGCATTACTACCAGCGATCTATGTCAATGAAGAATGTGAAGGAGAGTGGTTTACAGTTCAGAAAGACCCTATGGTAAACTACTTGTTATGCAGGTGATGCAACACACAGAAGCTTGACTCAAGATCACGTTACTCCTGGACACAATATGTGACTGAGATAAGTAAGCAATATATTCAAAAACTTCAGCAACATTCTGAGGAAGTACAGCAATCCTGTGGCTACTGGCAGGGCCACCAAAACTAAAAGCAGTGCTGCTGTTGCGACCCACATTCTTATTGATAGTAATGGTAGTGTTTCCTCCTCCCCCCCTTTTGTCTTTCACTTTCCCTGTTTTTAATGCACACCATGATTAATTATTAAGAAAAAAACCACAGAAATAATGGAGATTCTTTTCTTACTTTAACGAAGGATGCATTACTATTAGTACATCGACCATCACTACTACTTTACTGCTGTGCGTGATGTATATCTAGAATTATATATGCACATGCAGTGAACTTGTGCATACAGAGAAACGCTTAAAATATTGTTCAGATTTATAACAATGCTCTTCCTCCTTCACATTGTGTACAGATCAGACATCACAACAGACCAGAGCAGAAAAAGACATTAAATTGGGTAAATACACAAAAAAACCTGATTTTTTTTCATTAGCAAAAGATGCATTACTAGTAGTACTATGGCCACCACTACAACTTTACTATTGTGTGTGACATATGACCAGAATTACATATGCACAGAGAGTGCACTTGCACATGCCGAGAAAGGATTAAAATATTCTGTTCAGATTTACAATGCTAGAAAGAATGTGTTATAAGTATAGCGAAGAGATGGAATTGTTCTCTCCCAAGTACTGTCAGACCAGATAGATTATTGTTGGACAATGAAAGAGTTAACTGTTTGTTCTGCCAACTCACTCACTGAACCTGTTCTGTCTATCTATGCCTGTCTGTTTGGGTTGAGCCGATCTTGAGATTTCAGGATCGTTTTTAAAATCCGATTTTCGATGATTTTGCAGCCGATCCGGATTGTGAAATTTGCTTGATCGCCGATCGGGATCCGATCTTTCCCAATAGCTCAACCCTAGTTACTTTATGTTTATGGAGTAGGGTTGAGCCGATCTTGAGAGTTCAGAATCGTTTTTAAAATCAGATTTTCGATCATTTTCCAGTCGATCCCAATCACGATCGTGAAATTTGCTCAATCGCCGATCGGGATCCAATCTTTCCCGATCCCGATCGCTCAACCCTACTGTCTATTCAATTCTACTTTAGCACTGTATTACTAATATTCCAATATATATATATATATATATATATATATATATATATATATATATATACAGTCCTATGAAAAAGTTTGGGCACCCCTATTAATCTTAATCATTTTTTGTTCTAAATATTTTGGTGTTTGCAACAGCCATTTCAGTTTGATATATCTAATAACTGATGGACACAGTAATATTTCAGGATTGAAATGAGGTTTATTGTACTAACAGAAAATGTGCAATATGCATTAAACCAAAATTTGACCGGTGCAAAAATTTTGGTACCCTTATGATTTTATTGATTTGAATACTCGTAACTACTTTTTACTGACTTACTGAAGCACAAAATTGGTTTTGTAACCTTACTGAGCTTTGAACTTCATAGTCAGGTGTATCCAATCATGAGAAAAGGTATTTAAGGTGGCCAATTGCAAGTTGTTCTCCTATTTGAATCTCCTCTGAAGAGTGGCATCATGGGCTACGCAAAACAACTCTCAAATGATCTGAAAACAAAGATTGTTCAACATAGTTGTTCAGGGGAAGGATACAAAAAGTTGTCTCAGAGATTTAAACTGTCAGTTTCCACTGTGAGGAACATAGTAAGGAAATGGAAGACCACAGGGACAGTTCTTGTTAAGCCCAGAAGTGGCAGGCCAAGAAAAATATCAGAAAGGCAGAGAAGAAGAATGGTGAGAACAGTCAAGGACAATCCACAGACACCTCCAAAGAGCTGCAGCATCATCTTGCTGCAGATGGTGTCACTGTGCATCGGTCAACAATACAGTGCACTTTGCACAAGGAGAAGCTGTATGGGAGAGTGATGAGAAAGAAGCCGTTTCTGCAAGCACACCACAAACAGAGTCGCCTGAGGTATGCAAAAGCACATTTGGACAAGCCAGCTTCATTTTGGAAGAAGGTCCTGTGGACTGATGAAACAAAGATTGAGTTGTTTGGTCATACAAAAAGGCATTGTGCATGGCGTCCAAAAAAAACAGCATTCCAAGAAAAACACTTGCTACCCACTGTAAAATTTGGTGGAGGTTCCATCATGCTTTGGGGCTGTGTGGCCAATGCCGGCACCGGGAATCTTGTTAAAGTTGAGGGTCGCATGGATTCCACTCAGTATCAGCAGATTCTTGAGAATAATGTTCAAGAATCAGTGACGAAGTTGAAGTTACGCCGGGGATGGATATTTCAGCAAGACAATGATCCAAAACACCGCTCCAAATCCTCAGGCATTCATGCAGAGGAACAATTACAATGTTCTGGAATGGCCATCCCAGTCCCCAGACCTGAATATCATTGAACATCTGTGGGATGATTTGAAGCGGGCTGTCCATGCTCGGCGACCATCTAACTTAACTGAACTTGAATTGTTTTGTAGAAAGAAATGGTCCAAAATACCTTTATCCAGGATCCAGGAACTGATTAAAAGCTACAGGAAGTGACTAGAGGCTGTTATTTTTGCAAAAGGAGGATGTACTAAATATTAATGTCACTTTTCTGTTGAGGTGCCCATACTTTTGCACCGGTCAAATTTTGGTTTAATGCAAATTGCACATTTTCTGTTAGTACAATAAACCTCATTTCAATCCTGAAATATTACTGTGTCCATCAGTTATTAGATATATCAATCTGAAATGGCTGCTGCAAATACCAAAATATTTAGAACTAAAAATGATTAGGATTAATAGGGGTGCCCAAACTTTTTCATAAGACTGTATATACAGTGGGGCAAAAAAGTATTTAGTCAGTCACCAATAGTGCAAGTTCCACCACTTAAAAAGATGAGAGGCGTCTGTAATTTACATCATAGGTAGACCTCAACTATGAGAGACAAAATGAGAAAACAAATCCAGAAAATCACATTGTCTGATTTTGTAAGAATTTATTTGCAAATTATGGTGGAAAATAAGTATTTGGTCACCTACAAACAATCAAGATTTCTGGCTCTCACAGACCTGTAACTTCTTCTTTAAGAGTCTCCTCTTTCCTCCACTCATTACCTGTAGTAATGGCACCTGTTTAAACTTGTTATCAGTATAAAAAGACACCTGTGCACACCCTCAAACAGTCAGACTCCAAACTCCACTATGGTGAAGACCAAAGAGCTGTCAAAGGACACCAGAAACAAAATTGTAGCCCTGCACCAGGCTGGGAAGACTGAATCTGCAATAGGCAACCAGCTTGGATTGAAGAAATCAACTGTGGGAGCAATAATTAGAAAATGGAAGACATACAAGACCACCAATAATCTCCCTCGATCTGGGGCTCCACACAAAATCTCACCCCGTGGGGTCAAAATGATCACAAGAACAGTGAGCAAAAATCCCAGAACAACGCGGGGGGGACCTAGTGAATGAACTGCAGAGAGCTGGGACCAATGTAACAAAGCCTACCATCAGTAACACACTACGCCGCCAGGGACTCAGATCCTGCAGTGCCAGACGTGTCCCACTGCTTAAGCCAGTACATGTCCGGGCCCGTCTGAAGTTTGCTAGAGAGCATTTGGATGATCCAGAAGAGTATTGGGAGAATGTCCTATGGTCTGATGAAACCAAACTGGAACTGTTTGGTAGAAACACAACTTTTCGTGTTTGGAGGAAAAAGAATACTGAGTTGCATCCATCAATCACCATACCTACTGTAAAGCATGGGGGTGGAAACATCATGCTTTGGGGCTGTTTCTCTGCAAAGGGGCCAGGACGACTGATCCGGGTACATGAAAGAATGAATGGGGCCATGTATCGTGAGATTTTGAGTGCAAACCTCCTTCCATCAGCAAGGGCATTGAAGATGAAACGTTGCTGGGTCTTTCAACATGACAATGATCCAAAGCACACCGCCAGGGCAACGAAGGAGTGGCTTTGTAAGAAGCATTTCAAGGTCCTGGAGTGGCCTAGCCAGTCTCCAGATCTCAACCCTATAGAAAACCTTTGGAGGGAGTTGAAAGTCCGTGTTGCCAAGCGACAGCCCCAAAACATCACTGCTCTAGAGGAGATCTGCATGGAGGAATGGGCCAACATACCAACAACAGTGTGTGCCAACCTTGTGAAGACTTACAGAAAACGTTTGACCTCTGTCATTGCCAACAAACAATATAGAACAAAGTATTGAGATGAAATTTTGTAGGTGACCAAATACTTATTTTCCACCATAATTTGCAAATAAATTCTTACAAAATCAGACAATGTGATTTTCTGGATTTGTTTTCTCATTTTGTCTCTCATAGTTGAGGTCTACCTATGATGTAAATTACAGACGCCTCTCATCTTTTTAAATGGTGGAACTTGCACTATTGGTGACTGACTAAATACTTTTTTGCCCCACTATATATATATATATATATATATATATATATATATATATATATATATTGCTTAAATCTCTCTAAATATTCCTATAACTATTGCTCAGTTTTCAATTCTGACTTGTGCTGCCTATAGCCTAGCTAATAGGATAGCATTGGGAATTAGATATATTGAGATAGATGTTTGTAAATCTCCACCACTACAGAAAATCAAGGCTGGGATCACAAGCACAAGCTTATTTAACTTATATAGTCCACCTACCACAAGCTTATATAGTCCACCTACCACAAGCTTATATAGTCCACCTACCACTGTCTATTGACTAAGAGACTATCAGATGTTGTTATCACGTGATATATAAGTCACTGCACTCGAGATTGTCTGCTCTGTATTTTCTGGGTCAACACATGTCGGCAACCATTTTCTTGTACCATGGCAAGTTTTTTTATTCGTTTTGATCTCCATTTGCTTGGATTCATTAAGAAGCAAATAATTTGGAATATTCTGAACAAATTTGGCTTGAACATCTCTAGTAAATACATTGTGTAAATTATATTATTGATGAGAATTGTAGCTGACATGCAACTATTTGTTCCTTATATTCATGAGCCCATCCCACTGTTCATAAATACAACTTATACGACTTATAACTCCATAACCAAATGGAAGATCATTTTTTGTGGTTTGGTATAATAGCTCAGTGGATCTTTTATCATAATATCCTTCCTTTAAATCTTTGCTCTACGTACAAGTGTCTTTTAATGCTCAAATATTTCACGTTTCGGCCATCAGAACGCTGCTCTCAGCTATTTTGTGGAATTGACTGAGTTATGAAATTTTTTAGCAGTCAAGAAGTGATTTAGGAAACATTGAGACCTGATAAATTTTAATTATTGAGTAAACACAGTATATATTTATGAAAGTGTAGTTGGAAGGTTGCTCTGAACCAATTACCCTGATGGACCCAAAGTACTCTAGTCCAAGACTATCCTTGGAGATAGCTACGGTGGTTGAAATATTATTTTTATATTGTCAGCCTGCATTCAAAGACTTGTTCAGACACATGAACTATATTTAGCCTCTTCCTCACACATGGTCCTCAATACTGACTCGCTTGCCCAGAAATAACTTCATGATGGTTCAAAGTTGCCTTCCTCTATGTGTAATTGAGAACCTGAAGACTATGAACAGAGATGTATATCTAGCATATTTTTTTTTATTAAGAATGTACCTGCACCAAGGTTTAAGAGGGGTACAGTGTCTCCTTATGGAGTCTGCTTTTGAAGGACACTTTTGCAGGTGTATAGAGACTTAAACACCATAGGAATCCTGAGGAAGGATATGCAGATCAGTTTTCTTTGATGAAAAAAGAAACACTACAGATACTTTTGGAACGGTAACTCCCTATAAGTAAGTGCCCAACTCTCAAGAACTCTTGTGACTTGACTTGTCTAAATCCGTTCCAAAAGGAAGAGATTCCAAGAAACATGTTGGTGAAGAACAGAAAACTTAAATCCTGTAAATTTGGAGCCAAAAACGTTAATCTCATGTAAAAGCAACTAAAATAAGCAATAAGCAAAGTATGACTGCTTTAATAACCCAATTGATCTCTACAGGATACTGAACAAACTTGGTGAAGACACAGCGCAACCACAAGCAGGAGGATCATTGGAGATGTTCTTCTAGAAAGAAAAAATACATGTTTTTAAACTGAAAAAAATAAGAGAAAATATTATTTTTGCATTACATATCTGGTTTAAGGCTATTGAGTAATAGCTAGCCTTTATGACAATAATTATTGGGGATTTGTTTTTGGGAGATTATTTTCTGAGTATTTTTAAAATGATTTTTGTTTATATTTTTCAATATTATTTTCATAGTCAATAGAGATGAGCGAGTAAACACCAAGAAATTAAGCGCATCAAATATTCACTGTGCTTAACCCCTTGGTGTTTGGCCGCTTACACGCATTCCTATAGGAGTGAGGTATTCGATCGAATACTACTCGCTCATCTCTAGTAGTCAATCCTTCAAAAAGAGAGTTGTGAGCTTTACTATGTTATTCATATATTGATCTTCCTCATATTTTTGTACTGTAACTAAGAGGGCATTAACACAATGTAATGCGGCGCTGATTCTGGCATGATAACTAGGGAAGAATCAGCGCTGCAAAACAGAATCCCATTGACTTCAATGGGTTCCGTTTAACGCGCGTAACACATTGAAATCAATGGGACTCTTTTTATCAGCGCTGATTCTTACGCGAGTTACCGTGCCAGAATCAGTGCCGCATTACATCGTGTGAATGTCCCCTAAGACTGGGAAAGCCAGGCTCAGCCCTGTTGCAATGACTACTGTTACTGTAACGGCTGTGCTGAGTGTATCTGGACCTGGAAACATCATCCTATTATCAGTATTCCAATGAAGAAGTGAGCAGCCTACTGGCTACTGGGAACAATACTGAGAGCTAGGTATGAAATAATTGGCTACAGTATATTAATATGACCATGTAAAATGTTTATGATGTAAAATATATTGTGCACAGAATTCTATGGTTAACTAAAAAATCCTGACGACAAACAATCCCCGCTATTGTCAGGTTTAGTAGAAGGTAACTTTACGATCCCCAACACATTGTTGTTCTGCAGCCACATTCTCTTATATGTCAGACAGCAAGCTATAGAAGAATCGTTCCATCAGCGGCGGCGGGGGAGGGGGGGGGGAGAAGACTGACAAAACATTGCCCTGAATGGTCATAGAAGGTAAGAGGAAAAGCCTGAGTGTCGATGTGAACTATCTCACACCACAGGAGGGAGATGGAAAGTATGCATTGTGTGCCACAATAAAGTACATAGGTAAGGGAAATATCTCTAGCATGTGTCAGCTTAAGAATCCTTACTGGACTCTAATTGAAAATCTACAGAGCCATTCTGAAAATAAAGAAGTCAAAGTGAAAAAAAAATCAAGAATACAAAAGAAAAATGAATGAATCATTCAAAGGTCCAGGTACTATGACCTATGCTAAAATAACATGTTTGAATGTCAAACTGAACTTTGATGTGAAGCTTAGAAATTATTATTGGCCTGTGGGTTTATCTATTGAACAAAGCCTCATATTATTGATTCTTACAGCATATAAAGTACAAATTATTCAGAGGTGCACATGGAGGAGGGGGTCTTAGCGCTCCGAAGGTAAGCTCTCTACGTGCAACGACAGCTGCCAGTCTCTTTTACAAAACGCTCTCTCCATCTACCTTGCACACATTTGCTTGCAATGTTATCATATGTGTAGGATACGTTAGTTGATGTTGGTACTTAAAGGGATCCTATCATTAGAATCCCTTTTTTTTCTAACACGTAAGAATTGCCTTAAGAATGGCTATTCTTCTCCTACCTTTAGATGTCTTCTCTGCACCGCTGTTCAGTAGATATTCTGTTTTCCGTCTGTATGCAAATTAGTTTTCTTGCAGCACTGGGGCAGGCCCCAGCACTCAAACAGCACTGGGGGCGTCCTCAATGCTGTGAGAGAACTCTCAAGCGCTTCCTTCATCTTCTTCAGGAACTGGCCTCTACGCGTTGTCTTCTGGCCTGGCTTTCAATCTTGTAAGCCAGGCCAGAAGATGACGCGTAGAGGCTGCTTCCTAAAGAAGATGGAGGCGGCGCTGGAGACTTCTCTCGCAGCACTGGGGACGCTTCCAGTGCTGTTTGAGTGCTGGGGCCCGCCCCCAGTGCTGCGAGAGAACTAATTTGCATAAAGATGGAAAACGGAATATCTACCGAACGACGGCGCAGAGAAGACATCTAATGGTAGGAGAAGAATAGCCTTTCTTAAGGCTATTCCTATGTGTTAGTTAGAAAAAAGGGGATTCTACCGATAGGATGCCTTTAAATGACAATTTAATCATTGCACTTCCAATATCTGGTCTTTTCGAGCCATCTAGAAGAACAAGCAATGGCAGGAAACTGGAAACTGGGTAGTTAAAGCTCTGCATTGATTGTATTAGCAGGTACTTATTCCTGTGTGGATAAAGTGTTGTAGTCATTTACAACACAGATTTCTTTTCTGCTGTTCTGGGCTGTGCAGAAGTGAAGGGGATGAACCAGATGCCCTTTTAATTAAGTTCTTGACAGAAGGCTAATTGCTGGAAAACCCCATTTAGCTGAAATTTAGAATCTAATTCATTTTGCGTTGCAAAATCTGAACTTTTCAAGGATATACAGTCAATGAGTAAAATGTCTGAAATGTCATTCCCAACGAGAAAATATTAACACAGCAAAAATAAAATAAAATCATGACGCATTTCTAACTCTCACAAATATCTTTAAACTCTGTTTATAAAGCTACATTGCTATGAACCTAATACTAGTATGATGTTAACAAAAATATGAACCATATAGTAAATTTATATATAGTTATGTTTTGTAGAGATGAACGAACACTAAAATGTCCGAGGTTCGAAATCCGATTCGAACAGCCGCACACTGTTCGACTGTTCGAACGGATTTTGAACCCCATTATAGTCTATGGGGGGAAATGCTCGTTTCAGGGGTATGCAAAATTCGATAAAATTATACTTACCAAGTCCACGAGTGACGGTCGGGCTGGATTCTCCTTGAAGTCTTCTCCCGGTGCAGCGTCCCCGCGGCGTCTTCCGGCTGGAATTCACTCTGCCTAGGCATCGGGGCCTAGGCAGAGCCGACTGCGCATGCGCCGCGGCTCTGCCCGGCCCGACGCCTGAGCAGAGCCGATTGCGCATGCGAGGGCATGCCCGTGCATGCGCAGTCGGCTCTGCCTAGGCCGGATGCCTAGGCAGAGTGAATTCCAGCTGGAAGATGCTGCAGGGATGCTGCACGGAGAAGACTTCTAAAGGTAAGAGAAGAATGTATAGCATTCTGCCAATCAACACTGGTTCTGCATCGAACCTTAAACTTCGAACAGCTAGTAGTGTTCGATCGAGTACAAGTATTTCGAATACCGTAGTATTCGATCGAACACTACTCGCTCATCTCTAATGTTTTGTTCATGTTTAACCACCTATTATAGGATAAAGGATGGCACAGACCTCATACAGACAGACGTATTTTATTTGTGTTATATTTGCAATAGTTGGTAGTGAGGGTTGAGCGATCAGGATCGGATTCCGATCGGTGATCGAGTAAATTTCATGATCACGATCGGAATTCCAATACCGATCTTTTCCGGCGGGATTGAGGTCGGAGGTTATCTCAAGATCGTCTCAACCCCACTCATGTATATATCCTTAATAGGGTTGAGTGATTGGGATCGGGAAAGATCGGTTCCCGATCGGCGATCGAGCAAATTTCACAATCTTGATCACGATCGGCTGGCAAATGATCGAAATTGGATTTTAAAAACGATTCTGAAATCTCAAGATCGGCTCAGCCCTATTGGTAGTGTTGCCATATAAACTTATAATCTGAATATTCTGTTTCTTCAGTGATTGCTTTTATTGATGATACAATGTGACTTATTTTTAGCGATGTTTTTAAGAGATGCCAGCAACTTATTTCAAAGAAATAGATTTTCAGCTATTTTGCGGTCATAGTGACTTACAAATAGATGATGGCATTCACAAGAATTCTGAACTTCATATTTCAGCCGAGTGTTTTGTAATAGAGTTGAAGACTTAAAAGTAACTTCAAACATTGTATGACTTGCAGAAAAAAATAGAACCCATTCAAAATAATAATAGGAAATCAGAATAAAATTATAATGATGAAGGGAAACAGTGACATCACTATTTAGAGGAATCAACTATAGGTGTTTGAAAGCTCTCACTGATTCAGGTCTGATACATTTTGATAACACTAATATATCCACTCTACCTGTGGACAGCTTTGTCCTTTTAGGTGTTGCAATGCCGCCGGCAGCACTGAACACCCTCTCGGCTATGACACTTGAGGCCGGATGAGATAAAACTCCCATGCCAAACTGGGCCAGCTCCTTCCACTGCTCTAAGCCCTCGTTCACGTCTACATTTGGAATCCTTCCGACCCCCCGAACGGAATACCAAACACAATTGCAAGTGGTGGCACAGTAAAAGCAGACAGACCTCATAGAGTATAATGGGGTCTGTGTGCTTGCCACTAGATCTCCATGGGGCTCTTGCGCAGCACCGCACCTCTCATGAGGCGACCTGAAGCGACCGCGGCGCTGTACCAGGGCCCCGGGGCGGAGGGGGGGGGGGGGCGTTGGGGTGGCATTTTTGCTAACCTAAGCCAGTCCAGGACAAGCTGTCCTGGACTGGCTTAGCGTCACCATCTCGGCAGCCCGGCACGGGACGCAAGCGGTGGATTGGGGAGGCCCTGTGGACGCAGTGCTGCTGCAGCGGCCTCCCCTCATGCTTAGCAGAGAGCAGGTCCTCTCCCTGCTGCTCTCTGCCTGCTAACGCCACCTGTCCGCCCCGCCCCCTCCACTCAGCTCCGCCCCTACGCGCTGCTCCGCCCCTTCGCTCCGCTCCGCCCCCCTCCATTCCGCCCCCTCCTCCTGGGGGGGGGGCTTTCTGTTGTCCGCCTCAGGCGGCAAAAAAGCTAGGTTCACCCCTGATCTTGCGGACAGGAAAGTAGTTCACAATCTATTTTCCTGTCTGCATTATAGTCTAAGGGGTCTGTGTGCTTTTACAGCACAGTGCTTGCAATTGAATTTGGTATTCCGTTCAGGGGGTCCCAATGCAGACTCGCCGAACGGAATACCGAATGCAGATGTGAACAGGGCATAACCTATTGGCTCAGAATTCCATGGGGTCACATTTATCTTCTAGGACTATAGGTGGACTCTAGGTACGACTGTTGGTATGACCGCTGGTGCAGTCGATGGGTGTCAGTTGCCTGTTGTGGCTATGGTTGGTACTGTAAGCTTAAAAACTTCTGGTTCGTCATCTTCCATATACTGTATTGTCTGCAGCTGTTTTTTCTTCTCTTGACACTTGTGGTACTGGCAGAGAAGCTGGAGCATTGGATGAGTATCTTAAAGATGAAATAGCACTATTGGAAGTAATGTCAGACAATATTAGATTATTGGCAATGAAACTGTGTAAGCAGCGTCAGCAGCGCAGATTCGCAGTCACTTTCTATAAACCTGTTCTATCTACAGTATGTCTATTGAATTCTAGCACTAATTGTCCTCTGTAATAATTGCTTGATTTTCTAACTTCTCTTAGGCTGAGGCCCCACATTGTGGAAATGCAGCTTTTTTGGTGCAGTTTTTTGAGCCAAAGCCAAGAGTGGATACAAAAGGAATGGGAAATATGTAGTAAGCACTTATACTTCTCTCTGCTTAATCCACTCCTGGCTTTGGCTCAAAAAACGCAACAAAATCTGCAACACAAAAAGCTGTGTTTCTGCAATGTGGGGCTTCAGCCTTAGACTTCCTATTGCTGGAATTTCTAATTTTTCTGAACTGTGCTGCCTATAGCCTATGATGCAGTGATACAGATCTATTTGCATGTACACCATTACAGCTAATGAAAGCATTTATACAAATTATGACATCAGCACCTACCAATGTCTATAGGCGGAGACACTGTCAGATGTTGCTACCACATTACAGACTTATGGACTTATATCTGCTCTATATTTCCTTTGTTCAGTTTCATTGAAAACCAAACAATTTGGAAAATTCACGACAACCCAACTCATTATGAACTGATTCACCCATCTCTATTTGGTACATTTTTGGTGCATTTAAGTCACAAGCTCTTTCTTGGAACCTTGCATGTTGAAAAACTTTAGCCCAAACTAGATGTGCCAAAGATACGCCTCATAGTGCCAAAGATGTGCCACATTGAGATGATACTGGATCAATATTTAAAATAATAAGTCTATCACTTCAAGTGTTAATGTCTCATTAGTCTTAACCCCTTCTCAACATCTTTAGCCATAGCATAGTCACCTGGTGTCTGCTCTTTCATACAGCAAACACCATGCGCTAATGACCACAGTCAGTGCCCACACTGAACGTGGGCATTATCCCTTCTGCCGCCTCGGTCACAGCTGACCAAGGCGCCATTTTCCCATTGGCACATGGGTGCCGCCATTTTGCCGGTGATCACCGGCATCAGGAGCAAGCTCCAGGGCTGATGTAACATTGGCATGACAGCTGGGAGCCTTGTGAAGGCTCCCCCGGTCTGTCTGCAATGACTTCCTATTCTATTTAGCCTGCAAAAGAAATGACTATTTTTTGCAATTTTTTTTCACTGTTTTGCCTCTGATAAAAATTCCCCAAAATGGTATAAATGAAAAGTACACATGGCCCCACAAAAAAGACGCCCTATACATCCTCGTACATGGAAGTATAAAAAAGTTACAGGTGTCAAAATATGGAGACTTTTAGAAAAAAAACATTTGGAACAATTTTGGATTTTTGTTAAGGGGTTCAAATGCAAAAAAAACAAAACAAAAACATAAATTTGGTATCCCCAGAATTGTACCGAAACATAGAATACATATGACATGTCATTTTAGCTGCGCAGTGAACGCTGTAGAAACGAAGCCCATAAGAAAATCGCACAAATGCATTTATTCTTCAAATTCACCCCATTCTGAATTTTTTTCCAGCTTCCCAGTACATTGTACAGAATAATTAATGGCAGCATCATGAAAAAAAAATTGGCCCACAAACATTAAGACCTCATATGGCTCAGAGCGGAGAAGTAATAACGTTATGGGGTTTGGAGGGGGGTGTATGTTTTGTGTATAGTTTAATCCTGTAGTCTTAATCTTTTCTATCCGACCCTAATTTTTGCAAACATATTTTTAGTAGAATGCAAAGAATTGAACGATAGATGGATACAACTATGCAGAGTTTAGAAAACAGAATAGGAAACACTACCTATGAACTGCAGATTGGGTGCAATAAGATACATGTTCTAGGATTATATGCAGAGTTGGATCCTTTTTCTGCAAAAAAAAAAAAAAAATGGTTACAAACTGGAACCTTGTCAACGAACTAACGTAAGTGCATTAATAAAAATTTTACCTGAGTGGTTGAAAGCTATGCAGTACAAGTGTAACATCGGGAAGCAATATTACCTTTGTCAGTGAGACTATGGACATGTAGTCATGTCATTTCGTTCCATTCTTATGCCTGTCCGCTCCCTTCTGCTAAAACCTTTAAACAATAGTCGTCACTTTTAATGAATGAAAATGTTCATGTTTTAAACCAGAGTAAGATAACTATGACCTGTGTGAATATGGATCACGATGACCTCCACGATGACAGATTACAAAATCTACTTAGAGAGCCCCATTATCCTCTTTTCCTCCAATACCTGAAACTGCTAAAGATACTGAAAATCGTGGTTTCGATACAGCTATCAGGTAAGTAAGCAAGTAAGGTAAGGGAGTGACACTATCTCTTGATTCTGTTACCACCTCGACCTAACTACCCCCCCCCCCCTCCCCCCACAAAATAGATAAATTAACAAGTTCTGATGATGGCTTTATCTTGACTTCCAGATTTTTATTACATTAGGTTCATGATGTACGTTTTCGTAATGTGGGACCTTAGACTTAAACTACATACACATGTCATTCCTTTCAGCAAAGTCATACCTTTATATAGTTAATCTAATACTCGACTTTCAAGAAAATGTTGCTTGGACTGTGTCAGCCTAACTGGTTTGATGCAGGGCTATAATTTTGGTATAAATGGCAGCTAGGGTCGAGCGATCGGGATTGGAAAAGATCGGAATTCTGATCGCGATTGTGAAATTTACTCAATCTTTTCCGGCAGGATCGAGGTTGGAGGTTATCTCAAGATCGGTTCAATCCTATTCATGCATATATCATTAATAGGGTTGAGTGATGGGATCAGGAAAGATCGGCTCCTGATCAGCGATTGAGCAAATTTCACGATCGCGATCGGCTGGAAAATGATCGGATATTAGATTTTAGAATTGATCCTGAAATCTCAAGATTGGCTCAACCCCAATGGCAGCTGGCAGGTAGAGAGACATTTATCTGTGGTACTGACGGAAGAGGCAAGAACGTGTTCAAGGTACAGGCTGAGGTCAGGGCAAGCAGAACTTGTATAAGCTGGTTATATTGGCTGGTGATTCCAACAGCACAGAATCTGTATGGTATTAAATGGGCAGAGAGGAACAATGAAGACGAAAGCCTTCGCATAGATGACATGCTGAAGTCAAACACAGGTAAGTCAGAAGCACAAACGTAAAGACACTTTACCAAGACGTTAGTAGACTAGAAACCTTTGCTAAGGCATCTCCCTGTGAATGAATGCTGAGCTGTGATCTCCATCATTATAACTGTGTGACAGGAACTGTTTGCTCATCTCTAGTTAGTGATAGATGTTTCAGTTTACCCCCGTATGGAGAATATGTGCAGAACAGTTCATCATACAGATATTCACAAACTGATTTTCAACTTCTGTACAATTGATATAGTAAGAGTAAGGCTGGGATCACATGGGGATTTTTTAGCCAGATTTTGACTCCGGTCAAAAAAACCGCCTCCCATTGACTTCAATCGACGTATTTTTTCAGCTAGCGGTTTTGTGCCGCTCGCGGAAAAAAGAAGCGACCTGCCCTTTCTTGCCGTGGATACCACGGTGGAATTAGCTGCAGCGTCTGACACACCTCCCGACTATGCCCATTCATTTGGGCCTAATCCGGAGTGGAATGCCATGACTGTACCACATGCAGTGCACCGGCATCCAGTCACGGCTAGCCAATTTTTGGACCAGGTTCAGAGGCAGCCTCCACATCAAAACCCGGTCCAAAAACCCCCATGTGAGGGGCCACATGGTGGCTCAGTGGTTAGCACTGCAGCCTTGCAGCACTGGAGTCCTGGTGTTCAAATCCCGCCAAGGGCAAAAAACCATCTGCAAGGAGTTTGTTTGTTCTCCCCGTGTTTGCATGGATTTCCATCCCATATTCCAAAGACATACTGATAGGGAAAAATGTACATTGTGAGCTCTATGTGGGGCTCACAATCCACATTAAAAGAAAAAAAAAATCCCCATGTGAACCCGGCCTTAGAGTCACATAACCTAGCACAGGAGAAGGATTCAGGAAAAAAGGATAACTAAATAAGATAATAATTAAACTAGATATTTATTTATGGTGGTGGAATAACTACATAATGAATACAAAACAAAAGCGGAGTGATTCTTTAAGATGCACGTTTTGGTTGTGTGCCAATGTGTGTGAGTTTGAGTTATTTATAACCAGGTAAGTCATTTAATATTGGAATGTTACAGTAACTTGCCATAGTCACAATTACTGCATGAAAGATTTATGTCCTGTATGAAAGAACTGAACCTGATTCTTCCCAACAGCACTGAGATTTCTCTGTTATTTCACCTGTATGAGAGCTTTAACTATATACTGTCTATCTATCCATCTATCTGGTTCTAGAGTGTTTAAAACACTTAAAGAGATCTTATCATTCAAACACATTTTTTTAAGACTAACACGTTGGAATAGCCTAAAGAAAGGCTAATCTCCTACCTTTCGTTGTCTTCTCCGAGCCGCTGTCTCATCGAGGGATGCCCTCCTCGATGACACAGCAATATGGTTTGACCCACTGCACCATGAGTGGCCATGGATGGGAGACCTATGTGAAATCCTACGGTGTTTGAGGAGTCCACTAAGAGGGTCAGCTGTGACGACGCACTAGTGAGCGTAACAATCCCACTCTTGTGTGTGATGTGAGAATCCCTCATTGCCATCAGGGATAATGCAGATCACACTGAGGAATCAGGGATAGCAGTAGAACCATCACAGCAGGAGAGTAGTTCCACACACCTGTCCGCTTCACAGGGTTTAATGACGGAGGAGGAGGAGGAGGAGGAGGATGAAGGCGTGGCAATATTATTGTGACACAGGAGGCTACCGGGGAAGTTCAAAGCGTCCCATTCTTGCAGCGCAGATGGGGCGAAAGGGAGGAGGAGGTAGAGAAGGAAACGGAGAGTGACCTTTCTGGTGGGGGCAGCGAAGTCATGCCAAGTAACATTCTGGCACACATGGCTGACTTCATGTTGGGGTGCTTTTCAAGTGACAAGCGCGTAGTCAAAATAATGGAGAGCAACCAATACTGGATATTTGCAATCCTTGACCCCTGGTATAAAAATAACATCTCGTCTTTTATTCCGGTAGAGGGGAGGGTCAATCGCATTAATGACTGCCACAAGCAATTGGTGCAGAACATGATGGAGATGTTTCCATCAAGTGTCGTTGGCAGCAGAAAGGACAGTTCCTCTATGAGGCGGACAAGTGCCATGCGGTCCACACCCACAAGGGGCACACTGTCTAAGCTCTGGGACACGTTAATGGCACCCCCTCACCAAACTCCCGCCACTGAGGGGTCTAGTGTCACCAGGTGGGAAAAGTATAGGCGCATGTTGCGGGAATACCTGTCTGCCCACAGCCCTGTCCTCTCCGATCCCTCTGCTCCCTACACGTATTAGGTGTCGAAGTTGGACCTGTGGCTTGAACTTGCCCTATACGCCTTGGAGGTGATGTCCTGTGCTGCCGCCAGCATGCTATCTGAAAGGGTCTTCAGCGCAGCCGGTGGTATCATCACGGATAAGCACAGCCGGCTTCCAGCTGAGAGTGCCGACCGGCTGACTTTCATCAAAAAGAAACAGCCACTGTATAGACCCATAATTTTTGTGCCCACCAGTGTCAAGCACCCCAACATGAATTGTCATGTCTGTGCTCAACCTCTACAATTCCTCCTCATATTCCTCCACCATCTGCGTTGCACAATTCTGATCCTTGTAGGCTCAATCCACCCTGTTTTCCCCAAACTCTGCTGGTTAGAGGCTGAATCCACCCTGATTTCCCCAAACTCTGCTAGTTAGAGGCTGAATCCACCCTGATTTCCCCAAACTCTGCTGGTTAGAGGCTGAATCCACCCTGATCACACACATCCACAATGACAGTTAAGGGTGGGTATTGTTGGATTTCCCATCACCTATTCCATCTGTGCTTGTCATGGGCAACGTGATTTAAAGGGGTGCTTGTTAAGGTTTCATTAGAGTAAAATTTGGGTTTCTGTCCATCCAATTGGGTGCGTAATACATTGAAAGCATAGGGCAAAAAGCCTCCCATTGATTTCAATGGGGAGCGCACATATGCCGGCTCCCATTCAAGTCAATGGGAGCTGCTTTTTAGGCGTTCATTCTGAATGTGTTTTTACGATCAGAATGAGCGCAGCATTACATCGTGTGAAGGCTCCCTCATAGTGGGTTTTTTGAGTGTGGATAGTATGTAGTTGTTAGGCTGTGATGTTGGGGTAAAACAGTGACTTGGGCGAGTTAGATGCCCCCAGACATGCTTCCCCTGCTGTCCCAGTTGCCTTCCAGAGGTGTTGTCATCATTTGCTGAGGTGTCATAGTGGACTTGGTGACCCTCTTGAGTCGAACCTTGGTTTCTCCCTAAACGAGTATTTTTCACCATAAACTATAATGGGGTTTCACTGTTCGCTCATCTCTAATAGGATCCTTTTAACAAGAACAAGAAGGAAGCTGTAAACTGTATTTCTACACTTAAAGTCTATGTCTTAACAGCAAATACCATTTCAGCATTGAGGATTTTTCTTTTTTTTTTTTGCGTTTTTCTCGGTCTACTGTGTATGGTAGATAATTTATACATCCTTTGAAATGTTGTTGGAAATCACCAGTTTAAAGTGATATTTTTCAAGTAATTTCCTCTAGCACTTGCCACAAACATGCAGCCATCACTTTGATAAAAATCAGAGCAAAAGGCTTTGATTTATTCATGATTTCATTTGGGAATATGATTATTTCCCCCAAAAAAATGATTGCAATTTTATGTGTGAAGTGAGTTGGAAAAGGTCTCTTCCTCATTATAGCAGAGAAAAAAAATCCTCTTGTATGCTGTATGACTCAAAAAATACTAAGATAGGAAAATGTATTCTATTGATCGGGCTTTCAGTCGTACATTATGTAAAATCAGCCAAATTCTAAAAATGTCGAATGTGAATTTCTTGGACCCAATGCAAAAAAAAAAAAGTTTAACCTATATACCATGCCGTATATTTAGGGTATTGCAAGTATACACATAACACACTATACCTTATGGGGCTCTATCAGCAAAATCATGCTGATAGAGCCCCACATATGCGTGAATAGCCTTTAGAAAGGCTATTCAGGCACCGTAAATGTTATATTAAACTACCCCCCCCCCCCCCCATTTTAAAATAATACCCTAAAAAAGAATATGATCTACTTACAGATCGTGCATGGTGGGCGGGCATTCAGGGTGTGTCTTCTTCTTCATCCACGCCTCCTCTTCCTCCATTGTCCTCCGGTCCAGTCTTCCTCCGGCGCTCGCAAGCGGACACTGATATAAAAAAATGGCCTGGGCGCATGCGCAGTAGCATGCGGCTTCTACTACGGCTACTGCGCAGGCGCCCAGGCCATTTTTTTTATCAGTGTCCGCTCGCGAGTGCCGGAGGAGGACGGGACCGGAGGACATCAGAGGAAGAAGAGGCGTGGATGAAGAAGACGGCGCACCCTGAATGCCCGCCCAGCGTGCATGATGCATAAGTAGATCACATTCTTTTTTTAGGGTTTTATTTTAAAACTGGGGGGTAGTTTAATATAACATTTACGGTGCCTGAATAGCCTTTTTAAAAGCTATTCACGCTTATGTGGGGCTCTATCAGCACGAATTTGCTGATAGAGCCCCTTTAAATATACAGCATTATAAAGCAACCACTCAATAGTGTAACTGGCACCATTTCCCATATGCCCCATAGTCAAGGCTCCCAGATCTCCATCATTGCCCTTTTACTAGATCGCGCTGAAAGCAGGACTAAATAGGCTGGATGTCAGAATATATAAGAGCTTACAATTTTAGTCCATTGAAAAAAGTTTAAGGGTAATTTCACACAGAGTTTTTTGGTCAGGGTTTTGAGGCCGTATTCGCTTCAAATCCTGACCAAAACGACAGCTCCCATTGAATTCAATGGGAGCCACTCAGGTCTTTTTTCCAGGAGCCATTTCTTCCGGCTCCAGGAAAAATGAAGCCTCAGGTTCCGATCCAAAAAACCCTGTGTCAACTTACCCTCAGGCTGAAGTTCCACATTGCGAAAACTCTGTGTTTTACAGAACCTGCGAAGTGGATGGGGTTCTAGCTAATCCCACATTGTAGAAGAAAATCTGCAGCAGAAAAGAGATACCTGAGGTCTTGAATACTGTAGCATGTCTATTATACCTGCACAAATGCTGTATAGGTCTAATAGGGGCAGAAAGTCTGCAAGGAAAACTCTGTGAAAATGCAATGAAAAACGCTGTGGAAAAAAACTTGATGTGTTTCTGTTGCATTTTTTTATGCATACTTTTTTTTTTTTTTTTTTTTTTTTGCTGTATTTCACTATGTGCAGCCTTAGGGCCGGTTCACACATGCTGATGTGTTGCGTCCAGAAGGAGTCCGCATGAGGACCCTCCTGGTCAGAATACAAGCGCAACTGCAAGCTCTATGCAGTCCAAGCGCACAGACCCCATAGACTATAATGGGGTCTGTGTGTTTGCCGCGCACTGCCCACATGAATCTTTCGTGCGGGCAGTGCGCGGCAAGCACACAGACCCCATTATAGTCTATGTGGTCCGTGCGCTTGAACTGCACAGCGCTTGCAGTTGCACTTGTATTCCGTCCAGGAAGGTCCTCATGCGGCTCCTTCCGGACGCAACACATCAGCATGTGTGAACCAGCCCTTAGCCTAAAAGACAATTAATGAATGTGGAATGATAATAAAAATAAAATATGCCCGCAGTCAGCCTTTACTTTTAAGAAACACCAAAGTAAGGCCACGTTCACATCTGCACCTGAGTCTCCATTGGAAACTCCACTGCAGAATACATCAAAAATTGTCGGAGAAAAAAATCTTGCACAGAGGTCAATGGGGTCTGTCAAGATCCAAGTGTAAATACTATATTAGTGTTGGGCGGATTGTAGTCCGGAATTTGGCGCAAATTCTGCATCAAATTCTGGATTTTAAAATACCGCCTCCCAATGAATTCAATGTGAGCTGGGCATTTCATTTTTCCGCGAGTGGTTTTGTTCCGCTCACACAAAAAAGAAGCGATGTGCCCTATCTTCCGCGGCGGAATCAGCCACGGGAGACTGAGGTTTGTCACTCCCTCTGAACTAGGCCCATTCATTCATTCATTTCAGTTTTCTACTTCTATCTCCACCTCTCATTGAAAATAATGGGAGGCAGAATCAGGGCAGAGTCTGTTGCCAATTTTGAGGCAGAACATACAGTATATCCACCATACAGTAATAGGGTGCGTCTTATAGTCCGAATGTGGGGGGAGGAGCGGATTTACAGCATGGCCGCACTACTGCCACCGCTGGTTTTCTGCAGCGGCAGGAGCGTGACAATACTGCAGGCCCCGGCAGCTAAAACACTCCCCGGCATCCGCCGGTCTATTACAGCAGATGCCGGGGACTGTCTTAGCTGCCGGGGCCTGCAGATTGCCACGCTCCTGCCGCTGCAGAAAACCAGCGGTGGCAGTAGCGCGGCCATGCTGCAAATCCGCTCCTCCTCTGCAGGTCCCGGCAGTTTAAAGTTAGCCCCAGGGCCGGTCCCCACCGGCCCCATACCTTTAGTGATGCAGGCCAGCTCCTGCACGGCGAGGCCGCAGGAGCCGACCTGTTCCGATGACAGCCGGGAGCCTAATGAAGGCTCCCAGGCCTGTCATAGATATATATTACTATCGCGGTTGGTCTATGACACTCCGCGATAGTAATGTATAGAATCTCCCATATATGGCAATACACTTATATTGCCGTCTATGGGACTTACAATCAAATGATTGCAGGTTCAAGCCCCCTAGGCGGGGGATAATAAAATAATAATAAAAAAAAAAAAAAACTTAAAATAAATAAAAGTTCACCTCCTTTCCCTAGAATACATATAAAAGTATAACATTACTGTGAAACATATACATTAGGTATCCCTGTGTCTGAAAATGCCCGGTCTACTAATATTTTTATGTACAGTGAACGTCAAAATCAAAAGTGCTAAACCGCTGGGTTTTTCTCACCGTTTTGCCTCTGATTTAAATAAAAGGTGATCTAAGCAATAAACATTTCCCAAAATGGTATAACTAAAAACTACACCTGGCCCCACAAAAACAAAACGCCCTATACATCCCCGTACAGCTGCAGGGTTACCTGTCAATGTGGCCTTGCAGCTGTTCCAAAACTACAACTCTCATACATTAAATATTTTACCATTTTTTGAATGAAATTTTTTTTTCCCTATTTTTCTCCTCTAAAACCTCAGTGCGTCTTATAGTCCGAAAAATACGGTATATTGGTCCCTATACAGTTTACTGACCCCCATATAGTGGCCCTTATGCAGTATAGTGACCTGATATAATTGCCCCATAGAGTATATTGTACCCTATACACTCCTCCCCATATAGTAGATATGTTTTGTAAGATGTGGCCTTAACATAAAACACATAATAAATGTGTTGTGCAGCATGTAGTCCAATTTTTTATGTAGATTCTGAGCCCCATATAGGGATTGCAATGTACATTTTTATTTTTTTTCCTATCAGTATGTCTTTGTAGAATGCAAACACAGGGAGAATGTACAAACTCCTTGCAGATGTTGTCCTTGGCAGGATTCAAACCCAGGACTCCAGCGCTGCAACACTGCAGTGCTACCCACTGAGCCACCGTGTTGCTCCTGTAGGCCAGTTTTTTTTCACATAGCTTAAGGTTGGGGCCCTACATTACAAAAAACACTGTGACACTGTGGTTTACAATACTGCAATGTGGATGTAGATGGGATTCTGGCTAATCCCATCTACGCACTACAAAACAATATCCGGAGCAGAAAAGCTGCATTTGTAAAAACACTTGTGTTTTTGAAGATCACAGTATGTCAATAAGGAAACGCTGGTGTATTGCATATAAGTATAAGGCTGAATTCACACTGGTTTTTTTTGCTCCAGATTTTGAAGCGGAATCTACCTCAGAATCCGTCTCAAAAAATCGCCTCCCGTTGACTTCAATGAGAGCTGTTCACTTCCTTTTTCCGGTCGTGGAAAAAAGAAGCAAGCTGCCCTTTCTTGTCATGCGTTCCGCTGCTGAATCAGAACTGAACACTCATTCATTTGGGCCTAATCCGAAGCAGAAAGCCGTGGGAGGCGTTTTTTGGAGCGGATTCTGAGGTGGCTTCCCACGTCAAAATCTGGTCCAAAAAACCTTGTGTGAATTCAGAAAGTCTGCAGAGGCAAACTCTGAAATGAAAAACGCTGTGAGAAAAAAATGCAATGTGTTTGTGTTGTGCTCTTTTCCACTGCGATCTTTGGCTGCGGCTCGCTACGTGGGCCTTTGTCTTATTCTAAATGAAACATTTTTCCATGGATGTTTCCAAGAAATACTGGTGCAAAAAGGTATAAGTAAGACAATAGCACCAAATAAATGTGCATGTAAAATTTTTTTTAAAAAAAAAAAAAGCATAAATTGAGGTATTTGCACTTCACCTACGACAAGAATTGCAACAAAAAAAAAATTGTAATTTGCAGTAAAACTACTTGTCTATGCCAAAGTGTGTGACTATGAATCTACTCAGTAACAGGTGTGCCGGAACTCAGCAGGAACACCTGGAGAGGAATGAGATGTGGACTTGTGAGTAGTGAGACTCTGCTTAGAAGCTCTGGCGGAAGGTAAACTGTTTGGAAAAAAGAAATGTATTAGTTTTTTCATGTTATTCTCAGATACGTCTCACTGTCATAGATTAAGGTTAGGGCTGCGACTCATGTTGTAAAACCAAAAATTGCTGTGACTCTTTCACTAAGCTTGGTGAATGAAGCGGCGTTGTGACTTCAATGGGACCACATCTGTGACTTCTAACTTCTGTGACTTCTAACTACAAAATGATTGATTTTTTGCTAGTAGTCGCCATTGTGTGAATTGAAGCCAAAATTGCTTTGGAATTCCACCACGGGGATGTCTGTCTCAAATTTGTCTTTCTTTTCTGTAGTGTGAATGAGACATTAATGAATGTGACATAACACAATGGTGTAATAATAATTTGCTTAGAAAAGTGAAAATGGGGTCCGCTAGCTTTAATTTCTCATGAAAGCTGATCAAGTTAGTCTGATCCCTTATTAACCATTGGTACTGTAATATAAGTTTATGAATATTATAATAGTATTATCACATCTCTTAGAAACCCTTCAAAAGAGGTTAAACTTGCAGGTCTATAGTCTCCAGGCTCCCTTTTATACCCACTTTTGAATATTGATACCACGTTCCTATAGATCTAATACCACTGTGCACAAATGCAAACATTCCTCAGACCCGCACATTAATCTGCATCTAGTTTGGATGACCATGTTACCTTTTTTTTACCTACACTGACCCCTTTTTTTAAGGCGTAAACACAATGCCCTTCCGCCAGGTTCTCTAGTTAGTTGCTATGATAAAAGAAACTTGCCCATATATAACACCACCGAACCCTCATGCAGAGGGAGAACGAAAAAGACCTTCGTTCTTACGTTAAACAAACAAACCTTGTTGTAATTTCGAGAGAAATTGGATTCAAGGTTTCCAAATAGCATAGACCCTGGTGTGATAATAAAAGCAATTTTTGAATTGTAGGTTTAGACTCAAGAGATAAGTCCAAGCACTCACAGACGGGGGGGCAGATAGATATACATTTTTGTCAATCATCCGTCTAACTAAAACCAGAGTCTTCAGCATTGCCAGAGTCTAAATAACAAAGTCTCTTTTCCACTCGGTAAACAACATAACAAATTTAAGGCTATTGTGATGTTATATGATATGTTATAGTTTGAACATTTTTCATTATGTCGTATCTTTGTATTAAACTAGGGTTATCCGACATTTATACTTAACCACTTCAGTACCGGGCCAATTTGTGGACCAGGACCAGACACATTTTCGGGTTTTTTTGTATGTGCGGTTTTGAGGGCTGTAACATTTTTCCCGTATGTCCCAGTCAACTAATTTTGGCGTCTTTTTTCGGGGACACATAGGGCTTTATTTTTAGCTTTTCCTTTTGTATGGTGTCGTCGGGGGTGGGGCTATAACCTTTAATAAAGGCGTTTTATTAGTGTATTTTTATTTTATTTATTTTTTTACATTTTTAAAAAAACTTTTTTTATTATATTTTTATTTTATTTTTATTTTTTTTAGATTGTGTCCCCATAAGGTCATAAGAGACCTTTGGGGACATCTGATCACTTTTTTTTTTTGTACTGGAGGCTGATTTCTCCTATAACTGGGGCTGCTATACAGTGTATAGCATTCGGCAAATCAGCGCTGGTTCTGCAGCAGGCTCGTCCTTGCTAGTTGGCAAAGCGCTGGCAGCTTGCTGTTAGGAGGGAGCTTACTGTTAGGATGTGGCCCCGCAGGTTCTCCATCCGGCGCACAGCGTCACCTGCGGGCCTATCCAGCCCTCGCTCTCGGCGGCATGCTGAGAGGTCTGTGGAGGCTCAGTCCCACTTTCCACCTACTGAGCATGCTCAGACCTTCTGGAATTCTAAGTTCCACTTTTCCCCTATTGAGCATGCCCAGTGAGAGTTAGGCCACTGCCCTGCTGGGCAGGGACTTGCCTTTACATACTTTGAGTTGCTGCCGTCCGGCACTCAAACTAAAATTGTCAAGTCAGGAGGTTAGGGCTAGGTCCCAGAGGTAGGCAGGTTGCCAGGTTAGTCTTCTGGGTAGGAGACCTTAGCCCAGTCTGGGCACTGCTGTTTAGCAACCAGCAAGCTCACTGACTTGTCTTTTCTGAGACTGGAGACCCAGGCTGATTCACTGGGCTGCTCTACAGTCTAGCCCTTTGTTTCCTGTAGGGGTCTGTGAGCCATCGACCTCTGTGGATACACACTGTAGCTCCATGCTGTTGTGGAACCCTGTTAGTGCTGAACCAGGGGCTACGTTTAACCCCTGGCAGCCTAGGCCTGTAGCACGTTGAAGCTTTGTGGACCTTGCCTCTCTGCTGAAGTCAAGCCGAGGACTCAGGCAGGGCTTCAGTTGTTTCCTTTCAGCATCTACACACACAGGTGCGGTTTCCCAGTGAGGATCAACTGGGGAACATTTATTGCTGTCAGTTCACATTAGAATTTTCCCAGTGAAGTTAACTGTTGGAAGCTTATTGCTATCTGTTTATAATGGTATCGCACCACCTCGCCTACTCAGTGCAGCCAACTGATAGTGTGTATCCCAGTCCGCACACACTAGTGTGCCTGTGTAAATAACTGGTGCGGTGTGGTTTGTGACTGCTGCCTTGTTCAGACACACGGCTGCCCCCTGGGCCTGTGGACCTCAACTGCCGCCATTATCGCAGTCCAGAGGTTCTGCCTGTGTTCACACCATTATTTTAAATACATAAACAGAACCGTTACACTTACTTTTTATCCGTGCAACTGCAAGCACTGTGCAGTTAAAGCGCACGGACCCGTTATAGTCTATGGGGTCCGTGCGCTTTAACTGCACAGCGCTCCTTCTAAACACTCTCCTCCTGCTACTCGTGGACTTGGTGACGCTCCTTTAGGCGAATAGTGGTTTCCCCTGAAACAAGCATTTTTATTCCCCATAGACTATAATGGGATTCGATATTCGATCGAGTAGTCGAATATTGAGGCTCTACTCGAAACGAATATCGAATCTCGAATATTTCACTGTTCACTCATCTCTATTGAGCAGTCCACAAACAAATACCAACAAACCGCAATGAAGCAGTGTTGTGTAGAAAGGGCCAAACTTCTTCCAGAATGATTTGAGATACTAATAAAGTTGTGCTAATTATTTCATGTTTTTTCCTGCTAGAAGAGTTTCTACAAGATATTGACACGTTGTGCTTTTGTTTACTTAACCCGGCTTCTTAATTTAGTGTAGATTTACTTTTGTCAAATAAGTAATTAAACAGGAGAATCTGTTGTTTGGTGGCATTTGCGTAATTTCAAGACCTTGCAAGGAGATGTTTGTTTGTTTTTTAATTATATTGAAAGAGGAAGTGATTTTTTTTTTTTAATTTTGACTTAAAGTTTTAAATCCCAGGAGATGGGGTGTAAGAAAAAGTTAAAAACAAATAAAAAAAAAATATAAAAAATATAAAAGATCATATAACTTTCTTTTCCTTAGATCACATATAATGATGATAAATAATATAATAATAATAAATAAACATATAAAAAGGTAGTCATCCTTATGTCACAAGATATCCAGGCTATAAAAACATGTATGGGTCTATTCACACAGCTATATCTTTGTCTATGAGAAATAGCCCATGAAAAAAGTAGACGTATGAATAGACCCATAGACATTCATGGTGTCAAAAATTGGCATCACATGGCAGTTTTACACTGTTATATGAGAAAGTCCTTACACTGCTCTGAATAAGGAATGTTTAATGATTAGCGATGAGCAAACAGTAAAATGTTCGAGATTCGATATTCGTTTCGAGTAGCCCCTCAATATTCGACTACTCTAATTGAATATCGAATCCTATTATAGTCTATGGGGGGAAAATGCTCGTTTCAGGGGTAGGCAACGTTCAATCAAATTATACTTACCAAGTCCACGAGTGAGGGTCGGGCTGGATCCTCCGAGAAGTCTTCTCCTTGCAGCGTCCCCGCGGCATCTTCCGGCTCTTCATTCACTCTGCCAGGCATCGGGCCTGGGCAGAGCCGACTGCGCATGCCCGCACTACAAGCGGACATGCGCAGTCGGTTCTGCCCAGGCCCAATGCCTGGCAAAGTGAATGAAGAGCCGGAAGACGCCGCGGGGATGCTGCAAGGAGAAGACTTCTAAAGGTAGGAGAAGAACCAGCGTTGATTGGCCGACTGTATAGCATTCGGCCAATCAATGCTGGTTCCGCATCGAACTTTTACATTCGAATAGCGAGTGGTACTCGATCGAGTATTTCGAATACCGTAGTATTCGATCAAATACCTACTCGAGTACTACTCGCTCATCTCTAATAATGATGCATAGGAAAAAAAATCATCAGTAAACTTTTTTGTATTTCTAAAAAAAAAAAAAGTGACCATACTTTTGGGATTTCCTTATACATCCCCCATTGTACTATGGCTAAAAAGTACATCTGTCCCTGCAAAAAATGATGCTTTAGGGTGTATTCACACAATGTAATGTGCCTCGTGATCTGGTTGATTTCAGTGGGAGCAAATACGGCGCACAAACACTCACACTCCGTATACGTGCCAGATCACACGGTACGTTACATCGTGTGAACACACCCTTATGCATCCATGGCATCCATGTACACAGAAATATAAAAAAAAAAGTTCCGGGTGTAAGAATACGGCGACCTAGAGAAAACATTTTTTTTTTTTTTACAAAGTTTTAGATTTTTGTTACAGGATTAAAATGTAAATAAAACTATACAAATCTGGTATAACATGAATCCTAACAAAACATAGAATACAGGTGAAATGTTAATTTGGTTGTAGAGTAAATGCCGTGAAAACAAAGGCCGTAAGAAAGTCGCACAAATGCACTTTTTCTCAAATTCCACCTAATTCTGAACTTTTTTACAGCTTCCCAGTACATTTTACAGAATATTATATTGTACCATTAAGGGGGCATTCACACGGAGTAACGCCGGGCATGTATTACAGCCGTACACGCCGGCGCTACGGCAGACTGCCGAACACTTCCCATTCACTTCAATGGGAGCGCTCGTAACAGCGGCGTTTACGAGCGCTCCCATTGAAGTGAATGGGAAGTGTTCGGCAGTCTGCCGTAACGCCGGCGTGTACGGCTGTAATACATGCCCGGCGTTACTCCGTGTGAATGCCCCCTAAGAAGAACAATTTGTACTGCAAACATTAAGCCCTCATGTGGCAATGTGAAAGCAAAAAATAAAAAAGGTGTGAGGTTTGGAAGACGAAGAGTAAAAAACAAAAATCGAAAAACGGAGGAATATGGCACATTATTTGGTGCTGAGTTTTCAACACTGAAAGAAAAGCCTCCCATTGATGTTAATGGGTTTTGCTAGTGTTTTTTTCCACTAGTGGTATTTTTATTATATAAAAGTGGGGCTGTTTGTAAGGGAGAAAACTATTGTATATAAGGGGGCTATTATATGGGAAAGTTATTATTTATAAGGGGGGTTATTATAAGGGGGAAATTTATTTATAAGTTGGCTATTATTTATAAGCAAGGAACTATTTATAAGAGGCCAATAATAAGGTGGACATTATGTAAGACAGCTATTATAAGGGGTAGAGGGAAGCTTTATAAATATACTCGAGTATAAGCCCCCCTTGGCTTATACTCAAGTCAGGGTCCAACTCGGGGTCCTGCAAAGACCTGCATACATTAAACGAAGGGGGAGGTCCTTTAGTGCTACAACTAATGATATAGGACACTCCCAATTCTCTAGTAAGAGAAATGAGAGCCCTGGAGGCCACTGCCCTGCATCGAGGAGAGGAAGCTAGAATAAAGTGAAAGTAAAACACACAGGTACCTGCTGAGATACATGATGGGGTTAACTGCATAATATATTGTTTGGTACAAAGGTATTCATTTGAATTGTGTGCGGGCTGGGTAAAAGGTGGGGGTTTACAGTTCTGAGGCAGAAAGGGGACATTATTAAAGGGTTTCCTACTAGAAGTGCTGCAACTGCCTTCTGAGTTCAGTAAATATGATGGCGTTGTTTGTATATCAGCATTTGAGGCCCAGTATTACATTTTGCCCTTGGCCAAACAGTTTGATCACTCTTATTTAGTGCGACCACCCCGGGAGAACCATGCAGGAGGCTGGATTGTCACGGTGACCTTATAGGCACCAGAACTCCCAGGAGAGGTGCACAGGGAAATAGGCAGAGTCAGTTAGTTGTGACGCCAGTTGGAGTATTGAGACACCCGCTGGTCCCTGGGCTGAGATGGTGATGTGGGTGCCAGTGCTCTACTCCAACAAAGAGCATTTGCCCAGGGCTTAGCTGCAAGGAAGGCAATGTCCAGGCCAGGATCGGTACAAGTGCTCACTGCTTTATTGTAACAGGCATCTGCTGGTCACTTGTCCTGTAGCAGTGAGCTGTGGTTTGTAGCTGGCTCCTTCCCATGTATTAGCAGAGAGTCTAAGATGGCTGCAGGTCCAGATTCTGGTTTACTGCAGGAGTTCAGTTACCTAGTAGAGGTAGGTGCAGGCTGCCGGGGTTGTAGCTCTGCTTAGCCTTATATAATCCTGTCCTCTTACTGATAGTGATGGGGGCGCTGTCACACAGCTTCTCTGCCCTGCTGCTGCTGTGGCAATCCTCACAGCACACAGTGTCTGACACACAAGATGGCCACTGCCACACTTCTCCTTGCTTCTCCTTCCCTGGCTCTTACAGAATACTACTTCCTGTCTCTGCTATGACTATTTCCTGCTCCAGCTACAGATCCACCCACTATAGTGTGTGTTGCTATGGAGACCACAGCTCACTAGGACAAGTGAAACCAGAGAACAATAGCTTAACAACATTACACAAATGAATACAGAATGAATATGGCAACATATACAAACTATTATAACATGTAAGGCACTTATATGGCCAAATAACCATTAGTAACTCCTGTGAGGGGGTTACATTAGGCAACCAGACAGGGCCGGTTTAGACATTCAATAAACTACGGCATTGAGCTGTGATGTGTGCATTTGCGTTTCTGAACCTATTGTAGAATAGTGGGTTCGGGATATGCGCATACAGGACATCCAGGACAGTGAAGCTCCTTTTATGTATTAATTAAGGTTTTTCAAATAGAACAAAAGAAAAAAAAAGGAGGGAGAACAATGCACAAAAACAGATGTTGCACTGACGCGCAGGCCGCACCTGTAAGCAAAAGGACAAAGGAACAAGCTTGTGTAGCACAATATAATGTAATATATTAATAAGGGAATCGAGGGTCCAGAAGTGTGGGTTTAAAGAAAAAAAAAACATCAAAATGGGGAGTAAGGGGCGAACCAACAAATGGGGAAACACACAGGGGAACTGCAGTCATGGAAAACACGTGGGAAAAGAAGGAGGAGGGGCAACAGAAGGAGGGTAGAATAGCGAGCAACCTCCTCCTAGGAGAGGGAGAAGAGGAGTGGTATGGTGGAATTATATTCACATGTTAACTCAGGTGAAGAAGGAAGAGAATTCGGTTGATTTCTGGAACACCACCCAGGGCTGCTATAGAGCTTCAAATTTGGAGGGGTCAAGGTAATCCTCTGCCACCATGGCCTCCATTCTCCTAATTAAGAGAAGCTCCTGCAGGAATTCAACAAGGGAGGGTGCACCAGTGCTCCACAATGCCTGGGAATGACAGTTCGAGTGGTCGTAAGAAAATGTCTCAGGAGGTCCCTCTTCACAGCAGAAATCCTCCCTGGGAAGACTGAAATAAGGGCCAGTTGAGGAGTTATTACAATGGAACGACCACACATCTTAGCATACAAGGCAAACACAACATCCCAGAAGAGGGGGCCACACGGTGGCTCAGTGGTTAGCACTGCAGCCTCGCAGCGCTGGAGTCCTGGTGTTCAAATCCCTCCAAGGGCAAAAAAACATCTGCATGGAGTTTGTATGTTCTCCCCGTGTTTGCATGGATTTTCATCCCATATTCCAAAGACATACTGATAGGGAAAAAAAAAGTACATAAAAAAAACATCCCAGAAGGGCCTAAGAGCGTCGCATTTTCACAAGATGTGGTATAGAGTGCCTTTTATAGTACCACAATGCCAACACCGGTCAGTCACAGCAGGATAGATTCTATGGAGGAAATCAAGGCACCGATACCACCGGGACAAGGCAACGCAAGCTTATGTGCAAACAGGAATGATCTATCTGAGTTGGCGGGGAGGAGGCCAGCATGAAGGTCTGACTTCCAGGAAGTGAAGCTCCTTTTAGTAATGACTCATGAATGCACAGGCCGTATTCCTATAAGGGCAGACCTGCAGGGGATATCAAAAGAGATTTTTTTTTTGCTGTATTGTAGTTTAAATAATATTGTAGTTTAAAGAGAGAGTAAAATCTTTACAAATTTACCTGTTACTAGCAATGCATTAGTGAGCTGTGCCAACATTGGATTAGACACCTAGTTTGACATATAAAAGGTGATCAAACAATTTAATACTCCTTTCCTAGCCATGGATTTTTTCGTTTAAACAGAAGTGTTAAGAGCTTACATCATAGAATATAAACAGACATTACTTCTTCTTTTAATCTGTGTTATAAAGGGACCATCGCATGTCTGTTGTCATATGTAATTTCCAAAAGTGTCTTCCTTTTCATTATATCAGTATGATATCTTGAAAGTGGTAGAGTTGGGACCGAATTCTGCAAGGAAAAAAAAAAAAAGCTTCTTGGCATTATGTGACTCTTTTGCAAAGTGGCCATAAAGCAAGTGGGGATTTCATGAAGAATTCATCAAGTTTAACAAAATGAATCATAAAATAGGAGTGTGGTTTGTTCAACTATCCATGACATCTTGCAAGACAATGAATCGTATGCGGTTTCATATTCTCCAATTTTACAGTCCAAAGAGTTTATATCTCGTAATTCATGTCTTTTTCCTATTAGGTTACCAAATCGACAAAATAAAGTACTCCATTTTGGATCACATTTTTTAAAATATGCATGCACGTTTTCTTCTTGGCGTCTTAACCCGTCTGTGGTTGCATATCATGTATATTTGACTGCATGTGCAATGACAAGCTCTGAAGTTTATGGTCCTAAATAAATAATGTGAGAACATATTGGGTCATGAAAGGGGTTTTCTGACCCAAAATTGAATTTTCACATTGATGACCGATCCTGTGAACAGGCCATTGGGTATGTGATCTGTCGTTGTCAGACACTCGGTTCCCCATCTGTTTTAGCAGCCTTGTCACGGGGCAAGAGGGGGCGGATTTTGACGCGGAATCCACATCATAATCCGCCCCCTAACAATAGCGGTCTATGTAGACCGCTAGTGCTCTTTTTTCCATGAGCGGCAACATGCTGCTCATGGAAAAAAGAAGTGAGCTGCCCTTTCTTCAGGCAGATTCCACGGCTGATTCAGCCTCGGCATCCGCCTCATGGCAGCACGCTCCGGGTTAGGCCCATTCATTTGGACCTACTCTGGACTGTCAGAAATCGCGGCAAGTGGATTTTGGCCATATTCTAACGTGGCTTCCCACATCAGAATCAAGACCAAAATCCATCATCTGCGCCCCGTGTGAATGGGGTCTCAGGGTACCGGAAGCTGCTAGTGGAAGGTGGTGTGTGTAGTAGTAATCCTAGTCAAGCCTGTCCACTAGCAGCTCCTGGCACCCAGAGGCTGCTAAAACATATCATCTGTGCGGTGTTCACCATATACAGTATTTCATTAGTATGAAAATATGATTTGGGGCCAGAAAACCCCTTTAAAAGGAGTTTATCACTGCCCCAGCTACTTTAAACCACTCCCATAGTCCTGTAGATGCTGTTACCAGAATAAAAAAAAATTAGCTTTCTTAAGTTTCAGGATCCCAGGAAAGCACTTATATTCTTTATTTAAATGAGGATCTTGGAGCACAGGGGGAGTTTAACTCTGAGCACTGCTGTATCATCACTAAACACACCCATCCTACATTCATCCCCTCCCCTAGACAGTGTAAGGACCAACTGATACTGGGAGGATCAACTCATACTGCCCAGGGGGATAAGCTGAATGCAAGATCGGTGTGTTTAAAGATGATACAGCAATGTGCAAAGATCCTCATTACAATATAGAATCAAAAGTCTTTTTTGCTGCATCCCTGGGGCTCTGAAATATAAGAAAGGTGTGTGTTGTATTATGATAACAGTATCTACAGCACTATGGAAGCGGCTTTAAGTAGCTGAGGGCAGTGATAAACGCCTTTCCTTACAGGGAATCTGTCACAATTGAAGATGCCCACAAACTGCTGTAAGTAGGTGAAAAGAAGCGAATTACACCACTCATTATTATACCCCATTAGGTAGCTTGTTATTGTCAGAATACCCCATTCATTGTTATACTTTATAGCTCATGATATTATTCCTCTCTATATACCATGTAAGGTTAACAGAAATCTCGCTAAATTATCTAGTAACCTTTCCATGCTAAGTCCCGTTTTGTTCCACATTGCAGACAGCTGTCTTCGGATTCCCTTATTTTATGTTATCTGTAATTTCTTTGAAACATTTAAATTGGGATGCAGAAGTGAGATAGAAAATCATTATATGCCAGCACTTCCAGAGGTATCGATTGCTGAAAATTAAAGAGACATCATCTGCACTTCCCATGAAATATAGACCTTTCAGCATTCACTCTGCAGATAACCTTCTTCTAAATGATCACAATTTATAACTGGACATGAGCCAGCGCAGTTTAGCTGCCGGAGAGATGGCTGAATCTTGGTGTGTTGCTATCATTTTGGCCAGGGTCTAGAGTTTGTTTTTCATTATTTTCTAAGGTCCTGGAATGAGAGTATTACATGTTTTGTAGCACCCGTTGAGAAAGGTATCACAGACAAGATGTGTAAAAGCTGATGCTGGGAATACATGGCACTTTGGATTGTATAGTCACTTGGATAAGGAATTTGTTACCAGCAATGGAGTTTTAGTTTAGTTGGAGAGTGCTGTTGTATGCTTTAAAAAATGTGATGAATTGGGTTAAGGACCATGACCTCACCACTGCTTCCAACATCTACTTATCCATAATGGCTTCCAATATACCATTTCTTATACGCTAATATGAGTTAATGAGCTTTATCGCTTGAGGAAACCTGTAGGTCTTGCTGTGTCATAACGGTAGTTAATATTAGAGATGAGCAAACCGGTTCCCACTGAGCATGTTGTTCTGATCCTGAGAGTTGAGATACGCTAGGAACTTCTCAGATACCAGAGTATAATAAGCAGAGGTGCAGTGAAGGGCAAGGAAAACAAAACTTCACTTTCTCTCCCTTCTCCTGATCTGGCATTGATGATGGATGTTTCAGCAGTTTGCCTGTTGTCTCTTCTTCTCAGTTCCTGTATTTCTCCCCCCACCAGCTTGCTGAACAGGACACTGAAGTATCACAATACTTATGCAGATCAGATAATATGCACATGCTTGCACAGAATGGACTCAGCATTATCTATTTGTTACATAGATAGATAACAGACTTGACTTTATTGCAAACTGCAATTAGCTGAACTGATTATCCTGCAGAGTTGTAGAGGAGTCAACTGTGGAGATCGTTGCCCAAAATGTGTCCAACTGTCAACCAAATGAGGGGAAGATGAAACCCCAAGGACTGTTGAAATTCATTACTTCCCCCTTCAATCACCTATCCACCCCCGGACATAACCACCCCCTCTAATCACCCATCCACCCCCATACATCCCAACCCCTGCCATACCAACCACTCTCTTTGTAACAATAAAGCTCTTCTGATTTGATTTGATTTAATTGCGTTTGATAAGAAGAGGACACTCTAAATCCTACTGGGAGAAGGGCATCGACTGTAGAGATTGCCGAACATGTGTCCACCTGCCACCCAATGAGGGGAAGATGAGACCCCAAGGACTATTATACCCCAAACCACCACCCATTCACCTATGCCTGCCCACTGCCCTAATGCCCTCAAATAAATATTGCTCCCTAATATCCTTTTGTATTTATAATGGCTCTCCTTTCTATTAAAGGGGTTATATGGGAAATGAGAATAATAACCAGTGGATACCAAGTACTGTTTAGTTGTTTTTTGTTTGTTTTTTACTAAAATACACCCCTGTATACAGCCGCTTGGAGTCTTTGATGTCACAGACCATCCTCTGCTCACAGGTCCATTGAATAGAAGGAAGTCTGTCATGTGGGAGACTGCTACAGTGGACAGGTAGAGCATGTGTTATCTGATTCATGTAATAGGAGCAGTCCCATCCTCTGTATAGAGCTGTATAGAACTGCAGTTCAGCTCCTATTACTTAAATAGGAGCAGACTACTTCGGCTCCCTGTCCATGGCAATAGATTCTGGTGTTTGGAAGTAGATGATCTGTGCAGATCACATCCTACCCTGTGGATGGATTATCAGTATAAATCGTGCATTAGGAGTCAGAAAAACCCCTTTAAGCGTGCATATACAATGAATTTGATAGATCTGCAGAAAATAATAAAATCATTTTACATATGTCTTTTAGAAAAGTACAGTATAAAGGAAAAGTGGATCACATCAACAACAGATGTGCCTTTCCTTACTTTTCTTTCTTCAGGTGAGCAGTCTTTCATGATTGCGCCATACAAAGTCTGCGCTCTGTCCTATATGTGTCTATATGCGGCAACCCAGTGGATATGTTGTGCTTTGCAGCCTCTCGAAGGTTTTGTTATTATGTCACAATATGGTATTGAATTAGTTGCACGTGAAAGTAGAGTTCTTAACAAATTGTAGCTAAGTTAAGGGTGAACACATCTGAAGCAACCAATAGTAATATCTAGATCCCATAATCCTATGGGATCTAGATTTTAGTTGGTTGCTATAAAGACTGCACAATTTCTTGAGGGCTTAGGTAAAGATTAGAGATAAGCGAGTAGTGTTCGATCGAGTACTAGCTGTTCGAAGTTTAAGGTTTGATGCAGAACCAGCGTTGATTGGCAGAATGCTATACATTCTGCCAATCAACACTGGCTCTTCTCTTACCTTTCCGAAGTCTTCTCCGCGCTGCAACCCCACGTCTTCTTCTGGGTGGAATTCACTCTGCCTAGGCATCCGGCCTAGGCAGAGCTGACTGCGCATGCGGCTCTGCCTAGGCCCCGATGCCTAAGCAGAGTGAATTCCAGCCAGAAGACGCCGCGGGGGCGCTTCGCCGGGAGAAGACTTCAAGGGGAATGCAGCCTGACTGTCACTCGTGGACTTGGTAAGTATAATTGCATCGAATTTTGCCTACCCCTGAAATGAGCATTTCCCCCATAGACTATAATGGGGTTCGAAATCCATTCGAACAGCCGAACAGTGTGCGGCTGTTTGAATCGGATTTCGAACCTCGGAAATTTTAGTGTTCGCTCATCTCTAGTAAAGATATCTTTTCCTAATTATTTGTTATTATTGGTAAAACCTGTTTTTATATTTCTCAATAATATTTCAATTAGTAAGTACCGTATTTTTCGGACTATAAGACGCACTTTTTTTCCCCCAAATTTGGGGGGAAAAGAAGGGTGCGTCTTATAGGCCGAATGTGGCGCCTGGCATCCGCTGTAATAGAGAGGCGGAAGCCGGCAAGTGATAGACGCCATTACAGGTGCCGGGGCCTGCGACATCGCTGCGCTTCTCTGCCCTACATGAAGCCAGCAGCGGGAGCTGGCTTCATGCAGGGCAGGGCAGGGCAGCGATGTCTCAGGCCCCGGCGTCTATCCCTCCCCGGCATCCGCCTCTCTAGTACAGCGGATGCCGGGTCAGTATCAGCGGCCCCTTCTCCCCCGAACCTGTGCCTCCCCCGTACCTGTAAAGTTGCAGGCCGGCTCCTGCGCGGCGATATCGCAGGAGCCGACCTGTTCGGGTGACAGCCGGGAGCCTAATGAGGCTCCCAGGCCTGTCACTGCTGTGTTAGTATTGCGGCTGGTCTCTATGACCAGCCGTAATACTAATAGACAGAATGTCCCTTAGACGGCAATACAGTTGTATTGCCGTCTATGGGACTTGCAATCAAGCGACCGCAGGTTCAAGCCCCGGGGGGGGAATAAAATAGTAAAAAAAAAAAAAAAAAAGCTTTCAAAATATATAATAAAAATCTGAAATAAATAAAAGTTCTAAATCACCTCCTGTCTCTAGAATATATATATATAAAAGTAGAAGATCATATGTCATAAACCACCGGTTTTTTTTTCAATAAAAGGTGATCTAAGCAATAGACATTCCCCAAAATGGTAAACTAAAAAGTACTTCTGGCCCCGCAAAAAAAAACACACTATGCGTCCCCATACAGCTGCAGGGTCACCTGTCAATGTGGCCTTGCAGCTGTTGCAAAACTACAACTCCCATATATTAAATATTTTACCAGTTTTTGCTTCAAAATTTTTTTTCCCTATTTTCCTCCTCTAAAACCTAGGTGCGTCTTATAGTCCAGTGCGTCTTATAGTCTGAAAAATACGGTAATGCAAATTGTTATAGAATCCACTATGCTATACCATCAGTCTTTTCCTAGAACTCTATAGAGTCCAGTATGCTTTTATTAAAATATCACAGTATTGATCGCGTCCTGATGTAGAAATTGTCAGTTCAGATAGAATCGTTTATATTGATTACTAGGAAAATGTTATTTGATGTAAAAATTAAGATATTTAATGGAGAAAAAAAACGTATTATCTCAAGAATAAGAGTCGATTCGAGCACCTCATTAAAAGAATTGACAACTTTTCTGTAACGCTTTTGAAATTCTGCTTGGGCGCATCAATAAAGCATCACAAACTTGCCTCGCTTCACAGGAGTTTCAAAGTTAAATTACTGTAATGAACACATTAGCATATCACGGCACACATCTGATTAAGTGTCATTTCCACCAGACTTTCAAGCATTAAAGAAATTCAATAGATTTTGCTGAGTGAAGTTCAGCCTTTCCTAAATGCTAAAGATTTTGACATCATATTGGTAAAGAAAATTGTAATTACAGAATATCACAGTGTACAAATTTTATATCATGTTAATACTAATATAAAACAGGGCGAGGGAAAGAAATCTGATCCGTTACAATGTCTTAGGGAATATGTTGCCTTGTTAGTGTTAGGCTGCCTTCATATACTGTACTGTACTTTCTCTAACTGGCTTCTTACTGAAGTACACGTGAGTGCCAACTGTAATAAAGCAGGAAAACTGAATCGGGGGGGGGGGGGGGGTTTATGGTGTTTTTTATGTCATACAAAACACGATATTCTCATTTTCACTACTGGGTATATATGTTAAGTCATGCATGCATGTGGTCTCAATGTAGTGTGAGAAAGTGATGGGTATGGTCTGGGAAGACAGGTATGTCCCAGCCAGGTAGCTAAAGGGTGTTTGGTAAAGATCCACACCAGGGAGGTCAGCTGACTAATCAAGGCCTGATATTAATCTGTGTGTGAGAACTAGGAGCTGTGGTACCACACTGACAGAGCTGACCTGTCCAATCAGAACCCACAAACCAGGTACTGTGCCACTCAGTGTTGTTACCAGAGCGAGAGTCTGGCAGTCAGGCTCCTGTATAGTCAGGGAGCAGTTTCTTATGTTTAGTTAGTTCTCAGCTGAGAAGGTTTTTTCTTATTCTTTGTGCCTTTGCAAAGGGAGTTTATGCACCGCAAGTGAAGAATAAAGACTGAACTTGAGTGCAACCCAGTCTCTGTGTCCCTGTTTCCTGCACTGCTACCGAGCATCTACGTGAGCGATTCCCTACAATAGAATCTGAAGTTGACAAGCAACTCTGATCAAATACTGAATGTCTGAACATATCTGATCGTTCTCTGTATTAACATCATGTTAGTAGAGTTGGGAACTCCCATATGTATTCGTATGCCGATCCTACGCAAAGTCAGCTGTTTTGGCTAACTTTTCTACAAGGTTAAAGTAGAATTTATATATTAGTGGCCCATAGTAAATGAGTATACTTTACTGTTCAGATGTTCAATGTTGTTTGTTTTCTGTTTTATATAATAATGTACCTAATTGTTGGAACCCCTAACTCCAAAGAATGCGGATTATGTCTGCCAGTTTTGCAGTATATACACTCACCGGCCACTTTATTAGGTACACCTGTCCAACTGCTCGTTAACACTTAATTTCTAATCAGCCAATCACATGGCGGCAACTCAGTGCATTTAGGCATGTAGACATGGTCAAGACAATCTCCTGCAGTTCAAACCGAGCATCAGTATGGGGAAGAAAGGTGATTTGAGTGCCTTTGAACGTGGCATGGTTGTTGGTGCCAGAAGGGCTGGTCTGAGTATTTCAGAAACTGCTGATCTACTGGGATTTTCACGCACAACCATCTCTAGGGTTTACAGAGAATGGTCCGAAAAAGAAAAAACATCCAGTGAGCGGCAGTTCTGTGGGCGGAAATGCGTTGTTGATGCCAGAGGTCAGAGGAGAATGGCCAGACTGGTTCAAACTGATAGAAAGGCAACAGTGACTCAAATAGCCACCCGTTACAACCAAGGTAGCCAGAAGAGCATCTCTGAACGCACAGTACGTCGAACTTTGAGGCAGATGGGCTACAGCAGCAGAAGACCACACCGGGTGCCACTCCTTTCAGCTAAGAACAGGAAACTGAGGCTACAATTTGCACAAGCTCATCGAAATTGGACAATTGAAGATTGGAAAAACGTTGCCTGGTCTGATGAGTCTCGATTTCTGCTGCGACATTCGGATGGTAGGGTCAGAATTTGGCGTCAACAACATGAAAGCATGGATCCATCCTGCCTTGTATCAACGGTTCAGGCTGGTGGTGGTGGTGTCATGGTGTGGGGAATATTTTCTTAGCACTCTTTGGGCCCCTTGGTACCAATTGAGCATCGTTGCAATGCCAAAGCCTACCTGAGTATTGTTGCTGACCATGTCCATCCCTTTATGACCACAATGTACCCAACATCTGATGGCTACTTTCAGCAGGATAATGCAATGCCATGTCATAAAGCTGGAATCATCTCAGACTGGTTTCTTGAACATGACAATGAGTTCACTGTACTCCAATGGCCTCCACAGTCACCAGATCTCAATCCAATAGAGCATCTTTGGGATGTGGTGGAACGGGAGATTCGCATCATGGATGTGCAGCCGACAAATCTGCAGCAACTGTGTGATGCCATCATGTCAATATGGACCAAAATCTCTGAGGAATGCTTCCAGCACCTTGTTGAATCTATGCCACGAAGAATTGAGGCAGTTCTGAAGGCAAAAGGGGGTCCAACCCGTTACTAGCATGGTGTACCTAATAAAGTGGCCGGTGAGTGTAATCTACCAGGAGAAGGGAGGAGGAAATTATAGGAAAGTTTTATAGGTATTCTACCGTCCTTTTTATGGACTATGTTACAGCAGAGACAACACAAAACTGTTCACACTAAATACAGCTCACCAATAAAACATTAGGCATGCATTGGATCAAAATCAGGCCCTGGACATAGATTAGGGTCACCAAAATCAAACAGCATTTTCATGTTATTAATCAATGCATCCATGGCCGAGTTATCACTATTTTGCCCCAAATAGCTCATTTGCATATTGACAAATATGATATCTAGTAGTGTAAGGTTTAATTTTACTAGTTGTGTTATTCAGCAGATATATTACTCTTTACTGCCTCGTGATGCTTCTACATAACTTTCTTATGATTTCCAGAGGTTACTGTCTTATTCTCTGAACCAGAGCTTATGTATTCCAATACAACTGAGAATGAGGTTATCTGAAGAATGCACTGAGAGCCTGAGATCCACTCCATTGAATAAGACAATGACCTCTGCAGAAGCAGGTCATGTGGGGGCAGCACAGTGCAATATGTCTGTTGAATAACCAATGGTAAGTCTAACCCTTATACCACTTGTTGAGCACCTTGAGCCAATCTTAAGATTTCAGGATCGATTTTAAAATCTGATTTCCGATCATTTTCCAGCTGATCCCGATCGTGAAATTTGCTCAATCGCCGATCGGAATCCGATCTTTTCTGAATCCCAATCACTCAACTGTAGTCAATGCTTCTCTATTGGAAAAGTCACTTTGAGAGTTGAGCCGATCTTGAGATAACCCCCGACTTTGATCCCACTGGAAAAGATCGGGATCGGAATTCTGATTGAGATCGTGAAATTTACTCGATTGCAGATTGTAAACCAATCTTTTTCAATCCCAATCGCTGAACCCTATTGAGCCCTGTATTAATAGTGTAGCATGATGGCTGTTTATATGAAGATTTCTACATCTTTACCTAGTTATTGGCTTCCTTTTTTCTCCCCCACTATTTCTAACTCATTCTCATATAACTACACCTGGCATTGTCCATATAATGGTATCTTTGTTTATAGGTAGTCCTATTCATTTTCATCACCGATACTGCCTATAACACCAGTGACTAAGATTTGTCTATTGAACAACAACTAATGCATTACAACGACTCAAGACTCGTGTCAAGTCCTGTAAAGAAAAGTGAACGGCAAGTACACTGTTGCTTATGTATATTTACTGACTTTTTTGTACCGGTAAGTAATCTGAGGTTAGAAAAGGTATATTTTGATGTAAGATGAAGTTCTCAACAACGACACGAGGATGTTATCCTGTCCCACTGATACATTAATCTGTAAGTCATGCATTTTATACTTATGTCAATGTTAAGGTTTTTGCATGTGCCGAGGGTATTTTCACAAAATAGAACTTCACAATGATTTTGTGGTGGATTCTGACTCTAGTTCTGACCTGACTCTTAGGTTTCATATTTAACACAGAGGTCAGCCCCTGTGGAACAAAAAGGGAACAGGAAAGTCTTCTCACCCTATACAATACAAATTATTTGGAAAATTGGGGAACATGGTGGCTCAGTGGTTAGCACTGCTGCCTTGCAGCCCTGGCGTCCTGGGCTTGAATCCCGAAAGGAACAACATCTGCAAGGAGTTTGTATATTCTCCCTGTGTTTGCGTGGATTTCCTCCATTCTACAAAGACATACTGATAGGAAAAAAATGTACATTATTTTATTTTTTTAATAGTGCAGTGCAGAGAATTTATTCCACTCCGTCATAATAACAGGGAAATAGCAACAAAGCTTTGCAACTTTTTAGAAACATATGACTAAATTCAGGAGAGAGTGGATTACAAATTGTCCTTTTCTTGGAAGAGCACCAGAAAGCAAGGAAAAGGCGTGTTATAACGTATATGCCAAAATTAATAGTATTGGACATCAAGGATCTACAGCTGTAGAGATACCTACATATATAAAAGCAAAGCAAAGTATGATTCAGACAAAACTAACCTTTACAAGTAATAATTTTAGTTCTTTAATAATAGGACAGAAGCCTAGGTGGCAGGAAATCTTTAAAAAGTAGCCTTTGTTATTCTTTATTTTTCTTTTTTAAAGGTTCAGTCCCAATTTTAGGAAGGCTATGTTATGAATAGAGATGAGCGAACAGTATTCGATCGAGTACATGTTCGATCCGATATCAGGCTGTTTGAGATGTTCGATTCGAGCAGCGTTGATTGGCCGAATGCCATGCAGAGGACAGCATTTGGCCAATCAATGCTGGTTCTGCCAGAGGCTTGTCCGTAAGGAGGCAGAGTCTAAAATCGGATCAGAATGGAGCCTGCTGTGGACCGATCTTAGACTTCGCCTCCTCCGGCAGAACCATCGTTGATTGGCCGAATGTTGGACTCTATATGGCATTCGGCCAATCAATGCTGGTAAATGCATTCCTGTGTCAAGATGTAGCAGAGCTGCCCGCATGCTCAGTTCAGCTACTCCGAAGATGCAGACGAGCTCAGCGCATGGCCAGCACTGCTACATTGGAGATGAAGCAGTGCTGGCTACGTGCTCAGCTTGACTACTCCGAAGATGCAGACGAGCTCAGCGCACGGCCAGCACTGCTACATCGGAGAGGCCGCTTACAATACTGTGTAAGTGGCTATTTTTCTTGTGGCCACGGGCATGCACAGTTGGCTTTGCTCTAGGCCCGAGGCCTAGACATTTGAAGCAAACCCCTGGAAGAAGACGATTCAAGACCCCATTCCTGAAGAAAGTGGAGGCAGCACTAGAGAGTTCTCTTGCAGCATTGGGTCACCCCCAGTGCTGTTTGAGCATTGGGGCCCGCCCCCAGTGCTGTGAGAGAACTCACGGTATTTTAACCGAATGGTGGCACGGAGAAGACATCTAAAGGTAGGAGACAAATAGCCTCTCTTAAGGTTATTCTGACGTGTTAGAGAGAAAAAAAGTTTTTAATGGTAGAATCCCTTTAAATATTTAATTAAAATACATTGTGCCGCTAGAAAATATTCCCAAACTATCACCATGGATATGCACATAATTCCTAACATGTATGAATAATACACAATGCATAGTTAATAAATGCTAATATCCTTGTAATTTACGACCCAGTAAGAAATCATTAGGGATTTTATATGGAATCAATGAAGAATTGCCAACGGTCTGTTCACATTTATGTAGGCATAATTATATTTTAATAATCAATATTTGTCTTCATATTATTAGAATGTTATTAACTGAAAGGTTTTCACATTTCTGGTCGTCATATCATTGGGATCTGATTAGAATAACATATGTTCTTAGTTCCCATCCAGAAAACTGTTTACCATCCATCCAGATAGGTGCTCAATATCCAAATGATTAGATCCCTATTGATCGCTAGAATGGGGTTAGATTTTATGGTTTTACTGTATGACCTCCACAAAGGATCGGTATGGTATCCAATAGAGATGAACGAACAGTAAAATGTTCGAGGTTCGATGTTCGTTTCGAGTAGCCCCTCAATATTCGACTACTCAAATCGAATATCGATCCCTATTATAGTCTATGGGGGGAAAATGCTTGTTTCAGGGGTAGGCAACGTTCGATCAAATTATACTTACCAAGTCCACGAGTGAGCGTCGGGCTGGATCCTCCGAGCAGTCTTCTCCGTGCAGCTTCCCCGCGGCGTCTTCCGGCTCTTCTTTCACTCTGCCAGGCATCGGGCCTGGGCAGAGCCGACTGCGCATGCCCGCACTACAAGCGGACATGCACAGTCGGCTCTGCTCAGGCCCGATGCCTGGCAAAGTGAATTCAGAGCCGGAAGACGCCGCGGGAAAGCTGCACGGAGAAGACTTCTAAAGGTAGGAGAAGAACCAGCGTTGATTGGCCGACTGTATAGCATTCGGCCAATCAATGCTGGTTCTGCATCGAACTTTTCCATTCGAACAGCGAGTGGTACTCGATCGAGTACGAGTATTTCAAATACCGTAGTATTCGATCGAATACCTACTCGATCGAGTACTACTCTCTCATCTCTAGTATCCAATACATTAAAGGGATGAATATTTTATGATTTTATTTCACTTTGTGTAAGTTATTTCCGTTTTAGAGCTTTCTTTTGACTTGTTATGTATATGTAGACGCACATTACATGAAAAAGCCGCACAATATGGAAATCAATTTCCATATTTTAAGTTTTAGAGAAATCCAAAACATGTTTAACTTACAAATGTGGTGTTCGTTTTATGTTTGCAATTGTAATGATTTCACAGATATTTCATGCTACTCTTTCAGTGTTTTAATGAGTGTTCTATCTGGGTCAAGAAGCTCTTGTCTACTTTCTGTGTCTACATATCTCTTGTGAAAGTTAAAGAACAAGATCTAAAAAGAATTTAAGTCAATATGATATGCTAATAATCTAGCAAAGGCCATGCGTCTTTAGTGTGCTAAGAATATGCTAAATAGCTTATTTTTCTGTAGCATAGTATGTCTAGAATGTATAAACAGTACTTAGAAGATATTAAAAAGGCAATCTAAATAGACTAAACATGCACTAGAATTTTATAGCTGAAATTGAGACATAAAAGTGGCACATGCAAATACTGGGTCCCATAGAAAATGTGTAACGTGGGCCCCACCCCCCCAAATGGCATAGTACCCCTTTACTGGCCCCATACAGTAAAATGCTCCTTTTGCTGGCTGCCACATGGTATAATGCTCCAATTACACACAGGTAGAATGTTTCGCAATGTCCCTTCACCAAGTATAAAGTCCTATAGTGGACAGCTTGAAGATTTTTTTTGAACTATGCCACATGATTGTATATAAGAAGCAAAGATGGTCACATGTTCACCAAGCTATGAAAGTCGGTCAATCAACGCTGGTTCTTCTCCTACCTTTAGAAGTCTTCTCCGTGCAGCTTCCCCGCAGCGTCTTCCGGTTCTGAATTCACTCTGCCAGGCATCGGGCCTGGGCAGAGCCGACTGCGCATGTCCGCTTGTAGTGCCGGCATGCGCAGTCGGCTCTGCCCAGGCCCGATGCCTGGCAGAGTGAATGAAGAGCCGGAAGATGCCGCAGGGTCGCTGCAAGGAGAAGACTTCTCGGAGGATCCAGCCCGACCCTCACTCGTGGACTTGGTAAGTATAATTTGATCGAATGTTGCCTACCCCTGAAACGAGCATTTTCCCCCCATAGACTATAATAGGGTTCGATATTCGATTCGAGTAGTCGAATATTGAGGGGCTACTCGAAACGAATATCGAATCTCGAACATTTTACTGTTCGCTCATCTCTATTCCTTAATGTAAATTTACAGATACTTTTAATATACCACATAATATTATCAAAAAATCCAGGTGCATAAAGAACAGGGCTACAGATGAGCGAATTTTTCAAAAATTAGATTCGGCAACTTCATCAAATTTTCTGATTCTATTCAATGGAAATTATTTTGCATTGAGTCAAGTTAAAAAAAAAAAACAACAGCTATTTCCTGGCTGCAGAGAGTTTATATAGTGGTGTAGAACACTGTGCCTTGTAGTGGTTTTTAGTGATGTCCCACTAAGGGACCTGAACCAGTGATGCACTGATCGCTGGTTCAGCACTATAGACTGCAATACACTTGCATTGCAGTCTACAGAGGAAGTCAGCCTATACAGATGCTAGGCTGAGTTCCTCACTTCTGGGTAGGATCATCCAAGTTCTGGGGGCTACTAGCAGCCTGGGGTCGCTGACCAGACACTGGGCTTCAGAAGATGCATATCTGCACCCCCCTAATCTCAACGTGGGGGGTGCCTAGGGGAAGGGAACATGTAGCATGGCAGAACCCCTTGTTTGACCGCAGTATCCAAGGGGTTAAGACCCCTAATCAGACCAGGGATATGGAGTAGTGTACAGCTAACACCCGCTCCTGATACCATGGGCAGTGGCGAAGGGGTTAAAAAGCTGTGACATCACAGGGCTGGGTAGCTGATGACTGGCTAAACGTATGACATTGTGGGTGATCACAGATTCCCAGAGTTCCTTGCCCCATGTCCTAACATGTGCAACAGCCAATTTATGATGAAATGCAATTCATTACCACGAAGCGTGAGGAAATCTGGATTCGATGTGAATCGAATGTTTCCTGAAATTCAGATCGAATTCCACTTCGTCAGCTTCGATTCGCTCATCTCTAGACAAGGCCATTGGTCAATATTTGGAAGACTCTCCCTTCAATGACAAAGGCAGGGAGGTAAGCTAACGATCTTTGCAAGGCCTACATCAAAAGTGGACTTTCAAAACCCATGAGAGAGGTTCTGATATAGCACAAGAGGTACAGATTTGATGCATAAAAAATAATTCACGAGTGTTTTATTTAAATACAATGGAATACATATTTATCATTGGGAAACCATTCAATTAATTAAATATACTTGTGGTTTAGGATTATTTTTGCTAAAAATGTAATGCAAAAACAAGGTGATATTTTATATGTAGAGACAGAGAAGTATTTGATGAAAACCTGATATTTGCTCCAATATGTTGAGAACTTTGCAGCATCTACCAGAATGACTCCTTTTGCTATTTTGCTGTCTTGTTCACCAAAATTTATTCTGCTTATTAACATGCATAAAATGTCATCAGAGTCATTTAGAATTAACAGTATCTAAAAGTGACACACCAGATGTCCATACCTGCCATAGCCCCTGGCAAAGCTTATATCAAATGGAGTCATTTGTAGGAAAACCTTCTTCGAGGCCGGTAATTACACCAAAAGAAATGGTTCCCACCAGCAAGGGCAAAGTAAGGTGGACAGACTCATAGAAGAGTGTCTGATGGTTATCTGGATAGCAGATAATTCTAGAACATCTTTGTAAAGTCAGTATGTGTACACTTAAATACTAACCAGATTAGGATTTTGATAGTTGGAAATGGTGAACTGTAAAGGGATTTTTTCCTTCCTAAAATGATCAAGTAATTTGCATCAAGTAAGTTACGTCAAATAATAAGCTATTAAATCCTTACCTGTACATATGGAAAATGACCTTATTTAGTAAATGGTAGATGGGAAGGGCTTCATCTAGTCATGTAGTCATTGCACCTATGAGGCAGGATTGCCCTGTCCCTCGTTGTCTGATATCAGGTTGATGTTATATTATGTTGTCATGCAATAACTAGATGACTAGATGAAGTTGCTACCTGCTAAAAGAGGAATGCATACCAGGGTTGCCTATTGAATAGTCAAAGTCTTGGGCAGTGGTGTAACTAGGAATGGCGGGGTCCCGTGGTGAACTTTTGACATGCCTCCCCCTTCCTGATCGACACCGTAGACCTCGACCGACCGACCCCCCCCCCCCCCCCCGCATTCCTGCACACAGTATTATACCCCATAGTGGCCCCTGCACACAGTATTATCCCCCATAGTGGCCCCAGTACACAGTATTATGCCCCATAATGGCCCCAGTACACAGTATTATGCCCCATAGTGGCCCATGCACACAGTATTATGCCCCATAGTGGCCCCTGCACATAGTATTATGCTCCATAGTGGCCTGTGCACACAGTATTATGCTCCATAGTGGCCCCTGCACAAACTGCCCCTGCACATGGTATTATGCCTCATTATGAACACCCATGAACAATTATTATACTCTGGGGGCTTTTCAGACCCCCGAGTATAATAATCGGAGACCCCGGAAGATACAAACATAAAAAAAACACTGTCACTTACCTATCCCCGGCTGCAGTCTTCAGCGGTGTCGGCCATCTTTAATGACGTACTGACGTCACAGGACCCGGGACGCAGGGACGTCACACAACTAGGCCAAAGCCTGCCAGGAGCGTGGAAAGGTAAGTAACACGTTTATTATGTTCCTTTACCTTTCTGAAAAGATCCCCGAGTATAATAATGGTGCTTGTGGGCCCACGGCATCACTTACTTACCCGGCCACTGCCAGGATCGGTAAGCAAATAGGACCCATTTAGTTTCTGGATTGAGGAGATGTTGAAGAGGAAAAAGATTAGACTGTAAGTATGTTGTGTTAATCTTTAGCTGAAAATGACTTGCATACTGCATGAATGTAGTCATACAGTACAATTATTTCTAATGTTTGATTTGTTTTGTAAACAGAGATATTACAATTGAATGTAACATCTCTATAATATCAGGGCTCGTTCACATCTGCGCCCACACTCCGTTCAAGAATAACAAACCTGTACCATTTGCCACTTAGGACTAGGTTAGGACTTGCCACTTTTGGTTTGGGCTAGAAATTGGATCAGTAGGTTCCTAGGAGGCCTGACACTGTTTGTACACTATGTTTTCAAGTCATTTTAACTTGTAGTTTGTGCCAAATTTGCTCAACCCAAAACAATTCTTGAACCCTAACTTGAGACAAATTTTGAGAAGTTCAGCCATCTGTACTTGTGAATGTATAAGTGAAGTATTTAACGGTGATCTTGTATTGTATTTAGTAGAGATGAGCGAGTAGTATGCAATCGAATACCTCGCTCCCATAGGAATGTGTGTAAGCGGCCGAAACCAAGGAATATTCACTGCTAGAGATGAGCAAACAGTAAAATGTTCGAGGTTCGATATTCATTTCGAGTAGCCCCTCAATATTCGACTACTCGAATCGAATATCGAACCCTATTATAGTCTATAGGGGGGAAAATGCTCGTTTCAGGGGTAGGCAACGTTTGATCAAATTATACTTACCAAGTTCACGAGTGAGGGTTGGGCTGGATCCTCCGAGAAGTCTTCTCCGTGCAGCGTCCCCGCATGTCCGCACTACAAGCGGACATGCGCAGTCGGCTCTGCCCAGGCCCGATGCCTGGCAGAGTGAATTCAGAGCCGGAAGACGCTGCGGGGAAGCTGCACGGAGAAGACTTCTAAAGGTAGGAGAAGAACCAGCATTGATTGGCCGACTGTATAGCATTCGGCCAATCAATGCTGGTTCTGCATCAAACTTTTACATTCGAACAGCGAGTGGTACTCGATCGAGTACGAGTATTTCGAATACCGTAGTATTCGATCGAATACCTACTCGATCGAATACTACTCGCTCATCTCTATACACTGCACTTAACCCTAAATATTCACTGCCCTTAAACCCTTAGTGTTTGGCCGCTTACACACATTCCTATGGGAGTTAGCTATTCAACGAATTCTATTTGCTCAACACTAGTATTTAGGTTGATTGATATTGTACATCATGTAAAATTGTACCTAATTATTTATGGGATTTATTGGCAACACATAAGAATGGTCAGTGATTTTAGAAACTCCAAAAGCTAGTGTGGTAGATGGTATACAATGTACGAAGATTGCAAGCGTGAAGAATATTTTATCTTCTGCAGTATTAGAGGTGAAACTCGGTCAGATCTACTTTGTTTCTGGCTAAACCAACAAACATCTAAAAATATTCCATTAAACTCTGATGCGTTCCATTAAAGTCATATTTAATATTTATACTGTTTCAACCTTTCTTTATTAAGAGCAATTAATCACATTCTGTACAACCCATTAGCTTTGTCTGGTTATGAACTGCAGCTCTTTCCCTTTAACCAGACTTCAATTTGTTACAAGAACAGAGAATTATGGTTTTACAGAACACTGCATGAAAGAGAAATTTAATTAACATGAGCAATATCAAAATTCATTTAAGCTCTATCAGAGAATAGTTTTATGGACAGCTCAGGAAGTAAATTATTGATTGACTAATCAAAATCTCATCGTCCTCAATTACAGGATAACTGATTAATTGTCAGCCTTTCTATAACGTATATTCTCAAAAAAAACTCGAAGACTGTATCCCATCCATCTCCATCTTTAAGATTTTTGTATTAGGAATATCTATATATGATAGGAACACTTTGATCTTGTAGACAGTCTTGGAATGGGACTGTTTTTCTTATCTATACCTTAGAACATTGATCCACATTTCCCAATGAATTGTGCTATTAAGACTCTGTTCACAGTAGCATCTAATGACATGTAAAATTGATCCTTGAATACAATTGAATCTTGACTAACCCTATTGATTTCAATGAGTCGCGTCACGCTTTCCTTATTTTTGATGGCAAGAGTAGCGCTGAACCGATAAATGGAACTTTAACCCCTTAACGTCAAAGACTACTTTGGGTGTTAAAGCTAAGGTAACATTTTTGTTTTTCAATTTTCATTTTCAGTTGATATAACCATGTAAGGCTATATCAGTTTGTTGAATTGCAGTTATTGATGGCACAATTTTGTGGTACATAATATTTTTTGTTGATTTTTGTTAATGTATTTGTGGGCTCGCTAGTAGGAAACCGGTGATTCCATCATTATCTTTTTCTGTGCTACCTGCCATTTTATTTGGCCTGGCCTAGTTGTTGCATTAAATGTGCCATTGATGCTTTCACATTACAACATATAAGATGACGCTGTTACATTAAACTGCGATGATGTTTCCCCTCCCTCATCCACGTGACTGCTTAAAGGGATCCAATCATTAGAATCTTTTTTTTTTTAAACTAACACGTAGGAATAGCCTTAAGAAAGGCTATTCTTCCCCTACCTTTAGATGTCTTCTCCACCCCGCCGTTTGGTAAATATTCAGTTTTCCGTCTGCAAAGGAGTTCTCTCACAGGACTTGGGGCTGGGCCCCAGCGCTCAAACAGCACTGGGGGAGTCTCCAGTGTTGTGAGAGAACTCTCCAGCGCCGTCTCCATCTTCTTCCGGCCTGGCTTTCAATCTTCTATGCATTGGCATTCAGTCTTCTATTGCACATGCATAGAAGGTTGAAAGCAGCATGCTGGAGAGTTCTCTCGCAGCATTGGGGATGCCCCCAGTGCTGCTTGAGCACTGGAGCCCATCCTTAGTGCTGCCAAAGAACTCATTTGCATAAAGACAGAAAACAGAATATCTACCGAACGGCGACGCAGGGAAGACATCTTAAGGTTGGATAAGAATAGCCTTTCTTACGGCTATTCCTACGTGTTAGTTAGAAAAAAAGGATTATAATGATATGATCCCTTTAATAGGATGCTTACTAAGATGGTGGATGGCCTAGGAAGAGGATTGTAATGCCTAAAATTGCCACAACGGAACACAAAGTTGAAGGTTTTTTTTGGCCTCCAGCTATTATGTGCTGGGACTTGAAGATGCCTCAGAGTATAATAACTTTTCCTGGCACATCTGCTTCATCACCATTTGTAATGTTAGTGTAGGAACTTGAAAATATTGAGGACCCATAACTTACAATAAAGTAATTTGGCCAAAATAACAACTAGTACCACATGTTTCCCATTCATGTATAATACACCCATGCCTTGTTATGTTGGAGAGAATGGGGTGCTATACGGTGTGATGCAAATAGGATGTAAGCCAGGTAAGCTAGTATGATGCATGTTTATTGAAGCCTTACCTGGGTGCAATTATTCAGCCATCATATATACCAGTACAGATGCATGAGCACAGTTCTGAGCAGAACGACAAAGGCATCACAACTGTGTAATATTGCTGAATGAATAGATCATAATAAAGAGAATATAATAGGCCTCCTTAAATAATTTTTGGAAGATGTTATTTTTAGACTGTGTAATGTTGATCTTGGGTAGGATAGAACGTGAAGAAGAAGGAAGAGATGAAGGTTGATGTAAAACTGTGGACCACATTGTAAAAAAATATAATATGGAATAAAATTCTAAATGGAATGACAAACCTGAATAAACCAATAAAAAGAAAACCTGGCACCTGTAGGGGGGTTCTGGTGTGGACCCAATGGTGAAAGTTGCAGTTCCTACCCAGACACCAGCCAAGAAGGGTGGTGGAAACAGAAAATGAGTTGTGAAAAAAACCGGAAATTGTATAGAGCGCTACTGTGGAAGGATCCAACACAAAAAGTAACTTTAGGCTGGAAGGTCGTGTTTATTCAGTTCCAATGACAGTGGAGACAAGGCTATGCGTTTCGAAACCGGGCGGTGTCTTTTTCAAGCCAAACAGGAGGTGTCCAGCAATAGCCTTAGAACCAATAGCTTTTATTGGTTCTAAGGCTATTGCTGGACACCTCCTGCTTGGCTTGAAAAAGACACCGCCCGGTGTCGAAATTCGTAGCCTTGTCTCCACTGTCATTGGAACTGAATAGAGATGAGCGAACACTAAAATGTCCGAGGTTCGAAATCTGATTCGAACAGCCGCACACTGTTCGGCTGTTCGAATGGATTTCAAAGCCCATTATAGTCTATGGGGAGAAATGCTAGTTTCAGGGGTAGGCAACATTCGATAAAATTATACTTACCAAGTCCACGAGTGACGGTCGGGCTGGATTCCCCTTGAAGTCTTCTCCCAGCGCAGCGCCCCCGCGGCGTCTTCCGGCTGGAATTCACTCTGCCTAGGCATCGGGGCCTAGGCAGAGCCGACTGCACATGCGCGGTCGGCTCTGCCCGGCCTGACGCCTGAGCAGAGCCGACTGCGCATGCGCGGGCATGCCCTTGCATGCGCAGTCGGCTCTGCCTAGGCCGGATGCCTAGGCAGAGTGAATTCCAGCTGGAAGACGCCGCGGGGACGCTGCACGGAGAAGACTTCTAAAGGTAAGAGACGTACCAGCATTGATTGGCAGAATGTATAGCATTCTGCCAATCAAGGCTGGTTCTGCATCAAACCTTAAACTTTCAACAGCTAGTAGTGTTCGATCGAGTACGAGTATCTCGAATACCGTAGTATTCGATCGAACACCTACTCGATTGAACACTACTCGCTCATCTCTAGAACTGAATAAACACGGCCTTCCAGCCTAAAGTTACTTATTAGGTTTCATCCCTCCACAGTAGCGCTCTATACAATTTTTAGTTTTTTCGCACTTCAAACCTGAATAAACAGTACAATAGTAGAAACTTGTTATGCAAACAATATAGAGTAGGTTAAAAAAAATTTAAAAAACAATGGCAGTATGTGACATAGGTCGGGGGTCCTATTGGCATAACTTAGTGTGTACGTGATAATAAGCTTTAACTTTTAGAAAAAAAAAAATGTTTAAATGTCAGACCTGTTGGATTATTTGACTCACTTGTCTATATGATATATCATCTGCAAAACAAATCTGTTCTGAGTGTTCTTTTGTAGTGATTAACCTTGTACACTTTAAAACTATTGTGCAGCAAAGGTTAAACCGAAGTAATTGTTCCATGATTTTCAGCAGACATTGTTTAACTGTCTTTTACTGGCTGAACGGTAGCATTTCACAGACGTCGAAACCCACAGATTCGTAATTAAAACTGAAAGCAAGTGCAGTACCTGTTCAACGCGGAGTATGTGTCAGCATTATGAATGCGAAATGTAATTACAAATTACAATTGTTTCAAAGAAATTAATTATTGTGAATTACATTTATTGCTTTTATGTTTTACTGTGCAATTATTATTATTTTTTTTAGTTTTGGCTTTTTTCCCCTTTTGTCCCTTTGTGAACGTGCATGATAAACATCAATATGATAAATTAATTAAACGATAGGAACTGTTATCAAAAGTCTCTTTTTTTTGTAGACTTTTGCAGTTGTACAAACCGTAGTGTAGATGGACACAATGTACTGTCTATTTGTCACTGCACCAACTTGGCCCAACATGTGTTCGAATTATTTAATCTTTACTGTTCTGCCTGTTTTCATCATGTATAAAATATCGAGATTTCATGCACGCATCTGTTTTTTTTTACCTGTCTATGTGTTAGGATGGGGACCCGCAGGCTTCCCGTCCAGCGCCTAGCGCCACCTGTGGGCTAATCCGAACCTCGCCCTCGGCATTGTGCAGTGAGGTGTCTGGAGTCTAAGTCCAGCTTTCGGCCCACTGAGCATTATCAGACATTTTGGAGCCGCTCAGAGGCTAAGTGCCATCCTTTCCCTACTGAGCATGTTCAGACATTTTGGGGCCGCTCAGAGGCTGTCCCATTTTTGCCGTACTGATCATGATCAGTGACGTCATGCCACCGCCCGTGTTGGGTGGGGACTAGCCTTTATATAGTGTGAGCCAACACCCGCCTGGTGCTCACGCTTTGACTGGAAATACTTTGAGACAGGAGGTTAGGGCTAGGTTCCTGTGAATGGTAGGAGCTGTCTAGGGACCAAGTTAGAATTCCTTGGCTCTGCCAGTGAGAATCAGTAAGTCTATTCACTGTCTAATTGCATTATAGCTCCTAATGGGTTAAGTAGTTCTTTTTGTTACTGACCAGGAGTGAAGTTAACTCCTGACAGTCTTGTTTGTGTAGCAGAGTGAAGCATATGCTAGGGCCTGGTTCTTCTGCTGTAATTAGCAGGTGCTTCTTGCAAGGCTTCATTTGGCTTCACTCAAAACTGCTATACACAGGCACACTTTCCAGTGAAGTTAACTGGAGAGAGTCTTTTGCAGCCTGTTCACATTGGTGCTGCCCACCATCACTGCCAGTGCAGTTTTAACTGGTGGTTCATATTCAGGCATACGGCTGCCCATCTGGGCTTGTGGACCTTGCTGCAGTGCTCTGCAGTTTAGTGGTTCTGTTTGTGTTAATTATTATTTTTATATATACACACAGAACCGTAACACTATGTTACATTTGTGCATCCATTATTAACCTTCGAGTTTTGGTCTGCTTGTTTTTACAGATCCCTTAGGCTCTAGTGGGCAGGAATTGGCATAATGTGGAATAAATGTAAAAGGCACATGGATCAGTTAAAAAAACACACAAAAAAAGACAGATGTATGCATTACCCAATACGTTTGAATGGGTTAGTTGTCTATCCATGAAAAATGTGTACAGATAAAACATGCATGAGTGTGTATTAGTTCTTACACAGACCCCACAGTTCTTACACAGTTTGAATTCCCTGCCATACCTGCGGTATTGAATATGGCTCATTATGGCTCCCAGACTACAACCCTGTTGTTAGGAATCTCAGTGTGATAAGCAGCTATCTGCTGTTCCTTTAAGGTTACCATTCCATCATATGAAGCTTTTTCAGTTTTCAAAGTTCTGTTGTGCAATCCAATCAGTAGCTCAGGAGGAATATTTAAGCTGTGTTCCTGCCCACCCAGGTGCCTGCTATTAGTTTGGACTCTCCTTATAGGCTCTGAACTCTGTTCAGGCTGTTTTACTGACACATCTGCCTTCTGAAGTTGTTGTGGGTTCTGGTTTGACTTCAGTTTGTAGAGCGTTTATTTCTGACATTATTAACTGTGGTGAGATCTTGGGTGCAAATTCAGCACGAGTCCATCTGTCTTTTGATGAAGTCTAGTTTTGGTCTTCGGATGCCCAGGATCTATCTCTCAGCACTGTGTGAGATTTAGATACTTTATTCTGTCACTCTCCGCATCCTGCAATTTTTTTGATCTATGATCCAGTGATAACTGTCACTGTGGGACAAAAAAAAAAAAAAAAATTATGGTTATTATTCTAAATAGAACTAATATTTACTTAATAGACCATTAATTTTCAGAAAAAAAAAACAGTTGACAAATGCCCTAGGTGAAAATCTTAGTCTTCAAACAACTGGACTCAAAAGTGGTTGCTCTTCATTTGACAAATATGCAAATAATTCTGCCAGTCAGTCATTTATTTACCCCAAACTGCTGCAGTTATATAATCCTAATATGCTAAAATGTGATGAAAGTAAAGAAAATCCAAACAAAAGTAAAAATATATAGGTGGAGGTTTGCTCATCTGATACACTGTAGTAAAAGGATAGATTGAAATGCATTTAACAGAGAGTTAGATTACTTGACGTTTCTGAAAGCCTCAACTAATGATACTTCTCCAGTTAGTCTGAAACTGTAGCATCTCAAAGGTGTATAGGGATCTTCACAAATGCATAGTGGCCTACTTGGAGCCGGTCTAATGCTTACTCAGACTTGGAAAATTTGAAAACACATTGAGAAAGATTTAAAGGGGTATTCCCATGTCGCATACTCACCAGTCTTCGCTGCTGTAAAATCTTCTTTCTTCTGGCTTTGTTGCGTCATTGCTGTGTCGGCGTCTAACCCTCCCCGGCATCCGCCCCTCTATTACAGGCCAGGTCTGTATTGGCTGCCCCTTCCCCCAAAGTATAAACTACCCCCCCCCTCCAGGCTTGCTCCCGCGCACTTAGCCCCTCCTCCCTCCCCCCTGAGAGCAGCAGATACATCACTTGACTTATGACCAGATAAGTCAAGGGATGTGTCAACAAAGAGATGAATAAAGTAAGATAGTGGACAAACAAAGCAGTTTTGCTGAAAAATGTACTTAGAAAAAGTCTTACATCCACATTAACAAGCAGTATAGATAGGATCCTTGTGATGGGACAACCCCTTTAAGCTTAATATGTTGGAATTCTGGCTTAAATCACACCAGAAAACATTCCTGCATGTTGTGTTGCCCACTCGAGTATTTTGGACTTTCACTTGCCCAACAAGGGGCTGGGGTTTAGTTTAGCAGGAAATGGGTGATGGTTCAGTTGCAAGAATCTGTTGCAGAAATGTGCCCAAATTTTTACAAACTAAAACGGTAATTGGTGGTATAAACATAGACTAGAAATTCTAGACGTGGACCAGAACTCATCCAGCATTGTCTCTCTTACCATGTCTGTTCCACTAATACAAGACTGCCAGGGTTCCTCTGCATATGTATTCCTTCCTGTGTATAACAAGATTAATATATTGACTCAACTGTGACATATACAGTAGATCACAAATATTTAGAGCATAAATCAATAAATAGATTTACTTAAATGTAGGCGGCACGATGTCTCAGTGGTTAGCACTGCAGCCTTGCAGCGCTGGAGTCCTGGGTTCGAATCCAACCAAGGAGAACATTTGCAAGGAGTTTGTATGTTCTCCTCGTGTTTGCACGGATTTCCTCCCATGCTCTAAAGGCATACTGATATGGAAAGAAAAAGATTTACGTAAATGTTAAATATGTATTTGCAATTTGTATCTTTAAAGAGATTTCAGTGTGAACTTTTGTATGCTTGTCTCATTCATTTCTCCAGCTACATCCTAAAGTTTAAACTAATTTTAATGCACAAAGCTAAGGCTGATGGTAATCTCTTTTGCCATATAATTCAAAACAATTCCTTATCTCACTTTGTTAAAATAAGGATCTGCTCATTGACAGTGAGAGACTTTGAAAGAAAATGGATTCATAGGACAGCGGCATAAGCATGGACACGATTTTTATAAGAGAGGAACTGACAAGTCTGTCCCCATGTTCTGTCTCTGTATATCTTGACCTTTCTACTTCTAGACTAAGCAGTTTCCATCTTGATAGACTCCTATGAAAGATAATGCCAGGTTTCTAGGCTTTCTTGTTAGCTTATTCCGAGACAGCTCAAACACGTCAAATCATGAAACCATCCAATGCTTCAATGTCCATGAAATCTAAAAGGGCAACACCGCAATTAATCAAGTTGTTGACAAGCCCACTGGTTTCAATGTCTATCAAAATGGCAGAAGACTTATCTCTGCAAGTAAGTAACACAAACAAATGTTAAAGACGACGGGCATGAATCTTTAATTGGTACTATCATATGTTGGCTGAATTTTTTATGTATCATTTTTAGTATATTGTTGTTGTGTTTGGGTCTGTTCCTATCCCTATGGTTAAAGATATATAGTGAATTTTCTTGAAGAAGTTTTTTAACTTGTGGACCATAAATGGTGAGACCCTATAATGGATGATTCTTATCTATTTTTATTAGAGATGAGTAAACCAATTCATAACAAACCAAATTTGACCTGAAATTTGTGTGATTCATCTTGGACTAACTGGCAACATAAAAGAGGTAGAAGACCATAGAGAAAGATGATTCAGGATGCCTAGGTGAGCTTCAAGCATAAACACCTCGCAGCATTTCCAGCTAATCTTGAGTACTGTTTGGAGAAGTCACAGCGATCCCCAGCTATGATGTTAGCGAAATGTACATAAAAGAAGATAGAGAATAGGAGCTAGGGAGAAGCTCAGCACTTTGCATTAAAGATTTACATTCTTAATAGTAACTTGTATTAAATTATAAAATTGTCAAATTTTGACCTTTTCATAATAGAAAAACTTGAATTGATGCATGTTATACATAAAGAACAGCAGATGTTGGACTTCCTGTCCTCCCCAAATGGATTGGCCATGGTGTTGTCCAATCAAACTCCACTTTAACCCTCCCATATGGGGATCTAGTCTTTGCTTTAGGGAGTCTCCACATTTTTCCTGCAAAGCGGGCATGGGATTCGCTGAAATCCCATCCACTTTACCCTTACTGTAAAACGCCTCAAATCACGACATTTCCGACCCATGGGGCCCCGACCTTAGAAATGTTTTTGATCATTGCTTCTTATGAAGATGTCCAACAATCAAACACCAATCAATAATTTGTGTATATATTTTTTTCTGATCAATAATACTTATCGGCTGATAAGGATTTTTTTTTATGCCGTATATATCAGTACTATCAGAGATTAATAGAAATAGAATAAAAAATGTATTGTTAAGTGTCTATTAGGGGAAATAATAGTAATAAAAAATAAGGCAAAAATTGTAATCACACTGTCACATTGTATTTGGTTTTATGGCTCAATGAAACTTTTCAGAATTGTAATATGAGTGAACATTTTACATGATATTATTTACTCTAATACTATCTATATAGAATTATGTATCTAAAGATTAGGGCTGAGCGATCGGAAAAGATCGATTCCCGATCATCGATCATGTAAATTTCACGATTGAGATCGGGTTCCGATCCCACCTAAAAAAAAAAAAAAGATCGGGAATGAAATTCTGATCCCGATCGCTCAACACACTTACCTGCACAGAACCACTGCCGCTCCCTGAAGCTCCTGGCCGTTGTTCTCTCCTCTCTCTCTTTGCATGCCGGTTGAGCGCTGTGCATGCCCCCACCTTCCTAGGCTAGTGTTACTCCTGGGAATAGGCGGGGCTTGTTGTGAATTAGTAGAGTGTGGGCGGGTACAGGGAGGGGAGACTTGAGTGACGCACCCACCCACACTCTCCTTAGCCACAACAAGCCCCACCTTCTCCCAGCATCAGTCACACCAGCCTAGGGAGGCGGGGGCACCCGGAGCTTCGGGGAGTGGCGTATACACCGGGAGAGGAGGCGGCAGTGGTTCTGTGCAGGTAAGTGGGGGGGACTAAGTAGCTGGCGGATTTTTTAATCTCTACACAGCGTGAAGTCCAAAAATTGAAACCTTCAATTTTTGGACTCCATGCTGTGCAGTGAACAGGATAGTTTTTAAAATCTGATTTTAGATCATTAAAAAATCCCATTGACTTACATTAGGATTGGGACCGGGATTGAATGGAAAATGATCGGAAATCGGATTTTAAAATTGATCCTGAAATCTCAAGATCGGCTCAATTCTACTAAAGATAAACACTATAAATTGACCGCATCTAATTTCAATTTTATTAAAAGATTATATTGAACGTAATCAGGCAAAAACTCTTGCAAAATGAGGGTAACTGTTCATTTCTAGCGCCCCATACAAATGTTTTTTTTTGTTTTTTTTGTTTTTTCAGAAAGCGCTATGCATTAGATTGTTTTGTTCATTGAGAGCAAAATGAAAATCCCCGTTTCACCCTGTACCCTAGCCAAATTTATGCAAATGAGACAAAACTGATTTCAGCTTTTATTCTTAAAATTACTTTGAAATAAATTTACCAGCTGAAATTGTCTTCACTGTTAGACACATTAGTATTAAAAGCAGCAAGAAAATGAATAGATGTGTGTTCTCAGCTGGGGAGAAGGCTTAGGGACTATACATACACACTCATACATCATTGCTTAATTGAGTAAAGTTAATAGACTCTCTAAAGAACTAAATTATTGAAGTATGAAGTGAAATGCTTTTGCAAGGAAAACCTGGTAAGGAACTTTTTAAAAGTCTACGTAGTAGGCTTATTTGCATATTAATCTTTTCATGTGTCATTTTTAATGCACAATACATTCTGCAATATTTTAGAAAATAGAATACCGTTTCTTGGTGCCAGCTATTTTGTAGATCAAATATATTTAGCCAGGACAAAGAAACAAATTAATTATTTTTTCTAAGAATTCATTAGGCAATATGTAATCGGGATTGTTCTATACACAAAGCGCTGCATGCATATAATACTGGATTTGCACTGCTAACACCACCACTTTAGGCTACCACATTGCGAGCTACAGCAGAAAACCGTGGCGGAAACACATTGGGTTTTTTTCTGCAGAGTTTTCCTCTGTGGACTTTCTGCTGCTATTATACCTATACTAGGGTTGAGTGAATGGAATCGGAAAAGATCGGATTCCGATCGGAGATCGAGTAAATTTCATGATCACAATCAGAATTTCGATCCCGATCTTTTCCAGCAGGATCAAGGTTGGAGGTTATCTCAAGATCGGCTGAGCCCTAACAATTGAAGATTTTTGAAATCGTGGCATTTCCACTGCAGATATTTTTCTGCATTGTATGGATGGGATTAGCCAGAATTCTATCCACTAGGACCCTGGCCTTAAGGGGTTTATCTAGGATTAGAAATTCATGACTACTTCAATCCAAAAGCTATTCCACCGTCTTCCGTTTTCATGTGGCATTGCAGCTCATTTCCATTGTCTACCATGAAGCTGAGGTACAACACTAAACATGTTATGAAATGATGTTATTTTACCTGGAAAAGCTTGGTAGGATCTCCCAGACATTTTGGTGATTTGCCACCTTCTTCAGTGGGTACCAAGTCAAGTTGATTCTGTAGATAGACAAATACAATTGCATAGCAATACTACAGTAAAAACTCCAATATAGTATATGGGAGAAAGAAAAGTATGCACAGTGTCATTTGATATAAAGTGTCCTATGTTCTAGAAATAGGATTCCAAAGTTGCTAACAAAGGCACATATGCATTTCCTTTTAAAATGGCCATTCCTGTCCTCTAAGACTGAGCATGTTATATACTATTACAAACCTGTGGTGTGATGAATTTAGTATACTTTCTGTTTTGCTTGTATCATCCTTCTTTCTAGAGATATTGGTGCCATTAGTTTTGACTACCTATACATCTGTACTGTTGGTACGGGTTGGTGTAGACCTTACAGCTCAGCATCATTGCTGACAGTATACTTCTATAGTCTTGTACTGTTCAGTGATGATTCGAGACTGTAAGGTTAGCTCCCTGATATAATATAGATATCCAAAATGAACTGCGCTGATGTCCCTGGAATGGGAAAGATATCAGCAAAATTGAAAGTGTGCTGAATTCAGGACATCATCAGCTTAGTAATGGAACTTAACGTGCCCTATCTTAAGAAAACATAGACGTCCTCTTTAAGAAACACTAAAGTAAAAATAATAAGTCCTCTCTGTTTGAAAGCTTCCCTCTAGAGCAGTGATTCCCAAAGTGGTTCAGGTGTACCCCAGAGGTCCACAGGAGACTCGACGGGGCTCTACATTAGATCTATTCTTCACATTTTTTGATGAGTTTTGGGAATATGGTAGAAAAGTAGCAGCAGGGGTCCACCAAAACCAGTAAAATTTTCTAAGTGGTCTACAAGAAAAAAAAAGCTTGGGATCCTCTGCTCTAGAGCACACAGTGTTGCATACATAAACTGGAGGTGAAACTCGATATACAGGTCTAGGGTAGTCCGAGGCTCTAATGGACTTAAATTGTGACTGTGACCTCGTGTCCACACAGGAAACACAATGTGCATTAGAGGAGCAGAGAAGTGGTCAATGATTCAGACCAGCACATGATTTACAAAAAGAATGACATACAATAAAACTGTCAGTAAATTATTCAATTCCATGGCCATCCTTCCACAGCAACATATACTGTAAATGTGTGCTGTCTCCTGAAGTGACAACAGCAACTGGGGATTTATGATCTGACAGTTCATCAATTGTTCATTGTTTTTTTTTTTTTTTTTTTGGGGGGGGGGGATTATGTACACATATGTCATTGAGACTTTGCTACATTCATGTAATACTGTTACATATATTGATGTATTCTTAATTATATATTTGTGATACTGCTGTATTTATTAGGTTCATTTGGGAAGCTGTGCAATCGCACTATTGTATTCAATGCTACAGAATTAATGTTTTTACACTCTGCATTATAGTGCTATGAATCCTCTTTCTTTGGATTTTTTGTTGTGTGACTTGTATTTTTGACAAGTATTTAAATAAAATATATTGGATTTTTACATTGTCAGGCTTTTTGCATTGTTTGTCTGATTTGGTTTGAATCTTTGCTTGAAGATGCAGCTGCGTAGGAGTAGTGTATTTCCTAGATTGGAGGTATACCTATACAATCTGTTTCCTATTGTTTTGGTTAATCTACTTTCTGAATATATAATTCTGCAAGACTAACTGTACAATATCAACAAATAGCTTAGAAAAGCCCAAGGGACCATACTATAGGAGATCCAGGAAAATTGAACTGTACATACAGAGTAAATATATGCAGATATGTCGCTAAAACAGAGGGGGAAAACAAACTGTTATCACAGTCAGGAAAGCTTCTTTCAACCTATGAGTATTCTCTATTTTGTAGCCCTACAAGCAACCACAAGTATATAGGAGACTTTTTTTTACATTGTAAACTGTGAGATTTGCAGAATGTGCTGACCTTTGCACAGAGCACGCAGTTTGCAGATGTGTGGCGGTTGTGAGGAAAATCAACCCCTCTCCATTAGAGATGAGCGAGTAGTGTTCGATCGAGTAGGTATTCAACATACTCGTACTCGATCGAACACTACTAGCTGTTCGAAGTTTAAGGTTCGATGCAGAACCAGTGTTGATTGGCAGAATGCTATACATTCTGCCAATCAATGCTGGTTTTTCTCTTACCTTTCCAAAGTCTTCTCCGCGCTGCGTCCCCGCGTCTTCTTCCGGGTGGAATTCACTCTACCTAGGCATCCGGCCTAGGCAGAGCTGACTGCGCGTGTGCGGGCATGCCCTCGCATGCGCGGGCATGCCCTCGCATGCGCAGTCGGCTCTGCTCAGGCATCGGGCCGGGCAGAGCCGACCGCGCATGCGCAGTCGGCTCTGCTCAGGCATCGGGCCGGGCAGAGCCGACCGCGCATGCGCAGTCGGCTCTGTCTAGGCCCCAATGCCTAGGCAGAGTGAATTCCAGCCGGAAGACGCCGCAGGGGCGCTGCGCCGTGAGAAGACTTCAAGGGGAATGCAGCCTGATTGTCACTCGTGGACTTGGTAAGTATAATTGTATCGAATTTTGCCTACCCCTGAAATGAGCATTTCCCCCCATAGACTATAATGGGGTTCGAAATCCGTTCGAACAGCCGAACAGTGTGCGGCTGTTCGAATCGAATTTCGAACCTCGGACATTTTAGTGTTCGCTCATCTCTACTCTCCATTCATTGTGTGAAGGTAGAACAGAACCTCCCTCTCCACTCACTGTGAAGACATGCTTTTGAATGGTATCTATGGATGGATCTCCCCTAGTAATAGGGATTGATCAGCAAATTAGCTAGAATAGAGACACGTAGAGGAAGTTTAGAGAGATTTTCAGGCAGAAACCGATCACATATTTAATTGAAGTGTATACCATCTTGGTTCAGATCACATGCCTTATGAAATGAGACTAAGTTGTCAGAAAAGATAGTAACTATTTTAAATACATGATATCTAAATGTTGATATAAACTGCATGTTCATTCGTTACAAAATAAGGTTATGTAAAATAAAGTATCCGTGTATTTCATAAAGTATGTTTTTAATGTTAATATAGATGCAGAGTAAGCAGTTTAAACAAAACTCAATGTCTCATTTGGAATCTGGACGTAACACTGTATTAGCTTTTAAGATAATAATCAGAAACCAATTTTAAGAAGATTAATACAGCCGAGTTTACGGTTTTTAAAGTATTCAATAATCCTAAAATCAAAGCTAATTTCCAAATAGCGCTAATACAGATTTATATGAATTTTTGAGAGCTTAATCTTTTACTTTCTTTGGAAGAAACATATCAAAGACCAAAAATTTACAAAGGGAAAAAAAAAAACTAGACCTAAGCTGTAAATTGCAATGTGTCATTATCTTTGGATTTTAGATACTTTAATTTAGCAAAAATATGTTATTACTTAATGTGTAATTTGGGCAGCAGGATTTGGACCCACCATGCCACCTAGACACTCTCAGGACATTATCTAAGTAGCTGCCCTGGTTTTTACCCTTTAAATTCTGTACTAGGATCTTGTCTTTGGTGTAGGGAGACTACCAGGTTGCTACTTCTCAGAGTGGTCCTAGTGTAGGTGGCATTTGTCTATACAATAATGGATGCAATCTTACATTTATCACCTTTTTATCATATGAATGATAACTGCTATGGTTGAGCTGATCTTGAGATTTCAGGATCGATTTTAAAATCCGATTTCCGATCACTTTCCAGCCAATCGCGATCGTGAAATTTGCTCGATCGCCGATCGGGATCCGATCTTTCCCAATCACTCAACCCTATTCATGATATATACATGAATAGGGTTGAGCCAATCTTGAGCTAACCTTTGACCTCGATCCCACTGGAAAAGATCAGGATTGGGATCGCTCAACCCTAACACTCCTTTTGGGGCTGGAGACACACAATGTGGGATGCTACTACTTTGCTACATTTTTGATGCTTCTAAAATACTTTAAGAACACAAAAGGATTTCTACCGTTCCCACAACGTGGTTAATATTCTAGAAAATGTTCCCTATATGCAGCATGATTTCACTGACTGAGGCATTTATAACTTCTTGGAAAGAATACTGTATGCTAAAATTAAGAATTTTAAGAGCACTTTGATATAAATCTAACAATTTACAACTCATTAAAGAGTAAGTAAGTGAGAGTAAGTAAGAGTCTTTGCAGAGCAGAGTGCTATTATAGCTCTCTTGAGAGACTAAGCCTCAGTCTCTGCCTTAAGTTTAAAGGGAACTTGCAATGCATGATAGGAATTCTGATTGATATAAAATGTTACCAGTTGAGTAGCACAAATGAATAGTACATGTGAATATGAGAAACTTTTGTAAAATATCTTATTAAAGAAATCTCTTTACTTCTTCAGTTATTAGGCTGCCCTCCTCCTTATCTTCACTTTTTATATAAAGTCCATCTCCATACTTGTCTCAAAGAACTCTATAGGGGTAGGAGAAGGCTGAGAGTAAGTTATCACATAGTTTTTTTGGTCAGGATTTTGAGGCCGTATCTGCCTCAAAATCCCGACCAAAAAGATGGCTCCCATTGAAATCAATAGGAGTTTTTTCCAGGAGGTGCTCATAACGTCTCCCCGCCCTGTACCCACCCACACTCTAAGCCACAACAAGCCCTGCCTACACCCAGCATCGGTAACACTAGCCTAGGGAGGCGGGGGCGTGCACGGCGATATGCAGGCGTATGAATGAGAGAGGAGAGGACCAAGAACAACAGGGAGCGGCAGCGGTTCTGTGTAGGTAACCGGACAGCAGGGGGGATTTTTTAATCACTACACAGTGTGGAGTCCAAAAATTGAAGCGTTCAATTTTGGGAATGCACGCTATGTAGTGAATAGGGTCCTTTTTAAAATCCAATTTCCGATCATTAAGAAAATCCCATTGACTTGCATTAGGATCGGAATTGGGATCGGGATCGGCTGGAAAATGATCGGAAATCGGATTTTAAGAACGATCCTAAAATCTCAAGATCGGTTCAACCCTAGTTAATGATGTTGAACCCTACTCCTTGCATGTAATGTATTTTAAGAATGTGCACAAAAATCAGACACTTTTTTTAAAAAAAATTCCTTAATCTACCCCAGTGTATTGCTAAAAACAAGCAAACAAACAAAAAAAACTATTGTTTTTGTGATAGTGTGTATGTCTTGCAGTTTTCTGAGATGTGAAGTAAAAATTCTCTGAATGTATTAGATTAGGTGCTAGGGAATTGCTAGGACAGCAATTCCCCGGTAGCTGTTCAACCCTGGGACGGGACACAAGAGACAGTGAGCCCTAAGCTGAAGCCCCCAACTGACCCTTCCTATTGCCAGGCCCTATCCTACGTAATAGGTGGCAACCACGAAGACCGTCCCTTCCTGGATATGTGAGACACAAAACGCAGACAAGACAGACAACAACAAAGGGAGGTCAACTAGCCAAGGGTCAGTAAACAGTCAAGCGATGCAGTGCCAAATTGGAGTCCAAAGAATAGTCAGTAGGGAAAGCCAGAGGTCAAGGATTAGAATGCAAGCAAAAATAGGGACAGTAAGGAGCAAGTATGCACAAGGCAATAGCAAGCACTGCTGTGAATGAGAGCCAAGACTAAATAGGGAGGAAGAACCCTCCCCTGGAGTTGACAGGAAGGCAGGCTGTCAATCACAGGCAAGACAAAATTTACCACTTAATGGACAGAGGCAAAAGGGCAGAAGACGGGTGTGGTGCAAATACAATCACAGAACTAGAGCCGAGTTCACACAGTGCGACCAAAAACTTTAAGCCAAGAACCAAACTGCACCTGCCTCCTGCGCCGCAGCACGCGAGTAGAGGGTGGTGCAGTGACCCGAACAGGCAGAGATGTTACATTAGGTTAAAAAAAAATGCTCTGAGGTGTCACACACGGCAGATTTTGGATGAAACAACACACTTCTATTTGATGCAATTTTATTTATTTTATTTTTTTTGCCAAATTCAGAAGGAATGTGGAGTATAATTGAAGGACTTATGCTTCTTTCTGCTAGATCCACTTATGGCTCAAAAAAAAAAAAAATATCAAAAGCTAAAGTGTAAATTTTCAGCAAAAAAAAAAATTTTATGTGAATCACATTTTTTCAATCTACCTTGAAACAAAACAATGCAAAAATGGATTCTACATATTGCTTTACAGCATTTTTTATTATTATATTGCATGACATATGTACAGCCATAATATCTGTATCATCAAATTTTAAGCAATAGTAACCATTGGGTAATTTATATGCATTTTTAAAATTTTTCCAATTGATACTTATTAGAACATGGTTTTTGTATATTGGTACTAAGTCAACAGTACAGTTGGCAATAGCAGTTGGTACAAAATCATTAACAATCTGGAGCTTGAATTTAATTAAATGAACCATTCGCGTGTGAAAGGATTTTAAGAATCAGTTCAAGAAAAGTTTAGAGAAACAAGGTCAAGCATGGAAAAGGAATACACTAAAAGTCTTTTAAAGGCAGTCATGAAATAAAACAGTATGACATAATTAAAGATTAAGAATATAGAAGAAAATTTTGATTTTGAAAAATTAGATTGGTGTGCGCCTCCCTTTAGCATGTCTTATTAGAACAGATACACTGTAGTAGCTGCAGCAGTCGCTATCTATCCAATTAAAGCTGACACGAGCTGGTAAACCGCAAGATAGGATATAACTCTGCAGCATAACCTACATCTGTTTTGTGGTTTTCAGCTTCCTTTGTCATGATATTAAGCATGTACTGCCAGTTAATCTCTAAACACTAGAAAATCTCTGCAGTAATTTGTTCACAAATGATACAATCATGAAAAGACGCAGGCAGGAGTGAACCGAACATCTCTGCAGCCTGAGGTGCACTATAGAAAGGACCACCACCAAAAAATAAAAAAACACCCAATCTGGTAATCTAGGAACCCCCTAATTAAAATTGTAGGCCATGACCCTATTTACAGATCAAAAAAATTCCTTAATTTGCACACATCCAGTATAATGCCCCCTTTACTGGCCTCCTTGGTCAAAACATATTATGGACCCATTTTTTTGGCCACTATACAGTATATGGTGCCCTTTTTTCTGGCCCCCACACATTTTATAACCTCCTTTTTCCTTGGCCCCCACACCGTGATATGTTAGACCACTACCTACATCATAATAGACATCATCTGTATATTACCGGGTAACTACTCCCACCAATCAGCAATTCATCCTCTATACTACTGATAGAGCATAAATATTAGTTGAAGCGTAACCCCTTTAGGCTAAGTCTCACAATGCAGAAAAACAATGCCTTTCCTGCTGTAGAAACAGAAAAAAAAAAAAAAAAAAGCTTTGCTTTAATATACCCAAAGAGTGCATGACATTCTGGCTAATCCCATCCACATACCGCAAAAAAATAAAACAGCTGAGGACAACCTCAGGGAGGGAGGGGCTTTTGGGGTTCAGGGGTTGGCCCGTGGGGGAGTGGGGTGGGGGCCCCATGGGGGTTTGTGTGTGTTGAGTCGGCGGGGGCCATTGTTGTGTGCCGTGGAGGGGGGCCCGGTGGGGCGCGCAGGCAGTAGTGGCAGCAGATGGGGAGCCATGGTGGAGGAACGGCATGGGTGCAGGAGGCGCATGGGTAAGAGGCCAGGGTCGCCGAGGGGGCTCGGGCTGCACTGGAGGTGGGTCGCGCAGGGGGTGAGCGGGTAATGCTAATATATATTAGCATCTGCCCAAGACTTTGTCTGTGGGTTGGAGTTGGCACTGAGCTGATATGAACTGATATTTTGGCATTCGCCGTTGGTTATGATCCGCCGTGTGCTGTCACGTTCACTCCTGCGCGCCCCTGTCCTATTTGCTCCTTGCCTGTTCCCACAGACTTTTTACCTACCGGCTGCTCCTGGCTCCCCGCAGCCACCTTCGTCCCCACACTCATGCCCCTTCATGCCCTGGCGCTCCCAGCTGTCCTCTCTCTCCCATGGCCCCGGCCACACCCCCGCGGCACCCCCTGTCCCCCATCCTCTTTGTGGCCCCCTGCAGCGCCCCAGACCCCCTCTACCTTGGCACGTGGCACCCCGGGTCAACTTCCCCACCCCCCCTTTTTCTGCAGACCCCCCTTCCTATGGCCCCCACCTGTCGGGTAGCCCCCTGTTTAGCCCCGTCCGTAAAACTCCCTAACTCCCCTACCAGCACATGCACTGTCCCACTGCCGAATGACACTCATCATAACTAAGCTGGAGGGTTGGGAAGGCGCAAGACCAGTAAGCTGAGTGCGGCGTCGGGGACTGTTGAGGGCTGCCGAGGACTTCTGGCGCTGTAGCCTAGGCTACAGCCGCAAAGTGGTAGCAGAAGAAGTTGTGTACATCAGCAATGCAAATACAGTGTAGTTGCTGTGGCAGGCCGGGTAGTGTCGTGGATCCCGATTGCACTGGTATTTGGCAAAGATGCCGCGTCTGGAGCATGGAAGAGGTAGGCCGCTGGAGTAACCTTAACGTGAGCGGGGAAGCGTGAAAGCATATGTAAATGTTATTGCCTGGGGTTAGGGGCTAGCCCGGAGGCGGCAATAGGGAGTTTGTGGCTTGCTGTGCTAAGAAGTGTGTGGGATTGCAGACCTGCTGCTATGAGTTCTGGTTTTCGGCAGCCCCTGCCAAGAACGTATGTCCGTGATTGTTCCAAAAAGTAGCCTATCTTTCAACCCTGCCTATGAACTATGTTTGTGGAAGATTTCACGTGAATCGTTTGAGCGGTTTTTGCGTGATTGAGGAACAAACATCCAAACACACAAACTTTCACCTTTATAATATTAGTAGGATATATATATATATATATATATATATATATATATATATATATATATATATATATATATATATATTGTATATAGCTATGCATGAGGTTGCTCTCATGTGGACATCACATAAGAATTTTATATTGAAGAAAATTGTATTTTAATGACTGAATAAATATTTCTATTTGTTAATTATATTAATTATATTATATTATATTTATTACCACATGTACTTGTTTATGCTTTAGTGACTATTGAAGAAATAATATTGAGTTTTTCTTTTGCACTCTAAATATTTTTCCTACCTCTCTATTTAATATTACTTGGAATAAATAACTATATAAAATGCACAGCTACTAGAAACAGATTTTATTTGCTTTTCTCCCAACAAATACATTTTCATTTTCCAGAACACCGTCATTTTCAGCAGTCTCTTTATTATATAAGAGAAAACCCTTAAGTACGCACAAAGATGAAATGCATGCATTTCAATTTGATACCATTCTACACCCAAGGCAAGGGGAGTCATTTTGACAAGGTCAACCATCATGTTATAGGAACATAGTATTAGACAGAATTGTAATTTGATTCCCTTAGTGCAGCTTACACTGTCCCCAGTGGAATTAATGCATCTTCTGCAATATTTATTTCTCAACAAAATCGAAATCGCCACATATTGATTTTTTTATGCTGCGCCATAAAACAGTCAAAGGAAAATAAATGTTAAATATATAAGACTCTAATTTTAACTTTAAGGCTTTTATACATTAAAAAGTTAGATCAAAAAGGTAAGATCTATCTATCTATCTATCTATCTATCTATCTATCTATCTATCTATCTATCTATCTAGTTATGCATCTGTCCACCTATTACTTAGGTATCACCAGTTATTAAAGGGATTCTACCATTGAAAACTTTTTTCTTTGTCGTTGACACGTCGGAATAACCTTAAGAAAGGCTATTCTTCTCCTTCCTTTATATGTCTTCTTCGCCCCGTCGTTTGGTTAAAATTCTGTTTTCCGTCTGTGTGCAAATGAGTTCTCTTGCAGCACTGGGGGCGGGCTCCAGTGCTCCAAAAGCACTGGGGGCGTCCCCAATGCTGCAAGAGGACTCTCCAGTGCCACCTCCATCTTCTCTTGCAACGTCCTCTTCATGCGTCTTCTTCCGGCGCAGGCGGTGAAACTTGTAGGCCTCAGGCCTTGGGAAGAGCCAACTGCGCATGCCCACAGGCCACAAGAAAATGGCCGCTTAAGCCATTTTCTTGTGGCCTGTGGGTATTTGCAGTCATTGAGTGATGTTGCCGGGCCATACTGTATCTTGAGCAAACAACAATTTTCTCTTCAATGAAAAGTTTATTTTCCTATGGAGAGGTTGGTGTTACTCAGGCCATTTCTGCTCAAGGTCAATACAGGAATTTGTTTATGGTCATGTTTTATGGCTCACTCTTTCTGGAAGTTGAATATTAATGACCTATCCTTGGAGTAAGTCATCCGTATCAGATTGGTGGCAGTTCAACACCAGGGTCCCCCGCTGCATGGTTGTTTTAATAGATTGCAGTATACAGGTGAACATTGCAGCCTCTTTACTGAATACCAAGCCCAACATCATACATAGTCTATGATTGGTATAGCATACTTGATTGGGACTAAGCTGCGTACATGCCATGTGATGAATGAATGCCACCACACTGACCGGCGAAGCGTAAGATGACATCACAAGAGCACTAATTTATAAATTTCAACTTCTGGAAAACTCCTTTACCCTAGACATAACCTTTGTCAAGTACCTGTAGGCTATATTTGTGCGGCAATGGCGTCAAATGCAGCCTTATCTATTGATATAACTGGATTACTGTTGTCTTGAGTCCCATTTAGGAATACAGTTCGGTCCAGAAATATTTGAACAGCGACGAGTTTTGGTCTTTTAGCTATTTATCAAAACATATTCTTTTTTTATTTGTAGATTGTCAGCCCCATATTGCGATCCCAATGTACATTTTTTTTCCCATCAGTGTGTCTTTTGTCAAATGGGAGGAAACCCATGCAAACATGGGGAAAACATACAAACTCCTTGCAGGTGTTGTTCCTAGCGGGAGTCGAACCCAGGACTCCAGCACTGCAAGGCTGCAGTGCTAACCACTGAGCCACTATGTTGCCCCTGTCAAAACATATTCAAGCTACAATCAATATGGGCTTAAAGTTTAGACTGTCCGCTTTAGTTTGAGTATTCACATCCTAATTGGAGGAAGGATTTATAAATTATAGCTCTGTAATATGTAGCTGCCTCTTATTCAAGGTCTCAAATATATTTGGACCAGTATCTCCAAAGCAATTTTATGGACTGTATGAGCTATTCTCTCATTAATCCAAGATCATAGGCCCAGGTTATTGCCAGAATCCACAGAAATAAACCGTGCAGGAGAGCAAAATCAAGAGAGTAAACATATCCAGGCCGAGGTCAATTCCTGAGTTCACAGTCAATGTCAAAATCAGAAGACAAGGGAATATCCGGTACACAAGCCAAGGTCAGTATAACAGTCAATAAACATGTATGCTAGACCCTAACTACAGCAATTAACTAAATAGCAGGCAGACCTTCAATATTGGTTCGGCATCACAGAGTAATGAGTAGCTACAGAATCAGAGACCACTGCATATGTTGGCATGGGAAACGTTGAAGTAACAGTAGCAAGCAGTACTGCAGTGAGGAGAATACATACACACGTTTGTTTGTTAATCACGCAAAAACGACTTAACGAATTTGGATGAAATGTGGCACATAGATAGATTGCAACCTCGATTAAAACATAGGCTACTTTTTTATCCTGGTAAATGACATGGCTTCATGACTGTTATGAATTTATGTTCACATACTATATTACACTGCTCTTGGCTGCAGCTTATCTCAGGTTCTGATAAAGCCAGGTCTGTTATCTCTCTGTGTAAACACTCAGCTAACTCTCAGTACATTGTGTACATTCTTTTGTATATTATCTGAAATGCTCCAGGCAGAGTTGACACACTGGATGAGAAAATACCTTTAATTCAAATTGGCAGTTTGCTATCTTTAAATATGCTGGGAAAAAGAAAATCTAATTTGTTTGCAAAATTCTAAAACAACAAGAGCTATGAAGGAAGCCATAAGTCACAGAGTTCTCCTCAAGCAGAGCTGAGGGGGATCATCGGCGCCAACAACACACTCATTATATTGGGTCCCAGCTAGCTGCTGAGATGCCATAACAATCACAGGCAAAGCACGAGGAATGAGTTCATAGGCAGTCCAGCTTGACAGCTGAGGAAATGCCGGAGCAGGTGGATCATCAATGCCAACAACGCGATCATTATATGGAATCCCAGTGAGCTGCTGAGATGCCGGAACTATCATGGGCACAGTGAGAGGAAAAAATTAAGCAGAAGGCCAGCTTGACAGCAGAAATGTTGGAGCAGGCAGATTATCAATGCCAACAACACGCTCATTGTATGGCGTCCCAGCGAGCTGCTGAGATGCCGGAACAATCACAGGCACAGGACAGCTTAAGAGCTGTCAAAATGCTGGAGCAGGCAAACCATCAACGGCAGCAATTTGCTGAATATTGGCGGATCATCAACGCCAACAACACGCAGACAAAGTCATGGGCAGAGGCTAGTGACTTATATATGAATCTGACAAATTAGGTACACAAAAAAAAATTCTAGATAACCGTTTCTTATGATTCTGTATTGTGCTATTCTTATAATATTCCAGCTAGAGATGTAGAAATAATTTGGCAACTGGGTGGTACCATTCCCCTTGTCCTTAGGTGTTCTCCTAAACAGTCTGATACTGGAAGCACTAAATGGACAGTGTGAGAGTGTGTAGGAACCTCCATCTATTACAGTACAGAGTTCTAAGATGATCCAGAATTATTATATTAACCCCCAACTCACACACATACACAGTTATGAACCCTGCTTGAGGTTTGAGCAAGATTTGTTTAATGAACATGTCTGTAACCCACCTGGATTTTTGGATTTTAAGATACCATCGGTTAAAGCGAGGCTTTGTATAATCACAGCTTTCACTTTAACCAGTCTGCAGGAGAACACACGTAGCTACAGTCTGCAGGGAGAGGAAAATCTAGTTTTTTTTTTCTCACGCTCCTGTCACTTCAAATACATCCATGGACTTTAGTTAATGATATGATCTCACCCATTATCAATCAGAAGGATACTTGTCATTTAACCTCTTATATGCTGTGGTCAATGCTATAGGACCTAATTATTTTACACGGAAAAAAAATGTAAAAATAGACTTTTTCCCATTGTTAATGATAAAAGTAAATTAAAAACACAATTGATAGAACCACAAAAATAATTACCCCTGAAATAAAACTAGTATGTTATTTATTATATATGATAATCGCCATGAACCTTAATAATTCAGATGCTTGAAATGTTTCAAAATCTGTCATTAAAAAAAGGGACATTTTGTGGAGGGTTTTTACAGTTTTAATGTTATTATTATGGAATTAAGGGGATGACAAAGAATTTAATAAAATACGGGACAACATGGTGGCTCAGTGGTTAGCACTGCAGCCTTGCAGCGCTGGAGTCCTGGGTTCGAATCTTGCCAGGAACAATATCTGCAAGGAGTTTGTATGTTCTCCCTGTGTTTGTGTGGATTTCCTCCCATTCTACAAAGACATACTGATAGGAAAAAATGTACATTGTGATCCCTATATGGAGCTCACAATCTACATTAAAAAAAAATAAAAAATAGTAGTACTGACCTGGCTTTTTAAATAGGATCTTTCTTTTTTTTTTTTTTTTTTTTTTTTTAATTTTAAGTTTATTGACAAAATAGCAGAAAAATAAACAAAAGCAATAGTACATTAGGTTCAGTGGAGTCGCAGCTCCAGAAAGCAAGATGATGCGGAGATACAAATTTTGAACGTCAAAGCAAACATCACCGTAAATGTCAATAAACAATTTTTACATGTTTTTTGGTTTTGAAGAGGATAGTGAAGGGGGGGAGGGGGAGGGTGAAGGTAGGGTTAGGTAGGGGAAGGACAAGAAGAGGGGGGGGGAGGGGGAGGGGGAGGGGGGGTTACACAAATAAAGACATCACAAATACATGGACAAGAGAAGAAAGAGAGGAAGGAAAGAAGGAGGCAGAAAGGAATGGCAGAATAGCGAAGTAGAATGGATGGCTGCGGGCGTTCAGGATCTGGCGTGGTGTAATCATCTATTGTCCAGCCATGGCGACCAGAGGGAAAGGTATGACTTTCTGTTTCTACGGGACCAGCTCAAGAGTTCTTCAAACTTAGCTATTTGATCCACTTTAGCG